>NC_142052.1:5870000-6482500 GCF_982192425.1 Myodes glareolus | reverse complement strand
CTGGTCTCAGACTCACAAAGATCCACCTGCTTCTGCTTTCCAAGTGCTGGGATTAAAAGTATTAAAAGATTAAAAAAAGTAAAAACGATTCCTTGTCATAATTAGAAATTAATTTAAAGTACATAAGGTGTGAAATATTTGTTTCACATTCTGTCTTTTACACTGTCCACTTTACAAGAGAGACAGCATAGGAAGAGTGGTGTTGCATTCATCAACATGTTTGAGAATCTACTGTGTTTGTCACTTCCGTGTTTGGTGAGGCTCTAAGTATGTAAGCACATGTTTATGTTTAGCTACTGGTCCAGAATTACAGCTGAGAATGTTTTTTTTATTTAATTTGTACAATTGAGTATAATGTTGGCTTTATAAAACTTCCATAGTGAAGCTCCATATATGTCTGCCTTATATAATTTGTCTTTACTGTCTTAGAGACAAAAATTTAAAAGTAAAGATACTGGCTGAATCAAGCCTCTTCTGCTGTTCCCAGAGAGCAATCCTTCTTGCATCTTCTGGCTCCTGAAACATATAGCCATTCCTGTGATTGTGACTGCATGACTTTACAGTCTGACTGTATCTTCCCTTGGCTATCTCCCCTTGCTCCATACATGACTCTCTTTGTAAGGATTCTTGTCACTGGCTTTGGGACCCACTTTGGTAATCCAAAAGAATTCACTTAAGATTCTCAATATCAGTAGCACATTCAAAACACCTTTTCAAAGATGGTCACTCAGGATGATTCTATGGTAAGGAAAGAAAACAGTTTGGAGTTAGCAATCAACTCCCTACAAGCACTGATCTAAAATGATAGATGTACTATGTTCTCCGCAACATTTCATTATTCTTTACATTTATTGTTTGCAGTGAAAAACACCCTCCAACAGAACCTTGAATTCTAAAGCAAAAATTATTTGCTTTGTCTTTCATTTGTTTTTTAGTTAGCCACGCTCCTTTCACGTTTAATGAGAATTTCTTTATATGCAGAATCATTCTCTACCAGAAAGTGTGTATCAAGTGTCCATCTTTGAAATGGGAGAGAAGTTCTTAACTTTATAAAGGTGATCCCTTGAAATAGCTGTTGCATCTTTAAGTCTCAGCGGATATTCAAAGAGAATTATTCTTCAGGCCTTGTGGTGATATCAAAAAACATTCAGAGAGGAAAAATTAAAAAAAATCTGTGATGGACAAAAATCTGGTCAGTAGTATTATAAGACCATTTTATCATATTGAAATATCCTCTGTCACACTGATGTGGGATCATAATGCAACAATTATGAATTGTTTTATGAGTCTGAGGAGCCAATCTTTGGGTTACAGAGGTTGAGAACTGAGTAACGTCACACGTACCTTCAGACTTCTGTCTTTTCATGAAATTCAGCACTAGTAGGTTTAAACATTCTTGTGGTCAACTTCGTTGCATTATTTCCTTAAAACATTAGTCTTAAAACAGAAATAAGAGCACTAGCAAGATGACTAAGTAAATAAAGCCTGAAGACCTCAATTAGAAGACGGGACCTCTGTGGTGGAGGAAGAGCGGTAATTCTGATGCTATTAGGTTGACCTTGGACCTCCAGCCAAGGGCAACGAAGTGCTTGTGGGCGTGTAAGTAAATATAATGAAATTATTTTTCAAAAGGTCTCTTGTATTGAGACCCAAATAAAATTTAGACACTATGCTTTGTTTTCTGTATTCTAAAATAAAATAAAACAAACAAATGCTGTGTCTCTCACCAGTGGTTAAAAACATTTTCCTCAAGATCTACATGAACTGATGTTTTGGAGGGAACATGTAAGAAGCTTGGAATCTGCAGCACACTGCGTGTCAGAGGTTTGTGCATTCTGAGGGACGAAGAGGAACATTAGTGACAAAATGAGTCTGTTTCATTACACTCTCTTAGGATCCACAAACAGGTTGACCCAATATTTGGACTGGTGTCAACTAACTCTGAAATCCATCCAAGTGAAATTTTTTTTTCTAGTTTTCTAAATTTGAATGGTTTATATCTACTAGAGTGAAAACGTTTCGATGACATTTTCTTTAGTAAATGCACGTAACAAATACAGGATTTATGCTTCATTTTTGTCAATTTTTTTATTTATTATAAGGGTATGTTTCAACTTTAGTGCCTGTAGACGCATAAAGGGAAAAAAGGAAGAATAATGTATAGTGCAAGAAATAGAATTTTTGTTGTGTAGTTCCACATGAAATTTGTTTACAATATTTTCAGGTGTGCTTGATCTGTGGACAAAACTGAGATCATGTGTGATTTTGGAGGAGATCAGAAAAGTTTTCTGTGGCTGGGTGGTAGTGGAGTATGCCTTTAATTCCAGTGCTTGGGAGGCAGAAGCAGGCTGATCTCTGAGTTCAAGACCAGCCTAGTCTACAGAGGGAGTTCCAGGACAGCTAGAACTGTTTCACAGAGAAACCCTGTCTTGGAAGACCAAACCAAACAAAAGAAACAAAAAACATCTCTGTAGATGGGGAAGGATGCGAAGTACTCAACAAAGGAAAAATTCACCAAGATGCTGTTTCAGTTCCTAACATCTATGCTTTAAACACAAGGGAAGCACACATTTGTAAAAGAAATACTATTATAGCTTAAAGCACACATTGCCCCTCACACACTGATAATGAGAGACTGCGGTATTCCAGTCTCACCAAACCTGAAAGAAACAGAAATAGAGAACAGCCTTGACTGTGTTGGCACAGGATACAAACTCCTGAACAGAACACTGATTGTGCAGGTACTAAGGCTGACAATTAATAAATGGGACACCTTGGGAAAAGCAAAGAACACCATCAATCAGACAAAGTGGCACCCAACAGAATGGGGAAAGATATTTACCAATTCCATATCCAACAAATGACTAGTATCTGTTGTGGGATTCCCCTCTGTATGTTGTGAATATCATTGGTTAATAAAGAAATTGCTTTGGGCTATAGCAGAGTTATAGGGGAACAGAGCTAGGCGGGGAAAACTACTGACGATTGGGAGAAAGATAGGCAGAGTCAGAGAGAAGCCACGGAGCCCCGCCAGAGATGGACACCAGAACTTTATCTGGTAAGCCACAACCTTGTGGTGATACACAGATTACTAGAAATGGGTTAAATTTATATGTAAGAGTTGGCCAATAAGAAGCTAGAGCTAATGGGCCAGGCAGTGATTTAATTAATACAGTTTCTGTGTGTTTATTTTGGTTCTGGGTACCCGGCAAAAATAAGCAAACTTCTTCCAACAAACATCTAAAATGTATAAAGAACTCAAGAAACTAGATATCAAAAAAACAAACGGTACAATTAAAAAATGGGGTAGAAATCTAAATGGAGATTTCTCAACACAAGAATCTCAAATGGCTGAGAAACACTTAGAGAAATATTCAATATCCTTAGCCATCAGAGAAATGAAAAGTAAAAGTACTTTGGGATTCTATCTTGTCCCTGTCAGAATGGTTAAGATTAATAACCAGGTGACAGCTCATGCTGGAGAGGATGCGGAGCAAGGGGCACATTCCCCCACTTCTGGATGGAATGCAAACTTGTATAGACACTCTAGAAATCAATGTATAAGTTCCTCTTAAAATTGGGAAGCCATCTACCTCAACATCCAGCTACATCACTCTTTGGTATTTACCCCAAAACCACTCTATCCTACCACAAAGATATTTGTTCAACTTGTTCACCTATGTTCATTGTAGCTTTACTCATAATATCCCTAAAATAGAAGCAATGTAGGTGTTCCTCTACAGAAGAATGGATAAACAAAATGTGGTGCATTTACAAAACAAAGCATTACTCAGCTGTTAAAGAATGACATCATGAAATTTGTAGGGAAATGGATGAAACTAGAAAAAAAATTATTGTAAGTGAGGTAACCCACATCCAGAATGACAACGTGGTATGTATTCATTTATAAGTGGTTATTCGTCATTAAGTAAATGATAACCAAGGTACAAACTGTAGAACCAGGGAGGTAGGTAAAAAAATACGGGTCTAGAGGGGATATATAGATATCCCTAGCAAGGGGAAATATATTCTGTGGGTGGATGAGTGGGCATGGTAAGGAAGGGAGTGGGAGAGATCAGGTCGGGAGGAAGTTGGGAGGAAGATGAAATGGAAAGAGAGAGTGTGAGGAAAGAGCCTTGGAACTGGGGTGCGTTTGTGGGTTGTGAGAAGTCAATGCAGCAGAAACTTCCTGGAACCTTATGAGAAGGAGTCTAGCAAGGACTCCTGCTAACGGGAGGTACCGAGTCTCAACTGGCCATCCAGTACTCAGGCAAGTCTTCCAGTGGTTGGACTGGATTGTATTCAGCTGAGTTCATGGATGAGGGGATCCCGTGAAGATCCCCCCAAAACCCAGGCTGTTACTAAGACAAAGTGTTACTCTCTGAAAACTGACAGCAGGGCCCCATTGTCAAGAAGAACATCCACACAGCTCATTGAATGTAGAAGAGTTGAGCTAGTGCAGGCGTGGAGCCTTCACTCCTATGTTTTAGCTTCTTTGTTGCAGGAAGGTAATCTGAGGACTACCAAACGAGAAATGTCGACACCAGCTCAGCAACAAAACCACTGACCAACAATCTGTCTTGCCTGAAGGAAACGCTAGGGCAATGTTGGTGTAGAATTTGTGGGAGTGGCCAACCAATGTCTGGTTTAACTTGAGACCCACTCCACAAGAGGGAGCCCATGCTTAACACTGTTTGGATGGCTATGCACTGGAGACTGGATAGCCCAGAGATCTAGGCAAGAATCAAACACAGTTGGCGCTACCAAACCAAACCAACTAACCAACCAACCAAACAAACAAACAAAGAAAAGAACAAAATGATTCCTGATGATATTCTGCTATACAGTGCTATAGGTGCATTGTCTAGTCATTATCAGAGAGGCTTCCTCTGACAGCAGATAAGATCAGAGACCTGCAGCCAGACATTATGAAGAGAGGAAGTCTGAATTGGTGGTTTCCATTGAGTTCCTTCTTTTGGAGCTTAGGGAACCCTGCCAAAGAGGGGGTGGAAAGACTGTAGCAATCAGAGTGCAAGGGGGACTCCAGGAGAGCATGCCCACTGAATCAAGTAAACAGGGCTCACCTGGGCTCACAGAGACTGAAGCTGCAAACACAGAACCTGCCTGGATCTCTATCAGGTTCTCTGCATATTTGTTAGGACTGTTAGCTTGGTTTTTCTGGGACTCCTAACAGTGGGAGCCAGTGTGTCTCTGACTCCTTTGTCTGCTCTTGAGACTCTTTTCTTCATGTTGGGTTGCCTTGCCAAGCCTCTTATTGTATTTTGTTTTGTGATAGTTGGTTGTTTTTCTTGGAGGCCTACTCTTTTCATATGGGAGATGGAGCCAGAGGGGGTCTGTGGGAGAGGGGAGGAGGAGGAGCGGCACTGGCAGTACTGGAGGGAGGGAAACTGAGGGCACGGTGGATTGTATGAAAGAATAATCTATTTTCCCTTTTTTTTAAAAAAAAAAGAGAGAGAGAGAGAAAAGAAATCTGTAAAGGAGAAGCACTGAGTTCAGAAGTTTGGGTCCTAAACTCCTTCATTGATATTCATGTCACCGTGATGAATGGACTGTAACTTTATACTAGTGCTGTCAAAACCCAGCTGAAAAGGGGATGGGATACATCGATTTAAGGAGACTCGTTTGTCCAGCCTACCACTCAACAGCACAACAACCGGCAAGGGTTATCAAACATGATGAGTGGTATCCTGTAGGAAGAGCGGGGGTAGAGAAAGCACGTTTTGTACGCATGGAAAGAAAACGTCCACTTCCAAATTATAAAAGTTCAGTAATGACATTTTTTTCTTAATGTGAACATATTTTATTTCCTTCCATAAATCACCATTTTTCCTTAACATTAGAAGAAAATTCCTAAGGATGGAAAGCTCATCCTAACTATGATGATAATGTTAAGAAATGATAACCTCTTACGGCTTCTTGAAATAGTCTTTGCAAGTTTATCAAGTTGTTGGCAAACAACCATCTAAGCAGAAAATGAAACCGCCATAGACTCTGTATTTATATACAGATAAATTAGCTTCAAGAAGACGGATATCACACACAAGTGAATTGCATGCTTGGTTTAACTGCTTTATTTAAAAAAATAACTGCCTTACTTCTAGTTTCATTACTAAGATAGATGATACGTTAAGATAAGCTCAGAAGGGACTTTGATTTTTTAATTTTAGCTTTCATAAATTAGAAAGCTGTGGGGCTTTCAATCGATAGTGAGTCATTAATTCAACAGCCACCATGATAGCTGTAGTAAGAACACGATGCCGCGGGTCCTGTGGAGGAGGCTTCATTTGCTTTGTTTTGAACAAGGTTAACATGGCCCAGGTTTTCCGAAATACACATTTCATGAAAGTCATTTGAGAAAGACAGAGTGATGTGTAGCTGCTCGTGTTTACGTTAGAGCTGTATTTAATTCCCAGTGTCTGGATGTCAGAAAGTCATATATTTGTAAAAGATAAAGCTAAAAATCTGGGCCTTTTAGGACATTTGTAAGTGTATGTCTATTTAAAACGCATCAGTTACCGAAATCATTTAAGAAGGGACTTGACTTGAAGTGAAGGTACCCCCTTATCACACAAATGCTTTGAAAATGACACATGGGTTTATAGCAGAGGGGATGATGAAGTCCATGAGCTGTCTTTTCCCAATAAACATAATGAAAATACATCCAATGAGAGATTTATAAATTAGATTTTTAAGTAAATCTAATTTATTAAATTTAGCTTTCAGATATGCCTAATTTCAGAAATGATTTAAAATTTCTTTTTATCAATTGCACAGGATTTCATTGGGTTAAAGGAAACCTGGTGTGATCCATGCGTATTCCCTTTAACTCCCAAAGATTACATTGGTCACACAGGGAGTTTATGCAAATATAGTTTTATAAAAAAAAATTACTGGGAAAATATTCAGTGTAATAAAAATCTTGGCTTGTTTGTTTTCTGGCTAAAATATTTCATTGCTAACTGATGGAATTTTATATAGGAATTGCCTTATTCTGGACAGCATTGAAATATCTGTATTAAGCCTTTGAAACTTTACACATTTTTATCATGTAGTGGGAGACTGCTTGTTGGTTCCCAGCCCATGCACCAAAATAACCACATAGAAGCTATATTAATTAAAACACTGGTTGAGCCACTAGCCCCAACTTCTTATTGGCTAACTCTTACATATTAATTTAACCCATCTCTATTAATCTGTGTATTGCCAGGTGGCAGAGGCTTACTCACAAAGTTTCGGCATGTCTGACTCTGGTAGCAGCTCCATGGCATCTCTCTGACTACCCCCCTCCCAGCATAAAACCTATCTTTTCCTGCCCAGTTCTGTTCCCCCCCTGCCATAGGCTCATAGCAGTTCTTATTCATTAACCAAAAAAACCCAACAACACATAGACAGAAGGACCTCCCACACCATTATCATATTTATTTCTCACTCCTCCCAGGTTCATCTTCACTTTATAATCACTGAGCTTCATGTACTTTATTTTTTTCTTTTAAATAACCCATCAATGCCAATTTGTGCTGGCACTTTGCTTTTGGGAGTAGGACCATCTACAACAGTGTAGTTGATCTACCAGGAAAAATACCCGTAAAGAAAATGAACCATCTCTCGCCCTACAAACCCTCAACTCTCTTCAGTTAGGGGTGCGGCCAAGGAACTCCTTCCCACTTTATGCTAGCTCGTTAACTGGCTTGATCTCGTGCAAGTCTTATGCCAACAGCCACAGCTGCCTTGAGTTCATGAATGCTGTAGTCACGTCATATACACAAAACACTGGTCATCAGTGTCCCAGAGACCCTCACAAAACACCACCTTGCTCTTGATTACGAACTAGAGCTGGGCAGTAAGGTCATATTGTTGAAGACACCATACACATTGGTCACAGAATAATGAAAAATCAAGTAGGTCATGACTCCGAAGCTTCCTCCTCGCTGACTGGTTTTCATGGCAGTGGAGGGTATTATGAACTTTGCCTGGGGTTGGGGTGAGGTGAGACAGTCACCAACAGACTTGCCCAGCGGTGAACCTTGTGAAATAAGGATACCCTCATGGGTTCAATAATGGTGCACACGCTATGCCTGAATTTGCTTTCTGCTTAGATTTTAAGACACACTCCATACTGGGAAACACATACATGATATCATATATTTGATCAGAACCCATGGTTAGGGACCTCACGGTCACCAGGGGTGAAGTTAACTCCTATCATTCTTAATGGACATAGTACCAAATCATCCTCTAAATCCAAATCTCTCTTCCATTATTTTAGGGCAACTTTCAAACATCATCAAAGAAAATTCTTGGTGCAGTAGTAGATGGTTAATGAGGATAACTCACAGTTGGTCAAAGGGCAGAGTATTATACTCTGTGGATGAGGGGCTGTGGAGTGTGCAGCCTCCAGTGGGAGAGGAAGAGGGATTGTGGAGTGTGCAATCTCAAACGGGACACTTGTGTTCCACCTCTCTCCAAGACTGGGGGATCAGAGTGGAAAGGAGACAGAAAGATTATAAAAGCCAGAGGCCAGGGAGGACCAGAGAGAAACAATGTCTTCTTAGACCTCTTAAACATGGGCAAATCTTCAGCAAATTAACAGTTTTCAGAGTTAACTAGACTGCTATATATTTTAACTGCAAAACGTAGTGTTGACATTAATGATTACTGAAGAAAATTGCCTCATTACTGTACGTTATATCTCATTTCCTTTGCCCACATGTTATAGTAGACTGTGTCTGTTTATTCCAAGGGAGAAGCTACGGTTCCCACCATTTTGTCCCTTGTGGGGAACGTTGTGTGGATTGGAACTCAGTGAAACTTTAAAGCTGTGCGCATCCTCTAGACAGCTGTGTCCTTGAGAGTCAAGGTTTTCAAAAACCAAATCAAAAACAACCCCAGAAAAATGTATTTATTCATTTAGTAGCACTATTTTGATTTAGAAGTATTATCCAATTATATACAAAGTACAGGTTTGAGTTAAATGGAACCTATGCATTTGATACCATTTCGATAGTTTATGTGGCTTGGCTCGTCTGCAGCTTCCCTTCGGAGTTCTTTCTCTTAAGCCATCCCTGCTGTCAGTTCTCGGCAGTATGGAGGGAGTTCTGCCTGGATTTGCAGGGGATCAAAGGATGCATCAAGATCTGACTTCTCCAATGGCATGCTTGGAGTGTTTATTGGGGTGACCGCGTGCTGGGTCTCACGTTTATTAACATGAGAGTACTTTGAAAAAGGGACAACAGCTGAGGTCAGGCTTGTGGGCAAGGGTTTGAATGAATTTTTGAAACCCTTGCTCCTTCAGCCCATGCCATGCGGTAAGAGATCATTGCTTCAGCTCCTGCCATGGAACTGTTTCTTTCTTGAATCAGTCAGCATAGTAAGTGAGAACTTCTAAAATAGCAAACTCTCTTCGCCACTTCTGCCAGGTTGCTATCCCTAAGAAGCAGCTTCAGGCTGTTGTTAAAGTCAAGCCTGGTGGAAGAAGCTGGAGCCATGAGGACTCTGAGATATGTCGAGAGCCTTAAAACCCCAGATAGTCTCATTGCCTAGTTGTGCGGCTGTCAGGCTTGGCATGTCTTAGCATCACCTGGAGGCTTGGCATGTCTTAGAATCACCTGGAGGCTTGGCATGTCTTAGAATCACCTGGAGGCTTGGCATGTCTTAGAATCACCTGGAGGCTTGGCATGTCTTAGAATCACCTGGAGGCTTGGCATGTCTTAGAATCACCTGGAGGGCTCATGAACCCACAGCACCATGGCTGCACCCCACTTCCTCCAGATTCTCTAATTCTGTCTGAGGAGAAACCCATGAGTTGGCATGTCTAAGAATTTCATAATACTGCTGAGACCAGACGCCTCAGGCCCACACTTTGACAGGCGCTGGTGTGAGTTACTTTTATCCACAGAACAAGAATAAATCTGACCAGAGGACAAGAATAACCAGGCCCTCGGGCAGGCGTCTGCCAGGATTAGGACCATCAGGGGGTGGATAGTCTCTGAAGAAGTTCATTACTTCATCTATACTGGATTCCACTGGGCTAGCAGTGGCTTGAATTGGATACTTGTTTTTATTTATTTTTATTTCTATTTTTTTTTTGGTTCTTCAAGACAGGGTATCTTTGTGTAGCCCTGGCTGTCATGGAACTAGCGCTATAGAACATGCTGGGCTCCAACTCACAGAGATCTGCCTGCCTCTGCCTCCTGAGTGCTGAGTTAAAGGCATGTGTCACCACCACTCAGCCAATCGGGTTTTGAAATAATTACTCATTTTCCATATGTGAATGTTTTCCTGAGTGGATTTATGTTCCTCGTGAGTTTAAGTGTATATTTCTAAGTGTGTGCCAGGTGCATGTATTTCCAGGGGGGCCTAAGGGGATGATTGGGTCCCTGGTCGCTGGAGTTAATGGTGGTTGTGAGTGGTGGGGTGTGGTGCTGGGAACTGAACCCAGGTTCTAAGTGCTCCTAAGCACTGAGCAACGTCTCCAGCCCCTGGCATTGCATTTTTGGGCGGAAGGAAAACACAGAAGACTTCGGTCGCTTTTCTGGCTCCTAATATGTCATCATTTTCTATGGGTACCTTAGTGTGTACCAGCTTCCTCAAGAATCATTTTCCTTTTGTGCTTTTGGAAGACCAACTGGCCTACAACTCCAAGCATAACAGGTGACCACAACCACATTTCTTTTCATAATATTTTAGATTGCAGAGTAAGTTCAAAACCTCCCCCGACTTGTAAAGTCACCTGTGTTTCCCTTCTGCACAAGAATGGGCTTTCTCATTCTAACCTTGTTGTAAAACTTTATTATAAATCTACAATTGACAGCAAAGAAATGGACGGCAATGCTTTGGCTTAAGTGATTCGAACTTTGCAGAAATTACCCTGTCATTGTGGATAACTCTGGAACATTGAAGGATAAGGGTGCTTACTGAAGGTGTTCTGATTGTATGTGGCATTGCACACTTTTGGAGGCCGGGGGACAACTTTGAGGAGTTGCTAACCATTTCCATCAGGTGGGCTCCAGGAAACAACTTCAGGTTGTAAGGCTAAAGCCCAAGTACCTTTTCCAGCCGGGCTATTCTGCCTGCCGACAGTTATCTGTTTGCTTGGTTGAATTTGCTCATTTATTTTCTTCATTTAATCTTATCTCATCCCGGTAGATACTGTTTACTAGACGATCATTACAAATCCACGTCTGACATATTTCATGTCGTCATAAAATCTTCCATAGATTTCTTCTTCTTTTACAGGAGCAATCAAAAGCCTGACTGTATCCCCCAAACCAGCATTACAAAGCCAATGCGCACGCACTAAATTCCTCTTGTCGGATTTCCCCAGGCACACCTCAAACTAATCTCTTTCATCTCTGCATGACAACCTCACTGGCTTTCTTCAGTAAGCAGTCCTTGGAGGCCCTGGGCCTTTGCATGTCCAGCACCTCTGTCTTATATCACGTTGCTCTCTCTCATCCTTGCTTGCAGGCTTGATCTCCGTTTGTGTCGCTGCCACCACCCATGGAATACAGAAAGACCCCATTTCTCAGGGTGTTCTCTTTCATGGCTTTTGTCAGAGCTCTACTGGCATAGGCCTTTCGTCACTTCTGTCTTATTTGAGCAATGTCTGCTTTCCTTCAGAAGGCTGAGCCCCACGGTAGCCTGGTGTTTGCTATCAATAGCATCGATATCCGCCAGAGTGTTTCCCAGCCCCGTTCTCTGAACTCAAGACATCTTTGCGATTATTTAATGAATGTGTAATACTCAGACTCTCTCCCGCACCCACCCCGTCACTCTCTCACTCTCTGGAAACACCCCCCATATCACAAAGCTGCCCATTCGTACCTGAAGCTGCTCACGAGAGAGATTGAGACGGGACTACGGTGATTCTTTACCTTAGCTGCTGCGAGAAGTACCTGGGGAGCTTTCAATAAACACCCACACTCAGGCTCAGCACAGGGCCACTAAATCACCATTTCTGGAGGTGGGACCCCAGCAGAAGCTATTTACAAAGCTCCCTGGGTGACTCTACTGAGCAGCCAGGGTCGTGAAATGTGGTTTTCACCAACGAAATCTGAATACCTGTGTGTTCAGGAGCCGAGTGAACCGTGACTCTTGGCCTGTTACATTTCTAACGCTGATTCTACACGATTGTTCTATCACTCCATTGTCTATGTATTCATTTGCATCTCAGACCAGTTACTTAAACTCGCAGATTGCTTAATGTTAACCTTTGTCATGATAAAACCAAGTAGTACACATTCTTCAGAGAAACAAAGGTTCCAGTAGGAACTGTGAAGGATAAACTCCATGGCTAGATCCAGCAGCAATTCCCATTTGGAACCCTCTCTTGCCTAATACAGTGGGCTTGACAAACACGTCTAGAACTATCTTTCTAGTCATGGTCCCACTTTGTACGTGTTCTGTGTTCCAAGGGTACAGACGGAACGTTCAGCCTGGTGTGGGCAAGAGCATCCCCGCGCTCCTCTCGTAAGACAGACCCGTCCCCTGGATAGATTTCGACTGTTCTCTGACATCTTCAGGGTCACCTCGCTGATTGCTCGGGCGCCTGGCAATGTAGCAGCAGCGCAACCAGCGACAAAAGCAGAAGCTAAAGGGCTTTGTGGTGCGGGGGCCGCATGCGGAAGACTGAAGAGGAGGCCTGGTGCAATCAGGAAGCCTTTCCCTCAGACGGCCGGCCGTTACTGCAGGCAGGCGGGCCTGAGTCATTCCCTCGGTGTTGTCTGTCCTAGCTGCAGTGAACAGGAAGTGAAAGTTCAGCAATGCTTACTGTCAATTACCGTCCACATAAACAGACACAGGAAGATCAAATCATGGTGCTCGGCCCAGTTGCCCTTGGATGTTTTGATAAACATATTAGTTAGTTGCTCAGTATAAATTTAAACCTCACATACCCCAAGGCCAAGTTTTATGCTTTTCCTTTTGAATTTTCTTTTTCTTACTGAGCACCTTCTGTTCCCACAGAGTTTCGCGGAACCTCCAGTCCCCCAGCCTTGCCTCCCTCTCTGCTCTTGGGAGGGACACTCTCCTCATCCAGGCCCCTCATAAAGGTGCGGGTAGTGCCAGGGAGTAATCCCCCTGGGTCACTAATGGATCTCCACACGTCTGAGAATACCGTTGTGAAGCTTCTGAAGTGGAATGTGAGTCCAGCTGTAGCAATTACAGACCGCTCAGATTTCCTAGCCGGGACTCCCGGGAGTTCAGCGACTGGCTATTAGCAAGCCAAGGATGGAGGAAGCGCTGTAAATCTCACAAGCAGTGATAAAGCTGATGCTTCTGGACCCAGTCGGAAAGAGCGAGCTGCAATTATAAAACAGACCGGCGAACTTTGGCCCTTAAGAGAACAACACCCGCAGTGCATTAATGAAGACCATGAGAGGAGAGCCTCATCTCTTAAACATTCCTTCTATCTCTTCCCCGTTATCTTGCTGCAAGCAGAATAAAGGACGAAAGGAAACGTTCAGAATCCAAATTAGTCTGAAAGACTCATATAAAGCTCCAGTAAATACCCTGTCCCTTGGAACCGTCACAAACATTTGGTTTCCGTGAGATCTGGCCACTCAAGCTACGGCAGAAGGTGAAAAGCTTGGACTATAGATACCATTGAAGGAGCCGCTGAAGTCTTTAAATAAAAGTTCTTAGTCAAGGAGAAGTTGAATTTCTTTTTAAAATAGCATATGCCTTATATAGAGTTTATTAAGTAAACAAAATGTGCTTCAAAGTAGCATAGGAGGGTAAATCACCGTGTGCAGATAAGAAAACCCATGTTAAAAAAAGGCTAAAAAATTCACTGCTTCTGCTCCATACATACCCTGAGATAAAGACTGTAACCCTGGGCTCCTTGACCCTGAAGAATACTTTCTCTCAGGTGACATTTTCTACTGCGGCTCTAACTTGGCTCTATTTGTGGTGCATAAAATGCGGACAAGCATTAAAGACCAGAATTAGAAGTCCATCCAAATCACACATGCTCGCACTAGGCATGCAGTTTGAAAAGGACAGTACATTGACGCAATGATTCATATCCTCTCATTTTTTTTTTAATAAAGAAATAAGTTGGTCATGGTGGTTCACTCTTTTAACCCCAGGACTAGGGAGGCAGAGATGGATGATCTGTGAGTTCGAGGCCAGCCTGGTCTACAGGGTGAGTTCCAGAATAGTGAAGGCCACACACAGCTACCCCATCTCAAAATAACAACAAGAACAAAATCACAACACAACAAAAAGAGAAAATAAGAAATTGAGACTATCTGAAGTTCTTTCGCTTTATCCCAAATTTCAAATGAACTAAATGGATGCAGACAATTGGCTGGGACTCTGTCCTGCACATGCAGGGGAGGAAGCATGGCACTCAGGATGAAGGTATAAGGAGAGGAATCTGGAAGAACTTGTTACTTATGTGTATTTTGAGATTAGTGTCTAATGAGTATGTAGTATACGCTGGACCTAGGCAAATACAGGCAGCGCTAAACTCATGATCCTCCTGCCCTAAACTCTTACAATGCACACCATTCTTGTGTTTATATGTTCTATGTTTCAGAGTGGAAAGGGTAGCACATGCATATGATGTCAACGTTCTGGAGAAGGAGGCAGAAGAATCACAAGTTTTAGGACAGTCTGAGACTCACCATGAGCTCCTAGCTACCCTGATCTACAGTAAGAATTGGAAGAATGGTAGTTTTCTTGTCTAATTTATATTTTGCATAGCTTCATTATGTTTTCAATCATTTAAAAATGAGTTTCTGAGACATAGATCTCTTCTCTATAAAATGCACAGTGTTCTTACAAATCATTACATTACACAAATCAAGTCAAGCGATCACTATCCTGCCCTTGGTTAACTAACCCAAAGGAGCTGGGACAGAGTATTTTGCAGACTGGTGATGGCCAACAGGAAGTCTGTTGAAAAGATACTGCGCTCTTTGTTGTCCAAATGAAACAATAATATCAGATTAGATGGGGTCATCTTGTGTATAGCCCCAGCAAAATCTCAAACAATTTGAAATGGGAAGAACTGCTTATGAGTTTAAGTTTGTGACACATTCCCTCGGATTTATATAACTCAATTGACCGATTCTAAGAGGCTTCCCACCATGACTCTGGGTGCAAAGCTCAATGGCAAAGCTTGCAGCTAAATGCACACGAAAGAAGAAGCACTGTGGTCTGCTTGGAAATACTTGGGTGATGCCACTGATTTTTGACACGTCTTTTTCCCTCCCTCGGTTAAAAATAGAATAAAATTAGATAGAAACCATGTGGGCTTCTGTCCATGAGACTCCTATTTCCCTGTTAGCAAGTCACTGACATGATTCTAGAAAAATCCAATCAGTCACAGCTGTCGATCATCCTTAACAAGTGTGTTCAAACCCACCATGCATTACACACAGCTGTAATGTTTACGCACATGAGATTTGTGTCTTGTTTTCTTTGCTTACTAATTTTTGGCAAATGTTTTCTTTCGAGTTAGGATAAGCCAGAATAACAAATCCAGTGGCTTTACACTTTTATACCAACGTGCATGCTTTTTTATTGTAGGGCATTATGACTCAATAAAATAGTTCGGTTTTGAAGTATTTTATAGAAGATTTTTCTCTTTTTAATTACTTTTTTGATTCAAATTGGACAAGATTTATCACCAAAAAATGTGATTTATCTTTTTTCTGACCAAAGGTCTCTCTCCAAATTGAAACTAAGGTTAATAGGTACTATATTTATAAAGATAACGTCTTACATGAAAATTAAATGAAACTGTGTTTGGAGGCAAAAAATATATCCCTTAATGATTATGCTAGTAACTACATGTGTTGTTCTAGATATTAATTTTCATAGTTTGAGATTACATTCCATTATATAGGATCCTTTTCCTTGAAGTAATAACTCATTTTCCTTTGCTTTTGGCTTGTGACCATCTGCATATTAACTAGAGCTATAATTCATAGGTTTCGTGGCTGTATCGTTTTTCCAACATGATATTCTCTGCTTTGACGAACACCCACCACTGGCGATCATCCAGGTGGTTTCAAATAGGCACTGCCTGGTTATAAGAAGCAAACATAGTCTGCATGGCTTAGATTATTTCTCTTTAAATAAAGTCCAAGTATAAATTGCTGTTTGATTAGAAGCGAAATCATTTTACCACATTGCTTTTCAAAGCTGTATTATCTTAATCAAACAGCATTTCAAGTCTTCGCTTCGCCTTTTAGACATGTTCAGTTGGGCTGTTTAAAGGAGAGGTTCCATGGTTATGAATGAATCAACACATGCTTTCATTGGTCACTGAAACTCCTGTTTGTTTGTAGCAATTTTAATGTCTGCATTTATTGTAGACAGACCTTCCTTCATGATGGCTGACATCTAACCCTACCAAAGGTAATAAAATAGTTTCTTAATTTTGAAAGATCAGTTTTACACTGGAATTGTCTCTGTTTCTACAACTGCCTCAACTTCTCTTTCTCTTCCATCCCCGTCTGATAGGGAGAAGACGTAACTTCATTTGTTTCCATAAACTTGTACTGGTTTTCTATTACAGTGTTGTCGCTGGGGAATTTGATGCTATGATTCCTTTCATGTCTCTTCATCTCCGCGTTTACTCTTGTTCTCTGCTGTAACGCACAGGCTTATTTACTCTCTTTTCACTATCTGATGGGCAGGTCTTCTGCCCTGTACTTCGAAATACTGTTGTATTGTTTTGCACTTCTTTCTGAAGTAAACCGCAGTATTAATTCATTGAGGACCACACTTTGCCAGTGTAATTATGTTGACAGAAGTGTCATCATTGTACTTTGGGTTAGAACTTTCATCTTTATGGATCGGGTCTTTCCAGAAACAAGACAATCTAATCATCTATATTTCCTTTAGCTTTTGTGATACAACTTTTATATCTTTTGATCTTCCACACATCAATTTTCTCGTTCTTCCATTGAAAGCAATAAAACGACTCTAACAAACAATTTCAAATCATTTGAACTTTTATAGGGTATCTCTACAAACACAGAAAATAATGACCTCAGGAAAAGCAGACGGCCTGACTAACTGAGATGTTCAGGAAGAGAGGAGGAACACAGCTCCAGCTTCGTCAACCCAAGTGGGAGCTTCAAAGAAGAGACAAGGAATCTCATCTCACTCCAAAGCCATGAATTTTAGAGGGACTGGGTAGGCAGGGAGTGGGGAATGGCTGGGTTAGAGGGAGGAGAAGGAAAATGAAATAACATAACCATATTTTAATTTAAGACTCTCATTAAAAATGTGATTTAAACTTATTATCATCATTATTGTGTTACTATGATAGTTTTTGGTTGTGATTGATCAGTATTCTTGGTATTAAAGAAATTGATTTAAAAAGAATGTTGCTTTCATAAGATGTAATAAACTTTCGCTTTTCTGTCATTTGACTCTATAATTTGTTCTTAAGTTCTCTATGGATTCATTAATATTACAAGCTAATAATTATTTTATTTCCTCCTAACAAATATATTTTCAGCCCTTGCACCATCTTATTACATCATAGAAGATAACTAACAAACTGTGGCTGTCCCAATTTTCTTGTTTCTAATTTTAGGAAACTCATGTTCATTTCAACATTTCGGTATTGTTGTTTGGTTTATACATTTGGGGATTGTCATCTGGTTTATACATTTGCCTTGTTTAGAGATATTCTTTTGTCACTAACCTTGAGTTATTTACTTTAAAATTATGGTTAAATATTAAAATCCAAATTTATTTGACTTTTTAAATTTATTTTCAAGTTTTGAGTTTTATGAAAAGTTTGGAGTGTGTTGAGTATATTTTTCCTCATCTATGACATTGTATATCATTATCACATTTGTTTTTGGTTAATTACCCATTGACTAGTTTACTTTTACTAAAGAGTAATTACATTTACTCTTGAGATAAAGTCTTCCTGTGAAGAAGTAGTAAGGTCGTTGGCTGTATTCATAATTCTGCTGCTGTTTTTGGTTCAGTATTATAAGCAAGCTATGTACATAGGTAGATTTTAGTTTCAGAACTTTATTTGGTTTGAATAAACTAAGGTATTTTTCTATTTATTTCTTGTATGCCAGAAGATCTATTCTGATATTTTGATATATCGGATCAGTAGTTTTTTTTGTTGTTGTTGTTGAAGGCTTATTCTGTGCACCACAAAATGTTGAACAATATCCTTACTGAGGGAAGAAAGTGGAATCTACCTTCCTGACCCAAGTGTGACATTCAAAATATTCCAAAAATTGAAAAATATCTGCTAGCAAATTAGAAATAAATTATGGCTAAATTCTTTTTTGTGTATTTGCAATAGTTTGATGTTTGTCAAATTTTCATCTGGAATTCTTCAGATAAGGCATTTTTTAGAAAAAAATGGGAGAGCACAGAATCAGCAAGTTTAATGATTCTGTGAAGTCAATGTTTAGTTATTGTACTACAGTAGGCTCTTAGAATATCTGCTTGAAATATTTATGTTTTAAGGATAAAGAAATTATCACACAGAAGTTCTAAAGGATGCAATCCATAATCACTTAGTGAGTCGTCCACAACTGTGGAAAGCAACAATTCTATGGTGAGAAGATAAGAGACACAGTGCTGTAGAAGCCTTGGACAGAAAGGCAAGGCCTATTGATACAGATATGAAGAAGGGTTCTCTATGGATGAAGTCACAAGACTCGACTCTTGCCCAGTGCACGTTTGCCTTACTCTTTTGATATTAAGGGTTGCTTACAATTTTCATGAATTTTAAAACTAAATTATATATGCAAAATACTAAGTCAGAACTTATAAATGGTTGATAGGGGAAATTAAAAGCATATATATGTATGTGTATATATACATGTGTGTGTGTGTGTGTGTGATTTTTTTTTCCTGAGACAAAGTATTTTTTCTTATGTAATAGCTCTGGCTGTCCTGGAATTCACTCAGAAGAACAGGTTGACCTCAAACTTACAGAGATCTGCCTGCCTCAGCCTCTCAAGGGTTGGGATTATAGGTATGCACCACCACTGCCTGCCTCAAAAGCCAAATCTTTTGAAGAGTATAATTATAGAGAATAATAACGTACTATAGGTTATTAAAGGTTAGAATAAAGGATTTTGAGTGTTTTGTTCAAAATATAAATGTGCTTTGCTTGATTTGAATTTTATTCCATATATACATATCAGGCTATTACATGTCACCTCATAAATGTAATTTTCATTTGCCAGTTGAAAATGTTTGCGATAAACTATGGTGTTGAGATAAACAGTGTAGAGATGATTGGCAACTGAAAGGGTGAAAGGATTGGAAAGTATGAATATAATAACTGTTTTTGTTTATGAATATTATAGAATATAATAGCAATGTAAAATAACCACATACTCCTATTATTAGTCCAGTAAGTGTTATAGCTATAAAGACTAAGAAAGACTCAAACTGTGAAAGAACAAGCTAGTTGCATAAAAGTAAATGATTGACTTAACACACATGATGCGTAAACACCTAGCGTGGCCTGTCACTTTCATAGGTTCTTATTCCACAAATAAGTTTGGCACTAGAGAGCAAGGACCAGGAGCAGAGGCAGGCATACCCAGCCGATCAGGGAGAACAGAAACAACAGGAAAGGTAATGCAGGGTGAGAGAGAACTCCAGCGGCAAGACTCATCGGCAACGCAGGCTGTCCTCTAAACCAGTAACTGCTTCAGATACGCTGCTGCTTCAGATACGCTGCTGGAATCTGGGGTCAGTCTGCCCACTGAAGCTTCAGGGTTGGATTAGCCCGCAGGAGCTCTGGCCAGGTAAGGCAGCAGGGGCCCGGTTGTCAGAATAAAGATCAAGCCAGGAGAAGGTAAGCCCTGAGTTGTTAGAACAGAGCCACGGGGCACTGCAGGGGCGACTTGTGTTTAGTCTCACAGTTAGCTAGAGCATCAGGCATCCCACTAGGTTGTGAGAGGAGTTGTGTCTGCAGGTGGTTTTTAAGGAATTCCAGCTGTGAGGAGACCACAGCGGCAGCTTTAAGATTTTTTTTTTTACTTGAATGTGAATTCAATCTAAACGTATTTTAGATGCCAAAAATCCAACGCAGTTATCTTAACAAGGCTTTTGCATGGAGACCCAAGAGAATATGAAGAAAATGTGGTACTATCCTTGCTGAAGTCTGGAGAGATGACTTTGTGAGGCATGGTGACATATATTGTGTGGACCAACAGATGTTTAGGGTCACAGGTGACGTAAAGGAGTGAGGCAGACTCAATCAAGCATGATGATGGGGAGACAGAATAAGAATTGAAGGGAAAGAAAGAGAGGAATGAAAGGCAGAATTCTGTGTCAGGAGAAGAAACAGATAGAGCAAAATAGAGAAACAGAAGACCTCACAAAAAGCCTTGGAAAGTCAATCCACAGCTGCCATTATGGCTTTCCAACGTCAGAATGAGAAAAGTGCTGGAGACCCGCGAGAAGAACGGTAAACTTGACGGGACCATAACTGAGAGGCGACTCCTTCAATATTAATACGTGCTTCCTTCTGAGGACCTTCAGAGAGTTACCAAAATGTGAAATGTATGTGCTACAGTTTGAAGAGGAAGTGTCACCCAACAGTCTTCTCTGCTGAAGATTTGGTTGCACTTAGCAGAAGGATTCAATTATTCAGAGATAATGACATGATATTTGCTTTGCCTTCATGAAGGGGTTAGTCTCTTGGATTTATGATTTGGTGGCATATTGGGGAGTGGATTAAAACTAAGAGTTGGGCCCTGGCTCTTGGTAGTACATCCCAAGGGTGGTGTGTTGGAAGGATGCACCTGGTCCCCGCAGCTTTTGTCTTCCAGTTTATCTCTGCTTCCCAGTCATGTGATCTAGTCGCTATCCTGCTGTCTCCATCGCCAGAATGGGCTACGTCCCCAGACCCACAGACATGGACCAAGCAAGCATGGCTGAAAACTCGGAACCGGAGCCAAAGCAAACCTTTTCTGTTTTAAAAATGATTCCTGTCAGGTGTCTGTCCTGGTGACAAATGTCTGATTGGAACAATGTATTCTTGCGGAGCGTTTTCTGATGTTCAGTCAGGCAGTTTATTTCTTTTAACTCTGGCTTGGCCAAGAGAAATATTCTGCAAACACAGACTGTCTTTCTGAAGGCGTTTCTCAGAATCATGTGTAGAAAATATGCTATAACTTTCCCCCTAATAGAAAATAACAGGAATTGTTTATTTGAGGCAGATAATGAAACAAAATTCATGTAGTTGTGACCATAATATGCTTTTCTAACATCAAATAACAAAATTAGAACTAATGATGGAAGATTTTAAGCAATATAAAAATAAAAAAAATCAATATAAAAATATTTTAAATGATCAGAATATTCACAGACATATATAAAAAACAGAGGCAAAGAAAATTACAATCTTGCTGTTCAGGGTAATATTTGTACCAATGGATAAAAGTATCTTCAAGGAATAAATGAAGGCCTACCCTTTAGGACTTTTGAGGGCTTTGGTTTACCAACCTCTGACATTTTACACCTATAAAGTGGTATATCACAGTGTTGTTATCAGCACATAAATAATTAAACATGTCTTGGATATATATACTCCATTACCATACATCATTTAAAATTGATGTGCTTATCATCTTTGCAACTTCTAGATATGCTAATTACATAGATATGGTTTTAATATAAAACTATTATCATTTTTGCTTTGATTTTCCTTGATGGTTTTGTTTCTTTATTCTTCTTCCAAGAGTAAGTCACAAATAGAAACCATCCCTGTACTTTCATAATTAATCTGTGAAAGTGTTTATACTACCAAAAGAAAGTTGCAGATTCAGTGGAATCTCCATCCGTGTTCTAGTGACACTCATCACAAAACCAGAAAAAACATTCAAAAATTCATATGAAAACACAGAAGGCTATGAATAAGCAAAGAAATGCAGAACAGAATACTGTTGGAAGAATCAGAATACCTGACTCCAAACTACACCGTAGAACCATTGTGACAAAGATAGAATAACGCGCGCGCGCACACACACACACACACACACACACACACACACACACATCACTATCACCACCATCAATCACAGCCTACTCCCATACACATATTCTAGAAATACACCTATATAGCTAATACCATAAAACATGTTGTTTGTGGGGGACTAATTCTTTATTTCAAAAAGACACATCGATACTTGATATTAAAGGAGTTGTAACACAAGGTTCTCTTTCTCTCAAACTGACCCAAAGAGGCCACAACAGACACAGCACAAATAAGGCAACAAGCTCTGGAAAGTGTACCTAGCAGATCTCACTGCAACTATTTAAAAATGCCAATTGGGTGGGGGGAACTTTGAAAGACAAGCACACTCCCAGGTCACAGGTTGCAAAGACTTCTCATAACTGAAGGGTTTGCCAAAGTAACCCAACTTCTCCAAAGCAATGGTTCAAAGTAATGTAAAATTTAAAGAATTTTTTTCAGCTCTTCAGGATTTCCCCAACACAGACTGATAGAACACATAACACTCTTTAGTGACAGCCGCTTCAGGAAAGCAATAAGCTGAGGATCACATGGCTAAGTCAGTGGCACACATCCTCTCTGTCTATCTCTGTCTCTGTCTGTCTGTCTGTCTGTCTGTCTCTGAGCAGAGAGAGCACGAAGTGGTCGCCTCAGAGCTAAGGGGCACACAAAAATGAAAATAACCTTTTCCCCTCACATAATGTACCCAGCTCACAGTTGCCCTCTTCTCTCTCCCTTTTAGTATCCCCCAATTCAGATCCAATCTTTTGTGTCTCTCTGGAAACAAACGGGCTTCTAAGGAATAAAATAAAAAGAATAATAAATAAAAGAAACAAAATAAAACACATTTTGTTGGCCTGTTTGTTTGGTCCTATCCGGATACATCAATTGTGTATACTAACTGTATGGTATGGGAGGTCCTTCTGTCTATGTGTTGCTTTCATTAATGAATAAAGAAACTGCCTTGGCCTGTTGATAGGGCAGAACTTAGGTAGGCGGGGAAGACAGAGCTGAATGCTGGGAGGAAGAAAGCAGAGTCAGAGAGACTCCATGGATCCGCTGTCAGAGTCAGATGTAGAACCTTACCGGTCAGCCACAACCATGTGGTGATACACGGATGAATAGAAATGGGTTAGATTACGATGTAAGTGTTAGCCAATAAGAAGGTAGAGCTAATTGGCCAAGCAGTGATTTAATTAATTCAGTTTCTACGTGGTTATTTTGGGTGTAAGGGAGCCGGGCAGCTGGGATGAACAAGCTGGCTCCCTGCAACAACTGTATATATCAGGATAGGACAAAATGAGCAGGAGGAAAGAGCACAGGAAATGACTCATGAAACAGACCCAGACATTGAGGCCCGCTCATTTGCATACTCTGGAATTCCATAAAGGAACTACACTTGAAGCTATAATACACCTGCAGAGGACCGTAAGGGCAAAAAGAGAGGAAAAAAATGCATAAATAAAAATAAAAAAATATTAAAATCTAAAAAGTCCTATTATAATATTGAGACAACAAACTTCCAAGGAGGCCACTGAGGTTTGTCCTTTGTTTGTTTGCTGTCTACTGCTGGGCAGAAAGTAGACGCTTCTCTGATGATGAGTTTGTTAAGTTGTCTCTTCTTCTTTCTTTGCCTTTTACATAGACAGGGTTTATCAATCTTATCGATTATCTGAAAGAACCAATTCTTTGTTTCATTGATTCTTTGTATTTTTTTTTTGTTTGCATTTGACTATTTCTTGCCATCTACTTTTGGGTGTGATTTTTAATTTTTTTTTTCTAGAATACTCAGACCCGCTCTTAAGTTACTGTGAGATCTTTCCTTTATTTATTTATTTATTTATTTATTTATTTATTTATTTATTTATTTATTTATTAAATGTCAGCTCTTAGTGCTATGAACTTGCTTCCTGGACCTGCCTTCACCGTGTCCCATATGTTTGGGTATATTGTGCATTCTTTTTCATTCAGTTCTAGAGTGTCTTTAATTTCTGCCTTGACTCAGTTTTCACCCAGTAGTCAGTTGCTACTTTCCATGACTTTGTAAGTTTTCTGTTGTTACTGTTGCTGTCTATACTCAGCTTTAGTCCATGGTGGTCAGATAGGATTTAGATAGGATTTACATTTCAATTTTCTTGTTATGTGGTTAGATTTGCTTTGCATCCATGTATTTGATCAGTTTTGGAGAAAGTTCACTGAGGTGCTGAAAAGAATGTCTATTCTTTTGTGTTTTGGTAAAATGTTCTATAAATATCGATTAGGTCCATTTGGATTATAATATCAGTTTCAGCATTTCTCTCTCTTTCTGTCTGTATGTGTACGTGTGTGCGTGCGCGTGTGTGTCTATTTCCCCTCTTTTGATTTGTCAGTCTGGGTTTATTTTTCTGGATATTGTTAACCTCATTTAGGTTAGAGCTTTCATTCTTCCTTCTGTAGGACAGGCATTGTAGCTATTGCTTAAATCTGGTTTTAGCAGAGAATGTCTTATTTTCTTCATCTATCATGATTGAAAGTTTGGCTGGGTATAGTAGTCTTGGCTGTCATTAGTCTCTTAGAGGCTATGAAACATCTGGCTAGTCCCCCTCTGGCTTTAAGGGTCTCTTTTGAAAACTCAGCTGCTATTTTAGCCTGTGTGTGTTACTTGGTCTTTCGCTTTGCAGCTTTTAATAGTCTTTTCTCTCTCTGTGTTTAGTGTTTTGGTTATTTTCTTAGTCAATGTTCTGTTATTGTGAAAAGACCTCATGACCAAAGCAACTCTAACAAAGAAGGGTATTTAATTGGGACTTGCCTACAGTTTCAGAAATTCACTCCATTGTTATCTTGGTAGGGAGTATGTCAGTAGCAGACATCGTGCTACAGAAGTAGCTAAAAGTTCCACACCTGGATCCAAGGACAGGAGGAAGAAAAGGCCAAATGACTCTCCGGTGACTGAGTATGCAAATCTATAGGCTTATGGTGGCCATTCTCATTCAAACCACCACGGTTACTATGTGCTGAGGGGAGTTTCTTCTTTGGTCCAGTTGATTTGGTGTTCTGTATGATTTTGTAACCTGATAGACGTCTCAATCTTCAGGTTAGGGAAATTTCTTCTATGATTTTCTTGAAAATGCCTTCTGTGCTTTTGACTTGAGTTTCTTCTCCTTGTTTAGTCTTTTCACAGTGTCCTAGTTTATATGGATTCTTCCTGCCAGGAGTTTTGTAGACTGAGCATTTTCTTTGACCAAGATATCCATTTCTTCTATTGTATCTTCAATTTCTGAGAGTCTCTCTTCCACTTCTTTTATTCTGTGGGTGAAGTTTGTCTCTGAATTTCCTGTTCAAGTTCTGATATTTTTCATTTATAGATTTCCTCCAGTTTATATTTTTTATTGATTCTATACCCACATTTACAGGTCTGTAACTGTATTTATATTGGTGTTAATTATTTGTGTTTGGCTCATCCATTGCTGGTGGGAATGCAAACTTGTGCAACCCCTTTGGAAATCAGTGTGGCAGTTTCTCAGAAAATTGGAAGTCAACCTACCTCAGGATCCAGCAATTCCACTCTTGGGAATATACCCAAGAGATGTCCAATCATACTACAAAAGCATTTGTTCAGCTATGTTCATAGCAGCATTATTTGTAATGGCCAGAACCTGGAAACAACCTAGGTGCCCCTCAATGGAAGAATGGATAAAGAAAGTGTGGCACATATACACATTAGATTTCTACTCAGTGGTAAAAAACAATGACATCTTGAATTTTGCATGCAAATGTATGGAAATAGAAAACACTATCCTGAGTGAGATAACCCAGACCCAAAAAGATGAATATGGTATGTACTCACTCATTAGTGGATTCTAGCCATAAACAAAGGACATTGAGCCTAAAGTTCGCGATCATAGAGAAGCTAAGTAATAACGTGAACCCAAAGAAAAACATATATAGAAGCCCTGGAAATTGGAAGCAGACAAGATTGCTAGGTAAAAGTTGAGAGCATGGGGTGGGGGTGGGGTGGGAAGAAGGGACTGGGGGGAGAGAGAAGAGAGAAGGGGAGGGTTGGGGAGAGCTTGGGAAAGCAGGATGGTTGAAATGGAGGAAGGACGGATATGGGAGTAGGGAAGGAGATATTTTAATTAAGGGAGCCATTCTGGGATTGGCAAGAGGCTTGGCTCTAGAGGGGTTCCCAGGAGTCCACGGGGATGTCCCCAGCTAGGACCCTGGGCAGTGGAGGAGAGGGTGCCTGAACTGTCCTTGCCCCACTATCACACTGATGATTACCTCGAATATCACCATAGAATCTTCGTCCGGTGACAGATAGAGACAGAGACAGAAACCCACATCAGAGCAGTGGACTGAGCTCCCAAGGTTCAGTTGAAGAGCGGAAGGAGAGAGAATATGAGCAAGGAAGTCAGGACCGCGAGAGGTTGGTCCACTCACTGACACAGTGTGCCTGAGCCAGTGGGAGCTCACCAAATCCAGCTGCTCTGGGACTGAACGAGCATGTGATCAACCTGAACCCTCTGAATGTGGCTGACAATTGAGGCAGACTGAGAAGCCAATGATAATGGCACTGGGATTTGTCTCTATTGCATGTACTGGCTCTTTGGGATCCTATTCTATTTGAATGCATACCCTCCTAGGCCTATATGGAGGGGGGAGGGTCTTGGACTTCCCACAGGGCAGGATACCCTGCCCTCTCTTAGGACTGGAGGGGGAGGGAGGAGGGGGGTGGGAAGGAAGTGGGAGGAGGGGAGGAAGTGGAAATTTTGATTGATATTATTTATAAAGTGATAAAAAATAATCTAAAACAATTATCTGTGTTTGGGAAGATTGTAATTCTAGGTGATGGTATCTGGTCTTGTCTTTTTTGGATAGATGTAGTGTTGCTTGGTTTCTCCCACACTTTCTAGTTCTTAAGAGGGTGTGGTGGCTGTGTTTTGTCTGGTACAGAATTCTTCTGGAATCCTGATAAGTTTGACCGTTGGGGCTTCTGGTAAAATATATTTCTAGGTATTGAGTGCTGACACTTAGTAATGAGGATGAACTGGGGGAGTGTGGGAGTCCACGGGTGTGGAGAAACGGGTGTTTCCCTTAGGATTTGCTTAGAGTGAGGAGAAGCCACAGCAGGTGGTATTGTTACTGAGCTGGGAATGGAACTGGGGTATTGGATACTGGGGAGAGGAGGGAGAGTGACCTCTGAAGCCCTTCTGCCCACATCACTGGCCTACTTGCTTCTCTGGCAATTGTGGCTGGCAGGTTAACAGGCAATGCCTGCTGGAGTTGGTGGTTGGAATAACGGGAAGAGTGGGGAGGAAGGTGATCAGAGTGAGCGTGGCTGCAGCAGGCGCTCTGTTATGGAATGAGGGATGAGACTGGATTTGGAGAGGAGGACGGAGAAGATCTGCAGTTAGCCTAGTGTTCCCTTGCTGGAGGGCAGATTTGCTTCTTTGCGAGAGTGCTTTTCGTCAGCAGCGTTCTGAAGCAGCACCTCAGATCTGGTCCATCCGTCTTGGCAACTGCGCTCTTACCCAAACCACCTCATCCCTTCCGCAATCGCTGACTTTGAGCCACCTCTTTACACTCTCTCTCTGTCCATTAGCTGGGCAATGGGATTGGCCTATTTTAGCTGGATTTCCAACCTTTCTCATCCTTTATTGGTTTCCATGACTTTCACCCCTCTCTTACTCTTATCACCACCCTGTCCTGATTCCACTGCAGGTCAGAAGCCAGATGCTCCCGTTCAACTCTCTGCGTCTCACTCCAGGAGGCTTACTCAGGTTCAGTGCGCTTCCCTCAGCTGCTTCCCTCCTATATCCTCCTGGAGGAACTGGGCTCTCCTTTCTGCTTCTCCCTACTGCTGAAGAAACTGGACCTTGCTCTTAGTGAAGCACCTGGTGATGGTGCTTACCGGTGCTGCCGGGCATGGTGCTTACCAAGGAATTTGGATCATGCAATTTTTGACAAAGATGACCCTTTCAATAAATGGTTCTAGCAAAACCAGATACCTACCTTCGGAAGAATGAAATTAAATCCACCTTTCTCATCTTGCACAAAAATCAACTGGACTTTAGATTTCCTACAATTTTCTGTGTGTTTGGCTTGGATTTTGTCGTTGTTGTTATTTTGTTTTCCTGGCCTTTACTGGCTCTCAGTAGTGCAGGCTCATACCTCTATTTTTCTCCTCTGCAGAGAGCACATTATGACTTGGGCAAAGACCTTAGCTTCAGACCTGAAAACACTGAAATTGTTAGGGGAAAACACAAGGAACATGCTTCATGCTCAAAAGCAGGCAAGAGCATTGTGAACAGAATGTCAACAGCCCAGGATATAGCCCAAAAATCGACAAGTGGGATTTTAAGAAATTAAAAAGTGCTACACAGGACTTAGCAGAGTGAACAGACTTACAGTATGGAAAAAAAAAACCCCTGACATTTATACTTCAGACAAGGGGTTAATATCTAAAAGATACAAAATTATGAAAATTATGCACACAGCAACAAAAATATCAATCAAAAAATGGAGCCCATGAACTGAGTAGACACGTCTCAGAAAAATAAATTCAGTTAGCTATTAAATACTTAGAAAGGTGTTCAACAACCTTAGACTTCATGGAAATACTGATTAAAACTGTGTTGAAATTCCTTCTCCAAACCAGAGTGTATATCATGAATAAAACAATGATTCAAAAATAGATATATACAAAAAAGAGAAAGAAGACAAATGACAAAAAGTACTAGTGGGGACATGGGGGAGGGGAATGGGTACACACGGTGATGACCTGGTGCAGTCACTACCGAAGTCAGTGTGCTTGGTTCTCCAAAACCAAACCAAACCAAACCAAACAAACAGAAGTGACACTAGAGCTAGAAATTCCTTACAAAGCAGAGGACTCTGGACAGTCATCCAGAGGAATCTCTTCTACCAGGGATTCTTCTCATATTTATGGTCACAGTATTTATAATGGCAAAGAAAAGGATTCAGCCTAGATACTCATTAACAGATGTGCTGGCTAACTTTAGGTCTACTTGAGACTAGCATCATGTCAGAGGACAGAACCCCAGTTGAGCAAATGCCTCATCAAGACCGGGCTATCAGCAAGCCTGGAGGGCATTTTCATAGCTAGTGACTGATGTGGGAGGGTCTAGCATTTTGTGGTGTGAGGCCACTCTGGGGTCGGTAGTCCGAGGTTCTATAAAAACAGGGGACTGAGCAAGCCAGGAAAGCAAGCCAGTAAGCAACACCCTTTTATGGCCTCTGCACCAATTCCTGCCCTCTTTGAGGTCCTGTCCTGACTTCCATCAATGGATGAAAGGAATGCTGAATAATGAGGTATTTTATTCAGCCATAAGAAAAAATGAAATAATAAAATTTATAGGAAAATGGATGGAACTAGAAAGCACTGTATTAAGTGAAGTAACTTTGGCTCAGAAAAGCAAATAAGTCGTGATCTCCCACATGTGTGGTCCTACTTTCTAAGTTTTGTGTATGTGTTTATATGGGAGGAAGTGTGGGTGTAGATTAGGACTTAGGATGAGGCCCGTGAGAGGGGAGGAGAGTCTTTTCGGAGGAGGGTGAGCAATTTGAAGAGCAATTTGAAGGGGAGACGGATAGAAATGGGGAGCTAGGTTAGGGATATGGGTTGGAGGAGCTGAGGTGTGGAATCAAATAAAGCAAAGCTTCCTACAAGGAAAACTCTAACTCTATATGCTAATTCACAGCAAAACATGGGGCTCTAGAGATGGTTCAGTGGTTCAGAGCACTGTCTGTTCGAGAGCACCAGGACTCAGTGCCCAGCACCCATATGGTGGTTACCAATCATCTCTAACTCCAGTCTGTATGTACCCAAAGCTACTTTCTTACCTCTGGGTGCAATGAACTCATATGCAACACAGGCAGGCGTACATGTGGGCAACACACACACACACACACACACACACACACACACACACACACACACACTATAAAAACAAAGGAAAAAGTTAAGGAAAACAAGAAGCATCATGAACTTGTCGCAGAAGCTGATAGGGCCAGGTTGAAGTTAAGCCCAGTATCACAGCACTTACCTACAATTGTAGCCTTCAGGAAACTGGAGGAGGAGAACCACAAGTCAGAGGCTGACTGGAGGTTCATAGCAGTTGAAGGCCAGACTGGTTTACAGAATAACGTCTTACATGTAACGCGAAAACTATGCAGTTCTCCACATGGCCTGAGACGGGATTGTCAGAAGTTAGAGGCCTACACACATAACAAGTTCAAGTCCGGCATGATCTACAGAATGAGACTGTATCTTCAGAACATAGTCGTCTTCCACACAGTAGCTGTGCGAACTAACCAATCTCAAAGTGCCTGAGTTTTTTATTTAGAAAATTATGTTTGGTTTTTTTTTTAAACTATGCTTAGTTTTTAAAATGCAATATAGATACCCATTACATAGAGTTGAAGAAATTTTGGAAGTTACAGCACGTAAAATAATAAAGTTACCTTTGTGCTTGAGTTTGTAATATAAATTTATAACCAATACAAATTCTCCTTCAAATTATTTCCTTCTGCTTTATGTGTAGTAGAAGCACTTTATAATGGAATATTTCTCTCTTCCTCTTCCCCGGAACTTATGATATTCCTATCATTTGTTTCATTTTCTTTGGTCACATAATACATTGCTGTCCTTATCCTGAAAAAAACAAAACCAAAAACAACCCTGATACCAGTGACGTCAGTTATTTTATTTTATTTTCTCTTAGCCTTCTATTTCTGATTCAAGCATTTTTTTCTCTCTACAATAATTCTTTTTTTAACTTGTTTCATTTTATTTTATTGTTATTTTCATTATACATACCAATCCAAGTTCCCACTCCTTCCCCTCCTCCCATTCGCTTCACATACCCATAGGCCCCATCTCCATCTAATTTTCAGAGAGCAAAAGGCACATTGCTTTGTGGAAGGTCCAAGGCCCTCCCTACTATATCTAGGCTGAGCAAGGGTCAAAGAGAATGGGTTCCCAAAACCCAGTACAAGCAGTAGGGATAAATCCTGGTGCCACTGCCAGTGGCCCCTCAGTCTGCCCCAGCCATGCAACTGTCAACCACATTCAGAGGGACTAGTTTGGACCTATTCTTTTTTAATACTGTCTATGATATATTTACTGCTGACAAATTCCATTATTCTTATTTTTCTGAGAAAGTTTTGAAGAATAATTTTGTAGAAGAACTTTTTGGATGGGTGTTTTCTTTTCCTTTTTTTATTTCAAATTTAAAATTTTCCCACTCTTTTTTAAATGAATGGTCTTTCATTTGATTTTCTATGGCTGTAACAAATACCAGCAAGAAGTTATGCCATAAAAGAACAGTTGGTACTGGCGTGCAGTTTTGCTTGTGTTAGTCCCTGACCTGGCAGCTCTTTATGCTCTGGGTCTACGGTGCACCCTAACCCTAACCCTAACCCCATCCCGGGAGGAACAGGAGGCGGAGGAGGGAAGTTGTCAGCACGCCAGTGGGAATGGGAGAAAGGACAAGAGAGAAAGCTGTCCTGCGCTACTGTCTCGCCCGCAAGAACGACGCGGGACACTTAGGATCCTTCTGCAGCAAAGCTTTAATGCGTCTTGAGAGGGAGAGCATAAGCTTACATTGCGGAGACCCAGAATGAGGGGAACCCAGCCCTTATAAAGGAAACAGTCCTCGCTTCTGACGTGTCACTCTTGGATTGGTCTGCTGCCCATTATCCCAGATGATGCCTCGGGAGTAGGCAGGGACGCAGCAGTAGAGAGTTACCAAGCACATGCGCTGGGATTAAAGGCGTGTGCTACAACACCTTGAACTCACAGAGATCTGCCTGTCTCTGCCTCCCAGGCAATGGGACCAAAGGCGTGTACCACCACACCTTGAGGTCACAGAGGTCAATCTGCCTCTGCCTCCCAGGCATCAGGACTAAAGGCGTGTACCACCACACCTTGAGGTCACAGAGGTCAATCTCTACCTTTGTCCCTTGAAGCAATGGAGAATGTGGTTGCGGACCTCCACAGAAAGCCATGGATTTTCACATCCCTTCATGTGCCTAATGACCCGAATCCTCCCCCAATGCCTGCCCCTCAAGATTCCACCACCTCTCAAGGGCGCCAGCTTGGAGGGCGACTTTGAGTAGATAGACTTTGGGGGAATATTCTTGGTGTGTATTACATACAGTCTAGGGGGTCAAGTTCAATTACAGTTGAAATCCTTTGTTGTTTAAATGATAAAAAATAGATTTTAATCCCTGTGGCTTCTTTAAAACCTGACTCTTCGATTTTCTACAGCTGGAAATCTGTCTCGGTAGAGGACTTTTGGGAATTTGTTTTCCTTGTTTTTGCTTAGCGTTTTTAGTGCCGTTTCTGTACCTGTTGTCTTGTTATTTAAAGACAAAGTGGCGCACGTTCTTTCTTTGCCTCTCCTGTTCCCATTTCACAATCGCACATTTTATGATAGTCCCACAAATGGGATGTTCTGTTCTTCTTATGTTTTAAGGTTGAGCATGGCCTTTATTGACTGAGGCATCTCTCCCGCTCCTGTTCTTTCTATTCCATCTTTTCCTCTCTTTGCATTACCCTTTTAGAGGTTTACATGATGTTTATGAAGCTCACTGAGCCTGCTGGGGACCAGTCTGTGGCAGAGCCCGTGGAGATCACTCCTTTCATTAGAGCTCTTCATTTCTAGCCTTTCCTTTCTACTCTTTTTAGAATCCCCATCTTTCCACTCACAGTGTCCATTTGTAGACTCTTGTTCCCTTGGGGCTCGAAGCCGCTAATTCTGGTTATGTTAAACGCTAACTTTGCTTGGCCCAAAGGCTTTGCTCTGTCTGATGTTGCTAACGAAGATGGCTTTTCCACCTCAGAGTGTGACTCTTGCTATTTAACAATTTCACAATTTAACATTTAGCTGAAACCTAGACAGTAGAATTAGGAGACAGGAATGGATGCTGAGAGGCTGGTGACATGCTGTCCCGTGTGTTTCTATCTAGGATATGTCTGTGATTGTGTTTTCTATAGTTCTGGTGTTACAGGCTCAAATTTCTGTCAGTATCTACATTTTTTTCTTCCTACATGACTGCTTTCAGGTTTCTGGACACCGTTGAGATAGGATTTGGCTTCTGTAGTACTTTTAGTTGTATTTTGGTAACTTAATTACACAGAACTACTACGGGTAGGGTGGTAAGGTAGAGAGGAGGGTTGTTGTGGTGTTCTGTTGACTAGGCCTCAGAATTTTAGAGACTCTGATTTGGGTGTTTCTAGTCTGTCAGATTGATCAAGGTCTTATAAACTCCCAGTGAATTAGCCTCTGTTAAAATAATTTCCTTGGAGCTAGGCACTTTAAGGAACAGAGAGCTCTGGCGGATTAAAAATGACTGCTTTATCCCATCCACTGATAAAGACAGCAGGTATTTCTCATATCCTTACAGAAAGAGCCTGGTTGGCCATTTGTCAGGAAAACTAGAAAAAATATAGGAGGTTCCTCCAAAACTGGCCTAGGCTCAGTTCTTCACCCAAATTAGTGTACATTTTACCTCTGTGAATTTATCAATTAAAATTGAGCACCTTCCCGTTCACATAGGATTCTGCTCTACGTATGCTGTGATTCTCTAGATCTGCCAAAAAAACCAGAAAACTTGCCCAAGAGGCAAGTCATGTATGCAGGGCAGCAATCTGGCCTCTGGCAGGTCCTAGAAAGCACAAATCTCAGTGTTCCATGGCTTTAGACTCAGGCGGGGATGACAGCCTCCAGACTCTGAACAAGCTGGGCTGTAAGTTAGAAATCCAAGATATACAATAGATGTGAACATTTAATTTTTCATACATACTACACAGATAATTATGACTTATTATCTTAACAATTTGTTAGCTTTCTAAAAGTTTTTGAATTGGTTATAATGTTAAAAAAGAAAGAAAAATGTTTCCAGTTTGTATGATCTGATTTGGAAACTAGATATACATTTTGTCTCCTGGCTATTAAAATGTATATTTTGTTATTATAATAAAGAAGTAAGATACATGCACATGTCTTTGTGAGTAATCTCCCAATTTTAACCACAGAGAAAGAATATCTTTATTTGAATGGTAAAGTTAAATTAATTAATGTTTGCATAAACTACATCAGAAAGTAGACCTCAGTCTACAGAAGGAATCATTTCATGATAGAACTTTCCTTTGCCATCTAGGAAAGTATTTTGTAATTCAAAAATACAAGTTTATATTATGATACATTTTTTCTTCCCACAATAAGGGGCAGGTAATAAAATCATTTCTTACATCTCCTATTTGTTGATGAACTAATCCTAGCTCTCTCTAACTTGTATTTGTTTTCTGTTCTTTGAGTTATTATCCTATTTAAATACTCGATGTAGAATTAAAAGAAAAAAAATTTGATTCTCACTTGACAAGAAGCAGCAGGAGAGACATTCTTTACCAAATCCATTCTTCTTATGAGGGGTTGAGGGTTCTAGCATCGCTCTAATTATACCCCGTTGCTTCCTAGTCAACAGGCATGGCTTGAACCAGTCTTCAGTGCTCCGAGTGTGTGTCCCATGCTTGCTTTCAGATGCCAAATATGCTCAGCATAGAACTAAGAATTGACTGAGAGCTCTACTGAGATTATGCATCAGTTTTTTTTACATTAAGCACCCTGTTCTATGGTGCAAGGATTCATTTCATGTGATAGATGTCCGCCATGCCAAGTATTTCACCTCGCCTCCTCTTCTTTATTGGGCCAGCATAAATAAAACTACCTCCTAGAGAACATATTTTGTTCCTTTCCAAAGTGATAATGTGAAAATGTGTCTTTCCCTTAAAGTACATGTACATACTAACAAATGAATTGTCTTTTTATTTGGAGGCTGTCAGGAGTGTTTAAAGAACAGAGTGTGGAAACAGGCTGTGTGAATCCATTGTATCTATCTGGTGGAAAGTCTCCTGAGGCAAATGATCTAATGCCAAGGAAACATTTGAAAGCTTTGCACGTGGACTCATAATTTAAGAGAGTTATGGGAGAAGATGGATGGAATAAAAACCTATAAACTGTTTGGTTGATATTTGAAGAAGAAAGTGATATATTCTCCTTAGCCTCATAATAGTCTGTTCCATAAACTGTGACAATGTGCCCAGGGATAGATGTATCCTCAGGGAATCTTTTAAGTTTGTAGGACCCAATGAATATCAATGGAGACTATTAATTTACATACCAATACCCATATATACTTACAGTGATACAGACAATAGATACCTATTTATATGTTACATATATTCTACATAGAACTATGATAACACCCCCACATTTGTATACACTTATATATATACACACAAGCATTTACAGGCACTCAGTCACACACACACACAGAAACACAGACACACACACACACACACACACACACACAAATATTTAAATGGAGTTATTCTGCAAGAGGTAATAATATTCTCCCAGGAACTGTAAACTACATAACAAAACAGCAAAAGATGAACAAGCAGGATGAATTTATATATATTTGTACATATACTTACATATATGTATATATATATGTATGTATGTATCAATAATGATTAAAGAGAAAGATTTAACATGATACAAAGGGCAACCAGAACAGTCATTTGCTCCAATGCTTGAGACATCAGGCCATTAAGTCTAGAGAAAAGTATTAGATGCTTGGAACAGTGAAAAAAAACCCTAGACCAAGTATCCTGCAGGCAGCTACTCCCTAAATCAAACTTCCTATTTCAAAAGAAGGAGCAGAAGTATGCTTGAATTCTTTGACCTTTGGTCAGGGTGGAGAGGATCTAACTCTATGGGCCATCTTACTATTCAAAACATCAAGTAACCACACCCTAGGTCAGGGTGTGTAGGCACACTTGTTGTTAACAACTTTGAATAAGCTCGAACTCTCTTACCTCCAGACAAGGTGAAATAGGCTCACATTTTTGGGCATCCACAGACACCCACATTTGTAAAAGAAACATTACTAAAGCTTAAATCATACATCAATCCCCACACACTAATAGTGGGAGACTTTATTGCCCTACTCTCACCAATGGACATGTCTGCCAGACAGAAAATTAATAGAGAAATAAGAGAACTAACAGATGTTATAGCTCAATTGGACTTAACAGACATCTATAGAACATATCACCCAAACACAGCAGAATATACCTTCTTCTCAGTATCTCATGGAACCTTCTCTAAAACTGATCTCATATTGGTCACAAAGCAGACACCAACAGATACAAAAAGAAAAATGAAATAAACCCCTGTATATTATCAGATCGCCATTGGTTAAAGTGAGAATTCAACAGCAACAAAAACTACAGAAAGCCTACAGCTCATGGAAACAGAACAATTCTCACCTGAATTACCAATGGGCTAAAGGAGAAATAAAGAAAGAAATTAAAGACTTTCTTGATTTCAATGAAAATAAATCTACAAAACACCCAAACTTATGGAACACTATGAGAACAATACTAAGAGGAAAGTCCATTGCGCTAAATACCTACCTAAAGAATTTGGAGAAATCTCACACTAGCAGCTTAACAGCACACCTGAAAGCTCTAGAAAAAAAGAAGCAAACTCACTCGACAGAAAATAACAAAACTCAGAACTGAAACCAATAAAATAGAAACAAAAAGAACAATACTGAGAATCAATGAAACAAAGAGTTGGCTTGTTGAGAAAATTAACAAGATTGACAAACCCTTATTCAAACTAACCAAAAGGCAGAGAAATGATGTCCAAATTAACAAAATCAGAAATGGAAATGGAGACATAACAACAGACACCGAGGAAATCCAGAGAATCATCAAGTCATACTCCACAAAATTGGAAAGTCTAAATAAATGAACAATTTTCTGGTTAGGTAACACATACCAGAATTAAATCAAGACTAGATAAACAATTGAAATTGATCTATCACTTCCTTGGTAACTCTAACCAAGGAAGTGAAAGACCTATTTGACAAGAACTTTAAGTTTTTGAAGAAAGAAATTAAGGAGGATACCAGAAAATGGAAAGATCTCCCTTGCTCTTGGATTGGGAGAATCAACATAGTAAAAATGGCAATTCGACCAAAAGCAATCTATACATTCAATGCAATCCCCATCAAAATCCCATCAAACTTCCTCACAGACCTTGAGAGAACAATAATCAACTTTATATGGCAAAACAAAAAACCCAGGATAGTCAAAACAATCTTATACAATAAAGGAACTTCTGGAGGCAATACCATTCCTGACTTCAAACTCTATTACAGAGCTACAGTATTGAAAACAGCTTAGTACTGGCACAAGAACAGAGAAGTCCACCTATGGAATCGAATAGAAGACCCGGATATTAACCCACAAACCTATGAACACCTGATTTTCGACAAGGGAGCTAAAGGTATACAATGGAAGAAGGAAAGCATCTTTAACAAATGGTGCTGGCATAACTGGATGTCAACCTGTAGAAGAATGAAAGTAGATCCATATCTATCACCATGCACAAAACTCAAGTCCAAATGGATTAAAGACCTCAATATTAATCAGACCACATTGAACCTGATAGAAGAGAAAGTGGGAAGTAGTCTACAAGATATAGGCACAGGAGACCATTTCCTAAGCAGAACCCCAGTAGCACAGACAATAAGAGAAACAATGAATAAATGGGACCCCCTGAAACTGAGAAGCTTCTGTAAAGCAAAGGACACTGTCACTAAGACAAAAAGGCTACCTTCTGACTGGGAGAAGATATTCACAAACCCCTCATCAGACAAAGGTCTGATCTCCAAAATATACAAAGAACTCAAGAAACTAGACACTAAATCTCTAATTAACCCAATTAAAAAATGGGGTACTGAACTGAACAGAGAATTCTCAACAGAAGAACTTCGAATGACCAAAAGACACTTAAGGTCATGCTCAACCTCCTTAGCGATCAGGGAAATGCAAATCAAAACAACTTTGAGATACCATCTTACACCTGTCAGAATAGCTAAACTCAAAAACACCAATGATAGCCTATGCTGGAGAGGATGTGGAGTGAGGAGAACACTCATCCATTGTTGGTAGGAGTGTAAACTTGTGCAGTCACTTTGGAAATCAGTGTGGCGGTTTCTCAGGAAACTGGGAGTCAACCTCCCTCAGGACCCAGCAATCCCACTCTTGGGAATATACCCAAGAGATGCCCTATCATACTACAAAAGCATTTGTTCAACTATGTTCATAGCAGCACTATTTGTAATAGCCAGAACCCGGAAACAACCTAGGTGCCCCTCAATAGAAGAATGGTTAAAGAAGGTATGGAACATATACACATTAGAGTTTTACTCAGCGGTAAAAAACAATGACATCTTGAATTTTGCATGCAAATGGATGGAAATAGAAAACGCTTTTCTGAGTGAGGTAACCCAGACCCAAAAAGAGGAATATGGTATGTACTCACTCATAAGTGGATTCTAGCCTTAATTAAAGGTCTTTGAGCCTGTAATAAAGAAGAAGGTGAACCTGAAGAAAATCATATAGTTATCCTCCTGGATACTGGAAGTAGACAAGATTGCCAGGCAAACTTGGGTACACGGGGGTGGGGGGGGGGGTGGGGGTGGGTGTAAGGAGAGATGGGTAGAGAGAAGGGAGAAGGGGGGATTCTGGATAGCTTGGGGGAATGGGATGGGTGGGATGGAGGAAGGATGGATATGGAAGCAGGGAAGTAAATAGCTCAACTAAGGGAGCCATTTTAGGGTTTGCAAGAGACTTGATTCTAGAGGGGTTCCCAGGTCCAAGGAGAGATCCCCAGATTATTCCCTGGGCAGCAGAAGAGAGGGTACATGAACTGGCCTCGTCCCAAAACCTTACTGATGAATATTTTGCATATCACCATAGAACCTTCATCTGGCGATGGATGGAGATAGAGACAGAGACCCACATTGGAGCAATGGACTTAGCTCCCTAGGTAAAATGGGGAGCAGAAGGAGGGAGAACATGAGCAAGGAAGTAAGTCAGGATCAAGAGGGGTGCGTCCACCCACTGAGACAGTGGGACTGATCTAATGGGAGCTCACCAAGGCCAGCTGGACAGGGAGTGATGGAGCATGTGATCAAAATGGACACTCTGAACGTGGCTGGAAATGAAGGCTGACTGAGAAGCCAAGGACAATGGCACTAGGTTTTGATTCTACTGCATGGACTGACTTTGTGGGAGCCTGGTTTGTTTGGATTCTCACCTTTATAGACCTGGATGGAGCGGGGAGGACTTTGGACTTCCCACGGGGCAGGGAACCCTGACTGCTCTTAAGACTGGAGAGGGAAGGTGAGATGGGGAGGGGGAGGGAAAATGGAGGCAGGGAAGAGGTGGAAATTTTTAATAAATAAATAAATTATAAAAAAATAAATAGATCTATCACTTCTAAGGAAATAGAAACAGTCATTAAAAGTCTCACAACCAAAAAAAGCCCAGGACCAGATGGTTTCAGTACAGAATTCTACCAGAATTTCAGAGAAGAGCTAATACCAATACTCCTCAAATTTTTCCACACAATAGAAACAGAAGGAACATTACCAAACTTTTTATGAAGCTAGAGTTACCTTGAGACCCAAATCACACAAAGATGAAACAACAAGAAAAAGAGAGTCACAGACCAATCTCCCTCATGAACATTGATCCAAAAATACTCAATAAAATACTGGCAAACTGAATCAGAGAACACACACACACACACACACACACACACACACACACACACAAATCATCCACTATGACCATATAGGCTTCATTGCAGAGATGCAGACTTGGTTCAACACATGAAAATCTGTCAATGTAATCCACCATATAAACAAACGAAAATAAGAAAACCTCATGATCATCTCATTAGACGCTAAAAAAAAGAAAAAAAGCCTTTGACAAAATCCAGTACCCTTCGTGATAAAGTTCTTGGTGAAATCGGAATACAAGGAACATAGATAAAGGTAATAGAGGCAATATCAGCAAGTTGACAGCCAACATCAAAATAAATGGAGAGAAACTCAAAGACGAGGTTGTGTACTCTCTTCATATCTATTCAATATAGTACTGAAAGTTCTAGTTAAGTCAATAAGACAAAAGGTGATCAAGGGAATAAACACTGGAAAGGAAGAGATCAAACTTTCACTATTTGCTGATGATATGATAGTATACATAAATGACCCCAAAATTCTACTAGGGAACTCCTACAGCTCATAAACACCTTAGGTAATGTGGCATAATACAAGATTAACTCAAAAAAAAATCAGTAGTATTTTATGTATACAAATGATAAATGAGAAGAGAAAAAAATCAGAGAAACATCACCCTTTACAATAATCACAAATAATATAAAATATCTTGGGGATAACTCTAGCCAAACAAATGAAAGTCCTGTTTGACAAGAACTTTAAGTCTTTGAAGAAAGAAATTAAGAAAATATCAGAAAATGAAAAAAATCTCCGAAGCTCTTGGATGGGTAGGACCAACATAATAAAAATGGCAATCTTACGAAAAGAAATCTACAGATTCAATACAATCCCCACCAAAATCCCCACATTACTTCACAGACTTTGAAAGAACTATCCTCAACTTCGTATGAAAAACAAAAACACAGGATACCTAACACAATCCTAATAAAGGAACTTCTGGAGGCATCACCGTTCCTAACTTCAAGCTCTCATATAGAGCTATAGTAATAAAAAAACAGCTTGGTATTGGCATAAAAACAGACATGTGAGTCAATGGAATTGACTTGAAGGTCCTGATTTCAATCTACAAAGCTATGAATACCTGATTTTTTTGACAAAGAAGCCAAAATTATACAATGGATAAAAGAAAACATCTTCAACAAATGGTGCTGGCATAACTGTATGTTGATATGTAAAACAACACAAATCAATCCGTATCTATTGCCTTGCACTAAACTCAAGCCTAAGTAGACCAAGGACCTCAACATAAATCCCGTTACACTGAATCTTATACAAGAGAAAGTGGGAAGTAGCCTGAACACATTGGCCCAGGAGATCACTTCCTGTCTATAATACCAGTAGCACAAACCCTGGGATCAATGATAAATGGGACCTCCTGATACTGAAAATCTTCTGTTAGGCAAAGGACACCATGGATAAGACAAAATGGCAGGCTATGGAATGGGAAAAGATCCTCACCAATCCCACATCAGGTCAGACAGACTGATCTCTAAGATAGATAAAGAATGTAAAAAGCTAAACATAAAAATATCAAATAATCCAATTTAAAATGGGGTACAGATTTAAATTCTCAACAGAAAAATCTCAAATGGCCAAAAAAAAAAATTGCTCAGCATCCTTAGTCATCAGGGGAAATACAAATCAAAACGACTCTGACTCACCATCCTATACCTGTCAGAATGGCTAAAATCATAAGCACTGATGACAGCTTACGATGGAGAGGACGTGGAGTAAGGAGAACACTTTTCCTCTGCCCGTGGGAGTGCAAACTTGCACATCCACTTTGGTAGTTGGTATGGCAGTTTCTTAGAAAATTGGGAATCAATCTACCGCAAGACCCAGCTATTCCAATTTTAGGCATTTACCCAAAGAAAGAGCAATCGTACCACAAGGACACTTGTTCAACTATGTTCAAAGCAGCATTATTCATAATAGTGAGAACATGGAGACAACTTAGATGCACCTCAATTGAAGAATGGATAAGGAAAATATACATTTATATGATGAAGTAAATGTACATTTACTCAAGTGTTTAAAAAAAAATGATCACATGAAATTTGAAGGCAAATGAATGGAGCTAGAAAAAAAATCATTCTGTGTGAGGTAACTCAGACCAAGAAAGACAAACATGGTGTGTGCTCACTCATAGGTGGTTATTAGGAGTAAAGGGTAAGATGACCAACCTACAATCCACAGCCTCAGAGAGGCTAGATAACAAGGAGGTCCCAAAGAGGGATGCATGGATTTCCCTGGGAAGCGGAACTAGAAAAGATCTCCTGGGCAAAGTTAGACTGGGAGGTGGTAGGATGGAGGGATGGGAACTAGAGGGAAGCATGCGGTGTGGGAGGTGTTGGAGGCAGGATGGAGGAGGCAGAGCAACAAAAGAAATGTCTTGATTGGGGGCAGCATTTGGTGGTTAAGGAGAAACTGTTGCCAGGGAAACTTAGGAACGCATAAGGATGACCCCAACTAAGACTCCTAGCAATGGAGGAGAGGGTACCTGAACCGAACTACTGCAAGCAGCTTGGTGGCTTCCATAGTTGCCATCAGAGATACTTTATCCAGTAACTGATGGAAACAGAGGCAGAGAAGCACTATACCGAGCTCCTAGAGTCTTACAGAAGAAAGGGAGGAGGGATTGGACCAGCCGGGGAGGGGGGTCATGATAGGGGAACCCCCTAAGACAGTTGACCTGACCTCGCTGGAGCTCATGGACGCTGGACCAATAGTCAGCGAGCCTGAATGGGACCGACCTAAGCCCTCTGCATGTGTGTGGCAGTCATGTAGCTTGGTCTTGTAGTAAGGCTTATAACAGCGAGGGCAGGATCTCTCCCTGGCACTTAGCTGGCTTTTGGTAACCTGTTTCCCATGCTGGCTCTACCTTGACATAAGGGGAGGAGCTTGGTCCTGCCTCAACTTGATGTGTTATGCTCTGTACAAGCCCGTGGGAGGCCTGTTCCTTTATGAATGGAGGTTGTAGATGAGTGGATGGGGAGGGGAGTAGCTGGGAAGGGGGAGGCGTGGAAGGAGCGGAGAGAAGGGAGACTGGCTGGTATGTAAAATGAATGAAAAAATGTTTATTTTAAATAAAAAAAAAACAAAAACAAAATCATAGTATAGGAAAAGTAGTTCCCTGCCGCTCCTGGTGGCATATACCTTTAATCTCAGAACTCAGAAAGCAGCGGTAGCTGAATCTCTTTGAGCTGACACCATCTTGGATTGTGGAGTGAGTTCCAGATTTTTCAGGGCCACATAGTGAGACCCTTGTTTCAAAGGGGGGGAGGGGGAGAGAAAGGGAGAGAGAGAGAGAGAGAGAGAGAGAGGGAGGGAGGGGGAGAGAGAGAGAGAGAGAGAGAGAGAGAGAGAGAGAGAGAGAGAGAGATCATGGAAAGAGGGCAGAAAGGTTGACTGTAAAAAGTAGAAGAGCAGGGAATTTGCTGTGAGATTGGATTGTGTCTCCGGGCAACGTAAGAGCAACACTCAGTCTCACCAGCATGACTGTCCAAACATGAACTGAACAGGGACCCATGGACGTGCCAAAGTGGACGGAATAAAGCCGGTGAGGCCTCAATCTACACAAAGAACTACAGGAAACTAAGGAAATCTGAGAGCAGGGAGGTGTCCTCCGGGAGGAGGAGCCCATCAGTTGGCTGTTGAGTGCTAAGCAGCTGTCTAGCGAAAGGACACAATACATCCTAAGGACGGTACCGCTTATGTCTGTGTGGTGTGTACACAGGCACATATACATATATACAGGCAATAATTAATGCAAGAAGAGGCCATAAATGTGAAGGAGAGCAGGGAAAGATATATAGGGGGATAGGGAGTGATGGAAAGCAAGGAAGGAATGTAGTTATAATTTCCAAAATAAAAGGTATACAAATAAATGACTAATTCTTCATATAGGGACCAAGGTGACAATTTAGTTGCTAGAATTTCCATAAAAATAAGACTTAAATACAAATATTACAACACATCAAAATATCAGCAAAAATATTTAAACTAGTTACTTTGTACCCAAAGCCAAGTTTCATGCATTTTTCAAGTAGATACTTTGTTTTTGAACATGTGTGCAAGAATATTTTTCAACATCTGAACGAATAAGAAACAGGAAGTTAATATTAGTTGAATGTTGACAAAACCTCGTTAAGCACAAATAACTACCTGATTAGTGTCATTGTAACCCTGTTCGCTGGAGGGTCCTGCAGTCCCAGGAACGGGTTATTTGTCTGGCAGGATCACAAAGCTTGTGTCAGACAGTTGCAAGATTTTATTTCTCTTTTACTATATAAGAATTTCTACCTGCAAGACCTAGGACGTTAGAGCATTTGTTTTTACCTCTAAACCACATATATAATTAAGAAGGGAAAACATACGAAAAGGGGTTTGAAAATACCTTTTCGTTGTTTACAGCATACGGATCAGCCCAATGTGTTCAATAAATTCTTTTAAATAGGGCTGCTCCGTAGCCACAGACATTTGTCACTTTATCAGACAATTACCCGACTGTCCAACAAAAACACCTTCTTAAACATTCCAATATGTTGTTGGGAAAAAGATATGAAGTGTGATGTAAAGTATTAAAATACTTAAAAGCACGCCTGCACTTCTTTGGTGAGTGGACATGCCATTAATGAAGGTATATAAACTTCAGAAAATAAGAGCAAACGCACGGGGAGAGATTTACTTCGCATGCAAGCCTCTGCCCTCAAAGGGTTAAATGTGAACGGAGTTGAAAAGCAGAGATCAGGCTCCTATTAGTCTTGAGCACTAATCTTGTTGACGGCTGAAGTGTTTCCTTATTTTATCCATATTTATAATATTGAAGGAGGGTTATACGGTGGTGACTAATGACCAAACATCTGGACCTGGTGACCCTAAAAATCCTCCAGCCATTGCTGTTCACAATTAAATACCACATGAACTAAAATGATATTTTGGCTTGACCAGGACAAACGAGTTGGAAAGGGAAAAAAAGGGGAAAAAAAAAAACCCCGTGTTTGACATTACAGGGTTTATACAGCCTATAGACATTTCAAAATGGCTGGTTTTATTTTCTGTCTTGCCTCATTGTCATTATGTATCAAAAATAAAACCAGGTATTTTTAGAATAAAATTAGAACTCTGATGAATGGATACTTGTTTATAATGGGAAATTTTATTCCAAAAGTTTTACCTCCCAGGTTTATGACTTAGCTGTGGAAAGTAAAATTATTTTAAGGTAAACAACTGAAAGCCTTATTTCTGAAAGGATTAACTCTGTGGAAGCCGATTGCTAAAGGAAGCAGAGAGGTTTTTTTATCCACACAAATAAACTTATTTACTGTGGATCGTGACAGCAAAGATAGGAATGCCCAACAGCAAGGCTGTGGTGGGCAGGCAGAATCAGCACTGAGAACATGGCTTCCACAGCCGTTCTGTGACCGGAGGACTCTACAGGGCCCTCGGTGCAGAACTTCAGCTGCTTCCCCCATGGGCCGAGCAAGGATACTGCTGGCGAACGATTCCTGAAGGCTTCAGACCGAAGCCTTCATATAAGTTCAAATGTATTCAAATCCAACCGCTATCGACCTAGACAATGTTGAACTTGGTTTTAAACTTTACTTAGTAAACATCGAGAATTCAGATCTCCAGTTTGCCAACATATAGCCGGTGTGGAAGAACAGACACTTCCTGTCTAATATGATCACAAAGATGCCCGCAGACTAGGCTTCATCAAGGTGCTCTGTGGCTGACACCTCTAAGTCTGTGGTGATGAACTTTTAGGACTCCAGAGACCTATACAAACCAGACCTGAACACAAATATCCAAACATAGCTCACCCACATTAACCCAGCTGTGTGGGAAAGGATGCCATGATTGTAGGAACTTAAGCAAAATACCAACTTCTTGTAGAATTTACAAAAGAGGTTAAAAAAGGATTTCCTCCAAAAATATTGTCAAGTACAAAGGAAAAGCAAACTGAACATGAAATCAAAGAGATCAAGAGTAAATCAAAGATGAAGATGGTGAACCAGGAATTGGAGTCTGCACAGAAAGGACTAGGGTGACCACAAAGCTCCTCCTACCACAGAATCCGCAAGCAATGATCGGACATATCTGAAATCAGCAGCATGGTGGGAAGAATGTCTTTGAGGCATATGGAGGAACAGGTGACTTTTATTAAATGCATAATTAATATTTTACTTACAAAAATAATTATTCATAAATTGCAGAATGAATCATGAAAGGTGCAGCAGTCAGACTTATAAAGAAACAATTGCCAAATGAAATGTACACAAGAAATAGTTCTAAAAAAAATTCAAACAGCCAAGAGGAAATAAATGTATATGGAAATTAATGATATTGATAGAAATTCTATCACCAAAATCCATCCTAGTATTCACCACATTATACTTCTCAGATTACTTGAGCAGATTTTCAAATAGTGGCATTTTTAGACAGCACATTTCAGAATTTTATATAAAGCAAATAGCACCAATATAAATTATGAAATAAATACTTACATATAGAAGACACATATATATGTAAGCATATGTGTTCATATGAACATACACACATATATATTTACTTCTTCATCCATGTATATATATCCTTTCATATTTAATTATATTTTTGCATTTTCCCCCAATTACAGTTTTTGGAAATTGCTCACAATTATTTTACAACCTTATCCAAGAATAATGATGACCACTTCAGTACATTTATGAAAGAAACATATGCAAAATAGATGTAAATATTCAAAAAGAATCCACATCCTGAAAAAATACACCTGAAACAGACCTAAAAGTAACTGAGACAGAAATACATGACCTTGTACTTTTCGGCCATTTGATACAAAGCAGGAATGAACAAGTTAAAATTTTAACAGAATAGATAACCATACACAGAATGAACCTAAAGAAAAAGAATAAGGAACACAAGTAGAGTAATGAAAAATCAACCAGACAGCACTAGCAATTAAGAGAGTCAATGAGACAAAACATGTAGTTATAAGATAAGAAGCTACAAATGACAGACACAGAGAAAAATTTAAATATTTTCATGTATTAATGTAAAAGTATAGGAATGTAGATCTTAAAGTAAAAACTGGAATTATCAGTAAAGAAACCAGAACAACAAAAATGGTAAAGAACAACAAACGCCGAATAAAACAGCTCCAGATGCAATGGCCACTGAATTAACACTTCCCAGCATGCCAGGCCGAGACAGTCTCCCAGGAACTTACCGAGCAAACAGTGCTGATAGTAGTTCCCATACTCTGGAAATTATAAATAAATTATCGGAGTCTTTCCATAATCTGTAAAGCAACTGCTAGATTTTAAAAAATCCAAAACTAAGAATATGTTTGGGTAACCATATTTTATATGATTTCACATGTTAGCTAATTCCAGTTGTACATTTTGACCATGTTTCCTACAATTTCTTATATTACCTAATTCGAGGAGTGTAAAGTATTTCCTGAGATTATTTACGTTTGATACGGACTTGACAGTCTATCAGTAATCAGATCTTATCAGCTGCTTTCCATGGCCCGTACCATTCCTTCCCACCACAACTGACTCATATTTGCATACTGTCAAAAGAAAAATAAGTTACAGATGAATATTATTTTTTGTAGTTTGTATACGCTCACACATGTACATGACACACAGATCTATTTTACTACATAGAATTTATATGGCATTCTAAGTGAACATATGAAACTGATGATTATAGGATCAACTTCAAGACTAAATAAACCAAGTTAGTAAATTTCAAACACGCATCTTTCTTTGTCTGGTGAAGGTGCAGTCCACAAAAATCCTGGATAATGTTTATGAACAAAATATTCTTAAAAGATATTTTATTAATGGCAGAGATGATAAAGAAGAGAACTAAGAGGACTCAAAATAAAAAACACCAAGTTATCAAAAGGAGTTGGTTTCTTTACAAAATGAATCTTGAATTCTTAAGACATTAAGTAGTTATCTAAATTTTAAATATTTGGATTATGTAGAATATCTCACACGGAGAACCATACAGTGCTAAACATAAGCAAAGGTCGTTATTGGGATGTGATTTCAAATTTCTGCAATATAGTTGTTACCTTTTCTAATAAATGAGTTAAGCAGACACCATTTTGTTGATAAGCATCATATGGGAGAATAGAGGGGCTAGGCATTGTGGCGGAGTAAATCAATCATAGCCCTGAAAATAGGATCCACATGTGCGGACCTGCAGACCTGCCTGAGCCAGTGGCCAGGGCTCTCATCACACCGTTAGCTCTGGGCTGTCCAGGGAAGGACTGCTAATGGGGAGGCTGATTGGAACATGAAACTCGATCCTGGCACAACAGAGGGAACCACCCCGGGCGCCATTTAAGATCACTTTAGGGGCTGAAGGACATCATTTGGTGTCAAGGAGTAAGAAAAGAGCTTAACCATCCCGAGATGTCTGCTAAAGGCACCCCAACTGCATAAGCTGGTCTCACAGTTCTGGGGGACTGTCCCCTACTGTGAGCAGGACAGCGAAATGCAGTCATTTGAAAAGAGCCATGGAATTCTCTTATGGCTGATTGTTTGTTGTCGATCATAGACAACAAATTTTTGTTTTAATTAGTTTGCTACAGCATGAAAAACACCTTTCCCCCAGTGTCTATTTACTTGTTTCTTCATACCTACCTGCCCATCCATCTGTCTCATTTGTCTTAGTTAAGGTTTCCAGCACTGTGATGAAACCCCATGGCCAAAAAAGGTTGGGGAGGAAAGGGTTTATCTGGCTTACACTTCCACATTGTATTACGTTATCTAGGGAAGTCAGGACAGGAACTGACACTGGGCAGGATCCTGGAGGCAGGAGCTGATGCAGGAGCCATGGAGGGGAGCTGCTTACTAGATTGCTCCTTGTGGCTTGTTAAGCCGCTTTTTACAGAACCCAGGAGCACCAGCCTAGGGATGGCATCACCCAAAATGGGGTAGGCCCTTCCCCATCAGTCACTAATTAAAAAATTCCCTTGCAGTTTTGCCTATAGCACAATCTTCCTAAAGCCTTTTTAAAATTGTGGTCCCCTCCTCTTAGATGATTTTAGTTTACTGAAAATTATCTAGTACACCATGTATTTCTTTTTAATCACACATGGAATTGAGAATGCAGTTTGTCCTGACGCAGAATACACGATGCAACTTGTACTTCACAGTGTAGGGGCAGAAAGACCTGATCTAATAATCCAAACTCTGCTGGTCGCAAATGATGATGTCTCAATCCCAGTTAGTTTATTCAGAATAACATTAATATAGACATTAGCCACAGACATACTCATCCGTTTAAACGTTATTTCAGCACACAAAGTAGCTTGTTTTGCTGCTTTCACCCAACATTAAATTTACTGTGTGCTTTAAAATTCAAGTCATAACTTCAGTGTTATCTAAAGTGTCCCTTGACCCTTTCTCGTCTCTAGAATATTGGACACCACTCCCTTCGCATTTTGGTTAAGCTCATTTGTAACTGCATATGCCCATAGTTACACAAATAGACTCTCTGAAAATTTCCAGGATGGATGGTCTTATTTTCTGTTTATTTGTTTCTTTTTGAGACAAGGCCTTTCTATGTAGTGCTGGCTGTACTACAACTGCCTATATAGACCAGGCTGGCACCAGACTCACAGAGATCTGTCTGGTTTGCCTCCCGAGAGCCGAGATTAAGAAGATGAACCACCATGCTGGGCCATGATGGATATTTAAAGATCTCTTGAATTTATTTTTATAAAGTTACTTTTTCTGATTTTGGTCCCAAAGGTTCAGGTAGAATGCATTACTACACTAGTCTCTGAGATAAATATAAGTCCTCGATCAAAGGCTCTTAGAAGATTCTCTCAGATTAAGAATACAGGCATCAGACTAAAAAGCAAAATGTTATAGACTCCCTGAGTGATAAAATATTAATTAGAAGTTGGATGAATCATTTGTTTAAAATTGCGTCTGAATCACAGTAGCTTCCTGCCATTGCTGGAGTTCCACAAAATTAGCGAGAACTCAGTAGGATGTGAGGGTTAGGGGTGCTGCGCTGCTTTCCTTGTTGGTCTAGTGCCCAAAGACATTGTGGATAATGGAAATTCACCTCTTAGCTACATCATCAGAACAAGAAGTCTTATACTTTAGAGGATATTTGCATTTTATATTGACTTAAATTTGCCAATTTTTGCTTTTCAGACAGAGATTTTTTATCGTCCATACTTGCCTTACGCTCACTATGTAGCAGAGGCTGGCCTTGAACTTCTGATTCTTCTCCTGCTTATCTCCCAAGAGCTAGGATCATAGGTGTAGGGCACTAGACCTTCGTGGAATGTTCACTTTAGATGACAGCAGATAAGGAAGTCTAGAGATTCCTGAATGGTAACAGATATTTATTTGCTTTTCCCACTGAGATAATGCTTGATGTAGTAAGAATCCTTTTTATAAAGTTCAGAAGATTTTTGGCTTTTTGACTTACTTCGTTGTTGTCCCAATTCTTTCACTCATGACTTCCTTAACATAGTTTCTTCCAACGCCCAAGGTTGTAACTTAGTCTTAGTGGAAGCGTTCTTGCAATGATGGAGATAATTGAAACTACTCTTTGTAGGTAGATGGTTCTGTCTTACTATTTCTTGCTGGAAGAAATCGTCAATGCTTATGTATGAGTCAACAAAACGGCTCAGTGGGTAAGGGTACTGTCCACCATGCCCGAGGAACTAAGCTTAATCTGAAGGACCTGTATGATGTAAGGGGGAGCAGAGTCCTGGCAGGCGTTCTTTGACATCTACTCATGTACCATGGCATGTAATTTCCATGTGTAACACAAATGTATTTAGTTTAAAAAACTAAAACTGCAATAAACACTTCACACATTTTCAACTGGAGAATCACAAAGATACATCAATGTTGTGCTTGCAAATTCTCGCCCTCTTACCAAGAACACTTTCCTGCAATTTGTCTTTCTCTTTCATGGGAGAAGACAGGAGAAAACAGAGTGAGAAGCTGACGTCTTTCATTTTCTGACGAAAATATTTGTCTGTGTTTTATGAACCACGGTGAAGTAAGAGCATACGCTCTACTCTATGTACTTCTGTGTAACTAAGTTCCTGCCCCATCTTCCACATACTGTGTACTTGTCTGATAAATACATCATGTGCTACTTTAAAAAATTCAGAAAGTATTAGTTTCAAATGTCGTTTTGGACTAGACACATGTATTAAAAGGCTAGTGGGTGTATATAGTCATAGTACAGCAAGACATGAGGACAACCTAAGAGGCTGCTCAGCTGTAATTAACACAGTCCTTTGGATGCGGAAGTATGAAGACTCCAGACAATATTGCATCACTGACTTGAAAATGACCTCCTAAGACATAATTTTTGGTTTTAAAACTCAGTTTGACTTTGGGTACATCATTGAACTTCACTGAAATAGACGCTTTTCATTAGTAGAATAAAACTAACTTTTCAAGGCACTTGTACTGAAAAAGATATAGAGGTTGACCGCACGTCATTTGATTTATTTATAAGAAATTAGTGCTTCATACGTCATGCTACTGTTTGGGAAACCGTACCTTGAGGAGGCACAATAGATTTTGGTACACAACAAAATCAAATGTGGCAACGGTGATGGTGCACTTAAATAAAGACAACGTTATTTGAAAATAAAGAGTGTAGCAGTCAATTTTTCAGATGCGTACTAAAATACCTAAGAGCCCCAATTCATAAGCCCACAGTTTTGGGGGTTTCAGTTCACAGTCAGCAGGCTCCATGGCCCTGGATTTGTGTAGAGACAGTAAGCACATCCGAACAAGAGTACACAGGGGAGCTCTCTTCCTGTGCTACGGTGACAAGATTGCAAGAAGAGAAAGAAGGGGATAAGGGATAAGGAAAGAAGGGGAATGGGCACGCTCCCATGACCTAACTCCAAAAGATTATACCACCTCCCAATAACGCCCTTCACTGGTGAGCAAGTAAATGCACCCATCACTCTATGGCACATATTCAAATTTCTACACACTGCTTCTAAGCTATAGATATTCTAGAAGAAATACCATTAGTGCACATTCATGGATGCTCAGGAAGTGTGAGCCAGGGATGTCAATTGTTCAGTAAGGTCGCTGTGTTAACCTTATTGTGAGGGTGGACGCATTCAATTGTTTCCAAGCAATGGCGAGATACACGAAACGATTCACCAGCCGCTCAGGATGCCAACTGCTTCTATTCTCTTTTCTTTGTGCATTACATTTTTGACAAAGAATTGGCTTATTTGTACCCCATGTCTAGAACTCATTGTCACAGCAATCGTGGGAAACTGAAAAGAATGAGCAGTAGAACAGTAAAACTCGAAAACTGATGTTGACAGTTTGTCTGGGCTGCTCTGAATGAAAAGAGCGACGTCTCTGTTCCGGGAAGAATCAGCAGGCGCAGCTAGATGACCTGAGCTCTAAGTAACTCCATGAGCACCCTGCACATGTAGCATGGTACATTCTCTGCAGTTTAGATTTTGTGATTATTAATCGCAATTTATGGTTTTGATCTCCATGACAATCCCCAGCAGACACTAAAGCAGGTTATCATTTACTACAGTGTTTTCCGTCTTCACGATGACTATAGTACGGGCTGTACAGTGGTTGTCATTTTGGCTCTTGCAAAGGTTATTTTGAGCCAGACAGATAACGCAATGCACTTATGTTTATTATGTTGATCATATATTGTTTCCGTAGTATTCCTTCATGAAAATGTGATCATGCTCGCCCTTCAGGGTTTTATCCAATGATGAAGAGTCTGAGACGCCATCTACCCGGTAGGACCTGACAGGAGGTTGCCAATCGCTGGGCTGTCTGTAATGACCCATGTCGGCTGCTTCGACGGCGTGCTGGGCTTTCTAATTAGCGTTAGCAATCATTGAAAAAGAGAGTGAACAGATCTGATGACTCATTCAGTCTCTGGTGTCCCTCACCGAATTTCAGGAAGGCTGGACTTCGACGCAGGACATGGTTTGTTGCTGTGTTGTCTCTGGGTCGGCAGCTTGCAGAATGCGCAGCAATCTGTTAACAGGAACTGCATGGTGCTGTATTGTACGTCACTGCCTCAGGCCTTGGTGATAGGGTTGAGCCTCCAGGTACTCATTGTCTTACTTGTAAAAGAAAGAGTAATGTCCTCTTTCCCTTGCTGTTGCCCCTCAGAGATACACTCAAGACTATAAATCATACTTTGAAAAGTCCCCTGCTGCATTCACGAGCAATTGCTCTGTCATCATAAGGGTTTGGGCCACCACGGAATCTGCAGAAACTGGTGGGGTAAGTTCAGTGGCTTTCACTGCCCACGGCAAACACATGTCAGAGTGTCTCGGCCTGAACCCAAGAGAGACATAGCGCATTCTGGGTGTAGGACTGCTTGTTTTTTTAAATCCACTGGAAAAAAAATAAAAACACCCAAAACCCTTTACTCTAGTTTTTGTTTATACTGCACATATTTTCTTCATGGCAAGCCAAACTTCAGAAAATACAAAAGTAAAAAGATTATGCTATTGTAAACATATTGTGTCATAAATGTGTGCTGAGTTCCCCCAAATCACCTCAGTGTTTGTGACGTGACACTTACGGAGCCACATTTTCCCCACACTGCCAGTATCTCAGGGAGCCAGATCTCCGTTTGGCTCAGTCCGGTTCTAGAGAAAACTATTTTTAAAAGACTGAGGAGGTCCCTACGGGCAGCAAGGTGCCCTCGACTGCCAATATTCTTACAACGGTGCAGCAGGGAGGCATTCCGGCTGGAGGCCCAGCATTTCTTTTCTCGAATATTCAATTTAATATGTTTTGGGAAGTGTACCAAATTGACTGGCTTTGGCCTTGGTGCCTGCTTTCTTCTAAACGAGACCCGAGGAACTGCCACAAACCATCTGATCAGTTGAGGTGATTCCTTCTCCTGGCTCTGCAGTCAACTACAGAAAGGAAGCCGTGCCCCTGCCTTGCAGCGTGAGCAGGGAGTGGTAGAGTAAGCTGTGCGCCGTCCAAAGAGAAAAATTAATTCAACTCTGTGCTTGCCATGTTTATGGGCATCTTAAACAGAGCTTTCCTGTGCCATTGTGGTGAGGAAGAAAGGAAATGGGCACGGTTGTGGTGGAGGTAGGTAGTGGCGGTGATTTTGTGTGCGTGTTTACAGACATGTGCATATGTGTATACATCTGCACCTGCTTCAACCTTCTGCTTTTCATGGCAGTACCACGTGTCTTGGGATGCTTAAGACAACTTCACTAGGTCGTGTGCTAACTCGTCACACAAACTGCCCTCTTTATTGGTCCTAACAACTCGTGTGGTCAGCGTGGCATCGTTAGTTCTATTTCATAGATAAAGTCATACAGAACTAAGTCCGGGAGGAAAACCGGTATTTGAGCAGGTGCCTGATTCTAACGTCTATGTACTTTCTGTACCATCTCAGAAGATCACAAGTGATGCTTTTGTGACTGACACTGTATGAAAGAAATTACATGCGCAAAAGTCTGAAATAGAGGAAGTTTAAGTTTTTGACTTATTTTGACAAGGGGATAGCTAGAGAATACAGCAAGATGTTCATGAATAATTTGTATAAAACATAACATGAGAGAAATCATAACACAAGACTGGATTTTGTTTCCTTCAGAATGAGACTTATTAGAGAAAATAATACTGATTCACATGAATAAACATGTACTCATCAGTCTTATTCATTAAATATAGAAATTATTATAGAAAGGTCATATGTTTAGCAAAACTGAGGTGACATTTATTGAAAAGAAATATCTAAGTATTGTTCAATTATTAAAGCTTTATATTTTAGGTAAAATATAAATCCAATGAAAATTTTAATTCCATATTTATATTTAACTTATATTTATATTTAACTTAACAGTCCCAAATATAAAACCATTTTTGGTATTGAATTATTTTATACTGTAAACTGAAGGGTTCTAAGAGTTGGATATAGTGCTTATTCAAAATCCAGACAACTAGTAACACTCTACCTTTTGCCTTGGATTACAGGTGTGTGCAAGCATGCATACTCACTTTAATCCTTTTTATTTCAAAGATTAACAGGAAATAAAGCTACATTTATTAAAACACTCATGAATTTCTCTTTAGTTTATATTACCTGATTTTTATTTTATTTTTTATACCCACCAGAGCTGGCCCCCTGGGAACATACTGATGTCACTTTAATGACGTGATTACAGTACAATCTAAGTACCCTGGAGAGGACTGCTAGGAAAAAGAAAGTGCCACCTTCAAAGAGAGACCAGAGATGGGGTAATAATGTTTTCACTAATTCAACTTCAGGAACTTCACAGTGTCTACCAACTTGTACGAAATTCTAAATACCAGCTCACTCTATTTTTTGTTCTCTTTTTGTTTGCTTTCCAAACAGTACTTGGCACTGTGGCTGAAGCTCAACTGATAGTTTATTTAGCATGTATAAGGTTAGAAGGATCCCCACACAAGTCTTGAATTTTGGATGGGATGGAAACATTGAAGGGCATCCTTAGCTACGTAGGAAGTTTGAGGCCAGTGTGGATTATGTGACAGACTGTCCACAAAATACAAAGCTATAAACACGTCCTTCAATAGTCTAAGAATGTTCAATCTCTACAGAATAAGGAGTTTCTTGATTTAAGAATAATGTTTAGCTTGCAACGGGGTTTGATTTCCTAATGTCATTATGCCCTCTACCACGGAGGACATCCCATATCCAAAATCATTTGTGATTGTCAAGTGAAAATGTCACAGAATTTTAAAGATTTTTATCTAGCAATAATAAGTGTCATGCTCTCGAAGCATATTGCCCAATCCAATGTTCTCATGACGTCAGTAATATAAATATCATTGTCTTCAGTTTACAGTGAGGCAGTGGGATTTCAGGAAAGTCATAAGCATGAAAAGACCATTCAAAAAGTGGTTCCCCCTGTCACTGTGGCGGAGATGAGACGCAAATTAGGTTATTTTCCATTGTGGCTCATCACTATCTCTCACACAAAACCACAGAGAAAATGTGATACTAAACTTAAAAATCAAGAAAAGAGAAAACATTAAAGACTAATTCTAGTGTGATTTTTAATTATGAAATAAAGCCTGAATATAACAGTTGCAAGTGCTGAAAAATCTTTGCAATGTACGTAATAACAGAGAAAAATAAAAATCAAAATTAAAGCTTTTAGTGACATAAATTTATTTTATTTTATTTATAAAGAGACATTGTGAGGGGAGGAAAGTCAGCACTTTCTCAGGTTTCCCTCGTGGTAAAATTTATTTTATTTTGTTATTATTATGTCTGTGCACGCGTAGATATCTGCATTTGTGCACGTGTGCATGTATGTGTAGGCATGCTAAGGCTTATATACAACAACATGCGTGTGGAGTCAGGTTCTCTCCTTCCACCTTTCTGTGGGCTCCAGGCTTGCATGACAAATGCTTTTATCCCTTGAGTCCTCTTACCAGTCCTTCTCATTTCTTTCTTTTCTCTCTTTCTCTCTCTCTTTCTTTCTCTTTCTTTCTTCCTTTCTTTCTTTCTTTCTTTCTTTCTTTCTTTCTTTCTTTCTTTCACATTTTTTTCTCTTTGTAACAGCCCTGACTATTCTGGAACTCAGTCTGTAGGCCAGGCTGGCCATGAACTCAGAGATCTGCCGACCTCTGCCTCGTTAGTGCTGGGATTAAAGGTGTCCTGCCAGATGGTGATAACTTAAAATAATAATAAATATATTTTCTTGTCCTCTTGACCAATATTTCTTAGATATTTTCTACACATTGTTGCCCATGCTGTTTTATGGAACCTGGGGTATGTAGATAAAAACATGGATACGCAAAACACATATTTACTGGTAATAATCATAAAGAAATGTTTAAGACAATTCTTTGGTATGCACACAATTTTACTAAAGATTAATGTAAGTTTACATATTAATGATCTATATTTGTATTGTTGTTATTAATAGTGAATTAAATCTTGACAAGAGATTAGGTTCTTTAGAACACAGAGAGACTTCATGTTTTCCAGAGTTGATTTATACTTTGACTTTATAGTCACCAATGTTGAGAATTCCATTTTAACCAATATGTACTATAAAGTACCAGAAGTACATTTATGATTATCTAAGAAAATTGTGGAAGCTCTGCTCTACTTGCATCCCATAATTTAATATTTTTTTTAAAAAAATGAAACTCAGGTAAACAACCCAATTAGCAAATTTTGAAATCTAAAGTTCTAACACAATGCAAAATAAAGAGCTAAGAATTTGATAGTTGCGTGCTAAGGAATGAGAACAGGAACATATTAAGATTGTTTGGTTCCCATAATTAAACCATCATGTTTCTGTAAGAGCAGAAAACTGAGCATACGATAAAATCACTACCATTCACAGCATATGATTTCATAACACATATGAATATGTTCTTGAATAGTCTCGAATGTGATGTGAGACGTTCTGGGCAGTGATTATGAGAGCTGTATAGTGTGACTCCATGCACAATGCAAACCATGATGTTGTGTTCAGAGCCAAGGCTGCAGTGACGTCATGGGATGTAACTTAGCACTGCCCGAGAGACCTCTGATTCACTGCTGAATTCACCACTGAATTTGGCTGAATTTTGATCATTGATGTAACTTTTAGTTACACATTTTTGTGCAGAATATGGGGTAAGGATACACAGTTTAAGAAGTTAGGATATAATCGGGTGGTGGTGGCACATGCCTTTAATCCCAGCACTCAGGAGGCAGAGACAGGTGAATCTCCATGAGTTTGAGGCCAAAAAAAAAAAAAAAAAAAGCTAGGATCTAGAGTTCAGGAAGTGCCTTTAGTGCCTGAACTAAAGCGCATAAAAAGCAAGATAAAGGAGATACAACAGAAGTCAAGAATCAAAGACTGGGATGAGACATTGGTGTGGTGCATCAAAGCGTAGTGACAACTTTAGAGGAGTTCTTGGACTGAATTTGTATCACTGTGGGAAGGTGTTTGCCTAGTGTGTGTCACGGGAGACCTTAGAGTCAATCTCCAGTGTAGCAAAAGGTAAAAATAAGATAAAAAATGAAAAAATAGAGCACTCCACAAGGATGTAAAGGGATGCCTCTGATTTTTCCCTTCCTTATGATTTATTCTTCTTAACTCTACTCTTTGATTTTTTTCTGACATCGTTTTCTAGTCAATAGCTTCTCTATTGCTCAGAAGAAACACCGCATGCTATAGTGGCTAGAATCTGACTCAGTAGGGAGGGATGCACCGCCTTGTCCGCCCTGCCCTTTCCCATGACTCTTGGTGTCAGCATGCTTCATCCTGCCTCTTTGCTCTCCACAGTGTGAGAGGCAGACAAGGCAACTCTGAGCTGTGAGGCACTCCAGTTTAGACAGCAGTAGGACAAGACCAGGGCTTAGTGATGTACTCTGCAATGCTCAGACAGAAGTCCCTGTAGCCAGCCAGAAGAAATTTCTAGCAATAAGCGTCAAGTTCAGGGTGACTCTTAGTCAGAACCTGTTGTATGTATTTTGCATACTGCAGACACATCTTTGTATCAGTAAGGGGTGGTGCCACATACGAACATACAGAAACGATTTCTTACCTCGTGACGGATCCACTAACTGGTAGTCTTTTACAAGTATAAAATAATTTCCATAAATGTTTACTTTTTTTTTTAGATGGTGAAAAGCCAAGGTTTTATTTATTGCTCAAGGATAAAGTTGATGTATCAAGGAACTCAAACATGAGTCAGGAGTTACTTAGGTCTTGCATTTTAATAAATGAAATGTCTAAATGCAGTATTTTATTTTACTTTTGTCAAAATCAAAATTAATTTAGGTCACCTGTTTTCTAGTTTATTACACACACGCGTGCACGCGCACGCAGACACACACACAGTGCACGCACACTTGAAATTCAATGGCTGTCATTTCTGTACACATAGACAAGTTTATAGCTTGGACTTCCAAGAGTTCTCTTGAGACACATCCATAACTGTTTGCAGAGTGTTGCCACTGAACTGCATTTCTGTTACATCAAATTTACCCCGTCTCAACTGCACTGGATCTCTCATGGATGCTATTATTCTTCTAGTCATGTGGATGAGACTAGAAAAGTCTGAGTCATCTTTTACTTTCTTCACGCTTTCATCTTCTAATCATGACCTGTCTCCAAGCCTACCATTCCTTCATCTTTGCCCCGCTCCCTTCTCTTGGCGTTCTCAGTACCCCCAGCTTTCATCACCTCCAACATAAATTACCGGGAGAGCCTTCAGGCTGCTCCCCTGCCTCCACTCCATCATCCTCTACTCTGGCTTCAGATCAGGGGCCTGTCAGTTTCACAGCCACTGGCTAGTCCAAACACTTCTTTGGGGATGTCTGGGTTGTTCTCATCTGAATCTGCTCTCTAAAGTAGCCCAGCATTTACTCTACACCCATGGGAGCCCATTTTCCACCCCACTCCTGCGCAGATCGCTCTGTATCTGTCTTGTCTTGAATTAATCTCTGTTCCTTTCTCTCTTTTTTCCTCTTATTCATATTGTATCAATTATTGGAAACTCGACGCAAAATTAGTGCTGCCCATGTTTGCTGGTCGCCTCTTGACAGTGATTCTCCGTCTTCTTAAGCCATGACTTCCCTTTTCATCATTTGCCTTGGTCCTTCATTACTCTTTAGTATATTAATGTGTTGATCTTACTAAACATATAGTTCTTGTGCGACATTAGTATTTCTTCTGTCTTTCATAGCTGTTGTGAGGATAAAAGTAACATTTTTACTTATGAATTCAGTAAACAAGCACCATTGCTTTTATAAATACATATGAAAAGAGGGTAAGGTTTCCCTCAATGTTAAATATTTTATGACTTCTTTAGATTTCAAATGCCTAATGAGTTTGGTTTTACTTAAATCTTATTCTGACCTAAATATTCAGAATACTCTTCTGTTAAGGGGAACAGTTTACTTGAAATAGGAGACAGTTTACTTGAAAGCGCGCGCGCACACACACACACACACACACACGTGTGTGTGTGTGTGTGTGTGTTCTTCTTTACTATTTTATTCATTTATTTATTTTGTTTTTTCAAGGCAGTATTTCACTGTGTAGCCTTGGCTCTCCTGGAACTCTGTCTGCACAAGAGGCTGGACTTGAAATTAGAAATTCTTTCCTATTTCAAAACACATTTCTTTCATGTGTGCTTCATCTTTTAATTTTCTAATTGTCTTGCTCTATTGAAGAATCAAAACAGATGAACATCTGAGCCTCTACACCTACTTCAATATCACTATTGATTTATGTTAGCAGGATAATTTCACAGACTAAAAAGCTGAAAGATGCAAGGCCTGTGTTTAGGTGAGACTGGATTTAAATAAGAATGCGACTATGTTGAGCTTGTGATTTTTCTGTACTCACTCAAAAGCGTTGTGAGCAAAGACAGAAGAGAAACGGTTGTTTCTAGTAAACCGAAACTGCATAAAATCCCAGCAGTTCAAACCGCGGCACTCTGGATCTTTTCAGAAATTACAACCGCCAGTTTAAGAGCCAGCCTTTGGGACCTCAGTGCACCAGGTAGGGTATACTGTTCCAGAGAATAACTGCTCTCCGGGGAAAAGGCATTTTGGTGACTTTCATGTTAGAAGCCAGCGCAAGTCAGCGGGTCATTTATCATCGGTGAGTGTCACTGAAAAGGTAAAATATAAAGGAAAGGGTCCAATGACAGAACTTTCAGAGGGGAAAAAAAATGTACAAATGTTCGTGATAATCTGACTTACAATGATTCTTCATGTTTCAATTATACACAATTTCCCAAATCTAAACGGAATCTGATCAAATTTTAAAACTTGTTTTACCGAATAAAAGTTTCATGTTTCTACAATGAACTGGTTAGGGTCCGCATCATATCACAGCAGAGTGAACCGAAAAGAAGCCATGTTCTTAACTGACGGAAGTGGAAACTTCTCATCTCTCTTTATAGAAGTTCTGGTTTTATATTTATTGACTTCAGCATAAAGAAGCGAATTGCGGTAAAGGCACCTATGCCATCAGAAATGAAAATCATGCTGGAAAGGCGTTAACAGGAGAAGCCCGGGGTATTGCTTTTCTGGTTGTCATTCACTTTTGAGACTGTAATAATTTTTTTTTGCCTTTATTTTTCCCTTTTTCTTATTTCTAAGGCTATAATTTAGTTATAACACTCCTTTCTTCCCTTTCCTCCTCCACAAGCCCCCATATACGCCTCTTCCATTTCCTTCAAATCTATGACCTCTTTTGTTAATTCTTCTTGCATACGTATTTATATGTGCATATGTATTCCTAAACATAACCTGTAGTGTCCGTAGAATTTTGCTCGTATGTATGTTTTCAGGGCTGGCTGCTGGCCCTGGACCACCAACAGGCATGCTGTTCCCGGTGCTGGTGTTGCTTTTGAGTCACGTGACATCCCGCTTGAAATTGCCTGCGGCAATCGTGAAAGAAGTCTACCTGCAAACTTCCAGGAGTGAATTGAGAAACAGAATAAACTATCGTATGCAAAACCTAACAGAACTCACTGTCGGCGGATCCAGCAGTGGATTCAGAAGCCGATTGTCCTCTAAGTGACATGACAAAGTGTTCCCGAAGGTTCCGCTTCAGACAACAGAAGCCACCTCAGGAAATCCGTGCTGGCACTTTGGGAGGTTGCGAAGGAGCTAACTGAATCAAAAGAGAAGCTGCAGAAATCGCCTGAGTCCTCACCCAGGTTCTTTCAATCTCTGTTACTAGGATGGCGATGGCCACGCCCACGTGTGTCCTGGTGTCACCGGAGTGGAGAGTTTAAGGGGTCTCTCAGGCATTAGGCTCTCCGCAGTCATTCACTTCTCTTATATTCTTGTTGCTGGGTAATAAGAATTCGTACCAGGTTCTGTGAAACTGTGTTCCTTCCCTTCTGTCTTCCACCAACCCTCCACTGCCCCATGTTAATAATTAGGGCTATGTAGATCTCATTGAGGCTAGGATAAATATGGTCCGGAGAATTAGTTTGACTGTGCTGAGGTGTGAGGAAATACCAGACTGAGAGTGAAATTTAGTGAGCTAATAAAAGTCTATATGTCACTGTACCATGTTGTGGACTATTAATTTAAGACGCATTACATTTTTAATGCTGTGGAATATTTGTTTAATGACGCAAAGATGTGCTGCGGTCTTTTATGTTACATTTGCTTAACCCTGCAAAGCTGTGCTACTTTGCCTGCCTGAAACACCTGATTGGTCTAATGAAGAGCTGAACAGTTAGGCAGGAGAAAATAAACAGGAGGAGAAATCTAGGGAAAACGGGGACGGAGCAAGAAAAAGAGAAGGAGAGGAGGGTCCCAGGAGCCAGCCACTCGGCCAGCCGTGGAGTAAGAAGGAAAGAAAGATATACAGAGTAAAGAAAGGTAAAAGAAAGGTAAAAAGCCCAGAGGCAAAACACAGTTAAAGAGAAACGGGATCATTCAAGTTAGAAAAGCTGGCTAGAAACAAGCCAAGCTAAAGCTGGGCATTCAAAAGTAAGAATAAGTCCCCATGTATTTATTTGGAGCTCGGTGGCAGACCCCCAAGAATAAAAAGCACCAACACAGTACCAGACACAGTTTATCAGAAGAGAAAGTAACATGTCCCCGGGGAATCTTATTCCTTACTTTTGACTCCTGTCCTCAGGTCAGAGAGGGAGGAATAGATAGATCTAAAGAGCCACAGGTCAAGCCTGCTGCCTGTAATCCTTTCTCAGCAATCTAAAGACTGGAGAGAAAAAGTCTCAATGAGTTGGAGGCCAGTGTAAGTTATATAATGGATGCATCTCTAAATAATAAAAAACTAAACAACAACAACAACAACAACAAAGGCAGCAACAAAATGAACAAAATCCGTGTTTAACATCCTGGGTTTTTGTTGTTGTTGTTTAAAGATCCACACCTAATAGAGAAATGGCAGAGCTATGGAATTTTACGGTTTCCATCAACTTTGTGGCTCAGAGAAAGAGGCAGGGGTGTGGAGAAGATAGAGGGACAACCCATCCAAAGAGGATCTTCATCTTACGTAGGTGGCCACAGGCAGAAGGGTGACAGAATCTTACTGTTGGTGACTGAGGTTGCATTTAGAAACCCCGACAAGCTCTCCAGAATCACAGTGCTGACTGTGATTTAATTGACAAGATTGTCACACTAGCTCAGATAGCCAGTGTAGAACCAAGAAGTGACTGTAGGCCTCAATGCCTTAGTTCATAGAAAGGCATCCAACTACTGTTCAAAAATAGACACGGAATCCTTGCTCACACAGCTGCTTCTCATTAGAACAAAGCAAGAGTAGAGCCCTCTGTATATGTAAGTATACACTTAAATGTATTTTGAAAATATGTGTCTTTATTACATATATATAATATAAAGGATACTTCAGCTTTAGTATCAAATGCAAAGACAAAAGCTAAATAATCGAGCGGAACATAAAGACTAGCAACATTTTAGAAAACTTGAGAAGTATCTGAACAGAGCCTGAAGCTGTTCTCTCGGAAAGTTCTGGAAAACATACCTTCCTGATTGGCAATCTCAAAGCAAATTTTTCTAGGCCTGCGTTTTTATTAAACAGTAATAGTTTCCTTCCCTATCTCTCCTGATTGCTTTTGACTGGAAGTCGAGCTTGTCAGATATTAAAATGGCGTCACCAGGTTGCTTCTTCGGTCTGCTTGCTTAAAGATTTTGTTTATTGTTTTGAATTATGTGTAAATGTGTGTGCGTATGGACATGCGCAAATGCTCTTAGAAGCCAGAGCCATTGGATTCTGGTGAGCTGGAGTAACAGACTCTTAGCACTGCGTGAGAGGGGTGCTGGGAACTGAACCCAGGTCCTCCGGAACAGCAACAAGAGCCGTTAACCTATGAACCATCTTCCCAGCCCCAGAAATTGAAGAAGCAAAAGCTCAGGTCACTAATGACCACGTCCTCTGCTAGGCCCGTTCTCGATGTTAAGGACTTGCCTTTTAAAGCACAGCCTGAAGCCACACGTCTTTAGTACCAGCAGGCAGAGGCAGGTTGATCTCTGAATTCCTAATCAGCCTGGTCTACATGGTGAGTTCAAGGATAGCCAGAACAATGTAGGGAGACCCTCTCTCACCACCCCCACAAAGCTCCCAGAACAAACAACAAGCAAACGAAAAACCCTTTTGGTAAAAAAGAAAGCATCCAACTTGACATCTATGGATTATTTCAACCGAGCTCAGTAAAATATCCAAACAGTAAAAAAAAAAAAAAACCCGTCAGTTACTTGACTTCCATATGTCTAAACCCAGTCAGTATGACAAAGTGATGTGAACGGTGAGGATAATACACTCAGAAAACATGTATCAACTACAATTTAAAGTGATCCATTAAAAATTTTTAATGTTTTAATTTATGAGAAGATTCAGATTTCAGAATAGCTTGGAGTCTCTCTTCTCTGTTAGGAAGAAAACGCATACCATATACGCAAATGTCTTTAATTGTTACTACATATAAATATTGGAGATTTGTGTGTATATATGTGCATATATATGTATATATGTAAATATACAATCTATGTATATGCCTCTATCTCACACCAATCTAGAAAGAACGTTGGGTCTTCATGTCTTGCTAGATAGTTTTATGTCTAAGTGATACAAGCTAAAGTTCTTTAAGATAAGGAAACCTCAAGTAAGAAAATATCTCCATAAGATAGGCTATCAGCATTCTTAATTAGTGATTGATGGGAGAGAGCCCAGCCCATTCTGGATGGTGCCACCCCTGGCCTGCTGGTCCTGGTATAGAAGAAAGTGCACTGAGCAAACCATGAGGAACAAGCCAGTAAGCAGCATTGCTTCCTGGGCTCTGCATCAGTTCTTGTCTCCTGGTTCTTGGCTGGTTGAGTTTCTGTTCTGACTTCCTTTGATGATGAACAGTAATCGGAAAGTGAAGGCCAAATAAACCCTTTCCTCTCCAACTTGTTTTTGTTCATGGTGTTTCATCATAGTAATAGAAACCCTAACTAAGACAAATTGGTATCGGTGTCATGGGATATTGCTGTGGCAGACCTGACCATGTTTTGGGGCAGATTGTGGAGGGACTTTGGATCTATAAGCTCAAGAAACTGCAAGTATTGAGAGCTCCTTGGAATGTTCTCTGGGAGCTTGAAAGTTAAGAATGTTCTTACTGATCCATGAACACAGGAAATCTTTCCATCTTCTGATCTCTCCTTCAATTTATTTCTTCAAAGTTTTGAAGCTCTTGCCACACAGTTCCTGCATTTTCTTAGTGAGAGTTATACCAAGATATTTTGTATTATTTGAGGCTATTTTAAAGGGCATGAGTCCCTGGTTTCTCAGCCAGTATATCATTTGTATATAGGAGGGCTACTAATTTTTTTGAGTTAATCTTTTATCACTTGACTAAAGGTATTTATCAGCTGAAGAAGTATCCTGGTGGAGTTTTTGGGGCCGTTTATGTATTCTATCATATCATCTGTGAATAATGATACTTTAATTTCTTCCTTTCCAATTTGTATTTCTTTGTTTTCTTTTAATTATCATATTGCTCTAGCTACAACTTCAGATACTATATTGAATAAGTATGGAGAGTGTGGACCACCTATTACTAAAAACAATCTATAGAGTCGATTAAACCCACATTAAAATCCCAACACAATTCTTTACAGACATATGGAAAAACAAAAAACCCAGGATAACTAAAAACAATCCTCCACAGTAAAAGGACTTCCAGAATATCACCATCCCTGGTTTCAAGCTCTATTACAGAGCTATAGTAATAAAAATCTCAGGATATTAGCATCAAAAACGGACAGGTTGAATCATTGCAATTGAATCAAAGACCCAGATGCAAAACCAAACACCTATTGATACCTGATTTTTGACAAAGAAGGTGCTGGTCTGATTGGATGTCAGTGTGCAGAAGATTCCAAATAGATCTGTAACTATCACTCTGCACAAAACTCAAGTCCTTAGTGGGTCAAAGACCTGAAATAACTTAAGTTACACTGAAGCTGGTAGAAGAAAAAGTGGAAAATAATCTTGAACATATTGGCACAGGAGACAACTTCCTGAGCAGGCACTAAGATTGACAATTAATAACTGGGACCTCATGAAATGGAAAAGTTTCTGTAAGGCAAAGGATACTGTCAATAGGACAAAACAGCAGCTGACAGAGTGGGCAAAGATCTTCATCAATCCCACATCTGAGAGAGGGCTTATTTATAAAATATATGAAGAACTCAAGAAATGAGATACCAACAAAGCAAATAGTTCTATTAAAAAATGGGGTACATATCTAGACAGAATTCTCAACAGAAAAATCTCAAATGGCTGAGAAACACTTAAGGAGACATTAAACATCCTTAGCTATCATGGAAATACATATCAAAACAACTCTGAGTTTTCATCTTACACCTGTCAGAGTCTTTGAGATCAAAGTAACAAATGATAGCTCATGCTGGAGAGGATGTGTAGCAAAGGGAACACTTCTCCATTGCTGGTGAGAGTTCAAACTTGTGCAGCCACTTTGGAAGTCAGTGGAGCAGTTTCTCAGAAAATTGGGATTCATTCAAAAGTCTCAGCTATATCACTCTTGGGCATATACTCAAAGGATGCTCAATCTTACCACAAGACCTTTGTTCAACTATGTTCATAGCAACTTTATTTGTAATAGCAAGAACCTGGAAACAAGCTGGATACCCCTCAACTGAGGAATGGATAAAGAAAATGTGGCACATTTACACAATGATTTTACTCAGTTGTGAAAAACAAGGACACCAGGAAAGTTGAAAGTAAGTGGATGGAAAAAGAAAAGTAATCATCCTGAGTGAGGTAACCCAGACCAAGAAAGACGAACACAGCGTGCACTCACTCTGCAGTGTTGGCACATCTAATCTTCAACCTACAGGCCTAGAATATCAGGCAAATTTTAATCTAATGCAAGAATTTTGAAGGACTATCTGGTCTTATTTTATGGCAAAGTTCAACAGTCTTTTGTCTTTGTGTCCTGCGTGTCCAGTTTGCACAATGTACTGTCAGCAGTCAAGCATGGGCAGTTTGTTGCCTAATGGCTAATTTTCCCATAATGAATGTAAATTCCATATGGAGTTTCTTGGATGCCCATTATCTTCTCTGAAGTAAATGGATGATGCTAGGAGCAGATGTGTCTCACTCTCATGAAAAGCCTCAGGTTATTAAACATTAAAATGTCATATTCAATAGATCCTTGAAGTGTTTGAATACCATCTATCTATCTAAATATATGGTGAACCTTGAAAACATATGTATTTATATATATAGACGGTCAGGCCTGTCAATCAAAACTGAGAACCACCCATGTTAAGGGTGGTTACCCTTTAGACACCAAGCTGCTCCTCCTCTTGAACTGCATAAAAGAAAGCCCAAGCAGTGATTGAAACCCTTGAATAATCTTTTAATTATATGACCTGCTTCCAATCTCAACAGTATATCCAGCCTGTGAGACAACTGTTTTGAATAGCGTTACCTTGGTACAATTTCAATCTATGTGCACTTTTCTTTCTTTCTCTATTTTTGGTTTATTGAAACAGGATTTCTCTGTGCAGTCCTGGATGTCCTGGAACTCACTTTGAAGGCAAGGCTGGGCTCAAACTCAGAGATCCTCCTGCCTCTGCCTCCCGAATGCTGGTATAAAGGGCATGTGCTGCCATACCAAGTTTTACTTCATCCTTTTATCTATTTAAACATTACAATTACCTATTTGTTGTATGTGTAAGGCTGTGCATATGCCATGACATGGATATGGAGGTCAGAGAGCAACTTGTGGAAGTGGATTTCTTCTTCTAGCATGAGAATCTTGGAGATTAAAGTCAGGTCTTTGCTTGCCAGTTGGTGTCTTTACTTGCTGAGGCTTCTCTTTTGCCTTCCCTCTTCAGTAAGACAGCAAGAGCCTGAAGACACCCAGTTCAGACTGACTACCTTTCCAGTTCCCTTCGAGCAAGGAATTGCTGAGAACTAGAACAAGTACATGATTGAAATATTTTTCAATTTTAAAATATTAGCACTTTTAACATAATAATTCATAAAGTACGAAGTTTCAAAATGGGATTCGAATTGTTTTGTAGTTGATGTACTGGGAAGCAAATCTAAGACCGTGGGCACACTAGGCAGGTTCTGTATGTACCCCTGGTCTCTACCCTCAGCCATCTGAGTGTGTGTGTGTGTGTGTGTGTGTGTGTGTATTTGTGTTTGAGACAAGTTCTCACTAGCTTTCTAAGATGGCCTTAACGAACTTTATAGGCCAGGAAGGCTTTGGGCATGCACTCCACCTGCCTCTCCCTCCTGAGGAACGGGGGTTATAGACCTGAACCACCAGGACTGACAGGAGGACTTGGTCTTAACAGTTTTCTTTTGCATACCCAGTCTTCCTGCACATCTCCCACTCACTTAAAAATATCCCTCTAGTCAGGTGGTGGTGGCACACGCCTTTAATATCTGTGAGTCTGAGGCTGACCTAGTCTACAAGAGCTAGTTCCAGAATAGGAACCGAAGCTACACAGAGAAACCCTGTCTCAATAAGCAAACAACAACAACAACAACAACAACGAATCTCTCATCACTGAGAGTATGCAGAAGATTACATCCACTTATGTGTTTGGGTACACATGGAAGCCAAAATTCCCTCATGTCCATGGTAAATTCTAAAGTATCTTATCGTAAAATTAGTGTTAGAATTCTCTGTGTTGAAACAAGTTTCCTGATGAAGTAGCTTTCCTCCAGTGTCTCCAAGACTTTCTCCCTCTAATTAATCTCAGTCCTTTGTATGGCTCAATATCCACAACAAAGTCTTTGTTCAGGTGTTTGGTGATAAGGTAATAACCTTATCCCAGAAAATGGGTTTTCTAAAAAGCATTACATGGCTGCAGGTTACTACATATGACAAAGGTAAAGAAGCGCGTGTACCTTGGAGTGACCTGAACTTGGAAGGCAAGTTTTCAGCATCACAGTAAAGCAGAAATTTGATGTAAGGAGAAATTGTCCAAGAGTAAGTTCACATCTCCATAAGGATGGGAAGAATTCTTGCCTCAGCATTTTAAGTAAAAAAAAAGTCTTATCTATATAGACAAATAAGCGTTTTTTTATTGCCTATGTATAACTGGTTGATTAGGCCATTGAAGATTCCTTAGTCCTAGAGAAAAGAAGCAACTCCAAAATTAGACAATGCTTTAAATGATGTCAGGAAAAAAAATAAAGTTAGACTAAAGGAGAAGAGTCATCTTACAAACAGAAATGGCCCCACAACGTGCAGGACCTGGTGAAACATAACTCGAGTCTCTTCTTCAGATGTTATTCAAAGTCTAGAAGTTTCAAGAACATTAAATTCCAGAGAACTCTGAATGCAGGGTCCCAGGAAGCTGCACAGCCTCCACATATATGAAGTATACCTTGCTGGAAACATGGAAGTAAATTTGAGCGACTCTTTTAAATAGCTTCAGAAGTTGTAAAGTACGTATGCTCTCAAAACAAAGACAAGCTAACTAGAAGAACAAATAGGAAATATAAAGAAACTCAGAAAGATTAAATATGTTTTAGTATTTACGAAATTTTCCCTCTTTCTCTAAATTTGGACTTTGTTTTAGCCTTGGTCTTTGTAAGAGTAAAAAATGGTAAATGTGTACTTGGGATATAATTTCTAGTATTCCTAAATATGTGTGTGACTATTGGAGTCCCCATGAATTATAATTGCTACCTTGATGCCAGAAAGGAAATAAAAATGTCAGTCAGGTTTATCTCTATATACTATTTAGTTCTCTCATTGGAAAGGATCTCAACATATACTAGAATTATATCAGTTCAAAAAATATGCAGGTATTATTGCAACTGTAAACTTCTACAGTATTTAATGATGACTCCATCAGTTGGTATGTTGTATATAATACAGGTATTTTCAAAAATTAAAATGAGAAATCAGCAATTAGTTTGAACAAATTTTCGTGAATCTAGGACATCAGGTTATCGTACAGAATGTGAACCGTGATGCTATTGAAGTAGGTAGAGATCTTTGTGCTCAGGAGTTTCTGCAGCCAGAACAGTCGTATAATAGCTATAGTCAATGACTTTGCCGAGAGAACCAAACCAGAAATTGTTGATGACAGCTCTATTATTTACCTCATACCGTGTTATCTTTTCACAAAATCTGCCAGTTACTCACAACATTATCCTTGTATAAATTACTTAGAGGTTGTGATTGTATTGTTTTCTTTTTAAAACCCCAAATGATGTGTTTCCAAAGAAACTGAAGCACTTGTATATGAGTCACTTGAACAGAATGTATTTTACTATGAAAAATCCTGAAAAGATAATTTCAGCCTGGGTTCTCCCGCATACCAATGCCAATAGAAAGCGAGTGAGAGTCAGCTGTGGCAGCTGGCAGACTGTCAAGCCCCCGTCTGCGTGCCAATCAGAGAAGATGAAGTTTTGTGGGTCTTAAGGAGCAGGGATGACAGCAAGCTATCTTTGAAATGAGGGTTCCGAATCATAACTAGGCAATGTGAAAATGACAGAAAGTGAGGAGCCCTGAGTCAGGTCACCATAACTGAGGAGTGAGTTGTCTCCTACAGAGAGCAGACGAGTGGCTGGAATTCCATCCTGTGGAACGTTACAAACCTTTGTTATCTTTGCACAATGCTGAGTTTCATTTGAAACTTAAGTTTCACTTATGCAATATCTTGAATCTTGAAAAGTACTTTTTTCTTGCACGTTGTTGTTAATTGCTCTACACTAAATAGTAGCATCAATTTTTTTTAAAAAAACTGATCATAAATTTGGATGTATCTCTCTCTCTCTCTCTCTCTCTCTCTCTCTATATATATATATATATATATATATATATATATATATTTACACACACACATATATATGTATACAAACATATATATTTATATATTTCAAATTCTTTTACAATTTTATCTACTGTATATTTGTGTGTCTGTGTGTCTGTGTGTGTCTGTGTGTGTCTGTGTGTCTGTGCATGTGTACATTTGGGAAGTCAGAGAAAAAGCTGCCTGAGTTGGTTCTCTCCTTCATCCATGCTGTGTGCTGTATATTGAACTCAGATTATCAGGTTTGGGAGAAAGTGCTTTTCCTTGCTGCACTACCTCATAGGCCCATGGGTATATTCTTGAAAACAGCCTTTCAGGGGTTGGGAGGATGACTCAGACAGCAAAAGCCTCGCCACACAAGAATGAGGATCTGAGTTCAGATGCCCAGTATGTAACAGTGAGCATCGTTTGCTAACTCAACACACCTGGGAAAGGAACTCTACAGAGAGCAGTCCTGTCCATCAGAATAGCCTGTGGGCATAACTCTGGGGGCATTGTCTTCATTGATAATTGACCTAAGCGAGCACAGCCCACTATGGGCAGTGGCATTCCTACCAAGGTAGCCCTGGACTCTATATGAAGGTAATTGGAGGCATTCCTCCATATTCTCTGCTTTCATTCATGCGTCTACGTTCCTGCTGGAGCTCCTTTCCTGGCTCCCCTTCAGGATGTACTGTCAATGTTAAAAAGAAATATACTCTCTCCTTACTGCATTGATTTTGGTCTGTGTTTAACACAGCAAAAGTGAACCAATGTAAGACTCTACATAGACAAAAGAGGGTAACGTGCATCTATATTTCTAGTACTCAGGGTGGTGAGCACAGACATATACCTTGGCCAAACTGGCCAACTAGATAGCCAGTCATAGTGTTCTAGGTCCAGTGAGAAACTCTGCCTAAAAATTTAGTCTACATTTATTCTGCCACTCCTGATGCCAGGGGTCTGGGCTGCCACCTAGGGCCATGTTGGTATCTGAGGGCTATGCAGCCACTGTGGCCATGCCAATCTGAGTTGCCTGTTCTGCCACCCAAGGCTATGGTGTTGTCCAGGCAGGGTTGCTGGCAAGGGCCATGTGTGGCTCCATGACCCTGCAGCAGCCAGGGTCTGAGTTGATGTCCATGGGTTCTGTAACTACTGAGGTCTGTGGGCGTGCCTAGGGTTTGGTCAGCCAGCTGAGACCATGTTGGTGTCTGAAGGTCAGACTGCCACTGGAGCCATACTCATCTGAGTAACCTGTGCTGTTATCAGGCCATGATGATGTCCAGGCATGAGCTGCTCTTTTTCTCATACTGGATTGCCTTGTCCATCTTTAATATAAGCAGAGGTACTTAATCTTAAACCAACTTGATATGTCATACTTTATTGATACCCATGGGAGGCCTACCTGTTGGAGGAGGCTACTAGTTTGTTCCCGGCCACTTAGCCCCCAAATAATCACACAGAAACTGTATTATATAAAACAACGCTTGGCCAGTTAGCTCTAGCTTCTTATTTGCTAACTCTTACATCTTAATTTAACCCATTTCTAGTAATCTGTGTATGGCTACATGGCTGTGGCTTACTGGGTAAAGTTCTATATGACTCCAGTTGGGCTACATGGTTTCTCTCTAATTCCACCTCCTTTCTTCCAACATTCCATTCAGCTTTTCCCACCTAGCTCTGTTTCCCTAAAGCTCTACTATAGGCCCAAAGAGGTTCCTTTATTCATTAATGATAATCACAGCATATAAAGGGGAATCCCATATCACCTTCTATTTTCTGTTTAAATAAAAAAGGAAGATTTTAAGTTTAACATAGTAAAATTAAATATAACAAAACAGATATCAAGCAAGAATTACAGTTACAATATTTATATATACTTTATCTTTTATCATGTCTAAGAAAAACTATAATTATAACTATTCTTCAACTTCATCAAAGACTTCAGAAGGATATAATATTACCTAAGGAAACAGGAAGTGCATTGTAAGCAACTTCCAAACTCTAGAATTGACAGAGACATCTCACCGCCTGGACAGTCACCTGAAGTTCGTCTGTGCCACCGCGGCATCCATCTTCAGCCTACAGGCCCATAGTATCCAGCAGGCTTTTCCATAAAGCTGGAAATTTCAAAGACAGTTTCGCCTATATTGGGCAGTTTTCAGTCAGTTTCTTCTGTGTCCTGCAGAATGTCTGGCAAACTCTTTTATGAAGGAGGAACCCCAAAGGCAGTCTCACCTTTAGGCAAGTTCAGCAGTCATTTCTCTGTGGGTCCTGCATGTCCAATTCATACAGTATAACATCAAGCAGTCAAGGCAAGTGCAGTTTCTTGTCCAAATGTCTACCAAACTCCATAAGGAGCCTCTCTGATACACATCTTCTTTAAGTAATTGGTGCTGCCAGGAGCATATATGTCTTATGTCATAAAACGTCCTAACTTCTTAAAATATTTTAAATGCCATATTCCATAGTCTTTGAAAGGTTTGAAGAATGCCTATCCATCTGAAATACATACCTGTCCATCTAGAAAATCTAACTAACATGACTACAAACTTGAGTATTATAGATGACTCTATTAACCTATATTTCTTAATTATATTTTATACTTTTAAATAAACTGCACAAATACAATACCTTAGTGAAGAGCAGAAATATACACCTAACAATATTGACTTTAAATCTGTATCAATAAACCAAGATCTATACCAATGTAAATATAGCATATCCTCCTTTAAATGTAAACAAACATTTATAAACAATATTTGGGAATATGGATGTAGTTCTTCTCCAAACTGCTTCCTGCTTTTTCTTAGGCAAAGTAATTTTGGGGGGGCATTCATGGTGACCTTTCAGGGGCTCTTGGTCCATCAAACCATATTAATCTGGAAGATTCCACAGGCTCTCATTCACTGTGAAAACAGAAGAAGAACCTCTTTCCAAAGCAACATATCCTTAGATCCATATTTTGAAATCAAGATACCTTTACGATATATATGTTGGTTTAGCTTAGCAGCCAATAAAATGAAATATCTCTCTGTACTTAGCTCCTTCACAGTCAAAAAATTCAAAGAAAACACAATAATATGCACAATCCAGACTCTCTCTATTCTATCTTTATGGGGCTTATTTGTTTAAAATCTATTACTTTTTAATATTTATTTTATTATCTTTATTCCTTTAATCTATAGAAACTGTACCCTGTCTCTTTAAAGACTTTACCTTTTTAAAACTGTTTTTATTTTTTTTTCTTTTCTCTACCAAGCCTACATATATCCAATGTGACCCATTTAAAGGACTTTTCCATCAGAATTTGTCTTTATTGTGTAGCTGTAATTATTCTCTGACCAGAAACACTTCTTTAAATGCTAAGGCCTTCTTATAAACTTCAGCTGCGCTGTTGCTAAGGGAAATATGGCACTTCCTGCTTGCCTTGCGCATTCCAACATGGCAGAGCTGCTTGCTGCTTCTAAGAGTCATGCACACCACCCCGCTTCTGGGCACACAGCCAGTTCACATTGCCATCATTAAGCTGCAGCATACTTCTCTCAAACCCCATCCAAATGCTCAGTCTTCTGAAAGAGCCAGAGGTTGCGCTGGCAGCACAGCCCAGAAAGCCAGCATTTCAAAATGGCGTGGCTTTTTTCCTGCTACCACTGAATCAGAAAAACCTCTTTTAAAGGAGCTGTGGCATGCCACCAGCAAGCAAAACCCATTCAGGAAAATAAATGTGGCTAAACATTGTTTTTAACTGTCTAGAATTGATTTCCAAGCCCCCTCAGGTTTTTCAGTGGATTTTAGTTGACCACATGGGCGCCAATTTGTTGTAAGGAGGCCGCTAGTTTGTTCCCGGCCACTTAGCCCCAAAATAATCACACAGAAACTGTATTATATAAAACATCGCTTGGCCAGTTAGCTCTAGCTTCTTATTGGCTAACTCTTACATCTTAATTTAACCCATTTCTAGTAATCTGTGTATTGCCACATGGCTGTGGCTTACCGGGTAAAGTTCTGTCCGGCTACAGCGGGGCTACATGGCTTCTCTCTAACTCTACTTCCTTTCTCCCAGCATTCTGTTTAGTTTTCCCTGTCTAACTCTGTTCCCCTATTGCTCTGCTATAGGCCCAAAGGAGTTCCTTTATTCATTAATGGTAATCACAGCATATAGAGGCGAATACCACATCACCTGCCATTTCTGAACAGAAACAGAGAGTAATAGATGTAGAGAGAAGGTAGGCAGAGGGAATGGTAGGAGAAGAGGCACAAAAATGCGGTCTTTATGCAAAATAAATAAATAAAAAGAATTATATGCAAGAAAAAATAAACACACACACATATATAATAAAGAAATGAGCAATAGAAGAGACACACAAAGTGAACCTCTGGTTTTCACACACATATGCATACATATCCAGCCATACATACAAACACACAAATAATAAAAAATCACTGTTTCCTGACATTTTCATATCTTCTAGTTTTCTTGGGTTTCTGAAGTTCCACTTTCTTTATGCATATATACATGACCTACAATCCTAACAAAAAATAATCAATTTTACAATGTTCCACATATAAAACTTGATGGATTTATAGGTATATAAATCACGCATTTGTACACGCATGACCAAACTGTTGCATTTGGGAGGGATTTCTGTCAAACCTGGAAGAATATGGTACCATCTATTCCTTGTCTCTTTACAAAGTTTCTCCCATGCTACACTGACCCTATGTCCTCCAATTATACTAGCAACATTAGCTATCATTTGTTAAATTATTTTGGCACAACAGACATTTTAAAGACATTATTTGTCTTTCAACTCAACACAGTTCTGAGAGATGTTTATTGTTTCCATGGTTTGAAGATGAGCGTAGCGTGGTTGAGAAAATTGAAACAAATCACATCAATATTGTCTCAAGTTTCATGGCTGTATCAAGTCCTCTAGGAAACTACTCTTTAGCCCTTGAAGAGAAAACTTAATATAACTTTGCATATTCTTTTTACAGTGCTTTCTCAAGACCAAGGCAGTCTATGGGTACTGGGGAGCTTTAACTCATCATGTACACAAAAGGTGCTGGGTGCTATTTTCATTCCTAGTTATTTCCCGATTTTTGGTAGTTCTCAATATTCACTCTCCTGTAGTGATATTTTCTCAACGTTTTGCTACAATTTATGATTACAAGGTAAAAACTTTCCAAGTACTTTCACTTAAAAAAATAAACAAACCTATCCTAGAGAATCTTGAGTTTCATACTTTCAGTATTTAACATTTACATGAAAGAAGTAATTGGGTAGTACACTCTTCTAAAGATAGATGATATTATTTCTTTAAGAACCAAAAAAAAAAAAAAAGAACTGAATGACATTTAAACAGGTGGTCATCAGAGAGTGAGGGTGCTTTACTACAGAAGTACTGAAATGAGTGGCCATCTCAGTAAGTTGACCATTTTAAGGATTTGTTATGTCTTATTATATCCTTTATTATGTTATGAATAGATTCTGTCTTGATATGCAAACTAATTCTATAGGTCGGGTTCAATTGTAATTTAATTTTTTATTTCTTAGTTTAGTGTGAGGTCGTATAGCATTCTCACAAGTAAGAGTAAAGGTAAATGTCGCACTGATTTCTGTTGATACTGATCCTGTCCCATTTGGATGGGCAGCACTTTAACTCATAGGATCTCGTAAACAGTTGTCCCTTCCTACTCTATCTAGTTTGTGGACTTGGTTCAAGTTGTCACATAGAACCATAAATATTAAATAATAGCACAGAAGAAATTGAATTCGTTGATTTAAGTGATAGAGAATTGTTAAAGACTACATTGTCAGCAAGAACACATTGTTTTCGCAGGCTGATAATGTAGCTCAGTTTAAGAACACTCACTTGACGAATGTGTGTGGGACCCTAGGTTCAGCCCCTAGCATTGCAACAGAACAGTCAAAACACACAAAGAAAAACCCTCAATAACAACAACAAAGAAATTCTTTGATTGATGATAACATTTCTTCTGTTTTCCAAAACTATCTAAAAATGTACCTTTTCATGTGTGATGAAATGGCACCCACATCTTACATGCTATTGTTTTAACCTCTAGTTATGTATGCCGAGTTTTTATCACTTACACAATTACATGCAGAACAGGTTATGAGAGACTCTGTGGTACTGTTAAAAATACAAGTGTCTGGACTTGAGTCAGACAGGCAGATCTGTAGTTCACATTAGCAGTGGCAGTTTGCACACAACATGTCATGTCAGAGCTTGCAGACCTTGGTTTCGAACCCATGAAGAGTTCCTTTGGTTAAACTATGACTGATCACCCTTAATCTAAGGCTCTTGCTTCTCTCTGCTTTTTTTTTTATAAACTAGGGAGTTGTAATAATGAGGAATGAGAAAGGAAGACTTCAAAATGTAAAGTTTGATTTCTTTTTAATATGGACCATCAAAAAAAAGACACTTGCTATTTGTGCTTCTTTACCATCTATCTATGAAGCTTAACCATTAGACAAATTCACTGTATGTTCTCTGGTAGACTGGTAACTATTAACTTAATGTGACATTTCTTTCTTAATTTTCTTCCCAGAGAAAAGAATCAAACTTAAAAGTAAACACTGGAACCCTTATTATTTCATTCTCTGTAACTGCATAAAATGGCTTACAAATGAGATTAGTACGAATTTGAGAGAGAAATGTGCAGGCTAACCTTCTTGATATTAGTTAATTGTAACCTTCTGTCAGTCTTGGTAGCTTTATTTCCAGGGTTAGAGCCAGTTTTTTCCTTTCTTTTCTTCTTCTTTTTTTTGGCATTAGTTCTTCCAAAGGGACCACATGTCAAAGATCCTTGGAACAGGGTACAATTTAAATTACTGGTGGTCCACTAGTTATTTTTAGTCTAAGAGAACAAACACCAGATGTATTGTGGACAGGCTTTAAAGAGCGTACAAAGAGACTACAGTGGACAGATAGTCCATTTCTCAAACTGTGGGATACACAAAGCATCACTTGGCTTTATAATCTCATTCTACAAGAATTCGATTCATATATCATCATGCTCTTTGAAATAATTCCATGAATGAAGAGTCCATCTATAAAGTAATTTTTATAAAAGCTAGACATGATTCATTCTTGATCAAGAGACCCAATTTTACATGCCTGAGTAAAAGTGAGGCATGTAGAGTTGATGTTTGGTGTAAAATCTTATGTTAAGATTGCTTGATAATGTCCAACTGTTTTTATTTATGAAAAAATATCTATTAACTCAAGAAATAGTTTAGAGTCATGATCTGTGAAAGAGTTCTGCTTATTAAGGACCAAACAAGTTTTAAAGCCATCTTCCTTGCTTATTAGACAAATACACTGCTGCTATGTTTAATTTGTCTCCTTCCCGGCCGGCCTTTTCTCCATTCTTCTCCTCTCTATTCTGCAGACCTCCGCCGCTCTTGGGGTGACATTGAAACGCAGCACAGCCACTAAGCGTGGTTTTGCTAACTGCTCCATGAGGTCAGGTGTGAACAGAGCAGCCACTGTGGCCAGCTGTGTGAAGCCTTTGATCTTTTATTTACATGTTGGTTTCATGTGTTTGGTGCTAGATGAGAGTTCTTAACCACTCTTGGCTAAATGGATTCTGAATCTCCTACAAACTTTAGCCACTGACAGATACAGGGAAACCTGTGATTAATGCTTGCAACATAGGGCTTTAGCACAATGAAGTAAACATCTTCCATTTATGTTTCCCAGTCGTAGAGAAATAAACACACTTTTCCTGTGGCAAATGGATTTTCTATTGTGCTATAACTATTTCCGAAGCTGCATTTCCACTGTGAGTAACTTCAATAAAATTTATTATTTGTACCATTTCTTAAACGTCATTGGATGATCTGAACGATATCAAAAAGAATTTTGTACTTTAAGGTAGCAGAGGTACAAATGACCTCGTGGTGTTACTTCAGGAGATCAAAATCTGTTTGCGAGTGAAACCTGTTACCAGGTATAGCCTTAAATTCTTTAGAATAAAAGTAGTAGGATGAAGGATCTGGCGGCATGGCTCAGTATGTTAGCATTTAGATATTGAAAGTTTAAGTATTCAAGACTTTTAGTTTTCTAAAAAAAAGTTACATTCTTTGTAAGATTGAACTCACTGTTTATAGCACTAGGGCCTAGTTAAGTAATACACTGCTTGCCTAGTGTGTAAAAGCCTGGAATCATTTCCTAGCATTGCAAATAACATAAAAATATATGGAGTTGATGATATACCTACCATTGCCATGTTGGTAAAAGAATAGTACAAAACTTAGACAGTTAGAAGCAATAATACTATTCTTTGATTTACAAATGTGTTTCTATAATGTTTAATTTACCTTTTCATGGTAAAATTGTTTTAGAAGATAAATTGTTTTAGAAGATCCTGATTTAATTAATTACAATAAATCTAGCAACAGTCAAGTCAAGAGTAAGTACATTGTTACCTACTGGGACGTAATGGCTGACATTAAAGATCCCGTTTTCCCCCTGGACAAAACAACTGTGGCTTTCACATTTGCCTTGCAAGTTAGATGAGGATTGTTAAACCAAATATGGGATAAGAGATTTAAAAACAAAAACAAAACCCCACAAAACAAAGATTGCATTTCCATTGCTCCCTCTGGGACTTTTCTTGTAATGGTCAGGTCCTAGTCTCAAAGGTGCACACATCTCCTGACGTCAGTTTTCAGGGCCCGGGAGACCCGTCAACATCTATAAACACTTCCTGTTTCTTCTGCTTTCTCATTCTTTACATTTGGTTTTGTTTGTTTGGGGTGGTACCCTGAGATGATGCTTTCAGTAGTTTGCTAGGGTTTTGTTTTTGTTTTGTTAGCTTCTAGTTTTTGCTTTAAGATACTATCTGGAAAATAGTCACAAATGCTTCCATTTGTGGGAAGACATTACTGTCAGAATATCATGTCTAAACAGATTGTAGGAAAACCACATTAGGAACATTTTCAAAGAGCTTTCTGGAATTGACTTGAAGATTAGACAAACTTCTGAATTCAAGATATTAGCTTAGAAGACACTCTTAATTTAGGTGCCAGAATCAGCTGAAGGGTAATTTTGTTTTGAGAAGAAAGACATGCACACACAGTGAAGGTGGGAGATCATGAGAATGAGCCAGAACCCAACTGGTTCCTTCCGACACAGTGAACAATCCAGAAACACTGACGTATGAAGTACAAGGCACGCTCATAAAGTTTTCAGCACTTCTGATTAGTTTTGCCATTGTGTTGAGTCATGAAGACTAGACATTCTGATTGGAAACAGCTTGATTGGGAAAATGCCTATGTCCCAGACGATGGAAATCACAAGAATTCATCAGGGTAAAGTTTTCATAGCTCACATTTAAGATCAAAATTTTTGTCATAAGATAACTTCAAGTATAATTAATGGAATCATTGGGAAAATGTAGACTATTAATAGAGTAGTATAATATAAATAATATATAGTACTGTTGTGATGAAAATAACGGTAACTATTTGCAAAACAAAATTGATGAAAAGGCATTGGTGACTGAATTAACATGAACGGGAAAATATTGTGGTGTGGACGTTTTAATAAATTTCTATAGGCTGTAGAGATAGGGTCTCCAAGGACTCAAGAGTGATTCTTAGTACCAATATAAGTGACTCACAACCAACTGTGACTCCAGGTCCAGGGGACAGCTCTGGGCTTTGTGCACCCACGCTCACGTGCACCCACCCTCATGTGCACCTACACTCATGTGCACCCACCCTTACGTGCACCCAAGCCTACCCCCACAAACATATACATAATTTGAAAAATAAATCTTAATTTAAAAAAGGAATTGATCCATCTGTCTGTTTTTATGCCAATACCATGTGGTTTTTATTACTATAACTCTGAAGTAGAGCTTGAAATCAGGGATGGTGATACCTCCAGAAGGTCCTTCATTGTTTTAACTCTCCTGGATATTTTGTTTTTCCATATGAAGTTGAGTATGATTCTTTCAAGGTCTGTGAAGAATTGTGTTGAGATTTTAACGGGGATGCATTGACTCTGTAGATAGTTTTTGGTACGATGGCCATTTTTACTACATTAATCCTGCCCATCCATGAGCATGGGAGATCTATCCATCTTCTGATTTTCTCCAATTTTTTTTTCAAAGATGTAAAGTTCTTGTTATACAAGTCTTTCACTTGCTTGGTTTGAGTTACACCAAGATATTTTATATTATTTGACACTACTGTAAAGGGTGTTGAATCTCAGCTAGTTTATTGTTTCATATAGGAGGTTCACTGATTTTTTTGAATTAATCTTGTGATCAGCCACTTGACTAAGGTTTGTTTTGCTTTGCTGTTTTGTTTTGTTTTTTTTTAAACCAGCTGTAGGATAGAGTTTTTGGGGTTGCTTATGTATACTATCATATCATCTGAGAATAATGATACTTTGACATTTTCCTTTCCAATTTGTATCCCCTTGATTTCCTTTAGTTGTCTTATTGCTCTAGCTAGAACTTCAAGTACTATATTGAATAGGTATGGAGAGAGTGAACAATATTGTCTTGTTTCTGATTTTAACAGAATCACTTTGAGTTTCTCTCCATTTAATTGGATGTTGGCAATTGGCTTGCTGTATAATGCTTTTATTATTTTTAGGTATGTCCCTCATATTCCTCATCTCTTGTAAAACAAACAAACAAACAGACAAATATACTTATTTTAAATAAAGACATTTCTTCAGAGATTCAGAACGTTAGGGATTACATTAAAAGGTAAATAAATTCTGGATCTGGAGAGATGGCTCAGAGTTTAGGGGAGGACATTTTTGTAGAAGAGGACCTGAGTTCAGTTCCTGTACTATATGCCACTTTCAACCACCTGTAACTCCAGCTCTAGGGATCTGTCACGCCTGTCTGTCCTGCTTGGGAACCTGAACTTGGGTGCACAAAGCCCCTACATATATTTAAAATGTAATAAATTATTAAAAATAAAATAAAATATCTTTTGGAACCTGTAGACATAGTAAAACTATCCATGCGGGTTGTGCTTAATGATTGCCAATCTAAATCCAGGTACCAGAAGGAGAAAGAGCTATAACACAAAGTCACCATGTTGGAGTAGGCTTGAGACTCTTGGAAGAGCAAAGTGTTGGTTATTATAATAACAATCATAATATTGATGATCAGCAAACACTCTCTTCAATTAAGTCCTCCAGATCTAAACTGGCATGAAGACACAGGTATGATTTACTGATAAAGACAATGGAGAAGGAGGAGACAAGACATGGAAAGAACCAACCCCATAAAATCTTTTTCTTAGGCAGACGCCTCCAGAGGGGAGTTGTGCCAGTTACAGTGGAACTTAGGGTGTGTAGTTTGTCTTGGGGTTGCACTGCATGAAAGTAGTTCCCCTTAATATTGCCTCAGGACCATCCCAAGAGAATAGAAAGTGCTAAGCACTTTCAGTTCACTCTTGGGTGAGGATTCCCAGATTCTAGATTCTAAACGAGAAACTACCTTGTGGATAGTAAGGAACCAGCAAAGCAGAAGCACCACCCACCTATAATGGTAATGCTAAGGCTGTAATAGAATTCCTCTCGAATATAAGTGCTAATTGTTAAAAATCGGAAGGAATGGAATTTATTTTAACAGCCATCAAACAGCTAAGAAAGTCACAAACACATATACAATGTTCTTTCACCTCTCTTCATAAGAAAAAGGGCGCCAAAATCGATCCAGACTCACAGCCATTTAGCCACTGAGGTTTTGGAAAACTCATTGAGTGGACTAAACCTTCGCCTGTTTATCTGACAATAGGCCCACTGCATAACTTATTTGAACTGTTAAATGTATAAGCTATTTTGCACAATTTTTGACACATGGAAAAGCACCGTATAACTGATGGGTAATAAGAATGTTTTCTGCACACAAGAGATTTAGAACTTCAGGGCCATAGAAGGAGTTCAGCAAATTTATGATGTTAAATCCTGTTCTGTGATTCGTTGACTTCTAAAAATAGTGAAAAGTGGAAAATTATGTTGCCTCTCTCCTGCTACCATTTATGTCCAGTGTGAACTGAGCATAGGAAAAAGGCTACTTTTGGAATCACAAACTTTTTAGTGCACATATAACTTATAAACATTTTTAAATGAGAGGAATCTTCTGTATTTTTTGCTTGCATGTTGTATGAGCACTTATGAAGTAAAATATCAATTACTGATAACGTGGTAATTTTTATACATGAGATAAAAATGGCCAAATGGCCAACAATTTTTAATTAGCAAGACTGTTGACTCAACTGAATTACAGAAGTTTATTAAGTTTAAAAAGCGTGATCAAACAGGACAATCATTTTAAGGGGCTTTGTGCTTTCTACCTACCATGAACATGTCCTGATTGTTTTTGTTTGGTAGCAACCTAAAGTTTTGCTCAGTGTTTCACACTTCATCACTGTTACCATAACAATGAACACAGGAAAATTAATAGTCCAGTCTCTATACTGAGAATAGTTAGGCATTTAAGTTCTTAAAAATATCATTTCTCTACTTGTTTCTAGACTAATTGAATTCTACCATCTATAACTAGCTTATATTAGCCCACCAGGGACTTCTGAAAACGATTTGATCACAAAACGGAGCTGAATATCTTTAAGCAAGGCCAAATATTGTTGACACAAGGCCTTTCATAAGAAAATGCTTGTAAGGAGCAGTATGAGGAAGGCAGCTGGGCTACATCACTTTCTGCTCGTCCAGTTTGAGCATTGTTGACCAAGAATTTGGAAGCCATGCTTTCATATTAATGCTCTATTTGCCTGCACCATCCAGCTCATTGTTTAGTCTAATGGTCTCTCTGCTTAGTCAGTTCCATTCACGATTTTCTAATTCCCTCCCACTTGGCTCTTGTTATGCATTCTTGTGACTGGGTGGGCATCCTGAATTTCCCATTTTTCTTATTGGGAAAGAATGTGGAACATAGACCTATTCTCATTTTGATTTAGTAGAATGACATTCTGTAAGACTTCCCTGAGGAAAGAATTATAATGCCATTAATAATGTGGCTGAAAGTGTACTCAATCTGCACGAGGCACTGCTATGCCAATCATCAAGCATTCGCCATTTTATCCGGCTCTCAAAACAACAATTCTTGACTCTGCACCATAACCAGAACACTAATAGTCTACTGACATCTGATAGAATGACAAAGTGTGCATATTGTTAGCGAATGATTTCATTTTATGTCATAGCAAGTTAGTGGTAGAATCAGAGGTTGAGTCTCTATGGATGACTCCAGAGAAATACTTCTGAGTAATTATTGTTTGAACATCTCAGGACTTAGGAAAAACACACATGGAGTGAATGGAGATGTCCTATGCATAATACCTATCATGAACAGTAGTATCATTTCAATAGTTGTTATAGTCATTTGGGAGAAGTCAAAAGAATTTGGGAATTTTTCAGGAAATTGGAAGTTTCTGACTTTTGTTGGTTTTTCTTTTCTGGTTTGGAGAAAAGATGAAAAGTAAATCAAACGTTCCAATTAGAAATTTTGGAGTGGAAGAGACAGGTGTTGGTGATGAAATCAGTGTTCTTTTAGTTCTTAGGGTATGGGTTCTGACTCAAATGCATCAACTGGGTCCGAGTGATTGAGAAGAGTGAGGCAGGGAGCTTTCACGTTGCACACCGGGTCAACTAGAGAGGGCAAGTGACTCCAAATCAGCTCTGCAGTTCTGCTACGAGGTCCCAGTGTCATGGGAGGATTAGAGATATTCATAATTAAGCAGTCCTGGTCAAGACGTGGCTCCACCCATCACTGGTCCTACTTGGTTTATGCTGCAGTTATAAATTATCAGTACCAGGGCAAAGAAATCGCTTCTTAGGAGACCAGTTCCTCCTTTGCGTCATGCCAGGATTTTTGCCTTTTCCTTTGATCCTGTGGGATGTTTTTCTTTAGGATTTCTGCTATTTCAATAATCTGATAGTTCAGGAGAAAGGCTCAAACATCTCCTTAGAAGATATTTCTTCTGCCAGGATGGCTGGAAAACATTTCAGTGGCAACACAAAATCACCCAGCTTCTTCTAAAGGGCCGGGCACCCGCTGCAGACAGGAAGGCAAGAAGGTTTGTTTTCTCATGGGCTGGTGTCTGTTTAAGGGTTTCTTGGAGAGCTTCTGTCCCTGGAGCCAAACAGTGCTGTTCCTGCTTCCTCTGGAACAGCTCTGCTCTTCTTGGCGCACGTGTGGAGAGGTGTGCACTTCAGCCGACAGTGTGCTTGACCTGGAATCATCGCTTGACATTTGGCCCTGTGTTTTCTTGAGAACTCGGAGGCACACTAGCCGAGCACACCTGCTGATAGGTTCAGCAGTTCACACCACGCTTCTGCTACATCCTATCTTCTGCTCTTTCCCACAGACTGAAGTAAAAAGGTGCCCAGCAAATGAATTAGAAAAAAAATCAGAGAAAAATTCTTGTGGTTGCTAGAACAAGAATGACTGCTTTTTTATCCCCCCTTCGAGAAGATTTCTAAGTAGTCGAGATTTAATTGCTATTACAATCTTTCTTCTCTCAGATTAAATGTGGAGAGAGAGAGAGAGAGAGAGAGAGAGAGAGAGAGAGAGAGAGAGGAGAGAGAGAGAGGAAAACGGAGAGGAGAAAAGAGTGAACTGGGTTTCTTTCTCCTTGCTTATAATTATTCTCTCCAATCAGGAGGTAGTTTCGAGGGTGGCCAACACTGTCAATCACCCTGTTCCTCCTTTGAAACTCACTGATTATGGGAAAGTGCTTTGCATGTAATCACTTCAATTACTCAGTAAAACTTCCTGTGCTCTTTCTGCTGTGTCTTGAATTTAGGATTTTAAAGAAGCCTTGGTGCATTTTCCTTACTTTTTTATATATACACAAAGAAATAGAATAAAATAAGTCTGAAATGTGACCACACATCGAGCCATCCAAATGAGCTTACCCTGCGTAGTCTTCTAGGATTAGCATGGACAATGGAGATGGCAACGTCACAGAAAGGAGCTTTCTGCAGAGATTTAATCCAAGGCTGCAAATTCCAGGGAGATTGCAAGCTGGGAACTTGGTCAGTAAGCTATTGCATTCGAAACCATTCATTTTGTCAGAAATTCCTTTGGCATGAAGTGCTGGGGTTACTTTATGGGTGATACACTTCTCTGGCCTTGGACTTGGATGAAAACAAAACAAAACAAGCAAAAAATAAATAAATAAAACAGAATCCTGAACCATAATGTGCCCCCGAACAAAGCCTCTAGAGCGAAACCCTCCGTTGCTGGAACTTACAACACAGGGAACGGAACTTGAAAAAGAGATGGCGGCCTGCGTTTTTGAGGGCAACGACCTGCTTCACGGTATTATAGTTAGTCTGTTGGCAAAGCTGTCAGGGGAAGTTGCCAGGCTTCTGACCATGGGTGGTGTGGGGTTTGTAGGACTAAACTGAGGATTCTGCCCCAATTGGCTCAGTGATGGCTGTCCTTTCAGAATGGCCAGTCACTCAAGCGACATGGTGCCAGGGGTCATAGACTTCTCCGTGTGAACCTCCGCACCCTTAGAAACCCAGTCATGGGCAGTGTAATGAGATTTCAGTCGTTTCGCATCCCGCTGATAGCCTTCTTTAATTTCCGCACTCCCGACTATGTCAGCGTCTTAGGGAGGCTGTGCACACAACTATTTAACCACCTACCACCCTGCAGAACATGCACAGCACACCAACAGCACGGAGGAACCCGAGGTCTGAATTCTCCCTCCAGGAGGTCACAGCTTAAGGGAGAAGGACCTTTTCCCTATGTATGATGATCAGAAGCCTCCCTACTTTTCAATGGACTCATTATTCATTCCCAGAGTAAGAATAAATAAGACAACTGTTCTCCATGGCAGTTTCTGAAGCTAAATGTTTCTTAGAACATTTATCTATCCAACACGAAGCACGTTGCCTTGTATCACCCAGAAGAAGATAGCCTCTGTTATTCAGGTAAACAGGATAAGAAGAACTCAGAACAGTGGGGTAGCAGACTCCTGGCGAAGCATCAAGAAGCCACTATTTGCATATACTAAAGTGTAGAGCATTGCATCTCCTCTGTTACAAAGAAAACTTCTTCAGTTTCGGTTAGTAGATGCTCATTGTCTTGGGTCTACTTCACGAGGACTGTCACAGACAATGTCTGCAGACCATGAATAGTTGTCATTACATTTGACCACAGCTCTGTTTACTTCATGATTCATCTGTGGAAACAGCATACTACTTCTCTGGGTTTTCTTTCGTCCCTCCATTTGAGTTGGGAAACAGCAATGGAGACTCAAAGCAACAGTGTGAGCCTGAAAACCTACTGCAGCAATCCAACTCTACTGATCCCATTCCGACAAGATAGAATTGAAATAAGCTTCAGATTCGCTTAAAAATCTATCTATCTATCTATCTATCTATCTATCTATCTATCTATCTATCTATCTATCTTTCTATTTATCTATCCATCCATCTATCTATCTATCTATCCATCCATCTATCTATCTATCTATCTATCTATCTATCTATCTATCTATCTATCTATCATCTATCTATCCATCTATCTATATATCTATCCATCTATTGATTATCTATCTATCTATCCATCCATCTATCGATCGTCTATCTATCTATTTATCTATCTATCTATCATCTATCTATTTGTGTGTATACATGTAGAAATGTGTCAGTCCCAACTCACATATGGAGAGCAGACCTTAAGAGTCATTCTGTTCTTCCACGTAGACTCTGGGGATCAAACTCATGTTGTCAGGATGACATGTGATGTTTTGCTGACCCAGCTTCTGAATTTTTAAGCCTATTCTTAACTAGAGCTACTTAAAAGTTTTCCACTTAAGAAATTTTGGTCTGACCCTGTACACATATTTTTGTGGGGAAACCGGGGTCTGAATCACCTTCCTCACACTTTCGCAGCAAGCAGTCCACCCTGGAAGTCCTGTTTTCTAGGGCCTCCAGAAGTTGGCTTTCTGCTGGGATGTAGCTTAGTTTTGTAGAGTGCTTGAATCCTTGGATCCAATACTTAGCACTACATAAAGCAGGAATAAGGGCATACACCTGTAATTACGAAACTCATGACGTGGAGGCAGGAGAAGCAGAAGTTCAATGTTTCCTGTTGATGCATAGCGAGTCTGAGCTATGTGGGACCTTGACGGGCAGAGACAGGTTAAGTTCCCAGGTTGTTTTATGAATACACTTAAGAGATGAAATAAAATTGAATAATTAATTCATTCAGCAACAAAAATAAAAAGAAATTTTTACATAACCCTGATATAGAGATGTATAATGCGAGTATGCCAATCAGCATTTACTAGTACTAAATCATGCAGAAAATTACTTTCAAGCAATTTTTGATATATATAATTTTATCACTTATTATAGACATGAAAATTTGTATACTAATGAGATTAATATGCTTATTTGTTTTAAGTAAAGAATTCAATGTTGGCTGAATATTTGATTCTGCAGGGCTTAAAGCATCTTTCAAGTCTTTTAGAGCTGATCATAATTTGGCTTTGTAATTGTTAATGTTAAAAGTTCCACTCTACATACACATGTAGTACAAAATGGCAGAAGTATATTTAGGGTCATTTGATAAATTATTAGCACATTTGTTCTAATTGAAAATCACTTCAGCTTTTTTTAAGTCCAGTTAACAGTTCAACTAGCCATTAAATCAAAACAAAACAAACCGACCAACCTATCAAACAAAATGATTTAACCCAGTGATAAACGAACTTGATGCCAGGGAATGAAGTAGGAAAATATTACATCATTGAATGCCATAATTAATCCATTTCGCTTCAATAGAATCATAAAAGCGTGAGTGTGTGTATGGTGTTTTGGACAGCGTTTGTAGGATTCGTAGTGTATAACAGCACACACAGAACAAAATGTTTACTGTGTTCTGAAACAAGGCTACAGTGTCGCTGCACAATGTAACACAGGAAAGTGCTTGCGGAAACTGCATGGTTTCGTTATGCATTTGATTTTAAATTTATTTTTGGTCCCATTTCACTGTATTGCTATATTTGCTATCAAATCTTGACCCAAAACTATAAGGAACACAGTATATAAGAAAATACAGAATTGGGGAGACAGACGCCGGCATATCTCTGAGTTTGAGGCCACCCTGGTCTACAAAGCAAGGTTTCAGAACAGCCAGGGTTACAGAGAGAAACCCTATCTTGAAGCCCTCTTCCAACAAAAAAGGAAAAAAACGATGATATGACGTTTAAAATGAAGTGGAAATGCACTTCTCAGTTAGTATTGGTGTAGGATTTGAAGAAACTAGTTATTTACTGACTAACTTTAGAGACGAGAGACGTCGATGCAGACAACATGAATGCTATGATTAAATTTGCTTTTTGTCTTACTTTTATTTGAAAATAAGTAATATGTTTAAAATCACTATAAAGTAGTTGCATTCATGTCTATATTAGGACGTGAAACCCTTGAAAGTTTCCACTGTAGGCCATGAAATCCTTGAAAGTTTCCATCATGAATCTTTCAATTACAAATCTTGTCTCTTTCATACAGAGAATTCATGTCCTGAAGTCTCAGGATTGGATCCTAGAACTCACTTCTAACCATGTGGAAGAGAGAAACACATCTTATGAACACATTAGCAAGTCTTTAGGGGTGAACAATGAATTTTTCAAATTGTTTTCATTGAGCTATATTTTTTTCTCTGCTCCCCTCTCTTCCTCTCCTCTCTCCTTTTAACCTCTCCCATGATCCACATGGTCCCAATTTACTTAGGAGATCTTGTTCTTTCCTGCTTCCCATGTACATTAGATCCATGTATGTCTCTCTTAGGGTCCCCTTTGTTGTTTAGGTTCTTTGGGATTATTAATTATAGGCTTTATGTCTTTAATTTTTGCTTTATGTCTAAAAGCCACTTATGAGTGAGTACATATTTTGTCTTTCTGGGTCTGGGCTACCTCAATCAATATGATATTTTCTAGATCCATCCATTTGCCTGCAAATTTCAGAATATTATTTTTTCCCACTGTGTAGTACTCCATTGTGTAAATGTACCACATTTTCCTTATGCATTCTTCTGTCGAGGAACATTTAGGTTGTTTCCAGGTTCTGGCTATGACAAATAATGCTGCTATGAACACAGTTGAGCACATGTCCTTGTGGTATGATTTAGCATCCTTTGGGTATATACCCCAAAGTGGCATTGCTGGGTCTTGAGGTAGGTTGTATCCTAATTTTCTGAGAAATCACTATACTGATTTCCAAAGTGTCTGTGTCAGTTTGCACTCCCAGCAGCAATGCAGTAAGGTTCCCTCTACCCCACATCTTCTCCAGCATAAGTTGTCATCAGTGTTTTTGATCTTGGCCATTCTTACAGGTGTAAGATGGAATCTCAGAGTTGTTTTGATTTGCATTTCTCTGATGGCTAAAGATTAGCATTTCCTTAAATGTCTTTCAGCCCTTTTAGATTCCTCTATTGAGAATTCTCTGTTTAGGTCTGTACTCTTTATTTTTTATTGGATTATTCGTTCTACTGATGACCAATTATCTGAGTTCTTTGTATATTTTTGGGATCAGACCTCTGTCTGATGTGGGGTTGGTGAAGATATTTTCCCATTCTGTGGTCTGCTGTTTTGTTGACAGTGTCTCTCGTTTTACAGAAGCTTCTCAGTTTCTGGAGGTCTTACTTATGAGGTTCAATGTGGCTGGCTTTATGTTGATGTCTTTGATACACTTGGACTTGCGTTTTGTGCATGGTGATAGATGTGGATCTATTTTCAGTCTTGTACATAATGATATCTAGTTATGCCAGCACCATTTATTGAATATGCTTTTTCTTCCACTTGGTATTTTTTGCTTTTTTTTGTCAAAAATCAGGTGTTCAAAGGTGTGTGGATTGATATCCAGGTCTTCGATTCAGTTCCATTGGTCCTCCTGTCTTTTTTTATGCCAATACCAGGATGTTTTCAGTACTGTTGCTCTGTAGAGTTTGAAGTCAGGTATTGTGATGTCTCCAGAAGTCCCTTTATTGTACAGGATTGTTTTGGTTATCTTGGGTATTTTGCTTTTCCATATGAAGTTGAGTATTGTTCTTTTGAGGTCTGTGAAGAATTTTGCTGGTATATTGATGAGCATTGCATTGAATCTGTAGATTGCTTTTGGTGAGATTGCTGCTTTTACTATGTTAATTCTACCTACCCAAGAGCATGGGAGATCTTTCCATTCTGGTATCTTCTTCATTTCCTACTTTAAAGACTTAAAGTTCTTGTCATACAGGTCTTCCAGAGTTATCTGAGATATCTTATACTATTTGTGGCTATTGTGAAGGGTGATGTTTCTCTGATTTCTATCTCAGCCCACTTACCATCTGTGGACAGGAGGGCTACTCAGTTTTTCGAGTTAATCTTGTGTCCTGTTACATTATTGACAGTGTTTATGAGTTGTAAAATTACTTGGTAGAATTTTGGGGGGTAGTTATGTAAACTATCATATCATCAGCAAAATAGTGAGAGTTTGACTTCTTCTTTTTCTATTTGTATCCCCTTGATCTCCTTTTGTTGTCTTATTGCCCTAGGTAGAAACTCAGGTACTTTACAGAAAAGATATGGAAAGTGTGGATAACCTTGTCTTGTTCCTGATTTCATTGGGATTGCTTTGAGTTTAGTTTGATGTTGACTGTAGGCTTGCTGTATATTGCCTTTATTATGTTTAGGTATGTTCCTTGTATCCCTGCTCTCTCCAAGACCTTTATCATGAAAGGATGTTGTACCTTGTTGAAGGCTTTTTCAGAATCTAATGAGATGATCATGTGGGTTTTTTTTCTTCCAGTTTGTTGATATGGTGGATTACATCAACAGATTTTCATGTTTAACCATCCTTGCTTCTTTGGAATGAAGCCAACTTGATCATGGTGGATGATGTTTCTGATGTATTCTTGGATTTGATTTGTTAGTATTTTATTGAGTATTTTTGCATCAATTCTCATGAGTGGGATTGATCTGTAATTCTCTTTCTTAGTAATATCTTTTTTTGTGGTCTGGGTATCAGAGTAATTATGCCTCATAAAAAGAATTTGACAGTGTTCCTTCTGTTTCTATTGTGTGGAACAATTTGAGGGATATTGGTATTAGTTCTTTGAAAATCTTGTAGAATTCTGACTTGAAACCATCTGGTCCTGGATTTTTTTTCGGGGGGAGACTTTTGATGACTGTTTCTATTTCTTTAGCAGTTATAGATTTATTTAATTTGTTTATCTGGTCTTGATTTAATTTTGGTAAGTGATATCTGTCCAAAAAATTGTCCATTTCCTTTATTTTTCCAATTTTGTGGAGTACAGGATTTCGAAATATGATCTGATGATACTCTGGATTTCCTCCATGTCTCCTGTTATGTCCCCCTTTCATTTCTGATTTTGTTGATTTGAATATTCTTTCTCTGTCCTTTTGTTAGTGTGGATAAAGGTTTGTCAATTTTGTTGATTTTTCTGGAAGAACCAATTCTTTGTCTAATTGATTCTTTGTGTTGTTTTCTTTGTTTCTATTTTGTTGATTTGAGCCCTCAATTTGACTATTTCCTTCCATCTAGTCCTCCTGGGTGAGTTTGCTTCTTTGTTTTTTTTCAAAGTTTATTAAATTATAAAAGTTTCCATTTCCGCCCCCCTCCCAACACCCTCCCACTCCCCCCACTCCCTCTCCTCCTCCCTCTCCGAGTTTGCTTCTTTTTGTTCTACAGTTTTCAAATGTTTTGTTAACTCACTAGTGTGGGATTTTTTTTTTGCCAGTTTCTTTATGTAGGCATTTAGTGCTTTGAAATTTCCTCTTAACACTACTTTCATTGTGTCTCATAAATTTGGGTATATTGTGTGGTCATTTTCATTGAATTTTAGAAAATCTCTAATTTCTTCCTTGACCCATTGATGATTCAGGTGTTTAATTTTCATATATTTTTGGGCTCTCTGAAATTAATGTTGCTGATGAATTCTAATTTTAAGCTGTGGTGATCTGATAAGATCCATGAGTTATTCCAATTTTTTGTATCTGTTGAGGTTTGCTTTGTTACCTAGTATCAATTTTTGAGAAGGTTCTATGAGGTGCTGAGAAGAAGGTCCATTCCTTTATGTGTGGAAGGAATGTTTGTGAAGTCCATTTGAGTTATAACATTTCCTAGTTCTCTTATATCTCTCTGTCTGACAGACTTGTCCAGTAGTGATAGTGGGGGTTGAAGTCTCCCACTATTGGTGTGTGGGGTTTAATGTGTGCTTTAAGTTTTAGTAGTATTTCTTTTACATCTGAGGGTGCCCTTGTATTTGGGGGATAGATGTTCAGTATTGAGATTTCCTCTTGATGGATTTTTTCCTATGACTTATATGAACTATCCTTCTTTGTCTCTTTTGTTTGATTTTTGTTTGAAGTCTATCTGTCAGATATTAGGATAGTTACACCAACTTGTTTCTTAGGTCTATTTGATTGGAGATTATTTTCCCAACCCCTTACTCTGAGGCAATGTTTGTCTTTGAGATTGAGATGTGTTTCTTGTATGCAGCAAAAGTATGGATTCTGTTTTCTTAAATAATCTTTTAATCTGTGTCTTTTTATAGGTGAGTTGAGTCCATTTATATTAAGGGATATTAATGACCAGTGATTGCTATCTCCTGTTATTTTAGGTTTCATTGTTGGTGATATTACTATATGTGTTTTTCCCTTTGTTGGAATTTGCTGCTGGGAGATCATCTATTGCCTGTATTTTTTGTGGATGTAGCTAACTTCCTTGGGTTGCAATTTTCCTCCTAGTACTATGTATAGTTCTGGGTATTGGTTAAATCTGATTCTGTTATGGAATATCTTGTTTTGTCTGTCTATGGAGACTGAAAGTTTTGCTTGGTGTAGTAGTCTGAGCTGTATCTGTGATCTGTTATTGTCTGCATAATGCTTGACCAGGACTTTCTGGCTTTCATTATTTCCATTGAGAAGTCAGGTGTAATTCTGATAGGTCTTCCTTTATATGTTGCTTTGCCCTTTTCCTTTGCAGCTCTTAATATTTTTTTTATCTTATATGTTTAGTGTTTTGATTACTATGTAGTGAGGGGATTTTATTTTTGGTCTAGTCTATTTGGTGTTCTGTAAGCTTCTTGTATCTTCATAGAGATATCTTTCTTTAAGTGGAAAAGTTTTCTTCTATGGTTTTGTTGAATATATTTTCTGTGCTTTTGAGTTGGACATCTCCTTCTATCCCTATTATTCTTAGGTTTGGTCTTTTCATGGTCTCCCATATTTTCTGGATATTTTGTGTTGAGATTTTTGTTATTTAATGTTATCTTTGACCAATGAGTCTATTTTTTCTATTGTATCTTCAGTGCTTGAGATTCTCTCTTCTATCTCTTGTATTCTGCTGTTTATGCTTGCATTTGTGATTCCTGATCATTTTCTCACATTTTCCATTTCCAGAATTCCATTGGATTGTGTTTTCTTTATTGTCTCTATTTCAGTTTTCAGGTCTAGAATGGTTTCTTTTATCTGTTTTATTTGTTTTTCTTTAAGGGATTTGTTGATTTCTTCCATTTCTTTGTTTGTCTTTTCCTTCATTTCTTTGAGGGGATCTTTTATTTCTTTTTTAAGGACCTCAAACATTCTCCTAAAGCTATTTTTTAGATCTTTTTTTTTTGCTTCATCTACATTGGGGTGTTCAAGTCTTACTGTTGGAGAACCATTAGTTTTTCTTGGTGTTGTGTTGCTCTTTGTGTTGTCTACCCATCTTTTCCTCTGATTGGTGTAGTTGGGGTTGTGTCTCGGGTGATCAATCTTCCAGGTTTCACTAGATGCAAGGCTCCTTGTTGTACAATCAGGGCCACAATTCCACTCACTCTGGAGATCACTATATATTCCTGCAGGTTGCTTGGCACTCCTAGTGATCGGTTGGCAATGCTGGAGGTTGCTTGGGCCTGCTCCCAAGAAGGTTTCTTTCTTGGGGTTTTCCCCACTGTTGTTACTGGCTTGGACCTGCTCCCAGAGGTCATTGCCTAGGGCCTGTTTTCAGGGAGGTCTCTGGCTCAGACCAGGTTCCACAGTGGTCTCTAACTCAGGTCTGCTCCCTCAGCAGTAGCTCCCTTCTACCTGCTCCTGTGGAGGTTGTTGCCTTGGACTGGCTCTGGAGGAGGTTGCTGGCTCGGGACTATTCCCACAGATGTCCATGGCTTGGGCCTGCTCCTGCGGAGGACCCTGGCTTGGTCCCCTTGTTCTCTGGCTCAGACCTTCCCCCTTGGTGGTTGCTTTCTTGTACTTTCTCCTGCTCATGTGGAGGTCCCTGTCTCTGGCCTACTCTGGCAGAGATAGCTCATGAATAATAATTTAATGAAGTGATTTTTTTTATTGTTCTCTTTTCTCTTCTTTTTGGTGTTAGGGATTGGTCCCTGGTCTTGTGTATAACATGCTATTGCTATTACCACTGATTTTCATCACTAGCCCCAGACAGTTCTCATTCTTAAATCAAATGAATTGATTCACTAAATTTTGTGGAGTTTATCTTAGAAAGATGTTACCCTACTAGACATCCTTAATGAGTAGCTGCCAACAGTTCTGTAAATAAGACAAACACAGTTTTGGTAAGATGATGTTTTAGTGCCCAACTACTGACTATCTGAAAAATATTTTTGAATTTATGTATTTTATCTAAATACATCTCAAATATATGCAAACACATTTATATACATACTCATTTTCATTAATATCTTCTTAAATTATTATATGTAAATAAATGCAAATCATAGCATACAAAATTTGGAAAGCATTTGATCATTTAACTATTCATTACAGAACACTGTTGTTCCAGTATTTAATATCTAATATGATTATCTGAACCAACATAGCAGAAAGATGATTTGCAAACTACTGCATAAATTCAAGACATGGCTGAGTGGTGGGGGTTTAGGTCAGTGTATATGTTTAATGTTTGCCTGGTATTAATAATACCCTGTTTTAATACCCTGGAACTGAAAAAAGACAGAAAGCAGTTGAGATAAATTTAATATAGAGAGCATCAGGTTAAGTGGCAGCTTCACTGTCAAGTGTGGGTTCATCTCTCCTTCATTTGAATGGCAAAGATTTACCTTGGTGAGATTCTGATTGCCACCCTCTGAACAGAATGGAGTATGCAGGAGGCAGGAGGCAGCAGTGTGCGTGCGTGTGTGTGTGTGTGTGTGTGTGTGTGTGTGTGCGCATGTGTGTGTTTAAAGGAGAGGCTATGGATACGACAGATAAATGCTTAGGAAACCTGCTTTGGGCTCTGCCAGATGAACTGAAGTGCTTATTTTTCTTACTCATTTTCCACTTCCTTCTGGAGGAGGGCTTTTTCTTCTTTTGCTTTTTGCACAGGCAGTCGGCCAAATGTTAATAAATTTAGTGAGATCTGACAAGCCTGTTTATATTTTTGTGAACTATGAAGATCAGGAGGGTCCTGGAGCAGATATGAAAAGAGTGTAAGGTGTCACAGTGTTAATTTAAAACACATTACTGGACAGTTATTCTTGCTTTTAATGCTATTGTAATTGAATTTTGTTCCTGTTGAAAAACAAGAATTTCTGGTTTTGAATGTGGATAAATATTTCAAAGACCTTTCTCCATGATTCATGTATACTTTTGTAGCATTCTTTCTTTCTCTCATTTTTGTGTTTTTAACAACTCTCTTAATGACAAATATCTTTTCTGAACTATTGTAAATTTCATTTTGGATAAACGGCCAAAACGTCTATGATTAAGTATTTACCTGTTAACACTGTGCAACTGAACCACATGTAAATCTATGGACTGACAGGCATAACCTCGTAAGCCTGAGCTAAAGAAAAGCTTACGTCAGAGAATCATACTTTAAAATTATTGCTTGTAAAAGGATTTATTATGTGGGAATGTTTTAGAACATCATTTTAATACTGCTATAAAATATATTTAGGCACATTTATACTTTATTACTCAAAAATACCCACCAAGTAGGTGAAGGAAGTGTCATGAAACTGCTGAGAGTGATACTGAGCGGGCACTGAGAGACTGGGAGAAGGCAGTGGCGAAACATGGAAAAGGGATGCTTGCATCTGGGTGGAAATGGCGTGTGGCTCCACCTACAGTGCCTACCCCAGAGGCTGGCTATGGAAACAGAGTGTTAGACAATGGTCTTTCCAAGATCTTGATATATAATAACTTACCAACAGATGGCAGGGTCAGCCCTGAATCTAACTGACACCACTGTGGTTTCTAGTTTATATTCTAAAATGTGTGCACGTGTGTGTGTGTGTGTGTGTGTGTGTGTGAGAAAGAGAGAGAGAGAGAGAGAGAGAGAGAGAGATCCTTCAACATTTGATGCTTTGATTGGCTGATGAATGAAGCTGTTTGGGACAATGGCTTAGCAGAGTAAAGCCAGATGGGAAATCACATCAGACAGATATAGAGAAAGTAGGTGGAGTCATAGAGACCCCATGTAGCTGCCGAAGGAGGACATGCTGGAATTAGGAACCTTGGTGATACACAGATTGATAGAAATGGGTTAATTTAAGAAGTAAGAGCTAGCTAGGAATACACTAGAGTCATTGGTCAAACAGAGCTGTAATTAATATAGTTACTGTGTGATTATTCAGGACTGGGCGACTGGGAACCAAAGAGCAGTCTCTCTCTCTCTCTCTCTCTCTCTCTCTCTCTCTCTCTCTCTGTGTGTGTGTGTGTGTGTGTGCGTGTGCGTGTGTGTGTGCGCGTATGTATATAAGTTAAAGGTCAAAATTGGGATGTTTCTTAATCATTCATCACCACATATTGTAGAGTCAGGGTCTCTCACTGAATCTGGAGCTAATCAATTCAGCCAGACTGATGGTCCATCAGCGCACAGAGATCTACCTGTCTTTGCCTCCCAAGCACTGGGCGGTATGCACTGTTGCCCACATGGGTGACAGGAATCTGAGCTCATGTTTATTCATGCTTGCATAGCTCTGACAGCTGAGCTATCTCACTAGCCTTTTTTCCCTCCTCTTCCTGCTTTTTTTCTTTCTGCTTCCCTTCCCCTCTCACTCTTTCTTCTCTCCTTACCTTCCCTCTCTCTTTCAATTCCTTCATTTTTCCTTTTGCCTCTTCCTTTTTTCTCTGCCTCTCTTTTCCTCCTCCTGTCCTTCCTTCTTTCTCCCTTGTTTCCTTCATACTTTTCCTCTTTCTCCTTCTCCTGCTGATGCTGAGAACTAAGCACAGAGGCTCACTCATGGTAGACAGCACTTTACAATTGAACCTAGAAGATTCAGAGGCCGTTTGAACAAGAGCATGACTGAGAATGTCTAGCTACAGGACTAAGACTTCTGATCACCTCAGATGTTGGGAATAATCTTATTTCCTTTGGCTTTCAAAGGAAAATTTATGAGAATTTATGAGAAACTATGAAGAATTTATGAGAGTTATAAGATACTAAATTTGAGAACAATGTGAGGGAGAATTTTTTAATGCTGCAACAATTTAACAGCAGAAAAAAACTACAAATGATAGTGAATTTCTGGTCTTTGAGGAAGAAATGCGAGAGAATGAATGACATATCATCAATATATGGTTGAAAGTGTTGTCAAAAGCAATGGTTTAACTAGGGTGCTACAACCAATATCTTATTTCAATTTCCAAGAAATGTGTGTAATTCAAGAGATAATCCAAAAGTGACATAGAACTATATGAAGGATTGGGAAATTCTAGAAATGGCTAAGACAATTAACCCATCTATCTTTCCCCCTAAGAGATGAAAAACTTCTTGTTATCAATGAATATAGTTCTATCCAATTTCTACTTTCAATTCAAGTTCAGAATTGAAGAAAACCCTTACCTTCAACTACCTGGAGGCTATCTTTTCTTTACATGTTCATAGCTTGAATGTTTGAACTTTAATCTAACATTTTTTTTGCATTTTGATCATTGATTTACTGTAACTAAACTCAACACCGACCTATTGATGGAGGTAGAAATAGCATCTATCCCATATGCTTGCTATGGGAATAAAAACTTATTGGAAAATCTGAGATACAGAAAGTGTTTAGAATAGAAATTGAATTGAAGCCCTTTTATTTATGGCCTTGAGTTTATGCAACTAAATATTTACTGAAAAATTAATATGAGAAATAGCCCAAGAATTTCATGTTCATATTTCTTACATTCATTAAAATGGCATTTTTACTTATAGAAACTAAACATAAATATGAATAACTGGAAAAGTACGACTCTTTGGCCAAATGACTGACACTGACTGAATTTTAGAAAGTCAAGAAGGAAGAAAGATGTGTAAACTGGGTTCTACTTACTCACCAGTTGAAGCATTACAATGTAATTCAGAACAGAGAAACACAAAGTTGAAGACAATGAGATAATGTTATATACATATACCTATACATTGTATCTGAACTTTAATAACAACACTTAGGTTAGTACTCAGTGGCTTATTGGTCGAGAATGGTTCCTTCTTTGAATGGGAACTGTGCCACCCATTTCTTTAAATGACTTCATGTCTATCAGTACATCGAGCACACAGTGGAATATAATTGTCACTTCCGGGCAGGTGGAGAAACTGGAGAATGTTTTCAGCTATGATTTATGTTTGTAATAAGATATGTAAATACAGCAGTCATCGACGGCATAGTAAATGGGACAATGAGGAGAGGAGGGAGAAGCGCGCTGTCAGTTCCTTCCTTTTCACCCACGGACTCTGAAGGACCGGACCAGGCCTTTGTCTTTTCTCAAGTTGTGCTTTCCAGACTTGATCCAATTGCTAAAACTAGTTTTTTTTTCTTTCTGTTTTTTAAAAATAAATGATGTGTTCTTTTTTCCTCTCTCTGCTACATCAACTTTTCTATTCCGTTTTGCACAGGCGCTTCGGGCCTCCATCCCAGAGGAGGCTCTGGGAAGCCTTAGGGTATCAGATAAACTTGTGATGGAGGAGAGCCAGGAGCACAAAAGCATCTCCAGCTAGGAGAATACCAAGCCGTAAATTCCTCCTTCCTAAGGAATCTGACTAGATAAAGGACAAGTTAGTTTTGCAACTTCCCTTTGCAGTGATACAGATCTCTGTCTTTCAAAATAGCACTATTGTTCGCCAATCTGCCTGCAAAGTCAAGTGTAATTTTGGGGCTTTCTCCAGATCACTTGAATAAACAGCACATTGCAACACGCTTCTCTCAGAAGGCAGTGAATGCATCATTACACCGGCAAGGAAGACACGACCGGGGGGGGGGGGGCTGAGATTGCCATCAGAATCTAATGAGGACAGACTCTTTCTTTAGAAGAAAAAGCTTCCCTATTATATTAAGCACTCAATCAAGACTATTCCTAACACTCCGTACATAGCATAGAAATAACTACACTCTGAAAGGGTACAATGCGTGGTAACAGAGAACTACAAATTTGGTGCCTGTAACATGAAGAAGGGCTTGCTTGTTGGGTTTCTGTCCAGCCCGGTTCTCACAGCTGTTTAGCTCCAAAGAAAAATCACACGAAGATCTCTGTAAGTTATAAAGCTGATTGGCCCATTAACTCAGGCTACTTATTAGCTCTTGTAGCTTATATTAACCCATTATTCTGATCTATGTTTGCCATATGGCTCAGTATCTTTTCAGTGGGACAGATCACATCCTGCTGCTTCGGTGATCTGGGCAAGAGTGGGAGGAATCAACTTCTTCCTTCCCAGAATTCTCCTGTTCTCATTGCATCATTTCTACTTCCTGTCTGGTTTTCCTGCCTATACTTCCTGTCTGGCCAATCAGCGTTTATTTAAAACATGATTGACAGAATACAAACAATTCTCCCGCACCAGGTGCCGAAAAGGAACTCAACTAGATTCCCTTTGAAATTTAGGTTTTAAGTCTGACATTGCTCCAGCCAGAATAAAGCCAGGTTAACTTCAAGCCAACATTTATTCCTGAAGACTCCAGGAAACAATTTCTTACACATTTCCAGCATTTATAAGCTCACATCATTTAGTCTGTGGTTACCTTAGACAGTCTTTAAAGCCAGTGACTTTGTATTGGTGCTTTAGCCCCCATACATTTTTCTGGACATGGTTGGGAAAGGTTCTCTGATGTAAATACGTTGCAGGATGGGCACACCTGGATGTAAAGGTGCTGGAGTTTGACTCTTGAGGATACCCCAAAAGTCTTATGTAAAAAAGTTAATTGCCAGGTCAGTGATTCAGGGATATGGTAGAATCTTTAGAAGAAGGGGTTCAGAGCAAAGCCGTTATGTCACTGGGAATGTACCTTGTGGTAAAGGAGGTTGCAGGGCCTGCCTCCACGCTGCTGTTGCTCCTGGTCACCGGTGGGCTGTTTTGCTACACCATGCTCTCTTCCCAAAGGCTACATTGCTTTAGGCACAAATCAAAGGTGCCGGTCCTGACAATAGCATGGGAGGCTCAAAACTGTCATCCAAAATAAACCCCTTGTCTTTATAAGTTGTTTATTTAAGATGTTTTGTTACAGCGACGCAAAGTTGACAAATACGCAGGGATCATTTCATCACCAAAATCACTCCTTGTCACATGCAAGCCAAGTCATTTTTGCTGTGTAAGGAGTTATAGCTTGGGAATTAGTGCATCAGTACCATTGGGAGGTATTGTCTAATACAATACTACAACACACAAAAAAATCCTTGTCTAATCTTAGAATTTAGAAGGGTGCCCCATAAATATTTTGAATCAATGAATGAATATAAATATGTGTGTGACGTTATAAGGATATAAAGAGAGCATAATTAAGTTCATGTACACCGACTGCAGAAAAAACCTTAATGTCTTGTGTGTGACTCCAGAAATGTCTTTAAACTATTTCAAGGCAAAGATGCAATGATTTCAATGTAGAATTTGTAAATGTATACTTATTTATACTATTGGAACTATAAAATTGAATTCTGGTGTCCCCTGTCAATACCTTGTAAGTTTTGCTATTATAAACCACGGGCAAAAGAAAACTCAGTCTTCTCAATGGAGTATCACTGCGTGTACCAACTACACTCCAGGGAAGGCCTCATGCCAAAAAAAAAATTGGCCAACAATAATGAACTCTATAGTGTTTATCGTGGACATGGATCTTGAATTTTGTTCCGAATCTACATATGAAGATATATATCAGAGAACTGGAATTTTTTAGAGTTCTAGAAACAAACCCTTTCTAGTTTCATTTCTTTGTTTTTTTTTGTTTGTTTGTTTGTTTTTTTATTTTTTTGATTTTTGAGACAGGGTTTCTCTGTAGTTTTTGGTGCCTGTCCTGGAACTAGCTCTTGTAGACCAGGCTGGTCTCAAACTCACAGAGATCCGCCTGCCTCTGCCTCCCGAGTGCTGGGATTAAAGGCTTGCGCCACCACCGCCCGGCCTCATTTCTTTGTTTTACAAATTGTCAGGTCTTAGAGACTATAAGATCTAGTAGATCACTATGTGGTAGTGGTTACCATCAGAGTAATTTATGATGTTGTATAGACAGATTTTACTTAAGCATTTGTGTGTGTGTGTACATGTGTTTGCCTAAAACTAAACGGTGAATTCAATATTATCTTGTTTTGTTTAAAGTAGTGGTTCTCATGATTCTCAATCTTCTTAGTGCTGTGACCCCTTAATACAGTCCCTCATGTTGTGGTGGCTCCCTACCATAAAATTATTTTCGTTGTTGCTTCATAACGGTAATTTATCTACTGTTACAAATCGTAATGAACGTATTTTTGGAGAGGGAGAGATTTGCCAAGGGGTTGTGAACCCCATGCTGAGAAGCACTGGTTTAAAGACAAATGCAAAATACTGAGTATGCTGGATGTGAGTAATACCTACTCAGAGTCTGCAGAGATGTCTTAGTCAGTGTTCTATTGCTTTCAAGAGACACCATGGCCATGGCAACTCGTATAAAGGACAGCATTTAATTGGGTCTTGCTTATAGTTTCAGAGGTTTAATCCATTAGCACCATGGCAGGAAGCATGGCAGCATGTAGCAGACATATCACTGGCGTAGAAGCTGGGAGTTTTCCAACCTGATCTGAAGGCAGCAGGAAGAGAGAGCCTCTGGGCTTGACTTCAGCTTTTGAAAACATCACAGCCCATTTTCATACCATACCTTCTCCAACAAGGCTACATATCCTAATCCTATTAAATAGTGCCACTCCCTGGTGACCAGTATCTAAGTCTATGAGCCTATGTGGACCATTCTCATTCAAACTATCAGTAGTTTTTGGTAGTTGCTAATATACGCTGTTAGAGGTTCCTGTTTATGAGATAAATGTACCTATTCAATCACATACTCTACAAACAATAATGAGTGGCTATCTTTGTTCGTTTGAATTAAGAGAAAATCAATTAACATTTTAGCATTGAGAAATTTATTCAATAGGAATGTTTTGGACCAAGCGTGTTATTGATATGACTCCTTGCATGGAACAAACACAAACATTCTTAATTTCTGAGACTCTATTTTCCTTAAATAACTGCAAGAACATTATTTTTAAGTCATGGCATATTGGCACACACCCTTTAATCCCAGCTGCCAGGAGGTAGAGGCAAGTGCAATTCTATGAGTTTGAGGCCAGCCTGGGTTACAGGCTGTTCAGGACAGCCAAAAATACAGAGTGAGAAACTATTTGAGAATTTTACAAAAAGAAAACTTGATGATATTTATCCAGGCAAGAGGCCAGAGCAAAGTTGGGCATGATCGAAACTATTTTATGTTGTAAAAACATCTACTTAATAATTTTTTCATTAGAAATATTTTATAAAATGGGTTTCTGTTTTTTTTTCCTCTCAACATGAGTTAGTATATGGAAACATGGAAAACCTAGTTCATATTTGGTTTCATATAAAGTTTATTATAATATTAGCAGATATTTTGAATTAAATAACTGTAAAACACGAAGGGACTTCCTAGTACCCCTATGCCAAAATCATGTCTTCACTCTTTATTTTAAATTAGGTGTTTTCCATTTGAGATATCTTAAATGTTTTAGTATCAAAAATAATTCTAATAACTAAAACTGAGTATATACTAAAATGTGCCCCTGGAGTTTTGTATTCTTATGCTCTGTAACCAAGTATTAGAACTATTTTTATGTTATAAATATTACGATAAATATCTGTTGCAATTTCTATTAGTGTAAGTTTTTAAAGAAATACAACAATTTTTTTAGGTTTTTCCCATTAATAAATTACATCATTATGATTTGAACTATTGAGTCTGGACTTTACATTACCTCAGTATGTACAGTAAGCTGGAAATAAATAAATCCGTAGCAAGAACCATTAATAGCCAGGTGTTGAAACTATATAGCATGGTAAAATAAACAATTAAGTAAAGTACATATTTTTGGAAAGTAACACTCAATGCTGAGCTGCAAGAAATAAGATGCACTGTGAGAATGGTAGTATAGCTTTCAATGGGAGAAACTAGAGAGATGCACGGCTTACAAAAATGTTTTGCTTCACTCCTCGAGGACAAAGCTGCAACCTTACATATTTATATCAAAATGATAAATTATTTCGTCAGCCATGTGCAAGAGGTTGTACAATTTCAAAGAACACATTTTGTTTATCCGGGCAAGGAAAATGATTTTTTTTCCTCTTTCTTTAACCCAGGTGTGTGTATGTGTGTGTGTGTGTGTGTGTGTCTGTCTGTCTGTCTGTTCGGAGGTGAAAACAGTTCAAATCAGGCGCTCTACCCCTGAATCACCTTTCCCGCCTCAAGGTTTTATTTTGTTTTTTAAGGAAGGTATAATCTAATGTTCTTCATAGTGGGTGTTCTGCTTAATGTCATCGCCTATTCAGTAGATGACGCGTGGATCTGTTTTGGAGCTGTGGTGTGGGAACATTGGGCTCACTATTTTTTCTTTTTTCTTTCTGGACTAAATGAAAGCTTTGGAAAAGGTACTCCATCTATTCTTTACACTTTACGTGGTCTAGAATTCTGCTGTTTCCCAATAGCTTTGCTGTGACTTGTGAAACCACGTGGAAGGTTAAATTGTTTAACCATGGCAGCGTTAAATAATTAAAAGGCACAGAAGTTCCAGATACCAGGGGTTTCTATTTTACACCAAATGTTCCATAGCTAGAGAAAAGCAATGTTTCCGGTGGATTTGATAGCCCCTCAGCTCTCCACTGCTGCCACAGGCCCGAGGAAAGCCAATATTCCTGCACTCAGGGAGAAAAGGAAGAAGTTTACCAAGGACTCTCCCACTTACCAGGAGGACTCTAAAGATTATAGATTAGGGACTCCTGTGTAAACTTTGTACAAACCTCAAAGACCGCCATAAATTATAAACCAGACATACATTGAGCCATTCAAACTGTGTTATATAGCCACCACGCTAACATCACATCAACGAGGTAATACGCTGTAAGTAATTGTGAGTATAGCCAACACACCAGATAAATTGTGTACAATATAGCGTGTATGTATATGCGTATATGTATGCATGTGTGTATATATGTATGTATATGTGTATGTGGAGCTTTTTCTCCCAAGTTTGAAATGTAATTCCTGTACCTAGTACCATCTGGCAAATGGAGTTGCCCTCAGATATCCCCCAAGACCACAATAAACATGCAACATGAACAAACAGTGAAAGAGAAACCTCAATTTTATGACATAGCTTTTAAGGTGCAAGATGAATGGATTAAACAGTTGCTTTGAAAATCCCCTCACTGTGAAGACTGCATTTTTTTTTTTACACCAAGGTTTTTTATCTTCATTGGATTCTAAAGTCAGACAAAAGAAGGCGATTTCCCCCAATTCCTGCGTTTTACTGATATGCCTGGGTTCACATGCCAGGTGTGGAGTGCTTAGGGTTTATAACATTCGGGCACGTCAGATTTAACAAAGCCACCGACACCTGGAAATACATAAAAGCTGGCCTTTAAGCTCAAGGTGATGAGTGTTAGTTAACTAGGCCCCTGGATCCAGGGAACAGTCCCACGTGGCTCAGAATACAAAACCTAAGAGGCAGCGTCAGAGTTTAGTTTCAGCTCAGATTTCCTGGGGCTCTCAACGCCTGTCTTCTCTCTACTCTGAAAGCCAAGCGTGTCTCAAGCCATGCCTGTTATAGCACAATCTCCGCATACGTGCTACGGTACTGTTGCTTCATAGGTATTAGTGAGCTGGATGAAAAATTATTCCTGCCTGTCTATCTAGCAAATTTCTAGAGAAGCAGTGACCCTCGTCATTTGAAACGTGACGATTGCTACCCTTGATGATTCGCTCTGACCCTTGCTGGCATTTTCCTGGAGGCTGCCTTGTGGTCTCACCGCAGGTTCTGCAACACATTTCCTGAGGGTGTGCCCAAAGTCCTGGGGGCGGGGCCGAGTGTCTGAATTAATTGAGTAACCAGTAGAGTCCTTTGAGAGATTCATCAATATTGAACTAATTAAGAAAATCAGCTTTGCCTTAAGTCTATAGTGTGTCCTAAAATCCTCTTACTTGTTTCCAATTAAGCCGTGTGCTTCCTCCGCAGAGCACAAAGACTTGCGTGTTTGCAAGTTTCAGAGACCTCTTGGCTCGGCGGATTGCGTCACATTCCTCCGTAGACAGGTGTTTTGTGAAAAATGGCTATGTAAGACCATTTTTCTCATGACCGTGTTCCCTGGGTTTGTTTCTCACATGGACAACTTCACGAATCTTCCAAATAACGAGTTCCTTTCTGTCACTGTTTGTTGCTTTATGGTCAGTAAAACAGCTATATTTGTTCAGAGTGTCTAAAAGTCCGTCAGGAAGTATAGGAGTTCACATCATAATGACACCAACAAGCACTGTTTACTATTTCTGGGTTGTTTATATTTTGGTTGTTGTGATTTTGCATCGTTGATTGTCATTGACTGGCTCTCCCTTTCTGGTTGAGCCGATATTGACACGAAGATGGCAGTTAATGAACCATTTCAGATTAATTAGTATTATATCCAGGGCTGCTATGAAACGGTAGGAGTGCTGGTTGGTTCTTGTCTGCATAACACACACCTAGATATATCTGGGAAGAGGAATCTGAACTGAGAAATTGCATCCATCAATTGGCTTGTAGACAAGTTTGTGGGGCATTTTTTTTTTTTTTTAACTAACGGTTGAAGTGGGAGGGCCCAGCTCCTTGCTGATAGTACTGGCCCTGGGCAGGTAGGGAGTCCTGAGGGTATTAAAAAGCAGGCTGAGCAAGCCATGGAGAACAAACCAGTCAGCAGCATTCCTCCATGACTTCGGCTTGAGCACCTGCCTTGATCCTGCTCTAACTTTCTGGAATGACAGAAATGACAGTCATCTGGGATAATTTTTGGGGATGCAGCTGCAAGCTGAAATAAACCCCTTCTTCTACAAGTTGTGTTTGGCTATTGTGTTTATCAGAGCAATAGAACCTTAACTCCGATGATTGGAATATTCTGTATATTCATTATCTATTACGGGAACTGCTAACCACACATGTGGCCACCCAACACAATGAGCGAAGCCTCTTCTTTTTCCACAATTGCAACTATTTAACTTAAATCCTCAAACTCACCTGTGTAAACCATGCAGGACAATCTCTACCTAGAGAGCTGCACTGCTGTTGTGTCTACAAAAAGGTATCTTCAAGTGATGCAGCGTTCCACATGTCTGCGTGTGACTGTTTTCTCTCTCGGTCTGCAAACGTTGAGTGACTCAAGGTAGTAATAACCTTTGTAATATTTCCTACAGTAGGGGCAACCAGCATAAATTCTCCAATAGAGAGGTCGAAGTGAAAAACAATAAAGGCAGAAGCATAAAAGCAAAGGAATGAGAAAGCACAGGAAGGAAAGCTGAATCCGCGATCTCAGGTGTGTGGAAGCATCAAAGAATTCACATATGCACAAGAAGGGAAGTCTGAGCCTGCAAGGAATGTTGGGAATCTTAACATAGAGTTTCTCTAATTGCTGTTTCAAGAAATATATACAACATCCCTCAAAATAAAAGTATGGGATAATAAGTAAAAAGTGCTTAGCAGCATCCTGTTTTGGTGATAGGGAGGCTCAAGTACTAGACTAATTATAATTATCTACTAATAAATTTAACAAGTAGCCTAGCTAGGATTTGAACCAGTCTTATGAATGACTTCAATCTAAAGAGTGCTAATCAGAGAGCAGAATGCCAAATGTTGTATATCAGGCACTTAATGAATGGAATGATTGTCCTTATGCAGGAACTCTATAGTGTTCTGAGACCACATGATCACATCGTAAATTCAACTTACTGAGGATCATCTTTGTATGTATATCACTTAAAGTTGACAAGGACAGACCTTTAAAAAATATCAGTGTGTGTGTGTGTGTGTGTGTGTGTGTGTGTGTGTGGTATTGTCATTCCCCATGCACCAAAAATTTATCTTAGGACCTCATGCATACAAGGCAAGAACTCTACCACAGAATTGTATTCTCACCACAGGCATGTGTTCTAAAGGTAAGAAGGCATGCAAAATGTACATTAATATACTCTTTTCCTTTCAATCCATCTAAATTATATAATGCACAGGGGAGCACGATTTTAGGATAGAGTTAGAATGATATTTTACAGCAATGGATATCTGTCATTGTTAAAATAATTGCATAAATTACAGTAAGTAAAATATTCTCTTAGAAAACTTCTAATTGCATCAAAATTTTTACAAACATATTTGAAAGATTTATAAAAGTCAGTCAAAACCAGAAGGGAAAATTGTTATGATTTAGAAAATGGAGCGATGGGCAGGTAAAACAATGGCTGTATTAGTAATTTATTAAATTTAGGCATTCCATAATAGATTTAGAGGTTTTTAAACTTTGTGTTGAAAATATTTTTAAAGATAGGGTTCTAGTATGTTCATAGGCTTGCCTTGAACTCATTACTTCCCATGTAGCTGGGATATTAGACTTTGTGGCCTAACACGCCCTAGAATGGCCCCCATATGCTCACATGTTTTCATGTGAACTGCTTGGTAAGAATGAGGAGGTGTATCTTTATTAAAGTAGATGTGTCACTGTTGGGAGAAGTGAGACACTGGGGGTGGGCTCTGAGGATTCAGCAGCCCACAGTAGGCTGAGACTCTCTCTGCCTGTAGCCTGCCAATCAGGATGTAAAGCTCTCAGACACCGCTCTAGCGCCATGCCTGTCTCCTTCCTGCCATGATAATTGACTAGCCCTGTGAAGCTGTTAGCAAGTCCTCAGTTAAATGCTTTCTTTTATAAGAGTATCTTGTTCATGGGGCCTCTTCACGGCAATAGAAGGCGAGTAAGACAGGCCTGTACCAGAATTCATTATGTAAGTATTTAGCATCTCATAATTCAGTTGTAGACTAACTTTGGCCATTAGAATCTTGAACATGTAATTCCAGCTACCCATGAGGCTTAAATAAATTTATCCCTGCCTACAGAGTATGATCAGTCTTAGTGAAACCAACACCGGAATAGTTACTATTTTGTGATCTTGGGCAAATTCACTTGCGTATAAACAAAATTTACTTATGTTTCTTTGACTATAATGTGGGGAGTAAAATGATTCTTTTTTATATTTATCCCAAGGTTTAAATCAAACAATATAAAGACTTAAAATGCTTTGCATGTTCTAAAACACCAGTGAATATTAGCTAAAATTTCAATGAACCAAATAACTTGTCAGAATAGATTAAAAACAAGGCATACTTAAGTAGGTGTAGAGTGTTTACTGTATTTGCTGACAGTTAAAATTTATGAAAATATTCCTGTGTTGCTCTGTTTTATCACAGATTTATTTGGTCCTAATCTTTTAAAAATGCTTGTAGTAACAGTTATTAATTACACATAACAATGAATTTCACTATAGCATTTTGACATGAGTATATTTTGATCAAAGTCACCCACAAATTATCCTTTTCTTGTCATTTTCCTGCTCTTCTGCCTCCCCTTCCTCTTCACATTGAGTCCTTTTCTCCTCAAGTGTTCATTTATTTGAAGGATGGTGTGATAAAGTGATCACTAGAATTTTCACCAGAGTGTGGGCAACCCCTGAGGAAAATGTTATTCCCCCAGCAACTATTAACTGCCTGTAGATTGACAAGACACTCAGGACGGCAAGGTCCTCGTGAGGCCTTCCCTGGTCTGTAAACTCTGAAGACTCTACACTCTGTGTGAGAGGAGAATCTCTCTCTCACACACACACACACAGGAGTCCTGATTGTTTAAGTTCTTAAAAATTTACAGGGAAAAATGTTTTCTAAAAATCCCTTTTCTTTCCATCACAGCATTAGAGTTGTTGGGAAGTAGCTTGGAATCATGGTCAGTTATATACTGAAATTTAGATGTTTTTAGAAAGTTCAGTGAACTCTTAAAAAAGTAAAATAGACAATTGGAACAGTGGACAGGAACTGAAAAAAAAAGTGTGTTTGAATTAGTCTTTACACAGAAAAGTGTTGAAAAAAAAGAACAACAGGAAACAAGTAATATAAAGTAGATCCTTCAAGGGGGCTGGAGAAACGACCCAGCAATTAGGTTAAGATCACAGCTTGTTTGTCCAGGGTTCAACCGACCACTGTTTAACTCCAGTTCCAGGGGATCAGACGCCCTCTTTTGGCTTCTGAGAGGAACAAGCATGTCAGTAGTAAATAGCAAGTAAAGCATTCATACACATGAAATTCAAAAACAAAGTGTGAGTTAGTGAGCTTCCCCAAGCTCAGGTCAGCTGTCTCTGACGTCTAGGGGGCCTGCATGGCACCAACGGGGGCCTTTTGCATCCGGGTGACAACTGTGTCTTTGGTGAGACCCAAGCGGTGGGACCAGAACGGATTCCTGATGCATTAACAGGCTCTTCGGAACCTATTCCCTACTGTGGGATGCCTTGTTCAGCCTTGATGCAGTGGGGAGGAGCTTGGTCCTGCCTCAGCTGGCTGTGCCACGCTTGGTTGACTCCCACAGGAGGTCAGATCCGAGGTCAGATCCCATCTAAGTAGAGATGGAAGGAGTGGATGGGGAAGGGGTAGGAGGGAGTTGGAGGGAGGGATTGGGAGGAGAGCGGCTGGAATATAAAATAAATAAAAGATGATTAAAAATGTTTAAAAATAGAAAGAAGTAATGTGTAATGTTATTTATTTCATCATGCCAGTTATTCCTAATTAAAGTCAGTATTTAAATGAAAAAAAAAACCAACCCAAAATTCCTCAAAGGAGTTCTCCTTCATGGCTAAATACCCCACAGCCTAGTTTCTTTCCTCTTTCCTTTCCCTTCCTCTCCTCCTCCCTCCTCCTCCCTCTTCCTATTTTCCTCATTCTTCATCTCCCTTCTCTCTTCCCTGGCTCCCTTTCTCCAGTCTTTCCCTCTCTCTTGTCTCTGCAGGTAGCTGTAGCTGTTCTGGAGGAGGGTGAAGAGAACTAACTGCCCTTGCTGATAGAGGTAGAGGAAGGCCATCCTGTTACTGACTTTCCTTTCGCCCTTGGTTAACTCTGTAGGTCAGCAGGCTCCTTTAGAGAGAGAGAGTCTCACATTCTGTTGGTGTTCCCGTTCCCGAAAGAGGTTCTACTTCCTGTAGGTATCCACCTCAGGAATACACAGAGGCAGCTATTCCTCAAAACCCACGAGAAAGGAAGTGCTCTGTCCTCTGAAATGTCAGAGCACACCCCCCCCCCCCCCCGCCCCGTGTTGGTAATAAAAGGAGAAGTCTGCGCAATGATCTCACCAAAACGTGATACTCAGGGATCACGGCCCCTCCACCACCCGCCAGTGCGTCCTCCCTCTCCCTCAGACTGTGTGATGCTGTGGGGGTGTGCAGGAGGAAAGAGGTGCAGACAGTATTTATGAATTAAAATAGCTCAAGGGATCTCACGTGACAGTCTTAGGGCACACATAGTGGCAGGCATACATATGTGACTGGGTACAAGCTCAGAAGGACGAGCATCTGTTTGCTTGTCAGGGACAAGCAATGGGCATGTCTACCCCTTAGACGGCTTAAGAGAAAGCATCGCCAGATACATCAGAAAAGAGACCTTTGAAAAAATGTATTTGGCATCCATCTGTGGTGGCTTGGTGTAGCACATCTCGCGAGGAGAGCTGCCTGTCCTGAGCCCATTAGACAGGGCAGTTTTCTGGCCTGAAACCCTGGGCGCTTTGCTTCTGCTGTTATTTATCCACATCCCTCAAGGCCACACCCGTTTTTACCTGCCCACTTTCTACCTGGGCTGTCCTAAACTCAACCCCCTGGCTCCCTCCCTCTGCTGCCACTGTCCCTTAAAACCCAGGGAACTGGGGTCAGTGTTCCATCCATGGGTCTCTCCAGCACTGCAAGTTCGCAGCCTTGGGCGCTCGGGCTCATTTGGCAGAAGGGCTGCTCCGCTTTCTTCTCATGCTGCTTCCCCTTCCTCTTTTCCCAGATAGATATGTAAACACATGCATTTTCCTGTTCAAACGGGGCGAATTGCTGTTCTGCCTGTTCCTTGACTTAGCGATTGGGCTGAGCCTTGCTCCTCCCTTCTCTGCTCGGATAGGAGCCACAAGGATCTGGAGCTCGGGCTTCCAAATTGCAGCTGGCCTCGGGCCAGGTGACCTTTGCTTTGTAAGTTTCTTTCGGGGGGGGGGGGAGTGCGTGGAAGGGGGAGCTGGGTTCTGTTGGGTGTTGGGGGGGGGGGAGTTGAGGAAAGGAAGGGGCTGGAAGCGAGTAAAGGGCTGTTGTTAAACAGTTTCTTACCGTAAGAGGGAGTTCAGACCTGAATCTTTCCAGTTAATCACACAACAAACTTAGCTCATCGCAATAAAAGCAGCTCAGAACCGACCGGCTCGCAACAGGATTCTCTCAGCCCGGCATCTCCTGCAGAGGGATCAGCCTGCTCGAACTGCAAGCGTGATGTGGGGGACCAAACTTCTGCCGGTCCTGTTGCTGCAACACGTCCTCCTGCACCTCCTCCTGCTTCCTGTCACCATCCCCTACGCAGGTAAGTTTACTTCTGCTTCACGGAGGTGCTTGAACTCTCCCGCGGACCGGCTCTTTCCTTCCAAGAAGCTCTCTAAGCCACTTTCAGCATCCTTTCTGAACTCCATGTGTGGTGCGGGGCTTCCTAACCCTTCCTTATGCTTTCTTCTGGCATTCCTTTCTGTTTGGAAAAAAACATGTAAAATGATCATTAGCATCCCTCTGCGATACCCCCACCCCCATGGAGCCCCACCTCATTTAGCCAAGCTGTCCGGAATTATGGGATAGGAATGAAGTGCTAACCCTGGCTGGAACTTTGCTTGTTTGGCCAAGTTTTTTTAAAAAAAAACAAAAAACAAAAAACAAAAAACGAAGACAGACTTTGGCTTGAAGAGGGGAGAGTGATAGTCCATCTAACCGGGGACCCACGATTTCCCAAAAGGAAAATTTCCTATAAGCGTCCCTCCAGGCAACCTCCAGCTCCAAATTATGACATTGCGCAGGTCTCCACTTGGAGGAGGCAGATTAAGCTCTGAGTCCATGCATGTTATAAAAATGAAACAGAAAGCTTTTCCTTCCAAGCTCCTCTTCTCTCGGGGTATGGATGACTACCCTGGATGCTGCAGCGTGGGGAGGAACCACATCTGTGGCTTGTATGGATGCAGCAGAATTGTCCCTCTGCCTTTGCTTGGTTTGTAGATTGGGGAGGAGACCCTTGATCTCGTTCAGATTGCCTGAGTTTTGGAGGGTCTCAAATGCTGGTAGAGGAGGTTTTCTCTTAGTAGGGAGAGTGGAGCAAACATCTGTATTGTGTCATTGCTGCAATGGCCGGCAGGAGAAGCTGAGGAACTTTAGGGTAGGGCCCAGGGAAATAAAGACTGTAGTGGGGGCCTCGACAGCAGCTAGGTGACCTTGTAAAAGCAAGAGAACAAGGAAATGGCCTCCTAATTTAAGATAAGTTAACTATGACATTTATCGCACCTCTGATCTAGTATCTCATGTAACACAAGAAGTAGCTAGTGCTAATAAAAGTATTGAACCCACCTGTGTTTTTCTGCCTTGGGAAGGGACTCCTTTTCAAAGAAAGACACGTTGGAAAGTGTCCTTTGAAAGGGTGTAGGCAAATATTTCTGAAGAAGTGGTAAAGAACTTAGAGAAGCATCATACTAATACCTTTAAGACATTGTTAGGTTAAGGGGTGTTAGAATTAATTTTGATCTTGGTCCAGTTTGTTGGTTTCAAAGGCTAAAATGTTGTTGCCCTGAAGTGTGGTTACCTGAACTCAGCTAAGCTAATGCAAGACCTCGGTTTGGAAAACTCAAACAGTAGATCGACCAAAGACAATGTCTCTTTATTTTTCTGGCGTGCAGCACACACTTTTGGCAGGAGATAGACATTTGTAATTATCTTTCACTTTGGCTAATGTTGAGATGACTTTGTTTCCTGAGTATACAGAGAGCAGTCTGAGAGGGTGCCGGCAGGCCAGGATGGGGCTGTTGGGAATTCCAGCTATATGCTATGAATAATTCCTGAAGTGGGCAATACTAAAATTGTCATCAAAAGAGGGCCCGTCTTTGTTGCGTTTGCAGCTTTGTTTCCACAGTCTCCTTGTTCGAAATGACTTCCAACATGGAAACAGGTAGTTTTTTTTTTCGAACATGTGATGGGAGTTTTGCTCTATGACTTTCCATGTGACGTTGAATATTTACTGTGTCCTTGTTACTTGAGTGGCTATTCACCCGACAGCAAGCGGGTCCTCTGACATGCTGAGAGGCAGTCGTGAACAGAAGATGTCATGGAGATGTTTTTTTAAAGAGGTTTCTTGAGAAATATTTGATGCGGATGATGCAAGCGGTTTTGATAGGAGCTTATCTACGACATAGCATTACCATCCAGTCCCTCACACTGAATACTGCAAGCATATGTTGAATACTCCATTGGAGAAATTAAACATTAAATGAGCACCTGTTGTTCAAGGGTCTGAGGGAAGGCAAATGTGATCAGATGGGAGAAGAACTGTGTTTCTTGAGCTATAGTGCTAAGAAATGAAACTAAAACTCATTTAGTCCTAACACCTGCATTCTTCAATCTATTTGACATGTAAAAAAGCGGGGTTTGAACATCTTAAAAGTTATCTTTGTTAACTACGGTACTGACCTAAAATTTCTGATTTCTAAGTGAATGGAAAATGTAATTTTTCTCTTATACTAAAGCCCAACACTGCCATCAGTTCAAGCATACTTATGAAAAATCATTTGGCTAAGTGATTAAAAAAGGAACCAACATTAGCAAAAAGGAAGACAGAACATTTTTTTTTTTGCATTAGAAAATGTCATTACAGTGTAGAGGAGAGTTCCTTACTTTAGTCTTCATGCTTAGTTAAAGATGCTTGTCGTACCTAAGTCAAATATGAGAAGATGAGGTACAGCATTGATGGGTACCCTGGTAGGATTGTTTCAGGAGTTGCCTGAATCCCAAAGGTAAGAAAGTGTAGGAGATGCTTCAGAAAGACCTATAGACAGCAAGGGAAGATCACTTCTAAGGGCTGGTATACTGGGTTCCTAGTGGGAATATAGCCCTGTGGTTGGAAAGGGAAGGTGGGATAGAATGACAGCCTTGCATGTCATGCGAAACCAAGGGGTCTCAGTTGTGAACATCGGAGGGAGCAAGTGAAAATTTTGCACGCACAGGACACAAATAGCTGCACTTCAATGTGGTTACTTTACTTGCTGTGTAGAAGAGCGTTGCAGCCAGAGGGGGGCAGAGGCAAAGGAGATCAGGACAGGACATAGACAATGAGGAATCCCAGAAAGGAAGTAGGTAGATGGGGAGACACCCAAGCTCACCTTGAGCACTTTATCCAGCAAGTCTTCAGGAGAGAGGTTATTGTGTTGCTTCTCTACCACCATCACTCAGTCTAAGCTTTTGATTCTCACTGCCTTCGTTTACCGTGAGATTAGCTCCTCCAAAAAGGGGGAGCACATTGCTGCCAACGAGTCAAGTCTGAGTCCTAGACGGTAGCAGTGGAAAGTGGGACTTCTTTTGGTGATCCCTATCTCCAGGAGTTAAAATTCTCTAGGCACAGCCATTGCCTTCCATCAATTCTTTGTACACTTTCCTCTTAACGTCTTGACAGTTCAAACTGTTAATCACTAATCATGTGGGTAGTTGTCTTCAGTTACGGGGAGCCAGGCTCCTACTCTTTCCACACCCTGCAAATCCTTCCTTGGCCTGGCTTGCCTTTGAAGTCCACGGTTCTTCCACACAGAAGGAAATATATGAGGTACTGAGAGAAATGAGCGTTGGGCCCAGGGGCCGTGGGAGAAATGCGTCTGTCTGTGTCTACCTTCACATGCTGGACGCTGCTTTCTGTGTGTAGGTTTCCACCAATCTCGGTTCTAAACCAGGGACTTCAGGTTGTGCAGGAAATGTACCTTCCAGAATATTTTCCTAAGCTGGGAAAAGAGAAAGGAGCATAATTGAAAATACAGGAAAGTGGACAAATTTGCAGGGCTCTCTTACCCTTTGATTTCACTTCAGTATTTTCTTTATGAACTTTAACAGACACGATCAAAAAATAGTAGGCAAAAAAATCTGTTCCAAACGTATTTTGAGCCCCCCCCCCCGCCTCCCCAGGTTAAGCTTGGCTTTTTAATTGTTTTCAGTAAAACAAGCATCAGTTGCTACACGTGGAAAAGGCAGTGACATCTATTTTCAGCAAAGGAATTCCATTTTCAGATGCTGATTTTGAGTGGCTTCTGTTTTGCCTTTTTTCTCTTATTGAAGAAGTAATTAATTTTATAGACGCGAGAAGTGAATGATGTATACGCACTTTGAACTTCATATTCTGGACTAATGAGCGAGTGATCTTGTCTAGAGACTGAGTTCTGAGGGGAAGTTCAGATATTCCAGTGTCAAGGGACTCCTGGTATCTGGTTCTGACTGGTTCTTATTGGCACTGAAGCTCTGGGGCTGCGACATTACACAGCGAGGCGAGATTATGGATTTACTTATTTTTCAGGACGCTTTTTGATCTGTAGTCGTTCAGCCTCTACTGGCAAGCAAGAGGAGCTGGTTCTAGGAGGCAAATTCGTGCATGGACACATTTCAGTAGGACAGCGGAGGATCTGTAAAGTTAATCAGTGCCTCCTTTCCAGAGATCAGTGTGCACTCTCTTATAGCATTGGCCAGTGGCTCTGTTCGGATTGATAATTACTAAAATAAATGCCTTAGGAACTAAATGCTTATCAAAGCTATTTTGAAATTACTTTTGTGTTTTTAATATCCTTAGACTCATACATAAGACCAATGATATATTCTTAGTTGGCAAAATTCACATATACACATATATATTATACATATATATACTATACCTATATATAGGTATATATATACTATAGGTATACATACCTATATATAGGTATAGTATATATATGTATGTATATATATGGTTAATTTTGACAAAAGCTATTTTTAAAACAAATATTGCTCAATGTAAGCTCCTACCACTTACAGGAAATGCTTAAATTTATAAGGAATTAAATTATCTTTATGGTATGAAGTATTTAGGAGCACCAAAGAAGTAGAGAAATAAGGCCGCAGAAAGAGGAACTCATGATGGAAAAATTATCTCTCATTAACAAGATTCAATGATGAGAATGTGGATCTGCCAGTAGCATGGCTTTCTTTCTTGTAAGAAGAGCGGTTGTGCCAGAAATTCAGTGATAAAATTTCAAAAATAATACCAGAACTCTAAAACATCCATTTCGTTGCAATTCCTAATTGTATTCATAATATTTACTTAATGAATATAGCTCAAACAGCTCTATTGATTAATTTAGCCTTTTTATTTCTAGATTGAACAATCAGTATCTTAAAATTTCATGTCATTACACAAAGTCAATTGGCAAGTCAGTAAAAAATCCCAGCTTCAGCTGCCTGTCAATGTTATGCAAGGAATTTTTGACCCCAATTTCATGAAATAACATACTGATAGATTATTTGATTGACTTTATGTATCAAGGTTTTGTTTAAACAAAATCTCTGACATCATAGTAGTTGTATCTTATAGCCCAAGGGAAAGCATCACCGCAGGGGTTAGTACCAGTCTGTTGGAATCTGTGTTCTGGAGTTTTGCAGAGAACTCAGACCTTGGAGAAGTGCATGTTTTCTCTCATTTACTGTTGACTTCAGGTTCGGATAGACGTTAAGGAGCAGCATCTGCATCCTTAGTAAACCAACCGGTGCCGGTTGTTGCTGGCAAACGGGATGATGCCCTTCTCGGCACTGCACTCCGGGAGCCATCTCCCCAACTTTCCCGACCGGAAAGCTTCACCCTCCTTTCCTGACAGACTTCACAACATCTAAAGAGAAGGAATTCATTTCCTGTGGTAGCTTCCAAGCTTCTCTTCAACTGATAGCTCTGAACCAAATGTTCAGGAAATGTTTACAGAGCCCATGTCCACATACATTCTTAGCAATTCTTAGATAAAAGATGGCCATGTGAATGGGTCTGGGTGCTAGCTTTGAAGCTGGGTCTCTGCTTTTCCGGTCTGAAGTCTTCGAAGCGCTCAATTCATTGCTCCCTATGTCTTTCCTTACCTCCAGCTAAAAATGAATGCACTAAATCGCCATTGTCTTAAGGGATATTAAATAAGCGGATGGGCAGATGTGCATGGTCCCATACTTGTTTTGCAATAGCTGTGGTGTAATAGATGATTGGTGCAAATTAGTTTGATCAGTATTATAATGGGGTACTTTTGGGAAATTAATAATGAAGGAATAAGCCCGGCGGTGGTGGCACATGTCTTTAATTCCAGAACTGTGGAGGCAGAGGTAGGTGGATCTCTGTGAGTTCGATGCCAGCCTGGACGACAGAGGGAGTTCCAGGACAGGCCCCAAAGCTACACAGAGAAACCCTGTCTTGAAAAACAAACAAACAAACAAGCAAAAAGAATGAAGGAATAAGTTCTTATTACTTTCAAATTATACATAAATTTAAGATCTTTATGAATTGTTGGTTCTGTTTTTCAGGTTTATAGTAAGTTTCATGCTATCTAAAGGTCTTGCCCCTTCATGAAGAAAATTGGTATTGCTACATTAAAGGATTAAACTTTCCAGACATTTGATTTACAGTGTTTAGATTGATCTCAAAACAAATCGTTTCATGAAATTGAGAAAGAGTGTCCCAAACACGGTATACATTCTTTTTGCACAAAACTAAGAAGAGAGGGGCTAAAATATGTATAGTATGGAGCACTTAAAAAACAAGTCAGAAGAATTTGTCCAGTGCAAAGATTTTGTGAGAAGTTTCTCACTTGCCTTTGAATAGATTTACCTAGTTCGCAGTTTAGCTTCTATAAGGAACCACTGAGAGGAGAATTAATTACAAAGTATCCATGTGCCTCTGGCACCGATGTTTGATTCTGTGTTGTCTGGAGAGCATCATCTCTTTAGGGTGAGCTTTGTCCTAATTTTGAAATAATTATTCTTTAAGGTTGTTTATTCTTTGGGGTGAACTTTGTCCTAATTTTTCAATGCAACCTTTATTTGAAAGGATGTAGATTAGTGGATTTACATAGCAACTATCTGTTTTTAAATACTTATAATGTTCTTCTCTCTTTCTCTTACACATCCTCACTCAACTCTGTCCAACCCTTAGAGGTATGCTGTGTTGTTCTACAAAATCATTATTTTGAGGATGTTCCTTAAGACATTTCCCCCTCTATAAATATTAAAAACCTTACTTTCAAGTTGAACTATTTAATTTTTGTATTAATAGAAGGACAGAAGAAGAGAAGAAATACACTTCATGAATTCAAAAAGTCAGCAAAGACTACTCTCACCAAGGAAGATCCATTATTGAAGATTAAAACCAAGAAAATGAACTCAGCGGATGAGTGTGCCAACAGATGTATCAGGAATAAGGGCCTTCCGTTCACTTGCAAGTAAGTCTCTTTGTTTCTTTATTGGGTATTTTTCAAATAAAGTAAGTATATAATGACCATATTTTCTCTTCTTTTTTGCTAGCCAATGCAATGGGTCCTTTCGAGTAAGTTTGAGTCTAGCTTTAACTCATCACAATAGCAGACAGAGCTCTCAGCCGGTGGAAGCTGAATGAGCATGTGCGACTCTGAAAACTGCCTTTCAAAGTAAACAGTTGCATTGGCTATGGATTTTCAACAATTAACATGGAGCTAAAATTCAATTGGACTGAATTTTATCTCTTTTTTGTTTTGTTATGTGTCTTGTTTTCTTCCATAGCAGAACGTTGCAAGGATTTTCTGGGTAGGAACTGGGCAACAGCCAAAATTTCCTGCAACCTCTATCATCTCTGTAGGGATTTCAATAAAACGTGTTGATAGACTCATATAAACCTAGAGCGACTGGTGTCAGCAGCACAGACTGCTTCAAAGAAGCTGGGGAGATGTTGATAAAGCTATGGCGGAGAGGGGTGGAGCCATTCCGAGGCTCGAGTGGCTTCAAGTAGAGAGGGTCTTATCTTTTGACAGCCCCCTTCTCCCTAAGAATTCCTCATTGCCTTGCCAGTGATCTCAGAGGCGAAAGCTTACAACCTTGAAATAACAAAGTGAAAATTTCATCTGAAGTGGCAGTAAGAACATCAATTTCCTGAGCAAGGTGTAGTGCTGCATTCTTATAATCCCCAAATGAGGAAGTTGGTCATTTCAAGTTCAATACTAGCCTGGGTTACAAAGGTATACACACACACACACACACACACACACACACACACACACACACCATACTTAAAAAATGTGTTGTGTTGGTTTATTTTCTAGTGTTGTTTAAAAAAACAGCACTGGGTGCTGGAGAGATGGTTTGGTGGTTAAGGGCACTTGCTGCTTTTGCAGAGGACCTGGTTAGTTCCCAGAACTAATATTAGGGGCTTCCCTAACCCCCTCCCCCAGCACCCAACACCTGTACCAGTTCCAGGGTATCTGATGTCCTGTACTGGCCTCCAGAGACATCTGCACACATGTGGTACACATTAATTCCCTTAAGCACACCCATATAATCTGATAATAAATAAATCGTTAACAAAAGATTATGTGCCTGGGATGTAACTCAGTGTTGGTGTGTCTGCTGGGAATGCACAAGACCCCAAATTTTATAGATGGTATTAAATATGAGATTTTTGAAGACATTCTATGAATGTTCAATTCTTGCATATTCTGCTTTTTGACAGTGGCCTTTTATGAGAATACAGAATTCAGTGGTTTCATGTGAGTGGTACCCATTTAGTGTTCCCTGGCTCAGAGAAATGAGGATTATGGGCCCGTAGGGCAGGACATGGTCACAGAAGGTCTTCAGCAGACTTAGGCAGAGGAAAGACTATCTCTTCTCTGTTTTCAAAGCCAACTGCCACTCCCAGGAAGACATTTCCTGGCAACCACAGTGGGAACTGGATTTGCAAGCTTGTCCCTAGGATAACTGGGTTTCAGTTTGACTTTTGTGTAAAGGCCTCGAGATTGGGGAAAATGAAGCAGGAAAGATTACTCTCAATCAGCGTCCAAGCTGCATGAATCTATGGAGATGTTCTATTGGCAATTGGGCTGGCGTTGGGTCTTCTCTCCTCAGAGTTGCAATGGAGGGGAAAAGCAATAGAAGACGCACATTTTATTGTGATTATTTAATGCAGAACTTGAAGATAAGGATGAGGTAAATTTAGAGAAAAATTCAATGCTAGGAATGTGATGGTCCCACATACTTCACATAAAGGAATACCATAAAGAGCCTATGCAGTTATAATCAGAGGAAGGAAAGGTTCTATACACTGGAAATCAAAACTGCTTTTCTGACTGAAATTACCTTTAAAAAAGCTAAAATATTTTCCGGTATTTATCAATTTGTTTTAGTTAATACTTTTAGTAAGCAATGTGAAAAGCAGTATAATATTTGCTGCAGGAATAATGGGGACACATGTAGACGTCTTCCATGAGAATATGAATTAAAAACATATTGTCTAATGTTAATAGTTTTGAAATAAAAATGTATATGATAAACTTATTTCGGGAGTATTGACTTAGAAACAGTACCTTATAGTGAGACATCCATTCTATTTAGTAAATTTCACATTTTATGGCTCACCAAACAAGGATATTGTATGACAGTTTCCAAATATTTCACTCAGATTCTTCTTTTTTAAGACACTATTTAGGGGTGGTGATTTGCCTAATACAGTTTTTTTTCCTCAAAAATTTCTTGTATGCTTAGAATATATCTCAGTCATGTCCAGTCCCCAGTGCATCCAACTCTTCTCAGGCCCCCAATACATCTTGCTCTAAAATTCATGTCCTTTAAAAAGAAAAAATGCCCACTGAAAGACACTTACGGAAATGTTCAACATCCTTAGTCATCAGAGAAATGCAAATCAAAACAACTCTGAGATTCCATCTTACCCCTGTAAGAATGGCCAAGATCAAAAACACTGATGACAACTTATGGATGTGGGGTAAAGGGAACACTACTGCCTTGCTGGTGGGAGTTCAAACTGATGTAGCTCCTTCAGATATCAGTATGGTGATTTCTCAGAAAAATAGGGAACAACCTTCTTCAAGACCCAGCAATATCACTTTAGGGTATATATCCAAAGGATGCTCAATCGTGCCACAAGGACATGTGCTTGACTATGTTTATAGCAGCATTGTTTGTCATAGCCATAATGTGGAAGCAGCCTAGATATCCCTTGATTGCAGAACAGATAAGGAAAATGTGGTACATTTACACAGTGGAGTACTACACAGTAGAAAAAAATAATGACATCTTGAAATTTGAAGGCAAATGGATGAAACTAGAAAACATCATTTTGAGTGAGGTAACCCAGACCCAGAAAGACAATTATCATATGTATTTGCTCATAAGTGGTTTTTTTTAAACATAAAGCAAAGAAAACCAGCCTATAAATCACAATTTCAGAGAACCTAGACAAGAATAAGGACTCTAAGAAAGACATACATGGATCTAATCTACATGGGAAGTGGAAAAAGACAAGATCTTCTAAGTAAATTGGGAACATGGGGCCCTCGGGAGAGGATTGAAGGGGAGGGGAGAGGCAAGGAGGGGAGCAGAGAAAAATATAGAGCCCAATAAAAATCAATAAAAAAAGTTCCCACTGAGTTCAATTCATGGTACTTACATGTGCATGACTTTGGGTCGTCTAGTGAAACATAGACAATCTACTAGTGGCCACACCCCTGAAAGAAAGGTGACCCTTTCTCCCTTAGCAGCCATCGGCTGGCCATGGCTCCTCAGGAGCCGGTCATCATTCCATGCTGGACACAACTGGCTTGGTCTTGTGTGGGCAGCAAGAGCTGCTGTGAACTGCTCTGTGGAACGGCCAGGTTGTGTCCAGGGGTGGCATTATTTCATAGCACGCCTCCCCATCCCCCAGCTCTTACACTCTTTCTTCCTTCTTTTGTAGGATGTTCTTTGAGCTGGGGGGGGGGGGGGGCAGGTCCCTACAGTTACTGTTCTTAGTACTTCGGCGGTTAAGGAGACTGTGCATTAAGCACTATCTACTTTGATAGGAAACTTCCTTGACCGAGTATAAGAGATGCACAATGCTATTTTTTCCAGGAGCCTAGGGACACAGCCTAATGCATCTAATCATTCTAGCTATTTTATTGCAAGACTGAGGGGGGACATCTAAATCTCTATCCATGCTAGGACATGAATTCCACTGACCTATATTCCTAACCGTTTTATATATTTTGTTTTGTTTTGAGCCAGGGTCTTGCAAAACTGTTCATGTCTGCCTTGAACTTACTCTGTAGTCTATATAGGCCTTCAATATATTTCTCCAATCTCAGCATCCCTGTAGCTGGACACAGGGCTACATCATTAGGCCCACAGGATGTGTTATTTTGAGAATACATTTGGATATTTACCAGCTTTGCATGCTAATTAAGATATCGCAAACGTAATCACTTGATTATAACTAAAACCTTCCAACTAACTGGACACTTCCAAAACTATTAAAAAGTCTTCAGAAATAATCTAGGTAGTTGTTATATGCAATGTTGAAACCTTCAGTTTTTCTACAAGTCATTGTGATTAATGTCAATACTTTCCAGAGTATTGATCTGGTTTTCTAATCGATACCTACAAAATCTTTGTTTTGTCCTTCCTTTTTGTTCCATCAAAATCAGGAACACACACACACACACATGCACGCACGCACACACGCATGCACACACTACTGTATTTTAATATGCAATAATGCCCTATTCTGTATGTCCTCCTTAGTAAACCATGTGTCCATTAAAAACAAAAACCAAAACTGTTGAATTGTGCCATTCTTTCCTTTCACTCGGCTGCCTTTTTCAGGGCCTTTGTTTTTGACAAGACAAGAAAACGATGCCACTGGTTCCCTTTCAATAGTATGTCAAGTGGAGTGAAGAAGGGATTTGGCCACGAGTTTGACCTCTATGAAAACAAAGGTAATGGCCTTCTTTCTAAGCACTACATGACGAGATAAAGGGTAATCCCAACACTTGCATTTTCTTGCCACTAGGTCTTCCATGCTGGTGTCCTGGTCAGTCCTGACCTGTGACCCGGTCAGGCACTGATTAAGGCGGAAGAACCTGGTGCCTTGACTATGGTTGTCGGGATACCGCGTTAGACAGAAGGCTGTGCTTCCCAGATTTCCCTTCATTTAGATCCATCTTCCGCCTCAGCTTGTCTTTTCAACATTCATTTTCTGATGTGTCATTTAGGCTATGAGATCAGCATACCCTATACTGTGGCAAATTTTAGGATTAAGGTAGTATTTTCAATTATAACAACTTTGTGCAGCTCATTATATTGGCGGTTGGTGATGATAACAAAGCATGAAGATTTGGGGCAAATAGGTTGAGTTCATGTGTGCATGCTTTAAAATTATTTAATTAAAGAATTAAAATTGTTAATTTGTCTATTATGTGAAATTATATTATATATGATATAATATGTAACTATTTACACTGTTTAAAAAGCAAAAATATACCAATGAGATAATTATATAATATTAAATATGCTTTTGGCAGGTTAAATATTTCATTATGTGACATAAAAATTATTAATTGAACTTATGAAAATGATCTTTATTTTATTAATTTTTTGTAAGAACCTATTGTAGCCTCTTGAATTAGAATATGGATGCCAAACATAGACACCTTTAGGTCAATTTATTGGATCTTTAAGTAAAAGCTAATAGTAGGAAGTAGAACAATTTTTACATACCCCAATAATTTTACATATCTGAAGTCTAATTTGTGATCAACCAGGCGTCCTTTTACTCAGTCTTCCTCCAGTTGACTAGCTGCAAAGCCTCTTGTCTAAAACTCATATGCTCCTGTTTAGAATTCAGTTCCCTGTGCTAGAAGCTGATGTTATTTGAAAGTGCAGAACGATAATTGACCCTGCGTAGTTATTTCACACCACCACACACATACACACATAGAGAGGTAATAACAACCGCGAAACCAAACAAAACCACATGACTTTGCTGAGCTGGGAAAGACAAATCAGTTTCACTTTCTGATATATTAATTCATAATTTAAAATAGATTCTGGAAGTTATCTATGTTTTGCTTTTAATATTTTCTTAGGTGTATTTATTCAGTCAAGTTCCAGTGGTCTACCCAGCGGAGTTTGTAAACTCATTCAAGTAAAGGATGAAGAATAATCTCTGTACTTAGCTTCTATTATACACACAAAATTGAAACGTGTGACTGCTTGACTTGCTTGCTTTGCTTCCCTCTGAAATGTCCTGCTTTTAAAACACTAGTGCCAGCTTTCAGTATCGTTGGAAATGGTTTGTATCAGTCAGTAACTCACGTGCATAAGTGGATTCTTACCTTTCCTCTCCAGTGAGTACAGCACGCGCTTCACATAGTTCTAACCTTCTTTCCTCTTGGTTAATCAATAGACTATATTAGAAACTGCATCATTGGCAAAGGAAGCAGCTACAAGGGGACAGTATCCATCACCAAGAGTGGCATCAAGTGTCAGCCTTGGAGTTCTATGATCCCCCACGAGCACAGGTAAGAACAGCATGGGGAAAAGAGGAAGCAAGCTAGCCTGTCTGCATGGGAACAGTTACTCGTTAGTTCTCTGGCTAGTTCAGCCTTCCACCATTGCTCAGTCAGTTTGCTGAACTACACAAGGCCAAAACTTACACAGAATTTTATGGAGCCATCAAAAGATTCACAAGTTTATTATTTAAATATGGCCTAGCTTTTTTTTTTTTTTAACTTCAGTGTCTCAGTTTGTTATTGAAAACGATTATCTCTGCTTTTTGCCTTTGAGAGGGTACTTGGAATTCATGGGAATCCATGATTTAGACCTCACAAAAGGTGCGCTTAAACCTTGGTAGGTCTCGGCTACGGCTGCAGGTTAAAATGACTCACTGAAAACCTTGGAAACTTCCACTACCAAAGTTACAAACAGATCGACTGAATTAGATCCTCCAGAGTAGGGGTGGGGATAGCGGTCCTCTATTGGTTCTGAAGGGCAGATGAAACTGGAGCCCATTAGTTAGTGCTCTCTTGCCCCAGATTAACTGGCTTGCTGCTTCTTATGTCACCTGTTGTTAAAGTCTTGAGAAACATTTTTCTTCCACATTACACATCTACACCGAAGAGAACTTTATTCACTATAGCAGAAGAAAAGGATTTGAAGATCAATAAAGATAGTATTCATAGGCTTATGAGTTTCTGATCATCATGGAGGAAAAACATCAACATTTCATATGCACCAGAGAATCAAATGTCCAGACCTATTTCACAAATAGTCTCAGTAATAACTCAACTAGTTTGAAACAGCTCTATCTGGTTAGAAACTTCAGCTGATGGTTAAGTTTACCATGTTAGACAGTTAACCCGGTAGACAGTTAACCTGATTTTTTTCATATATTCCTTAGACAAATAACACAGCACATGTCTTTCTGTTCTTAGTTACGTAGTGCAAATGTAGCCCAAACAGTCTAGTGTTTTCAAGACAGTTTCCCAGGGAGCCCAGAATGTGCAGCAACCAACCCTCCAGCATGAGATCGTGACTCTCCCTGCAGTGTGTCTTTTCTGACTTGTCTGTATTAGCAACACGCGATGCCTTTCCTTGATGAATACACATTTCATTCCTTTCTACATCGATTTTTTAATTCATTTTACATAACAGCCACAGTTCCCTCTCTCTCTTCTCCTCCTCCCTACCTCTCCCTCCTCCTCCCATCCACTCCTCAGAGAGGGTAAAGCCTCCCATGGGGAGTCAACAAAACCTGTGATTTCAAGGAGAGGAAGTACCAAGCCCCTCCCCTCTGTATCAAGGCTGACCATGGTATACCACCATAGGGAGTGGACTCCAAAAAGTCAGTTCACGCTCCAGGGATAAAACCTGGTCCCACTGCCAGAGGCCCCACCAAAAGACCAAGTCACAGAGCGGCCACCCACTTTCAAAGTGCATGGTTTGGTCCCAGACAGACTCCCTGCTGTCGGCCCAGAGTCCGTGAGCTCCCACTAGCTCAGGTAAACTGTCTCTGTGGATTTCCCCGTCATGATCTTGACCCCACCTTGGTCATATAATTATTCCTCCCTGTCTTCTCCTGAACTCCAGGAGCTCGGCCCAGTGCTAGGCTGTGGATCTCTGGGTCTGCTTCCATCCGATGAGCATCATATTGGATGAAGGTTCTATGATGACAGTTAGGGTAGTCACCAGTCTGATTACAGGGGAAGGCCAGTTCAGGCACCCTATTCCCTATTGCTTGGAGTCATCCTTGTGGATTCCTGGGTGTTTCCCTAGCCCCAGGTTTCTCCCTAACCCCATAAGGGCTCCCTCTATCAAGATATTTCTTTCATTGCTTTCCCTCTCTGTCCCTCCCCCAAACTGACCCATTCAGTTCCCCCATGTTCTTATCTGCCTTCCCCCCTCTCCCCACCAGTTCCTTTCTACTTTTAAAAAGCATATGCTTGCTTGCAAGATTGATTTTGTTTTAGCAAACATATATGAGTTAACCAACTGAGGTATAATGTAAAAGTTAGGTTGTTCAATGCTGTAATGAAACCTTGGGACTTTGCCTGACAAACCCTAGCTAGTGACTGTCCAAGTTAATTGAGTCTGTAGTAGTATTTCAATAATAGGAAACGACAACGTTCCAAAGTAATTTACAACAGTTTTAAAAGAATGTCTCTAAAACATGATATTGCCTCTAGATCAGAAATAATATAATGAATTTTGTTCTTCCTTATTATAGGTGTGCGTAAGGAAGAAAACTCATTGGTTGATAGTTAGACCTAACTTTTCACTAGCAAAGAAATCCGATCAAAATCAATCCAACCTTAGACCAGGAGAGTTCTAGACTCAGTTGAGGTTTTATTTTAACCCGAATTCTCTATAATTGTCATTCTCTGCTTGAAGAGTAAATGTGAAATGAATCTCCCTGGGAACTGGCTTTTCTATCCAAGTAGATATTGTGCCAAGGAACATAGGCAACTTACATATTATTCAAATCCCCATTTTGTTCAAGGAAAGCAATACTTAATTTTCATCAATTAGCAGTTTAAGGGGGCTAGCTTCGTGATAACTTAACACTTTAAAATGAGGTGGTAACCAAAGTTTAATTTAAAAAAGAAATATGTTTTTGTCTAGCAGAGTGATTTATTGTTGACTTTCTAAACTGAAATATTTTACAAATGGCTTAATGGAAAGATGATGATAGATGTTGAAATTAGTACAAAAGCTTAACAGAGAATCAGGTGACCTGATATCTACATCTATATCCATCACTGGCTTCCTAGCATTCATTAATGAAGCAGATGATAGAATAGATCAAGTTTTCGATGAACACAGTTTATATTAAAAAGAAAGAAAAAAGAGGGAGCCTAGCACCCAGAAGACCTAGTTTATGGTTTAGAGTATATTTGGACATAACCCAGTTTTAAATATTTCTTCAACTTATCTCTCTTAAACTTTGCTAACAGCAAGGACAGAGATAAAAATAGTATCTATGTGAGTAACAGCTCAGTACAGACCCCACGGGCTGGCACAGGCCTCTTGTGGAACAAGCTCTCATAAACATTCGTCTAATGAACACCTATACGCGAAAGACCAGATGAGGCTTCATACCCTGACCAAGTGTGGGATGTTGCCTGAACACCTTGTGACACAGAAGAAAGCCAGCTACCTTGGGGGAAGGTCGAAATCACCAAATAAAGAAACGAGAAGCTCTTTAACCTCTATGACCCAAAGAGAAATTTGATGTCAATTGACTCATAATTATAAAAACAAGAACATCTTTTCTCTTCATTTTCTGACTTTAACCCCAGTGAGAATTTTTTCTTCTTTTGGCCATGTTCTTCCCCCGTCCCCTCCTCTCTTTCCCTCCACCCGACCTCCAGCTACTTTCTACTTTTAAAAGAACACATTCTAAAATCACTAGTCTCTTCCTTCTTTGGTTATACTGGGCAATTTTATTTTATGATTTGAAACTTTTTTCCTTCTATTAAAATCAGACATTTTTTCTTACACAGTGTATCCTGATTATGGAATACCCTTCTCTCAGTTCCTCCCCACCTCCCCTCTCATCCAGTTCTCTGAAATCACTAGTGTCTTCAGTAAAATATTGTTCCCTTGACAAACCTGTAACCAAATAAATAATTGTCTGGGGAGCATCATTCCCACACCAACCAGGTGATAAGTATGTACATATGATGCAGGGATGGCTCTTAACTAATATTACCACTGCCCTTTCCTAATGTAAATTTACAATAGACTTTCCTTAAGTGAATGTAGTTGATGAGTTACTTCATCAAATATATAAAGTAAAAAAATCAGTTTTATTTCTCATAGAGCAGTATTTTGTTATAAATTTACTATGAACATTTGGAGAAGTGCTAATCAATGAAAGAAAATATATGTCAGGCAATATTACAAACACAGGACACAGACACAAAATTCTAGAATGACGGAACTGCCTGCAACTAAGAAAAGATCAATGGTTTATCTTTCAGAATCAATTCTTGTGAAGGCTTTAAAAATTATAATTATCTTTAATTGCATTATTTAACTTCCACCAATCACATGACCTAATGATGTCTTATTTCTATTTCCTTTGTTTAAAATGCGGGTGAAGCAAGGATACGAGTACTTTATGGAGCTACACCTTGCAATTGCTTAATTCTTACAATGCTAGTTCGGTTCCTTGCCTATGTTTAGTAATGTCTTAGATTGGCTATTTAATTTTTGAGCACTAATTTATGTCTTTTGAAGGCCTGGCTGTGGCATTCCTTCATGCTCAGACAAAACCTTCTATTGTGAAATGTTGCTTGGAACAGGATACACGCCAGTATTCATTCTGTGGTATAACATCTTGATTTTTAAAACGATTCCTCTCACTTTCCTTTTTGCTTAGTACATAATAACTTTAAGTGTAGTGAATGATATTTCGATTTATGTCATAGACCAGCTCTAGATAATTAGCCTATCTGCTACCCAACTATCATGTCACTCGATAGAGAACTCATTTGAATCATATTTAATGAGAGACTTAGCTCTTTATAGCTTGTATTCATGCACAAAAGTGAGGCCAATAAACGTAGAAACATCTTTTAGCAAAAGCCCAGTTAACTACTAAACTTGTGACTGGGTTGAAATGTTTTTACTGGCATTGTCTATTGAAGAATGGTCTTCTGTTGTGATGCTTTGGAGTGAACAATTAAAGGATCTGGTACTGTAAGCATTACAAACAGAGACTGCTTTCACCTTTTCTCTTCCTGGAGTATACTTCTGGGTCACAGACTGCCTCTAGATCTTTAGATATTTTTGGTGAAGCTACTAAATTGATCTCAATATACCCAATGACACACACTTATGGACTAAAACTGAGAACACCAAATCTCAATCTCAGCCATTGTTAGCAAACCTTTGGAAGAGAACAAGCCATTAGCTTCCTTGTGACGGCACTGACAATGAGTTGGGTCTCTTAATTATAGGTGTCATTTGTCAAGTGTCTCATCATCTCCTTCAAGTTCTCACAGCAGCCATATGAGATCTAAGTTCTTATAAGTGCTGGGTTCTTAGTGAATCACCGAGCAAATGGTTCAGAGGGGTTAAATTATGTGCTGGGATCTCACAGTTGGTATGAGAAAGAGTTGAAAATGGTTCCCAGGCTTATTGATCCTGGATTCTTGGCTCATGCTACATCATCAATCTTTTTCTCAACTGTGAAGAAACAAGGTGTGTGTGTGTGTGTGTGTGTGTGTGTGTGTGTATGTGTGTGTGTATGTGTGATTTCCCTCCTGAGGAAAGCAGTGTATAAGCAGATAGCGACCCCAGATAAGCAGTGTAAGGTGAGGTCTGCAAGTCAACTGCAGAGATGGTGGCTTAGGTTTTTCTAAGTCTGGGAAATTGTTACCTGTGATTTGGAGTGTTGAAATTGCATTTTATAAAACACGATTATATTTCAGAATATTTGGGCTTGAGGCAATTCAGAGGCTAGTCATTACTGATTTGGCGTGGGATACCGAGAGTTCAGTTAGGTACATTTTGATAAAATGCAAGTATTTAAGCATATTGGAACCAGCAAAATTTAAGTCCATGCTAAATTGCATGAGTAGATGTTTCTCTACTTTGGGGGAAAGTATACCCAGTCACTAGTATAATTAATAGGCTAACACTAATGCTGCATGCTCTTATACTGTGACGATTATCATTTTAAAACTAGCTTTTTGCCTTCGAGCTATCGCGATAAAGACCTGCAGGAAAACTACTGTCGAAATCCTCGAGGGGAAGAAGGGGGACCCTGGTGTTTCACAAGCAATCCAGAGGTACGCTACGAAGTCTGTGACATTCCTCAGTGTTCAGAAGGTAAATGAACCTGAATACCACGTGGGGCACTACCTGCCCCCCGTGTATAGAACTGTAATTCACCTTAGAGGTTAACAACCATGAATCAGTTACAGTGAATACGCTGTTCATTCAAGTGCAAGCATAGATGGTAATGGGAGCGTTTGCTCACAACATATCACAAACTTGGGGTCATCAGAGGCATGCAAGGTAACGGCGCCAGTTACCAATGCGAATTGCAACACCAGCCTGGAATAATCTTCTGTGAAAAGGAACAGTGGGCATTTACTTGTTCACTGAAGCTCACCTACCTCTAATTCTGCTACCGTAGACCAGCTGAGAGCACCTAGAATCTAGGTCAACCTTTGCGGGTCATGTATCAGAGAGTCCTGCATATCAGGATGATTCATAACAGTAGCAAAATGACAGTTATGAAATGGCAGCAAAGTAATTTGTGGTTAGGGGTCGCCACAGCATGGGGAACTGTGTTAAAGGGTTGCAGCATTAGGAAGGTTGAGAACCACTGCTCTAGATAAAACTGGCTTTGATTGGTAGTCTTGGTGCTGTTCATCCAGCTCTTGTTTCTGAAGAAATGTGGTTAAGGCTGTTTTAAAGCCGCACAGCCCAGACTGGATAGATTTGAGAGACGATATGCTGGGGTTCCCCCAAACTCAAATTTCCATTTTATTTGGGGGGTGACTGCAACCACGTGTGAGGCATGTCTGCAGCTCTGTGCCATTTAAAAAAGTGTTGGAGAAGATCAAACTGGGGTCCCACGCTGCCTTGAAGGCGAGCGCCTAAGCCACTTCTTGCACTGTGTTCTCACTGTGAATATATTCTGTATTTCCTTTCGCACTGGAAAGCTGGGTGACCAGCAAGATGGTACAGTGATCGTCTTAGCATTGTGTGCAGTTTCATTTCTCTCAGTCGTTCGACCACAGAATTAATTGGGTTTTTCAGTTCTGTCAAAGCTCCTATGATCTCGCAAGTCCAGATGAAACACGAATTAAATCGTTTTCAGATTTCTTAGGGATTTGAAGTACTTGGGGAATGGAAAAGACCTCTGGAATTCTGTCCATTTTTTAGAGTAGGATATCATACTTGTTTATTAATGCAGTATTTTCTATATCCTCCATGAATACCTATTTTATATTATGTTGCTATTTATCATGGAAGTAAAGGCGTTGTTGGCTAACTGTCATGGAGAAGGAGAATATGTTTGTCATTCGTTAAGTTGCAGCTCTCGACTTCATGTGCTAGACAGTGCGTCTCTGTAACCTGCTCTTCTCCATCCCATGTCATATTCTGTTCCCTCCAACATCTTCATTGTTTCCTTTCCTTTTACAAATAATAAACGCATCTGTGATAACACTATGAATAAGTCTGTTTTGTATGACTAAGTCTGTAATGCATATTGGTCTCTAAATTACACCTGAGAGAAAATAAACCTCTACATTTAGAGAAATCTCCACAAGCATAATTTTTCTGAGATTGAGAATCATTGGCGAGTGTTTTTACTGCTTTCGTTTGGTCTGAGAAAGTATTTCGGAGGGCAGGTAGTTTGTCCAAACTTTCTACAGCCTGACTCCTGCATTCCCTTCCTAGTTATTGGGATATGATTTTCATTCCTCGCTCCCCTTTTGCAAACACATTGACATTTATTCTCAGGGGTGATGTAAAATATAAGTGCTAGAAAAGAAGTATTTTAAAAACACTCTTGTTTTTAGCTATGCTTAGGAAGAGGTAATTCCTTAACATCCTTCACCAGTTTGAGGTCATGAAACGTCTCTTAGAGGAGACCATCGTTCACTGGTGTGGAAGACATGTGGTGTCGTGCACAGTGACACAAGTGTACAGATAAGTGCTTTCTGGAGGTCTGATCACAGCAGAATCAGCCTTTAGAAGTCAGTGCACACCTGCTCTATTGACGAAACATGTTCAGGCATCGAGTTGAACAGGGAGATTCTAAATTCAAGCTAAAGTGAGCTAAGTTCTATGTGGATTTTAATGAAGAAAAATTCAAAATAAGCAATTTTGTCAATACACCCATGAACCATAGAACCACTCATAAAAAGGGTATTAAAAATGTGAAACTGACATACATGTGATGTGAATAGAAACACGAAGGAGAACTCTCAAAATCCACCTAGCTTAAACAATATGATGAATTGGCTGTCTGTTATTAGGTTTCATTTCTTAAGTGGTAAGTGGCAGAGATTGCCTCATTATGAATGAGTTAGTAATTATCAAGAAGCTTTATAATTTTATCATTTGAAATAATAAGATCCTATGATCAAATTTTGTTCTGTAGTCTTTAAAAGAGGGACTTCTTGGACCTCTCAGAGGGCCTGTTCATCTTTTACACCAACCATGACTTTGCCTCCTACAACTTAACATTAGTTTTCTAACTTATACCTAATTAATTTATTATATATTACCACCATTTGCTGATTATTTGTTCCTGTATATGTTATTAATTTTATCTATACTTTAACGCCCAAGAAAAACTAGTCTCCGAAAGCCATTCCCTCAATCACATAGAAGTTTTCATCCTATCACACGGTGGGGTCCTGCTGCCAGCAACATCAGGGTCTTTTGAGACCTTATCATAGCTGCCCACTCCAAACCTGCTCAACAAGGACTTGACAGTTAAGGAGAGCTGAAGGTGACTTTTATGCAATTTAATGTGGAGGCACGTTAATCTCCCACATTCATTCTGGAAAGTAGTCATGTTATGTAGTCACGAATTTCATCTGTGTAGCAACTTTTTCCTAATGCTGTTAAACTCGAAGTCGGAAAATATTTTATAATAATTCCCACAGGAATGCTTCCAAGAAAATAGTTCTACTCCATTTTATTGGCAGATATATTATTACAAACTGCAGAAACAGTTTTGAGCGGTACATTACAATGGGAATAGGTAATCTACTTTTCACTGAATACAAAGGAACAAGCAACAAGAACAGTACCATTTTCATTGAAAATAGCAAAGCTTAACATCCTTTTAAAAATGGGGAGAACAATAAATTTGTTTCATTCAAATGAAAGGTGAAGTGTTATGAGCTGTAACCCAAGTGAAGCATTTCGGTATGAATGATAGCAACTAAACTGAACACCTTTATTTGTGACGCCACCCTCATTCACAGTTCCGGTACTTATTGACTGTATCCTGTGCAATCTTTGCATCACATGCAAGGAACTGAATTGGTCCTTCGTCTTAATTCATGGCTTATCCTATAGGAAAAGAAAGTAGATGGACACTCCAATACATGGATCATATATTCAGACAGCTAACAGTTAATGTCCCGTTATGTTATTAAAGTAAACATTTCAGAAGAAGAGACCATTCTAATGTCACATACCGAAACACTCCCAGTATTTATTAGGCAAGAATCCAGCAGATAAATTAATTTTAACATTAATATCTTTCCTCACTCCAGCTAAAGTTAGATGATCAGTGCTCACAAGATACAAATGATGTGTTTGGGGAAGCCGGACGGCTTCGTAGGAGAGCCATGCCGTGATTTATTCCACAGGATGCTTGCTGTGCTACAAATCAACCTTCTGCTTGAGAAATCTCATTTGCAGCTAGTTGATGGGACTCAGTTTTCAGTGTGACTTGAAACCAGCCAGAGGTGAACAATTAATTAACCCACAGAGCCATCAGTATGATCCTGCATAATTAGATCAGCTTATACATTTTTAAAGAGTGGGCGCACGGAGTTCAGTAGCAGGTCATCTTCCGTCAGGTAAGAATGCTAGCTTGCCCACGTACTCGGCATGAATAGCTACTAACAGAATGGAGCTGTAATTCCCTGTAGATTTGCGTGCAAAAGCTTGTGTTTTGAAATTGTAGCTGACCAGTTGTTTGGTTGCTCTCTTAAGTGTGTCAGTTCTTTATGGACTGGAGGTATATGATACATGCTTAGTTGAAGTCCCAAGATCGTATGCATGTGTGTAGATGGCAAGAAGAGTGAGAACCACTAGTGTGTTCGTGATACACGCACTAAGGTCTTACACTGTAGTTCACAGGGGAGCAGTCTGTGAGGGTCCATCTTATATCTCCAATTTTTATGTATTTTGGAAGAATTACTGAAAATTAGGCAGCATTATGTCCCTACATTAAATCTGGATGGAATTAAGTTAATATAGTATAAAATACATGGTGCATTCCATAGGTATTATTTTATGCTGCAATTTATGGGCATACGATCCCAATTTAAAATTAGGATGGAGTGTATGGCTATTGAAGTTTTAATAACTGATTAATTTACTGTTCTAAACAGAACAATGGTATTGGTTTTACCACCAGAAACAATTAACACAGCATATTTTAATTTTATTAGTTGAATGCATGACCTGCAATGGTGAAAGCTACCGGGGTCCCATGGATCACACCGAGTCAGGCAAGACCTGTCAGCGCTGGGATCATCAGACACCTCACCGGCACAAATTCTTGCCCGAAAGGTAACATCTCATCACATCTTGCTCCCATAGCTTCCTCTTTACGTACTGTTGTTCATTCTGTAACAAACCGCCGTGGAAATCCTTTCTTTATAGCGCAGAGCCAGGTAATATGGAATTAGCTCTTCTACTCTGGCTTCTGCCACAGTTGTTGGGGTCTGCAGAACGTAGTCCTGGCATGAGAAGATGTGTTTACGGTTAGACATTTGAGAACAGTAGCTACACTTTCGGCTGAGTTGCTAAAGTAAGGAAGATTGTTGACCAAAACTGCCAGAAAGATGCAGAATGCAAGCAGTAGCAGAATCTTCTCTTGTTTCCCGTAGCAATAAACAAACAGATGAAAACAAAGCAAAAACAAACAGTCCAATGTAGCTAATGAGATAATGGTTACTTTGATAGACCCATCCTTTTGGCAGACAGTACATTGCTAAGTACAACCAAATTTCCTCTAGCATCTTCAGATAATTAGGCCACATGTCTAATACCTTAGCATAGTTCGTGTCCACCATGGAAAGAAAAGACAACGCAAAACAATCCTCTGGCTGTTTTAGCCTCATGCATTTTAAAATGGCCAAAATGTCATGTGAAAATTTTGAGTTGAGAAAAGAAAGCAAAATGTAATTAATTTTACAATAAATGATTGAAAGGCAAATAATTAGTCTGTTTCCACCTTCCTTTAGAAATTGGTGTAAACTGGTTTTTTTTAACTTTTCTCCATGTTTTTGTTTATTTCTTCTCTTTGCTCTTGTAAATGGAATGAAAACTCTATTTTTTAAATGCGTGTCATTTCTTTTAAGTGAGACCAGAAAGGATATGGTAGCAATTAAATTCAAACCACCAGTCCAGGGTGCTGCTAATTTAAAGGGAGGTGGGATGTGGGGAAAGTGGTGTGATGGAGTTTGTCTCTTGCTCTGGTGGAGGTGAGGGCATGACCTAGCAAGGCTCCATTTCCAAAATTGAGCTGTCATTAGCAGCAGAGCTATTGAAACCGGACTTCGGTTTGAAGTTTAAGCCTGCCCTAGAAAAGAACCTGCTCCCTTAATGAACATTCTACACAAGGTCATGTTTGTGAAATTTGTCTTTAATTGGACTCTGTGGAAAAAAGAGATGCAGTTGGAGATCCTAACTGGGGGACAGGTCCAAAACGGACCTACTTTAGTAACAAAGAGGGTGATGCTGTATCTTTAGTGGAATGTGTAAATGAAATTGGGCAGTTAGCGGCTGGCAGACCCCATAAAGCAAAAGGTGGGAAACCCATCTTTTCCATGCTCTGGCTACCAGGCTAAGTGGAAAGCTATTCTGGGAATTGAGGGCTGTGTATGGTGTTTCCAGGCAGATTTACGTGACACTTTTCCTGGTGTGGTTTGCAGATATCCCGACAAGGGCTTTGATGATAATTATTGCCGCAATCCTGATGGCAAGCCGAGGCCATGGTGCTATACTCTTGACCCTGACACCCCTTGGGAATATTGCGCAATTAAAATGTGCGGTAAGTTAGGGTCAAATTTATTGCTTCCTTTCCCTTTAACAGATTGGATCTAAGCAGCAATTATTCGGAAGATAGGTCAGCAACTATTATACTTCATATCTTGGTATGTGTGAGTTTTAATAGTCTAAGACTGTTGTGTCGTTCTACCCAATCTTTTCAATTTTCATATAAAATTGTTTTGAAAGTGATGCATGCATAAGTGTACACATAGAAACATGTTCATACATGTGATAGTAAAGACTTGCAGGTCAATGCTACCGAGAATTTTTTTTTTAAGTCTAAAGACAGAGAAAATGAGCAGGGAATATGCACATCACTCCGAAGTTCGTATGGCTGAGATCCCTTTTGAGTTTACACCTTTTCCTGTACCCTTTCTCCGCCTTGTCTCTCGGAGGAGTAGCTTGAGCTATTATCTGATAGCAAACCTCTCTTGGATAGAGGTAGACCCACAGTGGGGAAAGTATGCCTCACTGAAGCTTCTCATGGTGTCTGTAACCTCGAGAGAGTGATTTCTTCCCTCTGGCTAGCCTCAAACCTGGCCTACATTTTGTTTCAATTTACTATGTCCCTAAGTTCTGTTTCTAGATGCTCACACTGAGCTAACTGCTCGGGAAAGAAGCTAAGTCTCATGTCCTCTAACTTATGATATCCCCTTAAATTTGTGCACGTGGCCTCTCGTAATATCTGATTTGGGCTTTTCCTCTTCTTTGAAGTTATACTGTGTAATAATAATTAGATAAAGACATGCTTTTCTATGTTTAAAGTTCTTATTTTTGCAGCTGGAATATAAAATGCTTTATGATCAAACTGCATACATTTATAAAGATAGAATAATGTAAATTGGCTGGAGAGTTTAACGTTATGTATTGATATGGAAATACATAAGAAGATGACCTATAGAAAGTGATATAGCCACACCCAGAATAACACGAAATTATGAGCCCGTGGGTAGATATTTGGATGTTTCCCTGAACCAGGTTGATGAGGAATATCTTCTGACTATATCCTAAAACATTATTCAGGGTGTTGAACTGTCGGTCTCTTTCTTAGAGTCACCAGTAAGAGAAAGTGTTTGGGCAAGTCGTGGAGAAGGGACAGAGCATATGTGCATCCATCACAGCTTCTGGAAGCTTCTGGAAGCCTCTCAGCTGAGACACAGTGTTCCAGGGAGATTGAATCATCTACTCTGTCCTTTAAAATCTACGCTGACTCCTTTGACAGTGCTGCTCTGTTGAGACTGGATTAGTTCCACCCATTGACTTATTTAATCATACTCATTTCTCCATCTTTTTAGATCAGGGAGATACAATACACCGATTGTTTCTCTTTTATTGTTGCTGCCCTAGGCATTATTAAAGCCTCCTCCTGGAATAGGGGTAGTAGACACACACAGGAATGCTTGGCGAACGAACCCGTGAGTGTAAACTCACACCATATGAGCTCACATTCACATGTATTCTCACATACATGTTCACCTTTTTTAACGTGTATAAACAGGAAAGCCTAAATACTATTCTCTATAGTTCTAAACCAAATCACGAGAATGTTTTAAAAAGAGGTTGGGAAAAGAAATAAAGAATGATACTTCTGTTATTATTCTTTCCTGGTTTTGGGGACAAGGGCACATATCTAAGACCCCCTGAATTTTACTAAAATGCATTTGCCTTGAGGTTTTAAAAACACTAGAGACACTAAAATCAGAGATATTTTGAAAATTCATTAGACATATTTATGGCATTTATCAACACGGACTATTAATAATTCTATATATCTAGCAATCATATAGACATATATATGTACACCTAAATGCTTATATTTGTGGATGTCCTACAATCATAGGAAATTTAGCAATTCAATTTTAATATATGAATTTATTTCAAAGCGCTATAATGAGGCGAGAAATAAAAGATGCTCTCACTAAAGTATCTGAAATACAGGCTACGAAGAAATAGAAGGTAAGCCAGAGGAGCAGGCAGAGAGAAGACAAAGTGGAGAGGGGAGGTGTGGACGGCATTCAAGAGGTTGAATGTGAAGAACATCTGTCACATTGGGAGGACCTGGACGCGGGAGGAAGGAAGAGCAAGTTTCCCAGGGTGTTGTATACATGATTATGTGAGAGGTGTTAACCTAAGGATGGGAAGTGCCAAATTTGGGTGGGATTTACGTAAATCCACCCTTCCGTCCGCTGTTGGGGAGTGTCCTTAGTAAGTGGTGACCGAAAAGCCTTGGCTGTGAGGCCCTGTCAGCCGGGTGACAGCTTCTGTGGGCATGGATATGATGAGCAACTGCTACGTGTCACACACCTGACCAGTTGTGAAGGATGGGAATGGGACTGAGCTGCACAAAGCGATTACCCTGGAATTTCAGAACTTTCGCAAGAACTGCAAAAGCATAGCTGAACTGTCTTGATAGAGAAATTCATGACTCACAGAGTCACAATTTAAATGCTATTCTTTCTTTTTCTGATAAATGAACTCTTTCTAACGCTTCCTATGGTCAGCGTGTCTCTGGAGGTGCAGGACGGGTGTTGCTCACTGTCTGCCAGTGTGTGCCAGAGTGCTCTACAGAAGGATTCTTGTCCTTCCTCACAAAGGGGCGGTATAACGTTTGGCAGGCCCAAGCCTGTGTGGTGCCTGTATGGAATATTGGCTTTCTTTTTTTATGCTTTTCTTTGGGACAAGCTCATTTTTGCATGCTTGTTTTGCATATTAGTCAGAAAGAGTTTTGGTTGAGATTGATGGTATCGGCCACATTAGTCATCTGGTGCTCATGAACCTCCCGTGTGAATGATGTCCCTTAGAAAGCTTCATTGATTGTTTAAGTCAATTTACAAACTTCTTGGACTGTGTTGGGGGAGGCTTCTGTCCTGATGACCCCACAATAAACACACAGAAACTGTTATTTTCGATAATGCTTGGCCAATTGCTTAGGCGTATTTCTGGCTAACTCTTACATCTTTTTTGTGTGTTTGTTTGTTTTGTTCATCATTTTTTTTTGACAGGGCTTCTCTGTAGATTTGGAGTAACTCCTATATCTTAAATGAACCCATTTCTATTAATCTGTCTATCACTGGCCATGTGGCTGTGACTTACCGGCAAGGTTCTGGTGGGCTCCTTGGCAGCTACATGGCTTCTCTTGGACTCCTGGGTGGCTACATGGCTTCTCCTGACTCAGTCTTCTTTCTACCAGCATACAGTTTAGTTTTCCCACCTAGCTTTACTCTGTTAAGCCATTGGCCGAAAGCAGCTTCTTTATTAACTCATGGCAATAAAACATATTCAAAGCATGCAGAGGGGAATTCCACATCGGGACTGGAAGCATTTTCTGCTCTGTCATTGGGGTCTTCAACATATCTCTGTGGGTTATGTGAGCAATGCTTACCATATTAGAAATTAAAAGCATGTCAGCTCATTAGTAATTGTGAAAACATTGGCTAATAACACAGGTAGTTTTAATAAGAAAATATGTAATTTTCAGAATTAAAGAAATAAATCTGTGGCATTTTAGTCTTTTGCACCTTCCTTCCTTCCTTCCTTCCTTCCTTCCTTCCTTCCTTCCTTCCTTCCTTCCTTCCTTCCTTCCTTCCTCTGTCCTTCCTTCCTTCCTTCCTTCCTTCCTTCCTTCCTTCCTTCCTTCCTTCCTTTCTGTCTTTTCTCTCTTTTTTTGCAAATTTCTTAGTACTATCTTAAAAGAAGGCAACCAGGCATGTTGCATTTGCTGTGCCTTCAGCATTTTGGACACAAATGACCTTATAGTGTTACTGTGGAGATAGTCTTGATTCCGCAGGCCCCTCGGGTTCTCAGGAAAGTCAAGTGTACATGAAAGCACTTTTTTTGTTGAGTTAGATTCCTGACCGTTGATTTGGTCCCTTGGTGTGCATGGCATGGAGCAAACACACCTGTTGCCTGCTCCGATTGATCTCAATCTCTCAGCACCAGTAACTTAGCGACCTGAGGACTTCTGTCAGACCTTTCTCTTTGAATTTCTTTATTAACCCCTTAGAAGGGTCTATTCTGGGATTGAAATTCTCATTTGCATGGTTGTAGCAATTGTTTAACTTGTTCAGAATATAAAATCCCAGGATAACCCCATCACTATTGCTATCCTCCATATTTCCTTGTTGGTTCCTCACCTAGAGCTATCTGTGGAGTCTTCTGTGAATGTCCCCATTCGCCATTTTGTTTCATCACTATCCCCATTGTCTCCCCCAAAATATTATTTTTCATCATCAGTATATGGATGAATAGTTTTATGAGAGTAGTTATAATTTCTTCACGGTTTTCCCCTTCCATTTTCTTTTATGCACTATGAAAGGCTAATAATGTTTGCAAAATTCTGGTGACATTAATTCTCATCCTTAAGCTGTACCATAACACGCACACACACAGACACACACACACACACACACACACATACAGACACACACACAGACACACACACAGAATCAAAATACTTCAAAGGCTTTCTTTGATCCAAAATGAAGGCAAAACGAAGTATCTTTTGCTCCTCTCCCACAGTTTTAATGTTCTAAGTGACCCCATAGTCCGCCAGCTTTCTCTCCAGGAGTCTTGCTTGCTGTCTCAGGTACAATGTTTTTTTACTTTTTCACCTTTTCCTTTTCTTTCTGATGTCTCATGCACTCCGAATTCCCATGGCAGTTCGTTTCCCCTACTCTGCCTTTCACAACCGTCTTCTTTCTTTCCTTGTCTAGATTACAGTCATAACTTCTATGAACTTTAACCTGGCCATCATCCCCAATAGAAACACTTTCCTCTTCCTCCCTCTCCTCCTCCAGCTTGTCCTCCCCTTCCTCCTTTCCTCTTCCTCCTCTCTCCTTCTCCTTCCTCCTCTTCTTTCTTACCCCTCCTCCTGCTTTATCTTTTTCCTCTTGAGACAGATGATATGATATAGCGCTGGCTGTCCTAGAACTTATTGTATAGTTCCAGGTGGCTTAAAGATAGAACATCCTTCTGCCTTTGCTTTCAACCTGCTGAGATCACAGGTGTGCACCACTATCATTTCTAAATTTATCCTTGATTCGGTCAAATATCATTCATTTATTCATGAATCAGGGTTTTACTATGCGGCCCTGGTTTGCTTGATATTCTCTATGTAGACCCGACTGAACAGTTCCCTGAGATCTGCCTGCCTCTGCCTCCTGAGTACTAGGATTAAAGATACATGCCACAATGCGCTTCTCCTGTCCTTTATTGTATATTCATACCACCAAAACATCCCCTTTCATGTCCTTAATTAGTCTGAATATTTCAAGTTTATTTTTTATTTTTAGTCTCTATGCAAATCTGTAGATTCCAGTTAAGCTGAGTATTTGGCTATGGCAGGAGTTTAATAAAAAGTTGTTAATGAACGCAGGTTGATTCTTAGAGGCGTTGAGTTTTTCACTTTTCTTTTATTTTTTTTTCTGAATTTTTTTCTGTGATTCTTGATTTCCACAAAAACAAGACCTAGGGTGTTATTCCACAGTTCTGTACCACGTCCTTAGCTCACAGATAGGCTTCAAGGTTTACTGGGCTATTGCGATTTTTACTGCCTATTGGCTTAATAGATTTTCTTTCAGTCTTGTCTTATCTCATTTCTGTTAAACTCTTTCTTCTCTCCCTTCTCATTTTTTTTTTAAATTTGTAGATAAATTGTATTTGATCGGGGACATTTTAGAAGTATGTGTTGCCCAGATCATACATAGCTCAGGAATCTGTTTATGGCATGAAAATGGTCTGAATGTTACAATCCCTAAATTTAAATACTGTTGCCTTAAATCCCCACATGATTAGATTTTGGCATAAGTATTTTAGAAGGGATTTAACATTAAGTGGAGTTCTAAGAAAGAGCCAAAAGTTAGTGGAGATAATGGTTTATAACAATAGGAAGATAATGGTCTCCCTATGTTCCTCCATCATTCGAGAACAAGGCAAGAAGCCAACCATCTACCCACCCTCATTAGGAACCTTGTTCTTGGACTTCCATGTCTCCAGAACTGTTAGAAAATAAGTTACCATTGCTTGAACTACTGAGCCCTCGAAATTTTGTTATTACAAAATAGCCATTGATAACAAATACAGAAAGACTTCCTTGTAGTAAAACTCAATATGAGCCTCTTTAAAAGAGGGTATCATTATCTATAAAAGTTCAGTGTACTCAGATGCTGGGAAAATATTTATGACAAACTGTCTTCCTTCTTAAAAAAAATACTGACTGTTTCACTGAGTTTTATTGGGAAGTTCAACTCCAGAGCAGAGATTCATAGAAATAAAACTACATTCTATTTCTATATTCATAGAAATAAAAATATATTCTCAGTCAGGAAGAAAAAAAATCATACTATCAATGCCCCTCTCAAGGGAAAAGTCTTTCACTTGGATGGCTTTTCTAAGTCATCTTCTAAGAAATAATACTACAGACTTGAAGACGTTTCATGAATGCCTTGTCTCCTGTGTATTTTGTACCAGAAGAGTCTTGGAGAAAGTCCAGAGAAATGTTTCAATATGAATACTGGCTTCGCATGGAGAGCAAACGTGCAAGCAATTTGAGGTTTGTACTTTGGAGGTCTTTACTACTTTCCCATGTCAACTTTAAAGCAAGAAGCTCTTTAAATTTACAGTGGGCTTGATCCTGCCCTTTGTGGTCCAAGGAGTACAAGTACTGTTGACAGGAGAGCGGCTTTATACAGTGTACTCAAGCCTCTGAGGACCATCATGAGGTGAATTCTGTGTTTCATTGGTCCTCAGTAGCTATGGTTATGAGGCTATGAGGGGGTATGAACTCCAGCAGATAATCAGGTGCTTGTCCACTGGCATGTTAAGCAATTTATTATTAACTATTGAAAAAAATAATAGGAGTCTGGGGCCAAGGAGCAACAACAGGGGCAGTGGGTAAGATTGATTACAAGCTTGAGAACCTGAGCCTGCATCCCTAACATCCATGTGAGAGTAGGGGCACCGCTCTTTGTCTCTGGAATACCAGCTGTTTTCTGGTCTCTGCACACATGTACACACACACACACACACACACACACACACACACACACACACACACACACTTGAGAGTGGCGGGTGTCAGGCTCCTTAGCTCTCTTGGGAAATCTGAATTATTTTTGACAAGGATTGTAACTTGGTGAAGGATTGTGAATATGAGGGTTTGGCTGTCTGTAGAGAACTTAGCCCTGGGTGTGGCTCTTTGAGACCCTTACACTCTAGCTCCCATTCATAAACATTTATTTAAAAAAATACAATTTCTCTGCAAAGACCTGGCAAGATTTTTCACAGAGAACATTAATTAAATTTATTTGTTTACATACTTACTTATGTAGTTCAGATAGGGTGTTCTTGTACAGTCCAAGCTGACTTTGATCTTACGAACCAACTTCTTTAGCCCGCCAAATACAGGATTACAGGTGTATTCTGCCATGGCTGAATTCATCTGTTTTTCGTGATCTGTTTCTACTTATGCCTATCTGGAAAAGATGTTTACCCTAAGAATTAGATAAATCAAACCTCTTTATCTAAACATATCTATTTAAACTTGCAAACTGCCTTCAAATGTTCTGGCAACCAGATCACCCTGAATTCAAACCAGCAAAGTTATTCGAATGTTCCAAGAAGCTCCCACTATATTTGATGGTTTTGTAACAAGGCAGTTGAAATTTCAATAGCGAATGTTGTGTTCTTTAAAGTATTTCCAAACAGAAATGAAGTGGGAGTCCCCTTTTGTGTCAATCACCAAAGACGAGAATTCCTCTTAGGCTAGGCAACAGAGGAACCGTTAAATATCTTCGAATCTGTGTCCAAAGTCTGGCCACCACTGACACCCTTGGCAAGATATTTTATTTTGCGGAATTCTCCGAAGAGTTCCTGGTATGCTTAGCGTGAACTTGCACAAATATTTGTGTGTGTGGTGATGATGTATTTTAAAAGTATGTTGTTTTACATCAAGTTGATCAGCTCCAGCAGATACTGGGTTGTGATGCTGTTCTTCCTTTACTCTTGGTACGGTCACTAGAGACACTTTGAACCTTCCTCAATCTGAGTCCCTTGTTGAAGGACTAAGAACAAAGGAATGCCTTTCCCAGTGTTTGACAGCCCTTTTCAAATCAGTTATCGTGAAGCATTTGATTCTCTTTTGCTTTAGGTTTTAGTGTTTATACAGTAGGGCAGCAGAAGGAACCTATTTTATTGTTGTTCAGAAATAAGTTATTTTATTTATATCATGGTTTAATGGTCTATGGACAAATCAAATATCATGTATAATATCATTTATCAGATAATATTTATTGAACAGCTTCAAAGAGTCTCTTAATATGTCTTATTGATGAAAATTACTTAGTTGCCCTAAGTGCTTCTACTAATACATCTTCATTCATCCAAACTATTTACTGTATGCACTGTAGAATATGTTGTTCTTGATGGGGTCACTCTGAATTCAGTATCATTATTTGTGGCTAAAACCATGATATATTTCCAATAAATTAAAACAAGGAAAATAAAAACTAAGATATTTAAGATCCTATAAGGTTATAGATGCTCATTAAACTAATAGGTAAAAATGACGATCATTGCTTACTTATTTTTCATCTTTATGGAGCTTAATGAAGCATAATGTTTATCGACACAATATTAATTTTTCAAATATTTCAATTATTTCAAATATTAATTTTTAAAATTTGGGCATTTTATAATTTCGATGATTAGAATATTTTGATTTTTGAACTAAATTAGAATATTGTATGCAATACAAACCCTCCGTTTTGTGTGTTTGTGGCATATGTATGTATGAGTATGTGCACATGTGCGTGTGTGTGTGTGTGTGTGTGTGTGTGTGTGTGTTGTGGCGACTAAAGTTTTAAAGCATGGTTCTCTCTCAGTTATTCTTCATTGTTAATTGTCGAGACAGAGTCTCTGAACTGATAACCCACTGATTTGTCTAGACTGTCTACCCACTTATGTCCTGGGATCTGCCTGTCCCCAGCAATCCCACAAACTCTGCTGGGTTACAGTACCCATGAGCAGACTCAGCTTTTATGTGGATGCTGCAGATTTGAATTCAGGAGCTCAAGCTTGTGAGCAAGGTATTTTCGTGGCCGAATCCTCATAACTCTGCTTTAATGTTATGATACTAATGTGTTTTGTTGTTATTTTTAGTGAATATTGACTTTTGAAGATAATTTTCCATCAAAATCTATAAAATACCCTCCTGAGGTGATAGGGATGGTGGTTTATGTCTGTAATCCCGTTTGGGAGACTGAAAAGAAAGCCATTCCTGTGTTAATAAAAAACCCAAACGTCACACAGTAGTTATGACAATAATAATAATGACGGGGGGGGGTGGTGGTGGGGGTAAAAAAAAAAAATAATAATAATGACAATAATAACATAAACTGATGCAGTAGTTAGAAATGTGAATGGAAGACGAAATGAACAGACAGCTTAACAGTTCAAGGGATGAGCATCTTATAATTACATTTAAAAGTGGAATGTTAGTCCTGTTGGAAACCTCTTCAGCTGTGATAAAGTCAACTCTAGCAACACCGGCTTCTTGACTTGACTCTGATATTACAGTGGGTAAATATTAGTGAGATATGTTCCTAATGTCATTAGACAATTGATTTTCCTTGTTTTAATTAGTTTTTTTCTTGCAATACATTTTGGACTGCAAACTCCTCTCTAACTTCTTGCTTTCCTATCTATCCAACTTCAGGTTCCTTTTCTTTTTGGTTTTATTGGAGTCACGTTTTTTTCTACTGTAGGTTTTCCTGAAATTTAAAAACGAGCTCACTCATTGAAATTATTTATTTTCTATTGGTATTTTAAGTTTATTTACTCCTCAAGTTTTTCTGTTGATTATGATATTGCTCACAATCATTCATTGCTTCTGCCAGAGATTGATTTCTTATAAGTTACGGTCATCTTTACTTATCTTAATAATCTTCTTTCACCAAGCACATTTCAACTCGTCTTTGAATACTCTATGTAGTTTTTCAGTTTTATCAGCTCTCATAGGTCTTAAATTTATTTAAGGTCATATTGAAAATGAATAGGGAGCTGAGGCAGAATGTCCTGTTTCCAGATATCCCTCTGACATCTTTTTTTCTGTCTAAAAGAAGCTTCACATAGTCGAGAAAGCAGTCTTCCGAATCTGGTAATATATTAAGGTATTCCATCATCAGGTAATGACCAAATTCCCAGTTATGTCTGACTACGTTACCCTTTAATTTTTCCTTCTTTGGTTAGTATCTGTCAAGACAGAGCATATTCATTTCTTTGAAATAAAGTTTGAGCTGTTTTCTCAGGGAAAGTATCAGGCCTCATCTAGTCACGGTAGCACTGACTGATGTCCAGGGAGACTGAGCTGTGGGGCACAGGAGCAACATGGCAAGAACAGTGGTGGTCACCAGTAAACAGGAAACACACAAATGAGGAGGGCAGTAAAGAGATAAAGTGATTAAGACACGCAGTATAACTCTGAAAAGACCCAAAGAAGTATGTTTTTATACTAGCATCCCCAACTGTGAACTCCATTCCATCCTCAGGATTCATGCTCTGATCGCTGTCATCAGGTTGGTGTAAGAACTTGTGCCCCAAGAGCTGAGTATCTTAGTCTCTTTTATGTTTCTATGACAGAGGGGATCATTTAGCTTAGGGTTCAAGGCTGAGTCACAGCACGTGGTGAGGCATTGACATTGCCTTGAACATCTTGGAAGGGAGAAGAACAAGTAGACACATGAGGAGAAGAACAAACACAACGAGGCGTTGCTTTATTGAGACACCTTCAGTAGAATGCACCCTGTCTTTTAAGAAGTGTGAATGTCTCTTGATGACTTGATTGCTCTAAAAGCCCCCAGCTCCCCAAACCAATACAATCAATGGCAACCAGATTTCAACAATCCAGAGGAAATGTCCATAACCTAACCATAGCAATGGAGGAAAAATATGGATTCTTCAAGATATGTTTTTGTCCTTAATCCTATCATAGAATAGTAAGATGTTCATAGTAAGATGTGCAATGTATTAGTACAAGGTCTGCTTATCTTAGAGTTATTTTTATTCCAAGACATTCCATATTGAGTCTCCTCCAATTACTTGATTCTACATTATCTAATTTGATAGAACTAACTTTGATAAAATATAGTTACCAGGAACTATGAAATCCATCTTATTTTGCAAAATGTTTCAGTTAATATCAAAATCAAGTCTTGAGTTCTCAGTACAAACTTCTATCCAAGTCATTTAACAGAACAATAATTTTTATTATTTATGAAGTTATTACCTATCCTTTATCTATTCATCCATCTACGTATCATCTCCCTATCTATTACTAGTAACACTGTTATTTTATGTATTGCTATCAAATAGCCATATAGAGTTCAATCGCCAAACGTTTTTATCTTCATTTTTTTATTAATTAGGGTATTTCTGAACTGTAGTTCTATTTTCTAAAGAAGATACATGAAATATTGACTATTGTAAAAGAATTAGAGCAAAGTTATGATTTTGATAAGTTTGAAGAGAAATTAGAGGAAACCCATTGTTTCAGCTTCTTTTCTTGTTGCTGTGAGAGCATCTGGCTCACGGTTTAAAGTCACAGTCCACGTGGGGGGATGTTAAGGTGACAAAGCTCGATGTGCCGGCTCATGTCACATCTGCGTCAGAAAGCAGAAAGCAAGATGAGGGTTCCTCGGTCCCTTCTTTGCCGTCCAGTACCCACAGAACTGTGCCTCTCATGTGTGAGGGTTTCCCACCTCGATTAAAATAATCATGGCCACAGGTATGCTCTGAAGCCCACCACCCACAAATTCTAGATTTTTGTCCAGGAGAAGTGATCTCTTGTGTGACTGTTTTTTATTGCTGTTTGTATTTACAAAGCTTTATAGAACAATGATAAACTTACATAGAAATAGCTCAGAGAACTTAATGAAATGAAGCCTCTGTCTACATGCTAAAGAGAAATAAATGTAGAAAAGAAGTTGTTTTACTAATCTTATACTGTTGCATATAAACGGCAAGTAGAGACCATTCTGTATTTGTAGAGGGGACCCATTTAGTTCTAGAATGTAAAGCTACAGAGAAATTTACTTAAATCTGAACAGTCTGAGATGGTTCCAAACTTGGCTTTTATCCAGAGATTGATGCATGATCATCTGTCATAAAGATACCCGCAGTGCTTACTTCTGATTTTATCAAACCAAGCAAAGCTTTATGCATTTTCCTTGGGGCTTTGTTTTGAGGAAGAGTGTTAGCATGTCCCAGGCTGGTCTCAAACCTCCGTCTTCCCCTCAGTCTTCTGAGTGCCCAGATCCTTGTGTACAACCTCACACTCAACTCCTAAAATGCCCCCAGTTATACTCGGTGGAGAGTACATTCAACACGGAAAGAATGACTCTGCTTTATGGTAAAAATAAATTTCATGATTCTCTTTATACAGTAAGAGCATCGTGTGCGCACACACCCACACACACACATAATGATGTGTGATAGTTGGAAATATAAGTTTTGTAAATCCCCAAAATTCAGTTGAAAAGATACTGTATTAACTTCCATGTTTACCATAGAAAAGAAATTTGATGATGATTAAATTGTTGCGTTTTTGTGTACTGAAGAAACTTGAGTGTTGGAATGACAGTAGTCATTTCAGAAGGAACTGATTTCAGCATGTATATTACAGAGACATGTGGAAGTCAATATCTTTATAGAACTCTTCATGAAAAAATTAAGTTAGGGTTGAAATGAAAGAAAAATTGGAATGGAGAGAGTAACATGTTAAGTCGATTTCTGACTCCATTTAATTTTCATGTAAACTTTAGAATGATAAAAAAAATCCCTAGTACCACAATGCAGTGGGCAATGACAAGAGGGATGACATGATGAAAGAAAGGTGTCCTCTAAGTTCATGGTTTTTGCGCCAACAGCTCACAGTTCTGTGAATGATACAACTGTCCCTATGGAAACAACTGAATGCGTCCAAGGCCAAGGAGAAGGTTACAGAGGAACCAGCAATACCATTTGGAATGGAATTCCGTGTCAGCGCTGGGATTCTCAGTACCCTCACCAGCATGATGTAACTCCTGAGAACTTCAAGTGCAAGTGAGTCGATTTTGGAAACACCACAAACTTCAGTGGTTCCCAGGGAAATGGGCAGATGGGGTCTGCTCACGTTTGTATTAGCAAACCTCATTATTTGATGGCCTAGGTCTACTTAAGAGAAAAATGGGGGCTTCAAATAAACAAAGTGGGGGGGAATCCTATGTGGTCCCTTCCTAGACAGAGAAACTAGCAGTCCATGACTGCTGAGGAGGTAATTAACCTTATCCATGGGTGAGCCCCCTGACCCCTGACTGAGTACCCAATACAAAATGGTCAGCCCTGAAACCGGGTGCACACAAACAATAAAATGGATTAAGCAGTCTATATTTATATTTGCCCATACATAACAATAATAGTAAAAGAAAAAGAGGTCATTGATTTGAGTGTTGGGAGGTGACATGGGAGGGGTTGGAGGGAGAGCACATAAGAGTAGGAAAGATGGGAAAAAGAGAAGTGATATAATTATATTTTAATTTAAAATGTCAGGATAAGTAAATACATAATATAAATTAAGAATAATACTAGCAATTAAGCATATGAAAACCCAAGGTTACCTTTTTATCTAAGAAGAGGATGATTATAGAAATTTGGTTTGTAAACTGCTTACTTGAAACTGAACCATGAAGAGTTAAATTCCGCATCTTACAGGAATTTATATTTTCTTTTCTTAATTAACTAATTTGACGAAAGTAACCTGACATAATTTCCTCTCCAGAGTTGGGGCCGTTATAATGTTACTAAAATGTGACACAATATTTTGCTCACAATATTGGTTTCCTATTTACCCTTTCCAGTCTAGCAGAACCAGGAATATTGGTTAGATGTCTCTGCTTCTATTAAACAGGATTTGCTCCCAGGCATATAATACTGTAACTGAGCTATGCTATTTATGATGAGTACACATGAATTATCTAGTCTTCAATTCCCTTCAGGAATTGTAAATAACTCCTCAATTAAATACATCAAAATATAGAGACAATTTGGGCAGATCTCTGTATTTGTTTGGATCTATTCTATGCTAAGCTGGCAAATTTGGGGGATGGTTCTAAAACTAGGCCCATGAAGACATTTGGAATTTTAGATTCATTTAATTATCTTGCTTTGAATCAAAAGTGCAAAATAATTTAACTGAGCAGTTATGTATTTAGTATTGTAAACTTATGTGAATTAAATACAAAATATTACATATATATAAATACTTTATATAGAGAGAAATTTTAAAATGTAATTTTATGATTTTTTTAAAAAAATAACAATTTTATTCATGTTTTCCAGTGATAAATTTGATAATTGTAGGAGTTTGGGTAGGGGTTGATCCTTTTCCATGATATGATTAGCCACTGGTCATCTTCTCTGATATTTTATTGAGTTTTGTCAACAAGAAAATGGCCCAGAGGATCTACTAACCAGGGCTCATAGGGGATCACAGAGACTAACCGAACAATCAGGGACCCTGTATGGGTCTGACTAGGACTGTTGGAGGAGGGGGCCTCTTGTTCTTCCCAGATGCTCGGCTAGCTTACACCCAAAATAATCACACAGAAACTGTATTATTTAAATTACTGTTTGGCCCATAGCTCTAGCTTCTTACTGACTAACTCTTATGTTAACTTAACCCATTTCTATTAATCTGTATATCACCACATAGCAGTGGCTTACCGACAAAGATTCGGCATGTCTGAATCTGGTAGTGGCCCCATGGTGTCTCTCTGACTCTGACTTCTTCCTCCCAGCATTTTGTTCAGTTTACCCCGCCTACCTAAGTTCTGCCCTATAAACAGGCCAAGGCAATTTCTTTATTCATTAACCAAGAAAAGCAACACACAGACAAAAGGACATCTCACACCATAGGACCTCTGCGAATATGTTACTATTGTGTCCTTTGGTATTGTGGAACCCCTAACAGTGGGAGTTGGGGCTCTTTCTGACTTTTTGCCAATTTTTGTTGCTCTTTTCTTCCTACTCATTTGCCTCATCCAACTTGAAAATGAGGTGATGTGGCTACTCTTATTGCAACTTGTTATATCATGCTTTGTTGAGGCCTGTCCTTTCTGAAAGAAAAGGAGGAGGAATGGAGAAGAAGGGAGATGGGAGGAGGGACTGGCAGGAAAAGAGGGAGGGTAAACTGTAGTTTATGTAATATATGAGAGAAAAGAAATAAAAAGAAAAAAATAAAGTGGGGAAAGGTAATGGAGAAATGATGTAATTATATTTTTTATTAAATTTAAGATATATAGTTAAGAAATGAGTTTCTGTCAGGATTGAGTTTGACAAGATAGATTTATGTAGACAGAAGTTTCTGTCCTACCCAGTCCCTCAGCCATTCACTCCCAAATAAACACATAGAAGCTTATATTAATTATAAATAGTTTGGTCTATTACTCAGGTTTATTACTAACCACAACTCTTGCAACTTAAATTAACCCATAATTCTTGTCTATTTTGAGCCATGTATCTTGGTAGCTTTTCTTAGTAAGGCATTCTCATCTTGCTTCCTCTGCATCTGACTGTCAACTGCATCTCTGTCTTTCTTCTTTCCAGAATTCTCCTAGTCTCCAGAATTCGCCCTGCCTACATTTCCTGCATGGCAACTGACCAATCAGCATTTTTTAAACCAATATGAGTGACAAATCTTTTCAGTGTACAAGAGCATTATTGTGCAACAGATTTACTCATTAGTTTTCTGACTAAATGCAAGCTTATGCCTCACAACTTTGTCTGTTTCTTAGATTTCATTTGGATATTAAAGAGATTGAAAAACACTTAATTGTGCTGACACAATGACAATTCGTTCTAGAAGATTGTACATGCGTGCGTCTATGTTTTGTTCAATATAAACCTTATCAAAATAAAAACATAGATGATGATTTAATGCTTGTAGGGTAACTGCAAACAGTACCACAGTAAGCAGATGAAAATACCGGTAAAATAAGTTGAAATCTAAAGAACTTTAAGAGACATCTTAGGCTAGGGAACTCTATGTTTCTAATTAAGACAATGATGAAAGATATACATGACCTACATGGACAACTTACTCTACTCTTAGGGACATGCATTATAATTGACTCTTAATTGCTTAGCTATACCTATAAAGATAATAAGTAACCTCTCTAAACTGAGAAACACTCTTCGATCAGAAGAAATCTACACACCAAACTACATGTATCAAATAAGTACATAAATCAAGGGGAAAAAAGAAACCTTTTGATTTTATTAAAACTTGGCATAGTTTCAAATTCCATTTTAAATGAGAAGTAGCTATTAGTAAGTTTTCTTCAACAAAGAGAATTATGAGTTTCCCCATCATTGATAAATTTGTTATATATATTAAATATATATAGTGGGAGTCAAGATTTGCTACTCAGAGATAACTGAGCACTGTTCTCGCTCTCTAGTCCCTCAGGCAGCTGCATGCTTGGAGAACCCTGAGATTTGAAGGACAGTGTTTATTTAACAGTCCTGGTGTGTGTGCTGTATACAGAGTTCCAAGTTATTATCACTGTTCTAATCAAGCCAGGCGTACATCTGGGATCCGGGAAATGCAATGGTGATAACTTTGGGCTTACCTTAACGTGCTTCCTCTCCACAGGGACCTTAGAGAAAATTATTGCCGCAATCCAGATGGGGCTGAATCACCGTGGTGTTTTACCACTGACCCAAACATCCGAGTTGGCTACTGCTCGCAAATTCCCAAGTGTGATGTGTCAAGTGGACAAGGTAATAGCTGACATTTTGTGGTAGGGGCATGATTAAAACCAGGGGAAATGCCTAGAAGGGGAACACATTCAATTTCTTGTTGAACTGCTCTTGAGGCTCACAAGGAAGATCCTTGAACAGGAATGGTGTGTTTTAGATATCCATTTCTTCGATAATTCCTTCAATATTTATTTACTCGTGTATTTAGTTAGCTGTTATTTAAGGGATTATGTGGTTATTAAGGAATTACAAAATCAGTACCAGTACACAAAACTAAATATCTTGCTCCAGAGAACTGCTTTCTAGTAGGCAGAAGCATGAAATGATAGTGCGTTATTATGTAAATTTGTGCCTAGATACCAGAGACAAAATGAGCTGCAAGTGAGAAGTGAGGATGTTGATCTCTTATGTTTCCAAGGTTTGGGTGGATCTTCTGTGTAAAGGATAGGGGGATGGATTTAAGGAGAGTTGGGAGGACAGAAAACTCCGCCTCCCATCCGTACAAGAAAAGAACATTCTGGGAAACTGTAAATGCAAGTAGTTCAAAAGTTTAACAGGAAATCAATTCTGTCACTCTGGCTGTGGCCTAATGAACAAGATGGGTCAGCAAATGAGATTCTAAAGACAATAGGGTAAATGGCGTCGGCCTTGCAGGACTGATAAAGGAGGCTGAGAAGTTAGGCGATCTGAGTGGAGCTTCAGCTGGATCGCACTGGATGCCTTATGGAAAGAGAATTCCCAGCGAGAGTTTCAGATAGGCGGCCAAAGAAACTGCGTTTCAGCAGATCCTGCACAAGGAAGTGACTGGGACCTGGGTCTTAGCGAAGATGAGCTCATTGCAGGGTGTAAGGAAAATGTCTTTGTCTTGGAATCGTAAGTACCTTAAGACAGCTGATTCAGGGCGCAGTAGTAGATGGATCGAAGTTCACTCTGTGGAGATAATTGGTCACTGGTGAATAACGATGTATTCTGTACACGTGTTGATGTACAATCAATTGGAAATTATATTCTTTATGATCATATTCTAACATAAACTTAAAAATCATGGCTGTTGTTGTGAAAAGTTCAAGCCTACCTCCAGCTCCATTTCTTCGGCTCATTGCCCCTATGTATTTTCTACCAGGGTCAGCGTTCAGGAGCGGTTCTGACCACAGTCTGTAGGCAGAGAGAGGGAGGGGCTCCTTTCCTTTCATTTCACTGTTTATCACGCTTAAAGGTCAGCTGGAAATAAAGATAAAGCTAATAATTAAGGGACATTTGCTAGCAGCTGAGTCTTCAGCCTCCCTCTCTCATTCACCAGGACAGTTTGTGACATCCTTGTAGGGGAAGATGGACACAGACAGCTGTTTGGAGAACTTTTGGCGCACTTTGAGATGTTCTCACACACACGGCCACCTACAAAAGACTCAGGGAACAAAATATATGAACATTTTATTTAATGATTAAATAGATAATAGTGCTTATCTAGTAAATATATTTAATAAAGACGAAAAGTTTACTTTAGTGAATAAAGAAATTTGCTCAAATGATTTAACTTGAATGAGCTTGAATTAGACACTCCTACCAACCTTTATACTTCCCATCTTTTCTCTCCTTGATAATTTAAAAACTTATTACTTAACAATATATCTTCCCTAATATAAGTAAGAGTCTGCTAGACTTGGTCAGCAACATGCTATGAAGGAAGCACACAGCCACTACTCAGGAAATATTGTCAGCCAATTCAACATTCAATTGCTACATCAGAAGCTATGCCTATGATCTATTTATCATCTGTCTATGTATCTATCTATCTATGTATCTATCTATCTATCTATCTATCTATCTATCTATCTATCTACCTATCTATCTATTTATCTATCATCTATTATCTATCTATCTATCTACCTATCTGTCTATCTATCATCTATCTATCTACCTATCTATCTGTCTATCTATCTATCTATCTATCTATCTATCTATCTATCTATCTATCTCCCTATCTACCATCTGTCTATCATCTATTCTTCTAAATCTATAATCTATTATATATCATCTACTGATTATCTATTACAAGTCTACATTCTATAATCTTAGCACAAATATTTATTACATGACACTATATATTGCAAATTCCTTTCTCTGTCTTTATATACACATATATGCACACACATGTAAAGCAATCTATATATATATATATGCATATACTCATATAAACTGATGTTACTCTTTCCTTTTGGGTTAACAAGTATAAGTTTTATCTGTAGATGAGTAAGTTGGAAACATTTTCCAGTTGGACAATAACAGAAAGTGAAAAAATTATTTAATTCCTTTAATATCTTGTAGCAACAGTATCTGCTAGGTTATGAAGGTAGAGTTTTATATATTTAATCATCATAATATATGATATATAATATTATATACTAAAAGAGTTGAGATGAATGAAACCAAAAGAAAGAAAACCATCATAGTAAAAGCATACAAAAATACACCTCGGAAAAATATAGACTCAATGAATAAATTGAAAGATTTAAAAATTAACAAAAGCTAGTTCCAGAACAGCTACTGTTACAGAGAAAGCCTGTCTTAAAAAAAAATTAAAAAATTTGCCAACAGTCTGCTATCCAACTTAGGAAGGAGAAAAAAAGATAACAAAACAGCATTTGCCTAAGGAGAGAAGTGACTACCAGAACAGGCAATTGGGAAGCACAAATAGTTAAATTTTTATGAAAATTCTCTCCATCATCCCATGGAGAAGGAAGTGGGATGTGGAAGACCAGACCACTTCTCATCTGAGACAGTTTCACACAATCCTAGGTAGATAGAAATAGAGACTCAGTATACAAAAAGAATTTTCAGTCAATAAATAATAAAGAAATTAATTTTGATGTATTTCTTTGGTATATATGTATTTTGTTACTTATTAAAGATAACATTTACATACGAATTATATACAAATGATTGTTTATAGAAAACTCTAGTCCTGACTGAATGTTTGATACTGCAGTTCCCCAACAACGTCAGTGTTTCTCAGAGTCGGTGCATGTTTTCCTTTTACAGTTTCCAATGCTGAGAAGACCTTCACATTAATAATTAGCACAAAAGGCAGAAGTATGTTTAAGGCTGCTTCAGAGAATTCACGGATGCTATCAATATCAAGACAAAATTCACTTAGCTACTTTATAAAATTCAAGTTTGTAATTCAAAGCCCAATTAAAAAAATAAGCATTTAGATGCAAAGACACTAATTTGAACTTACATGCTGGATGATGATGACAGGGAAATGTTTGAGCATCAAAAGGAATGGGACACACATACACACACACACACATACATATCATAGTGTAATGCATATGTATCTCACACATATATGAGAATAAATGGAATGTGCAAGTCTCTAAGCATACCACTAATTCTATTAATATTAAATGGAGGAGGCGGATGGAGAGAAGAATTACTAGAAATAGAAAAGTAACCATTCTATGAGCGACACATTAAACCTGACTCACGAAAACCCATCATCCTATGCCTCAGCGTTTGGTGAAATTTTGTTTGGAAATAGGATGGTTACTCAGTTTAAAACCTGGCAGATTTAGGATCTGCTGTTACTGTTACGTGCAAAGAGAAGTTTTTCCTTTCCATCACTTACCCAAGTGACCAGATACATCAGCAGTGATACGCCAAACTGACGTCACGTGCCGAGGATGTCACACGTGGAAGAGCACAGACTGTCACCAGGACCCTATTCCTGTCTTCTTTAACTTGCTCTCATAGTAACTGAGACTGAAAACATTTGTGCAGCAGCTGTCCTGGGTGACTCAGGATGTCAACATCACGAGAAACCCAAATCTAAACACAAGTAACTGACTGGGGTAGAATTTTATTATGTTATTTTTGTACCAATGTTTGTATGCTATTTTCTGCACAATGAAACATTTCTAAAGAAAATCCCGGGAATTACAAAGATCACTTAAAACTTTTTATTTCTTTGGTGTCATAAGGAGCCTCCTTTCTGATTTTTTTATATGAGAGGTGTTATTAATTGGGGTGCTCAAATTGATATGAGCATTTACAATTGGGATCAAAACTGGACTGAGACTAGAGATATTTTATTCTGGTATATTTCTCATTAATTCACACAGATGTTAGCTTGTGTTTTTATTATTGTGTTGATTTTGATGGCTTAACGAGCTTACAGAGTGTGACTGTGTTCTCCTTTACAATAGTTTTGAGTCCTGTGTGTTTTATACCTAGATTGTTATCGCGGCAATGGGAAGAATTACATGGGCAACTTGTCCAAAACAAGGTCTGGACTTACATGCTCAATGTGGGACAAGAATATGGAGGATTTACACCGGTACATAGACTTCTTTCTTCCTACTCACAAAATTTGATGATAGTAGTAATTATGTATATTCAAATATATACGCATTTATTGCCTTCTATTCTTTGATAGACGGAGCCAATATAAACAATAAATTGATTCTATCTATATAACTTATACCATTGTTCTTTGTCTATGGAATGCTTTTAAATATGTAATCTACCAGTGTGTATTTGTGGAACACTTAATATTGTATTTGAAATATAACAGTTACTATGGGGGAAAAGAAAGTGTAGATATGTAGTTTCAATCCCAAATTTCATAAAGGGTCTAGTCCCAGTGACAAAAGAATTACATAACACAACAAGAGAGTACAGTCGGCAGGTCAAGGGTGATAGTGCTAGTAAAATTAAGATTAACAGTGGGTTGTGACATAAATGCATAAGTGATTATAAATAAATAAGTGATATTTATTTATGCATAAATATGCATATTTATATTAAATATCCACTTTAAGAGAATTTATGGAAACAGATTTTCCACAGTAGCTATAGGGTATAAAACTTTAAAGTCACTACAGAAATACTCTCGTAACTTGAGAAAATATTTTTGAAGAACTGTATATAATTATGATGGATATTTTAGTAAAGATGGTAGCATCCACATGGGACTAGAAACAGTGTTAGCACTTGTGAAACCATAAAGGAAACTTGCACATAGTTGTTGCTTAAAACGGATTACTAGTAAATGCCTCAGGCTATATACACCAAAATAAAAGAAAAAGGTATGATATTTTATTAAATGCTTGTCACACAGCTTCTTACATCATTTTTGTGGTATTTTATCATCATACTTTTATCTGAAAGATGTTTCTATGTGTGTATAAGAAACCAAGCACTCAGAGAAGCTGAATCACTTTCCTTCAGGTTGTATTTTAAATGTAAAGTTCTTCTCTTCTAAGTTGAATGCTACCATGGTTTATATTTTTTAAATTAATTGACTTCACGAGTAAATAGGGATAGGATATATAATTTTTAGACAGGGTGTGATTACGTAATACAAGCTGTTTTTTAAGTCATAATCATTTATGACTCAATTTTGAAACTTTTGAGAGCACGGGTGTGCACCAATACATCTGTTGATAACCATTCTTAATTAGCTAACCATTCTTAATTAGCTGACGTTAGCTTTAATTGTGTTGGGGGGACCAATTAAAAGTCACTTCAAGACATTGTAGAGGGAACTGGGGAATTACTGAGCTTCACAGTAGCATTCTGGCTTAGGAATGAACTACTCAAAGGCGAGGTAGACATAATAGTTGACTCTGAGGAACAACGCTTGGTTCCAACACCCCCTCTGCTACTCACAAGTCATGTGGTTTACAATAATTAATTTTCTCTTGGATTCTTGGTGTCTCCACGCATTAGTATAGCATTGTCTTAGAGCCTCCTTTGCAATGTTCATTCGATGGTGCATAAATAACACCACAATCAAGCATACGGGAAGTGCACTGTTCTCTGATTAGTCTAGAAAGTGAACCTGCATCTGGAAAGGTGCTCCAAGTTTCAGTGTGCAAGCGCTCGCCAGTTTTATTTTAAATCGTGTTTAATTGTGTTTAAAAATAGTAGTAATTAATAACACAAAACATTTATCTACAGTTTTTAATGACTTGATTAGAAGTCACTGGGTAGGACTTGGTTTAATTAATATTTCTGAGGGAAATGAAAACATAAACTTATAAAAATGATCATAGTCTTATAGAACAATACCTTTTTTTATTTTGAAAAGTTCACCTATAAATTGGAAAAATTTGTTATTTAGCTTTCAGCCAGAAAACTCTAACTTACTAGTATTAGGCCAAGGAAAATTTAGAATTAAGCTGGCAATTTATTAAAGCTTTCCTCATTCATTGTGGCAATTCTATTGCTAGTGATGATGCTTCCACATGTGGAAGATGGAGAGCATTTTACAGTAACTTGTATTTTCTACGTATTTTATAATTTAATCTTCAGTATCTACCTGCTTTGCTTTTAGATAGTGCTTCTCTAGTTTTATGCATAAAGTTATTATTTCACATCAAGGGAAATCAAGGTCCCCAAATCTCTCATAATTTTGTATGTACAAAGTATGGAGCCCTATTCCATATTCCCTAAACTTTTAAACTGAAAATGTGTTTTCCAAGCCATGGAGGCAGCCGCCAAAGTTTCTGTTGAGTACATAATGAAAAAGGTGTGTGAAGATCATACCTTCTTGTAACATTTTGCTTCTCTTGGCTGGAAGAGGCACGTCCTAATGTCCGGTTTGTTTTGATAGTCATATTTTCTGGGAGCCAGATGCGAGCAAGTTGAACAAGAATTATTGCCGGAATCCTGATGATGATGCCCATGGACCCTGGTGCTACACGGGGAATCCTCTTATTCCTTGGGATTATTGCCCCATTTCCCGTTGTAAGTACATGTCATGTTCTTTCGCGCTTGAAATATTTCAAATGTACTGCATCTCCACTGAAACAGCTCCTTAATCAGGGGTTACAATGCTGTAGGACTCTGCAGTTGATTCGACAAAAGAGGCTCCCCAGGAGCGATGCACACAGCCCACAGCATGTCCCCTCTCTTCATCCTCCCCTCCCCTCTCCTCCTCTCCCCTTTTCTTACTTGCTCCTTTCTTCCTTGATCACTATTATCATTTCTCTTATAGAAAAGAAGCAATTGTGCTCATTTTACAGTGTTTATGTGCCGAAAAAATTCCTATTTGGAAGAAAAAAAAAACAGTAAACTTAAAGCTTCATCCTAGCACCGACATTACCTCATGATTCTCTGGCTACAGCAGAACTCTTAGTAAACTTTCTAATTCTGCAAAGTCTGTGGGACCTGAAATCTTTAGCAAAATACTAAAACAAATGGAGATTAAGCTCTTCTTTTCTAATTGAAAGATAACTTTTTAAAAAGTGTGCATGTAAAAATGATAGGTATAAAGTATCATTCGATATACTTCATACAATCTGTGTGCCATATTTAATGAGCTATACCAATAAATAAAAATGCAAGAATTTGGGAGAGATTTACAAAACCAGCCTTTTAAAATAAATACAATTAACAAATAAGTGAAAAGGAATTAAAACCAGCATGATAAAAAAGGCTGAAACTTTATGAGAAATCATTTCTTAATATCAGATAAAAATGCTTGACAGTACTCAGGATTAGTGAGCATAAAGACAACACTAACGCCCCAATGCTGCACTGCTTTGTGCAGTGGGAAGTCCTGTCTAGAAGCCAATTCAGACAAATGTATCAAAAGTAACAATAACACATACGGGATTGCACTACAAACACTTTCAGGGAGGCTGATGTGTGTAGGACACTTAGTTCCCTTTTTGCTATTTACTACGTGACCAGAAACAACATTTTCCCCACTAGTCCTGAAAGTGGGGAAACGCTTTCAGACACGTACAATGTCTCACCACCGAAAAGAATTTTCACAAATGAAATGCGCACAAGTGCGCACGCACAAACACACACACACCGAAACAGAAATATATTGCACATACCTTAATGAGTGAAATCTCCAAGTCAGAAAACAGGTGGTAAGAGAGTATTTTTGCAGTCTTTCAACAGCTCTGTGTTTATAGCAAGTTTGATGGCAGAAGTTCAGTCACCAGATCACATGGTGGACAGAGAGAACCAATTCCTGAGCACTGGACTCTGTTCACCATATATTTCCTATTGGGTGTGTGTCCACACATACATAATCATGTATGCATTTACATACACATAAGCATAACATTAAAAACAAACCATTGCATTGAAGAAACAATGTGATTTTGAAAAATGTTATGCAAACACATCTATAATTTTAGCAAAAATTAATGTTGAGTTAAAGAAAGACTTTTTCTTCGGGTATCTGGAAATGCAATCTCGTTTCATGGAAATTAGTTATAATAATAAGTGAGTTCCTCATAAAGAAGCTGTATTTTTGTTATTAAATTTTTTATTCCCTCTGGTTATAGTCTTTCAAGTTAATCGATCTTTTCTAATTATTTTCATTTTTCTTGATTATTGATTTCATATATCCTAAAAAGTTTTCCAAAATAAGATAACTTCCATGTTTCAACACTAAAACAAACAAATCTCCTTTACCAGAGACTACAATACAAAAATGTATTATTAAATTAAAAAACTGATATTGTTAATCATTTTGCAGTTCTGGGGATCAAATCCCAGGCTTACAGGCCCCATTATCACACTCCTACTAATACCCGCCCCATCTTTCCTTTCTCTGAACATTCATATGACTTCACTGTGTCTCTAACATTCTATGATTAAGAATAATAAAGGCTTATATATTATACAGTCATGGATGGAAGGGTAAAGAAAAATTCTCTGGTTTTCAAATAGATCATAGCAATTTCCCTGTTAAGTCTAGCTCAACCTAGGACAGATGTCTAGACTAGAGGAACTCAGGGCTTGTGGCTTGCTTTGCATGCTTAAGGGAGGAAGCGCTCACTATTTTCAGGATTTCAGAAATGATATTCTACTGACCTTGGCAAACAAAAAATCAGAACGATGCTGATGAAAGATGCAAGGGTGTTACTGGTGTTGTATCAAATGCTCGCACCAATAACTCACTTTTATTAAAATGTGTACTGAACACTAATTCCAATAAATATTTTACACTGTCATTTTTTCTACTTGTATTTATAGTTAGGATTTATTTACATTTTCTCCCTGTTGAAAGGCTAATGCAATTTATCTTTAGAAGATTTGAGCTCTTATTATTTATTTAACCTCAGAAACAATATTCATCATTTTTGCACTCTCACAAAACATGTGAAGATTTGTGTTCTTTAAAATTGCCGAACATTATCTACCATGTATTGTGATGTGGAGCTTATCAAGTCAACAATAACACACAAATGGCTATATGTTTTGTGTATTTCTGTGCAAACACGCACACACACGCGCGCACACACACACACACACACACAAATTCTCTCTTAAGTAGCTTAAGTAAATTTTAGGTGTTGAGAGTGTGGTAGTTGATTTCAACTCAGATTTCTAAAGTAGAAAAACTATGGCTCTACAATTGTCTAAGTCAAGTTACTTACACACACACACACACACACACACACACACATATGATATATATTCTGTGTTTGCAAAAATTGTGTAATATGAGTAGAAATTTTACTGGGCTGTTGTAAATAGAATCTGTAAGTACAAAAACATTTTATTTATTCATTCTTCTGTAATGTGTGCTGCAATTGTATACAAATGCTTATATAATAAGCTAGTTATACAAATTATCTATATGCTGTCTTTCAACCTGAAGTGGTTTCCAATATGGAGTAAAGCAAACTTATAAAACACTATAATTATGTTGTTAATGTATATTACATTAATATATAAAATAATGATGGGAATATAGATGTTTGGATGGCGATATAAGATATAAACATACTATTTTGAATTATAACTGCAAAATCGAACTGCAGGAAATGAGGTTTCTTCATGCTTTCAGTAAGATCCTCTATACTATGTTTCTGAGCTGCTGAGAGGCATACACACATGAGTGAATGCACACACACGCAAGCGCACACACACACACTTCCAATCTTCTGTAAGTAAAACATTTGTAATTGGCAAGATTATAAAATGCTTTCCTTCATATTTAAGGGAATCATGGAGACAAGATTTATAGTCTTCCTTGATTAGACGTGAGTTTTAGGGAAGGTAGAGGAAGGTAGGCAAAGGAAAAGACATGTGGTTAGTGTTCAAAAGTGAGCGGGAAATACCCAGAGAACAGTTCCTCAGTGTCTTTCTTATAGTATGTACCAAAAGAACTTCCTATGTTCAGACATACCCAGAAAACTACAGTCCCCACAGTCTGGCTGTACATGACATTTCAGCTTATTTTTAAGTTTGAGAATCAAAATAACTCTTAATTGTTATTAAGCCACTGATTACTAGAACATCAGATATAAGATTCCCTTAAATATTTCAAACTAAATAAAAATACAACCATGAAGCAACCACTTGTGAAACTAATCATACTTAATGTGGAATTTAGTATAGAGTGCGTATCTTAATCTTTGTTATGATAAGGTAAGGAATGAATATCAAATTACTCAAACATTTCAAATCATTAACTTGAGTAGCAAAACTAACATCGTTTCTGCGTTAGTGGCCTCAGTGCTTGCTCTATTATGGACTGAAAACCTAGGCCTTGGAGGACTCCCCGGGAACACCCCACATAAAATAATGATTAAATTTATGTTTGCTGTATCTTTATCCACCTATAATACCGCAACCTGGAGCATGACCATAAATAAAACCCCTCTAGTGTGCATAATTCTCTCATGTGCTCTCATAAATAACAATCGCATTTGCATTCCAAAGGTGTCTATGTGTCATTACTGTTTTGTTGCTGGATTATCTGAGCTCAGGGCATTTCCAGGGATTAACGGCCAGCTGGGTCTCAACTGTGCCTGGCTGAACTCTGTGCCATCAATTCTGAAGAGTTAAGACATTAAGACTCAGGAAATGTCTTGTGTCTCATTCATTGCTGTTCAAGTACTTCCAAAGTCCTCGCATCCTTTAAACCTTCCTTTATGCAGCAATTAAACCCCAGTAGAGAGATCACGGAAAAGGTTTATTAAGTCATGAGAGTTCAGGTAGAGTTATGTGTAGTGTCCAGTGTTTTCTTTTCCAGTGCTTTCTTTTTATCATAGTTTTCTTTCTTCTTTTACAAACATCTGGAAAAGCTAACTTTTGGCATAGTCTATCAACAAAAATAATTATTTACCTCATTTTCTGCAGAGATGACATTAATTTCTATTTTCTATTATTTCATAGGTTTACCAAGCACATACAGTTTCAATACTCTTCATTCAAGTGTAAATAAAAGTAACCTTTAGGAAAAAAAATGCAAACCAATCAAATTGCACTGAAAATAAGACAGTCGGTCTATATGAAGTACCCACTCAAACAATAATGAACAAGAGTGGTACTGTATGGACAAGCCTTGGGGTATAGTGCTGAATATCTTGCAGAATGAGGTAATCTCCAGCTACTGTTTGGAATCCAGTCTGTCAAAGGCCACGAAGCCACACACACACACACACACACATACACACACACACACACACACACCTGCAGCCTTCAGAGTCACAAACAAGACTTTCCCACATCCTGTGGTACCAAGAGGGAGATGCTCACCATGTTAGATAGGAAGGAGGACAGAATTATTCAGAAAATTTATATTACATTCACAATTTATTTTGATGTTATAAGCAAATTATTGATTTTTAAGTAAAGTAAATGTCAGTTATTTTAGGAAATTACAACAAAGATATTGATGTCGTGGTTTGATTTTTATACAGATTAATGAATATGTGTACATCAATTGTTATATATCATAAAATTCATTTCTACAGGTGAAGGAGATACCACACCTACAATTGTGAACTTGGACCGTGAGTAGTATTCAAAACATAAAACATAATTGACTTTCTGTGTGTCACAAATGATTTCATTATGGTCCTCATAGAATGAAGGTTAAAAAAAGTTACGAAGAAATCTTTGGTATATGTGAACAGTATTTCGCACTATAGTAGCATCCCATCTAGTCAATGTCGTTTTTCTATTTTGTTTTAAACTGTGTATATGTATGTGTGTCAATGAGGGGGTATGTGCACTTTGATGCAGCAGCTCAAGAAAATGAGACAATGGTGTCACCTGCCCTGGAGCTGGTGGTGACCCAACTGATGTCGGTGTTGGGAACCGAACTCCTCTGCAAGAGCTGGGCTTGCCGAACCGTGCCTCTGACCTCTTTTTGCTTTTATTCTAAAATTCACACTGTTCTGATTATAGATGTGAAGAAGTCAAAAGAACTGCGTATGACTTGAAAAATGTATTTGCACACTTTTAATTTGAGGGACTCCATATACAGTGGATCACATTTATACACATCCCCCTCAAAGAGACAGGAGAATATTAAAGGCAGAAACAAAGAGGCCAGGTTTTGGACAGTTCCCTAGCGTCTACAATCTGTCCTGTCCTAAAGCTCTTACAAGCCCCGAGATCTGTTAGGTGAGAGACGGGGGCGTGTGAGACAGTGACTTCCTTCATCATGAGAACAAGAGCTTCGTGAAGGCGTGCACTTGGTTTTCTCTTGTTCCTGCTGCTGCTGCTGCTGCTGCTGTTTTTGTTTTTTAATTTTTTTCACGCTCTTCTTAGCCCAAAAGAAGTTAGTCAAGCATTTTGTTGTTTACTAAAAAAAAAAAAAAAAATGGGGATGTACATATCATGGACTTGACAAACAACTCTGGCCTTTCTCCAAAATGCTGTTTAATGCCGTCACACTAGTTATATCTGTCTAGCTATCATAGAATTTAATAGAAGTTATAGGTACTGAGTAATATCATGACCAAGTGCTCTATGTGGTCTTATTTTTTAGACCCTGTCATATCCTGTGCCAAGACAAAACAGCTGCGGGTTGTAAACGGCATCCCAACACGGACAAACGTAGGATGGATGGTTAGCTTGAAATACAGGTAATTATTAACGGTCGCAATCCCAATAGTCTGAATACTTGCAAAAGCATTTTTCAGCTTAAGACTGCAAGAAGACTGTGCTCTATACAAGATACTAATCTGGGGATCAACAGCTGAGTTGTGTCCTTACCAATCCTTATAATGGATTGTACAATATATGCACATGATAGTCCTTGTAACTTGTAGCAAAGTTTCCATTAATACTGATTGTATGTGACACTGATTTGGATGAACTGGAAGAAAATAACACATAAGACCTATTTATACCTTAATGTCACCATGATAGCTATGGTACGAATATTAATTTTCAAATCTAGGATACTTTAAACTTATGTTCTAAGATGATTATACACAATCACAGATATGGCATTTTTAGTTTCCAATATCACTGAAATGAATAATAGCAATTTTAAAGTGTTTTATTATGGAAATCAATAACCTAGAATAATAATTAGAATAATTGGGTGGTTTTGATTTTTATAATCAGCTAGATATAGAGTTTTTAATATGTTTACTTTCAAAGGTCTTAAGAATCACTAATATGATCTCTGTAAAATCAATATACAAGTTATAAAGAAGTTTAGAATTGTCATAAAAATGAAGTATCTGACTCACATTGTTCAAATCTTATGTATAGTAGTCCAAGTTCTTAGTAACCACAGATGTTTGATTATGTTCCCGAAACACACACTGAGGGGAATAGAAGTTAAGGCTCAATATATACTGTCATCCTCCTGTGTGGCAAGCCGTAAATAACTGTCCCTTCAGCTGGGTGTTCTGAGTGTTGGCTCTGAAGCCACAGGCAGCTGTGTCCTTGGAAATGTGACTAAGAGAGTTCTGTAGTCCTTCCATATTTCTGCCAAAAAAAAATGGATTTACAGAATTTCTAAATCATCAAATAAGCACACTAGTTCTTATTCTTCTGTACAAATATTTAAAAATTCCTATATGATTTATCTTGAAAAATTATTTTGCTTTCATAAATGAAAAGCTATAGTAAGTGATCTTACTTACACTTGGCAAATTTATCTAAATCCAGTCTCCTGAATGGAGACGTTGGAGGGGTAGTTCCATGTAGAAAGCTTTCTTTTAGCATATCCAGGGCCTCCACAAAAAGCAAAACCTGAAACTACTAAATAATGGTAGAGTGAAAAGGTAATGGTGTAAAAGTAAAAAATAGGATAAAACATTGTTACCATTGGGTGGTTGTTCAGAACTGTTTAATGAAATCTCAAATTATCATTTTTATTGTCAAATGCTGAATTTTAAACGCTTCTACAGTTTTATTCATTTATAAGTTTCCTTTATTTGCAGCATTATTATTATTATTACCATAAGCATAAACGCATGTATTGGGAGTATATTCTGGCATATGGTGACGACTTCTCTATTGTAAACTTCGCCCTAAAATTTAGTCACAGTGTGAAAACAGTTACGGATGCCACACTCACCAAATACCACCCTCAGACAAAAGAACTGCTGTGTATTGTTCTGAGTAGATTGGTTTTATTCTTCTTGACAGTTCATTCAGTTTTGATAAATGAAGTTATAGGTTGTCACTAATTGGCAGGAAGTTTCGTTTTTCGTGAAGATGTTACTGGTTCTTTTCTCTTTCCATAGAAATAAACATATCTGTGGAGGATCTCTGATAAAGGAAAGTTGGGTTCTGACTGCAAGACAGTGTTTTCCATCCAGGTAAGATAGTTTTTAAATCAACATTTATTTGAGGCATCTAACTATATCTTCTACTGTGATTTTGATACTGAGCATTTGTTTTACAGAAATTTATCAGAAGAAGGGAACCATTTAGTCTACTTTAAATGAAAAATAGTGTGTGTGTGTGTGTGTGTGTGTGTACTTGACATGGCTTGCAGGTTGAGGTCAGAATCAACTCGTGGGAGTCAGCTCCCTCCTTCCGCCAAGTGCATCTCTGCAATCAAATTCCACAAGCATGCTTACCCGTAGAGTCATCTTGTCAGCCCTTTCTTTTAAAATTCTATTTTAAAAGTTTGGCTTTACTGATACTTTCATATTTAGTGCTCATTCAGTGTTTACTGTTTATTCAGCTGGTTTTTTTCTCATGATTGACCTTAGTCTCACTTGGGGAAAATATTTCTCTGAATTACGTAAAACACCATGTTCTGACTTCTCACTTTTACTCAGTACTTCTAGAGCGGTACTTGTGATGACCAGTAGGCTTCCTTGAATCCTTGCATCTTTTTTTATCTAGCTTGAGGACCAGCTTAGGGATAATTTCAAGGACAATGACCTCAGCAAAGATAAGGAGGCTGTACTTAGAGCTTCCGTCTCAGTTCCCGTCATACCACTGGGTTTCCGTGAATACCTTCAGCCTTAGCGATAAGCCAAATATATACCCAGCTGAAAGGAAACAAAATTTATATGCAAATTATGATTCCTGTGAAGAACATGAAGAATTTGTAACAGGTGTCTTTCTGTATGGCAAGTGTAATAAAACATGTTAGAAACCGAATGGCCAGAATTTGTACAGCTTCAAAGTTTCCTCTGCTTCAACACATTTGTGGTGCTCAGAATCTCCCTTAACAAACGTGTTGCTATGTGTTATACTTTGGATCAAAATTTAAGTGTGGTGTTTATCCTTATACGTTAAAACGACAATGGAAATGAATACTAATCTATACTTAGACACTATAGTTTGTATTTCTTTTCCTACCTAGAAACAAAGACTTGAAGGATTACGAAGCCTGGCTTGGAATTCATGATGTCCATGGGAGAGGTGATGAGAAACGTAAGCAGGTCCTGAACATTTCCCAGCTGGTCTCTGGGCCCGAAGGCTCAGATCTGGTGTTGCTGAAGCTTTCTCGGTGAGGTTCTAGACAGGATCTCCTATTTTCGCGGAAACCCGGATTACTGAAGCACTGCTTTGCAGCTGAGTTTCTTCTTCTCATGTAGATTCATCATTATCTCATATATCATGTGGATGCACTTTTGTGTGCATGTTATGTGGACATATAATAGAAAGAGGTATAATATGATTTTCATATAGCAGTAGAAGAATTTCACACAATATTCTACCTACCTTAATACTGAAGCTTAATGACAATTATTTGACTCAGAAAAAAATCAGAGTAATTCTTTTGCACAGTGAACATTTATTACAGACTAATAAATATCTCCTTAATATTGCATATGTCACGGCATGTCCATGTTTCTGTAGAATGGTATTCCCGGAGTACTCATGCTGGATTTTACCTTTTCAGGCCTGCAGTCCTAGATGACTTTGTCAGTACAATTGATTTACCCAATTATGGCTGCACAATCCCAGAGAAGACCACTTGCAGTGTATACGGCTGGGGCTACACTGGACGTAAGCTGATTTTTAAGACATGAGGGAATGTAGTTATCGAGCATATGAATGCCTTTTCTTTTCTGATTTCCTTGCTTTTATTCATTGCTCATTAACTGTATATTTTCTGTGCCGTTCCAGAGATCAACTCGGATGGTTTATTGCGAGTAGCCCATCTGTATATTATGGGGAATGAGAAATGCCGTCAGTACCACCAAGGCAAGGTGACTCTCAATGAGTCTGAACTGTGTGCTGGGGCTGAAAAGATTGGATCGGGACCATGTGAGGTAAGAAAAGTTGTTTAATAAAGTCTGACTATCTGACTGTCCATCTGTCTGTCTGTCTGTCTCCCTGCCCTGCCTGCTTATCTATCTATCTATCTATCTATCTATCTATCTATCTATCTATCTATCTATCTATCTATCTATCTATCTTCTATCTTCTATCTAATCTATCTACCTACCTACTTACCTACCCACAGGTGGAACAATCCTGTAATCCTAGAACTTGGGAAGCTAAAGCAGGAAGATTAGATCTTGATAAAAGTCTATCTTATAAACCAAACTGAACCAAAATTGCCTTAAAAGCCAATGCCATATTTTCTTGTGTGTTTTCTGTTTATTTTTGTAAAATCAAAGTATTTGTATACCGAGACATTCCTAGAGGAAGGAAGTTTAGTAAAAGCCTTCTGTAATTTTTGTGCATTTCTTTTAATTGACTAATGAGCCAGCCCATGCTTCATTCACAAAGCACGTTCAAGCCATTCTTGTCTAAAAAGACTACCATACAAACTGCAGAAGTCTCAGAGGAAGCTGTGCCCACAGGAATAGCTGGCCTGAGCCAGGGGAAGTTCACTAACACCTGACTGACAGTGGAGAAGCCTGCATAGGCCAAAACTAGGCCCTCTGAATGTGAATGACAGTTGTTTGGCTGGGACAGTCAGTGGGGCCCCTGGCCCTGGGACCAGAATTTATCCCTAGTGCTTGAGCTGCCTTTTTGGAGCCCATTCTCTTTGGAGGGAGGATAACTTGCTCAGTCTAGACATAGGGGGAACTTGGTCCTGCCTCAAAGTGATGTGCTAAACTTTTTTTATTCCCTTTGGGAAGCCTTACTCTCTCTGAGGAGTTGATGGGGGTGGGGTAGGTGGTAGACGGGGGGGGGGGGGACTGGAAGAGAGAGAGAGAGAGACAGAGAGAGAGAGAGAGAGAGAGAGAGAGAGAGAGAGAGATGTGGAATGGTATGTAAAAAGAGAAAACATTATTTCAAAAACTAAATAAAAAATAATAATATACAAAAAAGAAGTATGCAAATTAATCTTCTAGTGCATTTCTTAATGTGTTACTCTTTGTGAGTCTCCCTGGATGAACCCTATTATTAACATTGGGAGATACAAGCTTGTTTTGATGTTTTTAAGGGTGCTATGGATAGATATTCATATTTTTAAAGAAATTCTATTTTTTAAGTAAAAGGTCAATGTTACTGACTTTAATACCTTAGTTATTTTCATGTGTTAGGCAACTGTTCTTACAGCTTGGCATGGTTTTCACCCTTGTACTACACAGACAAGCTGCTAAGTTATCATTTTAGGTAGATATTGAATATGAGAAGCATATTCTTCCAGCCTCATAGCTGTGGGATTCTGGGATAGTCTGTGTAGTGAATTCAATAATAGTGTGGTAGTAAAAGAATGTACTCCTAAGTGTAGAATAAAGCACACTAAGAGGTATGCCTGGCATATACATCTTTCTCTGGAATTTATTCCCATCAAGTATGTGTTTATTGAGTTATGGAATTTTAGATAAAGTAAAAAAGGTTGGTTTCTTTCAAAACAGTGAGCACCGTTATGGTATAGTGAGAGGAATATTTAATCAGGAGAAAAGATATTTCTTAGCCCTAAGAGTTCTGTGAGCTCAGGAGTTTGGAATCATGGAGTTGAGAGATCCTCTAGAAGGAAATGCAGATGCCCTCCGTGCTACATCACGTGATCCCTTGTGGAATTTCCTTCTCCATCATTACTATCTACATGATCTTAGTTTCCTTACTTTAGCCTTGAATTATTTGTCCTTTTACCCTTTGTTTACAATTTCCAAATTCGTGCAGAAGAGTGGGCCTTACATCACTTGCATGTCTCCCATAGAAGATAAAGGTCATCCCAAAGAGTCACATGTTTACATGTGACCTTCCCTTCCTCTCTGCTCTCTCTTCTTACATTCCTCCTTTCTTCCTAGCTTCTTTTCATCTGTTATTTGGTTGTTTCATCAGTCAAGAATATTTGAAGAGAACGACCCTAAATTTCTATGTGGTAGAAGTGGTAGAGTGTCTACAGAAAGTCTCCAAAGACAGTCATTTTGAAAAGTGACTGTCAGGGGTGGCTGGTGTCTTATTTAAACCGCAATTTTATTGCCTTATGGGGCTTGTTGTCTTTTTTAGAAAAAAGATTTCTGTACTGTTTGATATTTGTTTTCAGGTCTGCCTTAATTTACCTTAAATTACCTTTATTTAATTTGATAAATTTATATTTATCAAAAAATATATATCAATGACTCCTTCTTTCTACCCAACATACAGATATAACTTTTATAGTTTTTATTTAATTTTTAAAAATTTCATTGCTTTTAGAGGAAAATGAAGATAATCTCAAACATTGTTTTTTGTTTGTTTGTTTTGTTTATGAGACAAGGTTTCTCTGTAGCTTTGAAACCTGTCCTGGAACTAGCTCTTGTAGAACAGGCTGGTCTCAAACTCATAGAGATCCACCTACCTCTGCCTCCCGAGTGCTGGGATTAAAGGTGTGCACCACCACCACCTGGCTCACACATTCTTATTTATATTTGAATGCTTAACGCTAGTCATTGTGGTTCTTTGTTATGTGTATATATGAGTGCTTGTATGCTTATACATACCTCATATGCATGCTTGGTGCCCATGGAAGCCACAATAGGGTGTCAGGTTCCCAGTAGCTGGGATTATAGTCAACCTCAATGGGTGGTGGGAACCAGAGATGTAGGTCCTCTGAAAGAGTCCTCTTAAATACTGAGCCATGCTTCCAGCTCTGTAACTGTACTGTTAAGAGGGTGTGTGGCACATCAAAGTGATACAACACAATTCTAACAGTTATCTCTACAAAGGTGTGCAGTATGAACACATGCATATTCATACAGTTAATATTTTTGTATTAATGTGTATATCATATATGTATATACACAAGTTAATCCATATTCGTCATATTTCTTTACCTGATGATATAGTAAAACATTTAAATTACAACTATATTAACTACTAGTATCAACTGTGAATAGAGAAATAGTTCAAGCTTGGAAAAGTAATTTCCAAAGTATATAAAATTATTGTTTCAGTTATAAGGATTTCTTATTTAAATTGTTAAGATAATCTTTTGGTGGCAGGCAAAGAGTGTTTTAGAAAGGAGAGAAAGTTAAGGTACTCTTAACCATTAAATCACGTGATTACAAATGGATTTTCTCTATATTTTACAAGTCTATATATTTTCCAGATGTTGATATTGAACACTTGGTGAATATCCATAACAAAATAAATATAAAATTGACATTACTCGGCAGGGGGATGCTGAGAGATGGTTCGGTGGGTTAAGGCACCTGTGGCCAAGCCAAAGGAGCGGAGTTCAAACCCCTGGTAGACGGAGAAAACCAATCCCCACATGTTATCTTCTGACTGCCACATGCATGGAGATATATACAATAATTAAAATGTAAAAACATTGACGTCATTGAATTACTATACCGTTTAGCTGCAAGTCATCAGGGGAATGCTACTGAAGAATTATTGTTTATTTCTACTTACAAAATAATTTGTTTTGTTGTTGTTGTTTTTTCTCCTTAGGGAGATTATGGTGGCCCACTCATTTGTGAGCAACACAAAATGAAAATGGTTCTTGGTGTCATTGTTCCTGGCCGTGGATGTGCCATCCCAAATCGCCCTGGCATTTTTGTCCGAGTAGCATATTACGCAAAGTGGATGCACAAAGTAATTTTGACATACAAATTGTAATAGCCGTAGAAGAAGCCAGTGTGTTGGAAACATCCATCTATACATGAGGATTTCAGAGACGTCGAGATTAAAATGTAACCTAAACCAATCCTAAAACAGCTACTTGAGTGTTGTGAGTGTTCAGAAACTCATTAATATATATGGGTGTTTTCTGTTGTTCTGTTTGTCAGTGTTATGTTGTAAATGTTGAAGTGAATTAAGGTACCTGTAAGTGCAGTAACATATCTCCTGAAGATACTTGAACGGATTCAAAAATGCAATAGTTGCTAGATGCTAAGAGATTTAAAGGTTAAGGTTGATTATCATTCTATGCTGCTTTTCAGGTTAATATCTTAATAATGAATCAATCGTAAGTTAAACATTATTTTAACCCCACCGAAACCAATCTGTACTTTGTGTTTTTAACTTCTAAATCTATATTAAATTATATTACACTTCATATGGCACATGTTATAGTTCATTCATTTTTTTTCACAACATGTATCCTGCAATACTGGCACACAAACCACCTTTCATGAAAACAGATGACCATAACAAATGGCTGAATACACATGCAGTAACATTACAGCTTGAATCATGATGTATCTAGTGTAATATCTAAATGTTTTGGATGTATGTATCTATATTTATTCGAAAATGTAAAGTTTTTGAAAGATCAGTGGGAATATTCAGGAAAGGTACAAAGTATAAGTGTTGATCCTTTGTACATATCACATGTGACCTCCACTGGAAAGTGTTCATGGTCAGGACAGGACCCATAGGTTAAAAGAATGACTAGCCTGTATGTTTATTTATATTTATCAGCCTAGTTATTTTGTGTGCTCTCTAATTCCTAGAAAGCAGAAAGTAATTTGTGTACTTGTCTTATTTCTTTCCTCCAAATTTGAGCTACCTATTTATGAAGGATATTGGTAGATCCATTTTCTTAAAACATTTATTCAGCTTTCAAGCATGTCTCAATGAAGAAATTTGAAAGTGTCTTTGTCTTTAAAAGATGTATTTATATGGGTTAGTATTAAAACTTGCTGCTATGATTGGCTTCTAGCTCTCCTTAAATTAAAAAAAATGATTTAGCATAAAAATAACATGTCTGCAAAACTTTGTGACCATACCTTCATTAAATTTTACTTTGAAATATTTTGAAGAAAAAAATTAAAATACTTTCCTTAATCTAAAAATTCTTATTCTTTGAGTAATAGAAAAAATATGAAGTAAAATAGTTTTTCTAAATTCTTTAATTCAATGACTTTCAAAAGTATAATTGATTCTGAAAAATCAAATATGTTGGAAAGATTTCATATTTTCTCATTTCTTTTTAACAAAACTCTTAATGACATGGAAGAGTCATTTAGATTTTATAATCTATATAACATTTAAATTATATTTATTATTCTACTGGCCATGACTAGCTAAGAGCTGTATATACAGAAGTAGGATACTAAAACGTAATAAGACAGCTTCTAAGTTCTCAGTCTTCATGTGTACATCAAGATTATTAAAAGTTATAATTTGAGTGTTTTGAATCCAGTGTTCCCATTCTTGAGACTGAATTCTTTTAGAGTATCTGAAATCTGAAGTTTCAAAGGATGCCCTAATGCATTCGCAGAATTTCTGGAAGGCAATCCAGTTCTTGCACAAAAACTATACACACACACACACACACACACACACACACACAAATGCATATATGTTTTTGATAGCATAGGTGCTGTGTTGATCAACAGTGGATGCAGAGAGACCCAGTGAATTGCTGTCCTTATCATTTTACATCCATTACATTTTCTTTCCTTTTGCAACATGTCATTCAAACAAGGCATAAATTTCAAAGATATATTATTAAAATATTAAGGTCCTTCTCATAGCTTCTTACTGAATTGAATAGATTTCAATGTTACATATAAATTATATTGATAAAGCTGTTATGATAATTATGATACTTTAACATACTAACATTCTACAATACTTCCTACAGTGTATTTTTTGTAATTATCCATGAGAAGAGGAACAGAAATTACCTAGAAACAATATGCAGTCAAGTTTTTAGATACTTTGGAATCAGTGTTTCTACTTTTAGTGAAAAGCAAACAAATATGTCAATAAGTCACCAACATGGTTTGTTAAGCAACTCTTCCCATTTTCTTTGCAATGGTCAAAGTCGGAGCTGACAGTGAACAAGATCCATAGGGTCTTACTTGCTAGAAAATGGTAGAGTTATTTTCTAAGCAACACTATATATGGGGTGGTTTTCTATGAATAAATTTCAAAGGAAAAGGAGAGAAAAATTCAGCTTATTTAGAAATCTATATTATTTTGTCTCATGGACAAGCAGCCCTTTTGAATTATGAGCTCCAAAGTTGGTTTTGTTTTGACTGGGTAAGAGTTACACACTGTCATAATTGTAGACATTTTCTTATGTCTGTAGGAATAGGAGTGTAAAACTAAAATCTTAGTCATGTGCCTCTGCTGTGCAGAGAGGTGATAATTCTTTTGTATTTTTCTTTAATGTTATTGTAAAATGTAAAGTAACTTTTACCAATTTGCTGTGGGCAGGTCCTCAGTATAATTGTTTCTAGTGAGTTGGTCTCCATTCAAAGGCTCTGGCTTGCCGCCTAAGTGTTTCAAGCTACAGGAATGGGAAACACTGGATGGCAAGAAAAATGACAATAATGGCAATGTGTCAGAAAGGCTGTATTTCCTGTGGATGCTTTCTGCTGGTACCAATGGCACTGTGCGGAGCTGATGCTCCAGCTACAGCATCCCTGAAAAAGAGCACTGTCAAGAACCAGTAGTCGCTGTCAGGCATTTTCTTTTCTCTTACAATACAAACACTAGCTTTGTAATAGGGAACGGAAAATGTCAATACTATATCATGCTAAGTAAAGGGAAACCTTAAATTGATTTAAAATAACTACTTCTACTCACTGAGTGTATACAACCACTCATTTACATTTATAGAAAACTCATAAAATAAAACGGATTTGGGTAAACACAATATATTTGCCTTTTTACAAAGAGTAATTGGCAATAAATCACTCTGCAAAAATTAAGTCCAAGTAAGAATATGTCTTTCAAAATTCAACTGAAGTTTGTACCAAGAACTTATTAATAAGAACCAAACAAACAAACAAAAACATCGAACTATCCCAGACCCTTACCTCTTGACAGTGCCATTTTTGCGTAGGCTCATTTCTGTTTGTCCAGAAAGCTTCTGTCTTCAGAAGCTGAAAGCCGAATCCTGTGGCTATCACAGCGAGTCTGCCTATGTAAACAGGACAAGGGTAAGCTGCCGATTGAGTGGGATAGCTGGATGCTTACCCCAAAGAGAACACTGTGGTGATGGCTTGTATTATAAATTCTCTGTAGTTAATAAAGTTGTTATTTTTATAACCATAATTATATTGTTATTCTTAATAATAATAAAATATTTTACCAAATGTCTCCTTTCTCTTTTATAATCATACGTTTATGTAACTGTTCAAGGACTCTAAAGTGGCAACCAGCAACAACATGGGTTTAGTAGATAGAATTAACATACACTTTATCACGAGAAATACATAATTTCTGTATACAATTAAGTAAAAATTGCATATTTTTCTGCCTTCTTTCCATGGCACTGTCAGGGCTCTCGAAAAAATCATTACCATCTATAAACTTGAATATCTTCAAGTGTAAAGTAGGTTTATTTTACCATTATTTAGATTCGCTATGAAACTACTATGTTGCCTTTTGCAACGATACAGAGAATATTATAAATGTCCCTAATTTCCCATACAACTAGGTGTTATAAAATTGTTTATAAGTTTCAATTGAGCTATGCAATCTTTACAGGGTTATGGGATAATTTCACAATACATATGAGTCCAAAGAATGTATTTACTTAAATGTAGAAGAACTAATTATTAACTCTCTAAACAAGAGCTCTGTAAACCATTGATTATTTATACCTCTGCCGTACTGTCTCTCCCTGACCCAAAGTAGCTAATTTTATATAGATTCTTATTGCAAATGATGATTCTCATATATATAACTTCATAGGCACAGTGAGACAGCTTTTCATTTTTAATGGTATGCTTAAAGTTGATATGCACACTTATCCACTATGTCAGCATGATGTTTAAGAGTCTATACAACAAATTTTTAAAAATTCACTTTATTCTACAAGAGTTAGTTCCAGGACAGGCACCAAAGCTACACAGAGAAGCCCTGTCTCGACAAAGAAAACAAAACTAAAAATTCACTTTATCCTTCTCTACAATCTATCTCTTGTATTCTTTCAAGTAAAGAGTCCAGAATTCTTTGAGAAATATCGTTGCAACATTTCTCAGATAAGAGAACAAACTTCATAGGTAAACTCAGAAAACGTGGGCTCCTAATACAACTTTGTTATTCTTCTGTACTGTGCTGCTCTAACTAATCTCTAATTTTAAGTCTTAAATTTTTACAGTAATTACTAACACGCTTAAAGAACGGTAACTCGTTCATGCTTTCTTGTAGAAGTTCTCAGAGCTATTTTTATTGAGTGATCAGTATTGAAATGAACTTTTCGTTGCTGAATTAAGCTGATTTTTAATATGTTCTTTAACCTTTTCATTTAGTATTTGAGAATTGCACACATGTATGCAGTATATTTTGAGCACATTTCCCCATCCCCACAGCTCCTCCTGAATCCCTTCATATCCTCCTCCTGACATCACATCATTTATTATCATGAGCCACTGAGGCCAATTAGTGCCGCCCGCATACACATGTATGTGGGGAAGTCCACTGGGGCACCATAATTAATCGTTATTTGTCCAAGACCCAAAAGAATCATTTCAATCTGTATTTCCTCTATGCTTTGGTCCAGCAGTCCTATCGTGGTTCTCTGTCATTAATCTCATAAGAGTACTCTCCTTCACCTAGGCAATTCTAAACTAGCTCTCCACACCCTTTTAAGCAACGACCAGCTTGTCGTGTAGGAGTAGCAGCAAGCAGTTTACTCTAAGAAGCTTGGGATTGTCTTTTGCAGTTTACATTCACAAGTATCTCTGTTGCTGTAACATAAACGGGGGCCTGCTTGTTGGGGTTTCTGTCCAGCCCAGTACCCTAGCTGTTTAGTCCCAAAGAAAAACACACAGAGATCTCTATAAGTTATAAAGGTGATTGGCCCATTAGGTCAGGTTTCTTATTAGTTCTTGTTAATTATACTAACCCATCATTCTGATCTATTTTAGCCATATGACTCAGTACCTTTTTCAGTGGGGCAGGTCACATCCTGCTACTTTGGTGATCTGGGCAGAAGTGGGAGGAATCAGCTTCCTCCTTCCCAGAATTCTCCTGTTCTCATTGCATCATTTCTACTTCCTGTCTGGTTTTCCCGCCTATCCTTCCTGCCTGGCCAATCAGCGTTTATGTAAAACACGATTGACAGACTACAGACAATTATCCTGCACCATGTTGCATATGTTATTTATGAAAGAAGAAGTTCACTGCAAGTTAAAGGTGTATTTGAAGAAATTAGGGAAGAAATTATGAAACCATCATCAACATGCTACTGCCTTAAGTATGTCGACTGAGATAGAAATAAAATAAAATAAAACTCACTTTTACTTCATGGAACTCAAAAAAATGTAATAATAGTTTATAAATCAACTGTGTGCTCATTTTTGGTTTAAAATATAAAACATTAAAAACATAAGCCTTATAGCAACATGTGGGACCCCAGGCAAGCATTAGTTCTTCGTCGCTCTCTAATATTCTTGAATAATCAGTTTTTCATGCTCACTTCTTCTAACATTTTTAAATGTAATCCTTATGCCAGAGTTCACCAGAATTTTTTCTACCATCACTAAGCTTTCACATTTCGTGTGGCTGCTGTTGTGTCTGCATTCTCAGCCCCAATCTAGAAGTCCCCCTCAGCCCCTAGAGTGCTTGTCCCTGTTCACCTGTACTTGGTTGTAACTGCGCTGCGACTGTCCTGGGTCAGACTTGCTACAGTGGGTATTATTTTTGCTCTGCACTGTGTGACCCTGAGTTTATACTTCATAAACACCAGCAATGTCCTGTTATTAACATTTCTATAGTCTTGATTTTTCACAGTGTTTCACATATAATGGTGGTAAAAAATATCCATAATGAATAATAAAAAATGAGGTCTCTTTTTTGGAGACTTAATACTGTTTCTAAGAGAATTTGATTTGGATACAATTTATACAGTTGTCACTAAGAGTTATACATTGTAGATCTTACATTTAATCCAACTATTTAGATTTGAATTAGCAAATGGGGCTAATTTAAAATGTCCTATTAATTGCAGGTACTAGGTGACGCTTGGAAAATATTTTTTTCTTTATAACCTGATACACAGAAATTATGCATGATATGTGTGGGGCATCTTGTGATATTTTGGCAGTGTGTATAAAGTACAATGTTCAAATCAGATTAAGTGTATTTTCTTGAACACACATAATTTCTTTATGATAAATCATTCTGCTGTTGTTTAAATATGGAGGACATGTTTATTATCTAGGGTTTCCTCGTTGCTCAGTTGCACACCAGCATGCCTTGCTTTGGACTAAATGGAATTTAGTACCCGTGGGTTAACTCTCATCGCCATTCCTCAACTTTACCCAGATTCTGGTATCCACCGTTCTCCTCTCACATCGATGAGACTGTATTTAAAAACCTAGTGTGTGAACAAGACTGTGGCGTTCGCCTCTCTGTTTGTTGCTTATTTCAAGAAACAGGATGATCTCCAGTTCCAGCCACGGTGCTGCAATTAGCAGAATTGAATTCATTTTGATGTCTTAAAAATACTCCACTGTGTCTATCTGCCACATCATTCAGTTGATAGATAGCTAGATTGATTTCTTACTTTGAATGAAAGTGCTGAAATGTGTTGGGGAGTGAGGATGCCCTGGTAGCAGACAGAGTTTATTACTAGCAATGGAATCTGTGGATTGAGTAGAGGTTCTGTTTACGTGTCTGGGGAGTTTCCGTCTTGGTTTTCACGATGGCTGGGTTAATGGGAACCAGCATTCCCCTTCTCATACCCCGAAGCTCTAGTTTAGCTTTGTGGGTTTTCACAATAGTCATTCTTACGGTGAAATGATGGCTCATTGTGGTTGAATTTATGCTTCCACGATGATGTGGAGTATATTCTTTTAAAAAATATGTGTTGTCCATTTGCATCTTCTTTATAGCGTGTCTGTTGACACCTGCTTTCTGTTTTTTAATAACTGGGCTGGTTTTCCAGGCTTACAATTTCGCTGCCATCAGCTGAGCTTTGTGCCCATGACCGCGTGTTGTCCTCCGGTCAGCTGTGCAGTTGAGATTTATTTTCCTGTCCTGTCCCGTGAGCTGTCTTTTCCACTTTGATGGTTTTCTTGGCTGTGTAGACGCTTCCCAGTTTGCCATCCTACTTTTATAATTCTGCTTTTGTTTCCCATTTTCTTTTTTTTTAGCTGAAAAATAAAAAACCACTTCCAATTGTAATGTGTTTTAAGTATTTTTTTATATTAGTCCGATCAGATGTTCAGCACTGTTGTGATAACAGTGGTTATAACAGGGGGCATTCTAGTATTGATTCAGATCCTAAAGAGAAAATTTTCATCCTTACTGTATTTAGTATGATGTTAGCTCTATTGCATATCATCTTTTTATCCATTTAGTTAATTAATTAATTTTTGGTTTTTCAAGACAGGGTTTCTCTGTAGCTTTGGAGCTTGTCCTGAAACTGGCTATTGTAGATCAGGCTGGCCTTGAACTCACAGAGATTCGCCTGTCTCTGCCTCCCGAGTGCTGGGAGTAAAGATGTCTGCAACCACTGCCTGGCAATGTATCATCTTTGTTAAGATGGGATACATTACTCCCATTACTAATTAAAAGCGTTACCATGAAGAAATGTTAAATTATATCAAATAATTTTCTGCTCCTCATAATGATCATATTGATGTGGCTCTTCATTCAATTGACATGATGTATCATGTACATTGTTTTGCATATGGAATGAAGCCTTGATCATGGTCAATAATTTGTAGGATTTGGTTTACTAATGTTCTAGAATATTTGCATCTATGTTTATCAGGAAGATTTTGAAGCACTTTCGTGTTTTTGTGTGCTTATCTAGTTTTAACATTAGCATAATCCTGCACAGAGATAACAGTTTAACATTCTGACGTTTCTTAAAAAGTGAAGAATTATTGACTTTCAAAAAGTTAATGTTCTCCTATTTGTAGATTGATTTTAAAAATAAAAATGGGAAATTCAATTTTTATGGTTTTTGAAATTGTGATAATTGCACAGTTTTCTCTTAGTTCTCGCTCCAACATTTTCCATGCACGCTCTAGCTTTCTTTCAAATTCCTGGCCTCTTTTTCTTTAGCTGTTTCATATTAAATACATTATCGACCTGTATAAATTCCTAAATACAATCTTCTTATTCAGGATTGATCATTTGGTCTATCTCAAATCAATGGTCTTTTTTTTTATTAATTTATAAAAGTTTCCACTTCCGCCCCTCCTCCCAATACCCTCGCACTCCCGCCACTCCCTCTCCTCCTCCCTCTCCAGTCCTAAGAGCAGTCAGGGTTTCCTGCCCTGTGGGTAGTTCAAGTTCCTCACCCCTCTCTCCAGGTCTAGGAAGGTGAGCATCCAAACAGACTAGGATCACAAAAAGCCAGTACATGCAGAGGAAACAAGTCCCAGTGCCACTATCAGTGGCTTCTCAGACAGTCCCTGTGCCAGCCACATTCAGAGAATCCGGTTTGATCACATGCTCGTTCAGTCCCAGTCCAGCTGGCCTTGGTGAGCTCTCATTAGATCAGTCCCCATGTATCAGTGGGTGATCGCACTCCTCACGGTCCTGCCTTCCTTGTTCATGTTCTCCCTCCTTCTGCTCCTCATTTGGACCTTGGGGGCTCAGTCCAGTGCTTCAGTGTGGGTCTCTGTCTCAATCTCCATCCGTCGTCAGGTGAAGGTTCCCTCTGATTCTGCCTTCCTTGCTCACGTTCTCCCTCCTTCTGCTTCTCATTTGGACCTAGGGAGTTAAGTCCAGTGTTCCAAGTGGGTCTCTGTCTCTATCTCCATCCATCGCCAGATGAAGGTTCTAAGGTAATATGCAAAATATTCATCAGTATGGTTATGCAAGGCCAGTTCAGGCACCTTCTCCTCTGCCATTATGGGGTTAGGGAGAAACCTGGTGTTAGGGAAATTCCCGGGAATCCACAATGATGACCCCAGCTAAGACACCTAGCAATGGTGGAGAGGATGCCTGAACTGGTCTTCCCCCATAATCAGATTAGTGACTACCCTTACTATGATCATAGAACATCCAGTCACTGATAGAAGCAGATGCAGTGACCCACAGCCAAGCACTCAGCTGAGCCCCTGGAACTTAGTTAAAGAGAGGGAGGAGGGATCATTTGAGCAAAGGGGTTCAATATCATGATGGGAAAACCACAGAGACAGTTGACCCAAGCTAGTGGGAACTCATAGACTCTGGACTGACAGCTTGGGATCCTGCATGGGACCTAAGATTTCTGAATGTGGGTGACAGTTCTATGGTTGATCTGTTGGGGAACTCCCTAGTAATGGGACCAGGACATATCCTGGGTATATGAACTGACCTTTTGGAGACCATTCAATATGGTGGGATACCTTGCTCAGCCTTGATACAGGAGGAGGGGCTTGGTCCTGCCTCAGCTTGGTATGCCAGACTTTTTTGACTCCCCAAGGTAGAGGCCTTACCTCCTCTGAGGAATGGATGGGAGATGGAATGGTCAGGTAGAGGTGGGAGAAGGGGAGGGAGGGGGAACTGGGGCTAGTATGTAAAGTTAAAAAGATATCTTAAATAAAAAAGTAAAGGTGTTTTCTTAATAAAACAAATACAATTTAATTTATATAAGGGTATGTTTTCCAATTTTGTATTTCACATGAACAGTCAATGCCATAAACACTGCAATTACTGTGAATATTCTCAGTCAACACTCAGGATCGTCTACACATTGCTTGTGGGTAAAGCTGTCACTGGAGCAGCATTAGAAAGCGTCATAACACTGACACTGTCACTTCATCAACACAAGATTTCCATTTGAGGATCTCTTTTCAGCTGAGAAGCCAACATAGCTAGCAGGCTGCAAAGAGATACAAGGAAGGATTTTTGCATTGATCCTTCCATATAGTTTATAGCTTTTGAAATATATTCTAAAGTTTTCAGATCTCTGAGTTTTCATATGACATAAAATATAAATATAATCATAACTGAGAATACATGAGCACACCCTGTATTTCACGATTTATACAACCTATCAACCACAATACTTTGCTCTACACTTATGTCAATCATATCTCAACACAAATGAAAAAATATTGCTGAGAAAATCAACTACTAAAAGTAATCACCAAAGAAAAGATATTTTATGAAAAAAACTCCAAGAAATGATTTTTTTAAAAAAGCATTTAAAGGTCTCTAGACTATGGGGAATAATTTTTAAGAACATTTTTCTCTTTGGTTGTTCAAAGAGTCATTATAATAGGAAATGCTTAAGTTATACTGATTGTGAGAATCTGGAAAAAAAAATGATGACACCTTAATCAGATAGTTTTGGCAATAATTCTCAGTTGTGAAGGCTGAACTCATATAAATGAATATGAAAAACCACAGCAACTCTAATCTTGGGCATTCCCTAGGAAATAATTGCTCAATTAAGGTTGGATTTTACTCAAACAAGTCTTTCATGTAACTTTTCAGAACCATGTGGAGAAAACCATGTGTTCAAGGCTTGAAAAAGTGTGGAGGTACATGGAGGTCTCAAATTCTACTCCACACTATAGTAGTTAAGACACTTGGGATAATATTTACATTTTTTCATTAATAAAATTTCATTCAGCTTGACATCAGATGTACAAGTTGAAACAACCAATGAGACAGGATTCTTGCCAGTTAATGTCACAACACAGGAGGAAGACAGAGGAAGTGGTACTTTGGTATAGTGACAAAACACTCAGTCTCGTGGGACGTTATTTGAATTTAAAGCATACCCCTGGGAAGGCTACTGTGTATAAAGTCAAGCAGGGCACAGAAGAGCATTTTAGCAGTACTGTGTCTAGAGGCAACAAGAGAATGCAGTTTGGTTGTCATTAATGGGATGATTATATTGCATACAGTATGAAATGCACACTACGAAATGCAACGTAGACATTGAAAAGGGTGTCGTTGAAGAAAATGAATCCATATAAAAATAGCTCCTTGACAATATATGCATGATCACATTTATAGAGGACACTGAGATTGAGAGGCAAACTCCTTTAAAAGATAACTTTAATTTTAATCATCCCATTTCCCAAGCCTAGTAAGAACAAATAAATAATTACACAACAAGAAAACTGGGTTTCAGATCGGAAAGTCCACAGCTCAAGAGATAGTGGTGATGGGCAGCAACCACCTGAAGAAACAGAAAAAGGGAACTAAGAACAAGCTGGTAGTTTTATAGTTGAAACCAGATCTAGGCAGAGGACTTTTCAAAATAACTTAAGACACGAGATACAATCTGGACACATAAAGTGAAGAAAGTAGATAAACAAACACATACATATATTCACACACACACACACACACACACATATATACATATATATATATGTATATACATATATATGTGTATATATATATATATATAATTAGCTGGATCCCCTGTTAAACTAAAAAGCAGCTTTAAAAAGATTCCTAAATGTTTTACACAATGTTGTTAGCCTAGAGTCATAAGCAACCACATCCAAATGAGGTAAGCTAAAAAAGTAAAACAACCTTTTTTGAAGAGCAAGTAAACACTGTATACTATGTACAGATGGCACATGGTGCCAATCTCTGATGCAGTGGTCCAATTGAGCTATGCCTTTGCTACGGCCTTGGACAGATGCTGAGCTGTGTACAATTCAGCTGTGTCGGAGTGTTGATCTTAGCATGTTGGGCGTTGCAGACTTGTTCTTGATAGGCGTGTATTTGTAAGTTTAGCATTGTTGAAAGAAGTTTCTGTCCCACCTGGTCCTTCAGTGGTTCAGCCCCAAAGGAATCACACAGAGGTCTACATTAATTATAAACTATAATTTATTAGTTTGATTGGCCTAGTATCTCAGGCTTCTTGTTAATTAATTCTTATAAATTGGCCCATCATTGTTGCCTATGTTAGCCATGTGGCTTGGTACCTTTTTTGGTGAGGCAGTCACATCTTGCTTCCTCTGTGGCTGGGTCACAACTACAGACTGCAGTTCCCTTTTCCCAGCATTCTCGTTGCCTCCCCTCTACTTCCTGCCCTGTCACCCCGCCTATACTTCCTGTCTGGCTACTGGCCAATTAGCATTTTATTAAAAATAATACAAGTGATGGAATAAAAGACCATTGTCCCATAGCACACCATGACTACATTCTTAGCCAGGGGCTGTGTGACAGGCAGAAGGGATTTGTCTATGTAGAACAGGCAGTGCTGCAGAGTTGGTGTCCCATCACTGTTAAGAATTTTCATTGCTAAGTACAAAGCTCCGACTACAAACTTTGAAGGAACAAAGTGCACCATGTGGTGGTCCAGCATAGTGAGCTCCATGAGGTATCTGGCCGAAGTTCAGCATCAATCTCTCCAATTTTGGACATTCTGTGAAGGAAGTGCAGAGGCAAAGGGCGACCCAAACTGAAGTTTAAAACTTTTAGAATCTTTATTTCCATCGATCTGATTTGGTGCTTAGTGTAAGTGTTGCTAGTCAGAAAAGCAAAGTCCCCTATTTCCGGGTGGTACATTTCTTCATATTTGTTTGCAATGAACATGGCAGTCACGCCAGCCAGCTCCAGCATGTTAGGCACATAATTATCCCGCATGAACTGGTCGGTCAATGGAAACAGTCATGTACATGTTCTCCTGCAGCAGCCTAAATTTCATCAGAACCCGTGTCAGCAAGCCAATTAGGAAAGTTTTCATGTTTCCCGTGATTTCTCATGATTCCAACGGGTCTTTTGGTCTAACCGACTGTTCTTCCTCAAGTTGTCTGAGACAAGCATACACATCTTTCACACATTCACTACACAGGCTTGGGTCAGCTCCATCATCTGCATCCATGTAACATGAAGGGCTGGCTTGTTGGGGTTTTCTATCCTGCCCAGTTCCCACAGCTGTTTAGCCCCAAAGAAAATCATACAGAGATCTCTATAAGTTATAAAACTGATTGGCCCATTAGTTCATTCTACTTATTTGTTCTTGTAGCTTATATTAACCCATTATTCTGATCTATGATAGCCATGCGGCTTAGTACCTTTTTCAGTGGGGCAGATCACATACTGCTGCTTCGGTGATCTGGGTAAGAGTGGGAGGAATCAACTTTCTCCTTCCCAGACTTCTCCTGTTCTTCTTGCATCATTTCTACTTCCAGTCTGGTTTTCCAGCCTATACTTCCTGCCTGGCCAAATAGCATTTATTTAAAACATGATTGACAGAATACAGACAACTCTCCCGCACCACTTCCACATCACTCATGGCAAGAATTACAGCAGAGAAAGCCGGACACAGATACTCTTCTGCAGGGGTACATCCAGATGTTTCCATTGGGCTTGGAGAGGGATTATCAACCAAAATAGGTCCGGGAGAAAGGTTTTCTTCCATAGCAGGTTTAGGCTCAAAAAGTTCCACCTCTGGTTCACTCACAGACACTTTCTCTAGAGGTTTTGGTGGGATTTTAGATGAAACTTTTCCAGGAAGTGAAGATTTAGTTCCTTTTTCGGAGGGACTCTTGACACTACCTGTTCGTTGACTTTGTTACCGATATCTTCGAGAGCTGTTCTTGGTCTCAGCCCAGGCTTGGAGGCTGCAGCAATTACCGCAGGTACACGCTTGGCGCCAGTCATGCTGACCTTGGTTTTATTTTCTGTGTTACTTTTCCTAGTGACCCTGAGACCCATGGCTCCTCCTGAAGAAGAGGCTTGGCAACCAGAAGCAAATAACCCGACCCCTGACTGACCATAGTCAGACACCATCACCTGATCCTCCGCAGCATCCTGCGGATAATATTTACTTTTATTGCAATGAAAAATTCTCTTTCATATTCGAGACAATGTTTTCTTTCCATTTTAAGGACTGATTCCTGTATTTACTCTGTGGCTTGAGAGTTCTACTCTGTTCAAAATCTGTGCTGACTTTTTAACAAAAAATAACTTCTAGAAAACCTATTTATTTGACACAATGTCCAATATCAATATTCTTGCTCAAGCTTTCTCTTTTCTAATCAATGCAAAAATGTTAATACACCTAGGAATATTTGAATTGCCTTTTTTTTGGACATTTGTAACATTTATTGAAATTCTCCTGTCATTTATATTATTGCAAAATTAATTATTGCAACAATCGAATAGTTTTCTTATTTTGTTACCATTAAAGCTTTGAAGAATAGTGCAGCTTGTTCTCATTGCAGTAGATTTTACAATGTCCTTATTATATCTGTTACTTTTTCATTTTTGGAAATAGAGAATTAAGAGAAAGTTAACAAAAAAAAAGAAGTGGGGGAAAGATTTTAAAAACTGGAAGAGCTTTAAGAGGAAATTTACAAAGATTCTATGTATTCCCCAAAGCAAGGTTAACGGAAGAGCTAGGAGCCATGGTTCCTTGCTCGCCTTCTTTCTTCTAATTCATTGTCACTTGTGTTGCTATGAAACTGTGTGATGAGTTGCCCCGAACCTAAGTATGTAAGAAGAACAGCCTGTGGGTGGAGTAATCTAATCACAATTTGTTTTTTACTTTTTAAATTTTTTTTAAACAGGAAACAAACTATCTCCTTTCATAATACACACCAACACAAGTTCCCACTCCCTCCTCTCCTCCCATTCCCTCCATTTATTCCCCCACTCCACCCCCCATCCACTCCTCAGAGAAGGTGAGGCACATTGCTTTTGGGAAGGTCCAAGGCCTTCCTTCCTATATCTAAGCTGACTAAGGTATCCATCCAAAGAGAATAGGTTCCCAAAAAGCCAGTACATGCAGTAGGGATAAATCCTGGTGTCACTGCCAGTAGTCCCTCCGTCTGCCCCAGCCAAACAACTGTCAACCACATTCAGAGGGACTAGTTTGGTCCTATGCTTGTTCCTTTCCAGTCGGGCTGGAGTTGGTGAGCTCCCATTAGCTCAGGTAGACTGTTTCAGTGGGTGAACCCATGTTGGTCTTGACCTCTTTGCTCATATTCTCATTCCTTCCACTCTTCAATTGGACTTCGGGAGTTCAATCCAGTGCTCCGAAGCAGGTCTCTGCCTCTGCTTCCATCAGTTGCTGGACAAAGATTCTGTGGTGACATTTAAGATAATCATCAGTCGGACTACAGGGCAAGGCAAGTTCAGGCTTCCTCTCCTCTCTTGCTTAGGGTCTTAGCTGTGGTCATCCTTGTGGATTACTGGGAATTTCTCTAGAACCAAGTTCCTTGCTAACCCCATAATGGCTCCCTCAATCAAGATATCACTTTCTTTGCTCTCATCTCTGTCCTTCCTCCACCTCAACTATTCCATTCCCTCCAGTTCTCCTTGCTGCTCCCCTTCTCCTCTCCTCTTTCATTTCCACCCTCCCTTCTCCCCACCCTCATGCTCCGAATATTGTCAGGCGATCTTCTCTATTTTAACCTCTTGTTGGATCTATATACGTTTTTCTTAGATTCACCTTATTACTTAGCCTCTCTAGGATCATGAATTATGGGCTCAATATCTTTTATTTATAGCCAGTAAGCCCATATTCATCTTTTTGGGTCTGCATTACTTCACTCAGAATAGTGTTTTCTAGATCCATCCATTTGCATGATAAATTCAGGATGTCATTGCTTTTTTTAACCACTGAGTAGTACTCTAATGTGTAAATTGCCACATTTTCTTTATCCATTCTTTGGTTGAGGGGTATCTAGGTTGTTTCCAGGTTCTGGCTTTTACAAATAAAGCTGCTATGAACATAAATGAACAAATGTCTTCGTAGTATGATTGAGCACCTTTTTGGTATACACCCAAGAGTGATCCTGAGAAATTTTCTGAGAAATTTTCTGAGAAATTGCCATACTAATTTCCAAAGTGGTTGCACAAGTTTGTATTTCCACCAACAATGGATGACTGTTCCTCTTACTCCACATCCTTTCCAGCATAAGCTATCATTGGTGTTTTTAATCTTAGCTATCTGAGAGGTATAGATGGAATCTCAGAGTTGTTTTGATTTGCATTTCCCTGATGGCTAAGGATGTTGAACATTTCCTTAAGTGTCTTTCTGCCATTTGAGATTCTTCTAATGAGAGTTCTCTGTTTAGTTCTGGGCTCCATCTTTAATTAGGTAATTTGGAATTTTGATGTCTAATTTCTTTAGTTCCATATATATATATATATATATATATATATATATATATATATATATATATTGGAGATCAGTCCTTTGTCTGATGTGGGGTTGCTGAAGATCTTTTCCCATTCAGTAGGCTGTTGTTTTGTCTTATTGACTATGTCCTTTGCTTTAAAAAAGCTTCTCAGTTTTAGGAGGTTTCATTTATTTATTGTTGCTCTCAGTGTCTGTGTTGCTGGGTTATATTTAGGAAGTAGTCTCCTGTGCCCATGCATTAAAAGGCTATTTCCCACTTTCTCTTCTATCAGGTTCAGTGAGGTCGGGTTTATATTGAGGTCTTTAATCCATTTGAATTTGAGTTTTGTGCATTGGGATAGATATGGATGTATTTACATTCTTCTACATGATGACATCCAGTTATGGCAGCACCATTTGTTGAAAATGCTTCCTTTTTTCCATTGTATAATTTTAGCTTCTCTGTCAAAAATCATGTGTTCATAGGTGTGTGGATTAATATCCAGGTCTTCAATTCAATTCCATTGATCAAACTCTCTGTTTTTATGCCAAAACCAAGCTGCTTTCATTACTGTAGCTCTGTAATAGAGCTTGATGTCAGGGATGGTGATGCCTCCGGAAGTTCCTTTATTGTACAGGATTATTTTGGTTATCCTGTGATTTTTGTTCGTCCAAATTAAGTTGATTATTTTTCTAGTGTGGGAGAATTGTCTGTATTCTGTCAATCATGTATTTTAATAAAACGCTGATTGACCAGGCAGGAAGTATAGGCGGGTCAATCAGATAAGAAGTAGAGGCGGGGCGATGAGAACAGAAATATTCTGGGAAGCAGGAAGCTCCCTCTGCCATTCCTGCCCAGACCACCAAAGAGGCAACATGTGAGCTGTCACACTGAGAAAGGTACTGAGCCGTGTGGCTAACATAGATAAAGATAATGAATTAATATAAGTTACAAGGACTAATAAGAAGCCTGACCTAATGGGCCAATCAGTTTATAATCTTATGGAGTCCTGTGTGTGATTTTTATTGGGGCTTGCTGGCTGTGGGGTCTGGGAAGGACAGGTACCCCAACAAGCTGGCCCCACATGTTACAATTTTCTTTCAAGGTCTGTGAAGAATTGTGTTGGGATTATGATGGGGATTGCATTGAATCTATAGATTGCTTTTGGTAGGATTGCCATTTTTGTTATGTTGATCCTACCTAACCAAGAGCATGAGAGACATTTCTACTTTTTGGTATCTTCTTTGATTTATTTTTTCAAAGACTTAAAGTTCTAGTTGAACTAACTTCCTTGGTTAGTGTTACCTCAAGATATTTTATGCTATTTGTGGCTATTGTGAAAGGTGGTGTTTCTCTGATTTTTCTCAGCTTTTTTATCACTTGTATATAGGAGGGCTAATGATATTTTTGGAGTTGATCTTGTATCTTGCCACATTACTGAAGGTATTTATCACCTTTAGGAGTTCCCTGGTAGAGTTTTTGGGATGACTTATATATACACTATCATATCATCTGAAAATAACAAAAGTTTGACGTCTTCCTTTCTAATTTGAATTCCCTTAATACCCCTTTGTTGTCTTATTGCTAGAGTCAGAACTTCAAGAACTATATTGAAGGGATATGGAGAGACTGAACAGCCTATCTTGTTCCCGATATATTGGAATCACTTTGAGTTTCTCTCCATTTAATTTGATGTTGGCTGTCACCTTGCTGTATATTACTTTTTATTATGTTTAGATATGGTCCTTGTATCCTTGATCTCTCCAAGACCTTTATCATGAAGGGGTGTTGGCTTTTGTCGAATGCTTTTTCAGCATCTAATAAGATGATCATATGCTTTTTTTCTTTCAGTTTATTTATATGATGGATTATATTGATAGATTTTTGTATGTTGTACCATCCATGCATATCTGGGATGAAACCAACATGATCATGGTGGATGATTTTTTTGATTGTTCTTGGATTTGAGTTGCCAGTATTTTATTGAGTAATTTTGCAACCATGTTCATGAGTGAGACTGGTCTGTAATTCTCTTTCTTGGTTGAATCTTTGTGTGGTTTTGGTATCACAGTAACCGCAGCCTCATAAAAAGAGTTTGGCAATGTTCCCTCTGTTTCTATTGTGTGGAACACTTTGAGGAATATAGATATTAGCTCTTCTTGGAAATTCTGGCAGAATTCTGCACTAAAACTATCCGGCCCTGGGCTTATTTTGGTTGGGAAGTTTTTGATGACAGCTTCTATTTCTTTGCAGTTTATTGGTCTATTTAAATTGTTTACCTGATCTTGATTTAATTTTGATGTATAGAAACTACCTAGAAAATTGTCCTAAGCTCTGTCAAGAGGGGTATCTGCCTGCCTGGGGCTTTTCTGCCGGGTCTGCCCGAGCAGAGCCCTGCTCTCTGGGAACTCACCTCCCCGCTCGGGGAGGGACTGGTTAGGGCCTGGGGGGGCTGTCTCAGACAAGATCGCAAAAGTTAGGAGCATGAAGGTAGGGGTGGGGGAAGGGGAGAGGAGGAGAAAAAAGGGTGAAGGGAAGGATTGGGGAGAGCTTGGGGGAGCAGGATGGTTGAGATGGAGGAAAGGTGGATATGGGAGCAGGGAAGAAGATACCTTAATTAAGAGAGCCATTTTAGGGTTGGCTAGAGTCTTGGCTCTAGAGGGGATCCCAGGTGTCCAAGGGGATATCCCCAGCTAGGTCCTTGGGCAGCGGAGGAGAGGGTGCCTGAACTGGCCTTGTTCCATAGCCACACTGATGAATATCTTGAATATCACCATAGAATCTTCATCCGGCGATGGATGAGGATAGACACAGAGTCAAACATTGGAGCACTGGACTGTGATCCCAAGGTCCAGATAAAGAGCAGAAGGAGGGAGAAGATGAACAAGAAAGTCAGGACCACAAGGGGTTCGTCCCCACACTGAGACAGTGTGCCTGTTCTAATGGGAGCTCACCAAGGGCGGCTGGACTGGGACTGAATGAGCATGTCATCAAACTGGACACTCTGAATGTGGCTGACAATGGGCGCTGACTGAGAAGCCATTGATAAAGGCACTGGGACTTGTTTCTATTGCATGTTCTGGCTTTTGGGGATCCTAGTTAGTTTGGAGGCACACCTTTCTAGGCCTAGATGGAGGGGGGAGGGCTTTGGACTTCCCATAGGGCAGGGTTCCCTGCCCTCTCTTAGGACTGGAGGGGGAGGGGGAAGGGTGAGTGGGAGAGCAGGAGGGAAATGGGAGGAGGTGGAAATATTGAATGGTATTATTTATAAAGCAATAAAAAATCTAAAAAAAGAAAATTGTCCATTTCTTTCATGTTTTCAAATTTTGTGGAGTATAGGTTTTTGTAGTATGACCTAACAATTTTCTGAATTTCCTCAGTGTTTGTTGTTATGTCTTGCTTCTCATTTATGATTTTGTTAATTTGGATGTTCTCTCTCTGCCTTTTGATTAGTTTGGATGAGGGTTTGTCTATCTTGTTGATTTTCTCAAAGAACCAGCTCTTTGTCTCCTTGATTCTTTGTATTGTTTTCTTAGTTTCTATTTTGTCGATTTCAGCCTTCTATTTGATTATTTCCTGTCTTCTACTCCTTCTGGGTGAGTCTGCCCTTTTTGCTCTAGAGCTTTCACGTGTGCTGTTAAGTCACTAATGTGAGCTTTCTCTGTTTTCTTTATGTAGGCACTTAGTGCTATAAACTTTCCTCTTAGTGATGCTTTCATAGTGTCCCATAGGTCTGGGTATGTTGTGCCTTCATTTTCACTGAATTCTAGGAAGTCTTTAATTTCTTTACTTCTTTCTTAACCTAGGAATGGTTCAGTTGAGCACTGTTCAATTTCCATGAGTTTGTAGACTTTCTGGGAGTAGTGTTGCTAAATTTTAACTTAAAATCATGGTGATCTGATAAGAAACAGGGGTTAGCCTAACTTATTTTGTATCAGTAGATGTTTGCTTTGTTACCGAGTATGTGATCAATTTCAGAGAAGGTTTCATGAGGTGCTGAGAAGAAGGTATATTCTTTTTTGTTTGAGTGGAATGTTCTATAGATGTCTGTTAAGTCCATTTGATTCATTACATCTGTTAGTTCTCTTATTTCTCTGTTATTCTTTCTGTCTTGTTGACCTGTCCAAAAGTGTGAGTGGAGTTTTGAAGTCTCTCTTACTATTAGTATGTGTTGTTTAATGTGCGATTTAATCTTTAGTATGTTCATTTAACATATGTGAGTGCTCTTGTATTAGGAGCATAGAAGTTCAGGATTGAGACTTCAGCTTGGTTAATTTTCCTGTTATGAGTATAAAGTGTTCTTCTCCATCTTCTCTTACTGATTTTAGTTTGAAATCTGTTTTGTTAGATATAAGGATAGCTACATCCGCTTGTTTCTTAGTTTCATTTGTTTGGAAAACCAATTCCAACCCTTTATTTTGAGGTAATGTCTGTCTTTGAAGTTGAGGTGTGTTTCTTGTATGCAGCAGAAGGCTGGATCCTGTTTTCATAGCCATTCACTTAGCCTGTGTCTTATTATAGGTGAATTGAGTCCATTGATATTAAGTGATATTAACAATCAGTGGTTGTTAATTTCTGTTATTTTTTGGTAGTAGTGTTTTTATGTTTCCCTTCTATGGGTTTTCCTGGTAGGAGGTCATCTGTTGCCTGTGTTTTTGTGGGTGCAGTTAGCTTCCTTGGGTTGGGGTTTTCCTTGTAGTACTTTTTGTAGAGCTGAATTTCTGGATACATATTGTTTAAATATGGTTTTGTTACGGAATATCTTATTTTCTCCATTGATGGTGATTGAAAGCTTTACTGGGTAGAGTAGTCTGGGCTTGCATCCATGGTGTCTTAGTGTCTGCAGCACATCTGCTCAGGACCTTCTGGCTTTCATGGTTTTCACTGAGAAGTCAGGTGTAATTTTGATAGGTCTACCTTCATATGTTACTTGACCATTTTCCCTTGCAGCTCTTAATATCCTTTCTTTATTCTGTGTATTTTGTGTTTTGATGATTATATGGCATGAGGACATTTTTTTGATCTAATCAATTTGGTGTTCAATAAGCTTCTTGTACCTTCATAGGGATATCCTTCTGTAGGTTGGGAAAGTTTTCTTCTAAGATTTTGTTGAATATATATTATGTGCCTTTGAGTAGGAGTTCTTCTTCTATCCTTAATATTCTTAGGCTTGGTCTTTTCATGGTGTCCCAGATTTCCTGGGTATTTTGTGTTAAGAATTTGCTGAATTTAATGTTTTCTTTGACCAACGAATCTATTTCCTCTATAGTATTTTCAACACCTGAGATTCTTTCTTCCATTTCTTGTATTTTGTGGGTTATACTTGCCTCCTGTTCATTTACCCAGATTTTCCATATCCAGAATTCCCTCCGTTTGTTTTCTTTATTGCCTCTATTTCAATCTTCAACTCTTTAAGTGTTTGCTTCACCTGTTTGATTGTTTTTTTCTTGGGTTTCTTTGAGGGCTTTATTAATTTCTTCCAAATTTTTGTTTGCCTTTTCTTCCATTTCTTTAAGGAAGTTTTTCATTTCCTCTTTAAAGGTCTTCATCGTCTTCATAAAGTTATGTTTAAAGTCATTTTCTTCTTCTTCTTCTGTGTTAGGATAATCAAATCTTCCTGTTGTGTGACTACTGGTGTTGCCTTTTAGGTCGTTGGGTAAATTTTTGCATTGGCGCCTACCCATCTCTTTCTTCAAATGAGATCGGCAGTGTTTTGCATCTTGGTCTAATTCTTGCAGTGGCTGTCTGAGGCTTTGGTAATTATTCTTGGTCTGCTCTGTACTGTCAATGTGTGTGTCTTAGGGAGCCACTGAGGTCTCTCCATGCCTGCTTTCTTGATCTTCTCTCCTGATTTGCTCTCTTGGTCCCCTCAGTATTGCAGTAAGCTCTGTTTCAGAGTTTCACTGAGGTTGCAGGAGTATAGGTGAGTTTGTGAGTGAAATGGAGCTAGTAGCTTGCAGCATCTGGTGCATGGGGGTGGGTATTGGGGCAGTCTACCTGCAGGAAACTCTCCTGATGGCTAACTAGAGAAGCCAAGGAGAGCAGCCCAGGGTTTTGTACCACTATGGAAGTCCTAGAGAGTGGGGTGTCTGACCATGTGACTCACCTCTTAATCACAATGTTTTAATTTATTCTTTAATCTCTTTTTTGATGTGTTTTAAAAACCTTTTAAATTTATCAATGATATTCTAACAATTTTATTGAGGTATTGTTGACGAACATACATATTTAAAGAGTAAACTTGATGGTTGACATACACATACACCATAAAATAATTAAAGCAAGCTATTAGCACAATTATCACCTTACACTGTTAACATTTGGGAGGTTGTGAGAAATGATCATGAGAACACTTGTCTTCTGTGCTTAACAACAGAGTATTTAAACTACAATTACCATGTTTCAATTAAGTCTCCAGTGCTTATTCACTTTATGACCATGAGTTTGTATGCTTTGAGCAAAACAGAGAAGGTAAGCTTTCCTTTACAGTGTTTCTACCTTTAAAGAACTCAGCATCTCCCCAAAGCCACACCACATAGGCAAAGGAGCCTAGAGCTTCGTCAAGGCTGCTCAGCTGTCCACAGGGACCTCCTTGTTGGGGTGCTCTCTTAGGTTGTGAACTGAGTATATCCAAAACTGAACCTCAATTCCTACTTGTTTTCAACTTTCCCAATCCAAATTCTGCCCTTAGAGTGCCCAAAGCAGAATACAGAAAAGCACTTTCCTCTATACTTGTCCTCTTTTGACATTCAGGTGATCGTCCAGGTGCCAATCACACCTCCTACACTTTGTCTTCAATCACCCACATCTTCATCCCCAACGGGCTCATCTTTTCCAAGCCATGGTATTTCCTTAATTTAATTAGAACAAATTCTGAGACCTGTTTCTGCACCTAAACTCCATGTCCTATCCAGATTAAGTACAAATTACACAATTAAAAAATATAACTGTAATTCTCTAGCTAAAAATCCTTTAATAGCTCCTCATTGGTTGATCAATGTTTAAATCGATTGTCTCTGAATATCCAGTTCATCAGGCACTTCCTTTCCTTTTGCCGACTGTATTACAGTTTCTATGGGCACTTTCAGTACTAAAAACTGAGTGCACTCTTTTCCATCAAACCTCTTCATCTGCTCATCTTTCTGTCGGGAGTCATCCCTCCGCCCACAGTTTTTGCCTGACTAATATTGAGTTCACCCAGCTTAAAAATCACCAAATATCCCCCCACCCACCTTGCTGACCCAATTACACATTCCAAAGTATGATGCATTTCTATTTCAGAACACTTCCCCCAGTCAGCTTATGTATTGTTTATATATACACATTTTGTTGTTATTTGCACATACACCATGCTTCAACAAGGTATCTTCTACTAGACCAGAAGTTCCCTACAAACAAGGGCTGAGGCCGTATTTGCTTCCATTTGTTTTTCATTACTGACTCAGGACTATAACCCACATAAATATTTGCAGTGATGTTTCATTTACTTCTTAAACACCATCATATTAATGCATCTTAATCATATTTACTGGTTAAGAAGTGACATCTACAAGTTCCTTTGGTGTTTCCTGGAGATGCGGTTTTTACTGACTTCTGTCACAGACTTCTGTTTTACATCAACAAACAAGCATTGGTCTACTACTGCGACATTGTAAGGCTCTGGCGACACAGCTGCCCAGCAAACAAGACTCAACTCTTAGGCTCATAAAACATAAAAGCCTGGAAGACAGATAGGGCAGGAATGTGGATGATTTAACAGACAACTGCAAATAGCATATGGCAATGTTGGAAGATTTTAAAGATTCAAAAATATTTTCACTGATTGTTTTGAACTGGCTCTTCTTTAACTTTTCAAGATTGCCAGTGTAGTTGGACTTTGCTTTCGACCACCAGTTCCCTCTCAAATAATGACACAGACGCCACTTATTATTTACGAACGTTTCGCCTATGGCTTCGAATTGTTCCAAACTAGCTTTGATAACTTAAATAGACCAATTTTTATTAAAATAGGTTTTAGCATGTGGCTTTTTATCTTTCTTTGATTCCGTATGTCTTATCTTCCACGTCTTGTTGACATCTCCTACATGTCTTGATTATCTCATCCTTCTTCCTGTCCCTACTGGGAAGTCCTGCCTCTACCTCCTGCCCAGCGACAGCCTCTATAGCTCTTTATTAAACTAATCACAACAATATATCTTCTCACAGTGCACAAATATCTCAAAACATTCACTACTTTTTGTCTAAATAAAAAGGAAGGCTTTGCTTCTAACATAGCAAAACTATACAATAAGAACAATCATCAGGTAACAATTACATTCATAATGGCCAGTCCATTTGTATTTGGCATATTTGAAGAAAATCCTCTATTGTCTATCTCATCTTGATGAATTTAAGGTTTTATATCTAAACCATTTTCTGTCATAACGTGTATTATCATCCTAAAACCACTTTTTAGACCTAAAAATATCTTCCTTGGTAAGCAACTTAAGTTTTTATGTTTCTCAACCTTCTAAACTTTATATCTCTTATGTAAGTTTCTTTTTCTGAATTTTCAGTTCCCATCAGAGACCTAAGAAGTATAAACTATTACCTGAGCGCATAGGAAGTGTAGCACAAGCAATTTCTAAAACTAAAAAAAAAAAAAAATGACAGAGAGTTCTGACTGCCTGAATAGTCAATTAAAGGTTCCTCTATAATGTTGAAGAATCCATCTTTGGCCTATAGTACTAGAATATCTGGCAGACTTTTTCTGAAGCAAGAATTTTCAAGGACTGTTATACGGTGTCTTGGCAAAGTTTGTCAATCACTTTCTTTTTTATCCTGCTTGTCCAGTTTAGACAGCATTCTGTCAGCAGTCAAGGCAAGGGTAGTGTCTTATTAATGTGGCTAGCTTTGTCACATTGAAAATAAACCCCATATAGAGGTTCTTTGCTGCCCATCATAATTTTTTGAAGTGAATTGGTACTGCCAACAGCAGACCTTCCTCACTGTGATGAAAAGTCATATGTTATTAAAACATGTTAAGTGCCATAATCTGTAAATCTTTGAAGTGTTTGAAGACCATCTATTTAAAATATATCTGTTTGACCTTGAAAATATATCTAACATGACTATAAGCTTGATTGTGAGAGATAATTAACTACTACCACTTCTTTCTCTACTAACCTAAATAGCTTTCCATTTCTAAACTTTTATATTATAGGTACAATACCTTAAACAAGGGTAGAAACACATATAGAGTACATTGTAGCAAAATAACCTTAATTTGTATTAATACATAAAAATCCATACCAATATAAAATATTTGAGACTAGTACTTGCTTTTTAGTCTAAAAGTAGATTCAATATCTATCTTTTTAGTCTATCATTTCTATACTATATTCCCCATTTTCCATTCAGAAAGAAATCCATGAATCTAGTCTCCTTCGTTCAGCTTTTTTTTTCCCGACCATTACCAATAACAACTTGTAACCAATCCCCCTAGATGACTAAAAACTCACACCCACCTCTTGGGAATGTGATCATAGGGTTTCTAGATTGCTTCCTGTTGTCTGGAAGTGTTGGCATTTTTAGGGGACCCTGAGAAAATTGGAATAATGGTCAAGTCCTGGGAAAGCTAGCTATATCATACTTTGTTTATTCTCTGTGTGATGGGAAAGTGTATAGCTTATCTGAAATCCTTGCTGGGTAGTCTGAGAGGCTGCATCGCATCAGCTAGCAGCTTTCAAGTTGTGCTGGATGCAGAATTTTGAGGAAACTTTACAGAGGCCTTCTTTGAGGCTAGATTACTTGGGATATTTGTCTTTACTGGTGTTTGGTTCTTTTCACTGAAAATACACACACGTTTAAAGATAACATATATATCTGTATTAACGCAAGTATGTAATATGCAATGTGCAGAGGTCAGTTAAAGATGATGTTTTGTTTTATGTTTGAGCAAGCAAAAGACATTGGTTAATTTTATATGTTTGTTTGGACTGTATAAGCAAACCTATTAAGGCATAATAATAATAAGTCAAGCGGACTCTGTATTCAACAAGATTTATCATGTTTCATCCAATCTCAGAGCTGTTCCCATGTCAAGGGATCAGCACATATATCACCTGTCTGCTATTCTTTCTTGGTTTCATTTTCATGTCTGTTTCCAAGGGAGTTCTCCCCCAATCAAATCAGATCATTATAATTTTGAAGAGAAGTATAACTTTTTGTCTCCTGTGTAAACAAAGGCATAACCTCTCCCCAACTCAATGTATTTTTTAGCTTCAATTTTGAAGTTAAGACACTCTTATGACATACAGATTGGTTTAATTTAGCAGTTTCTATAATTCAATGTCTCTCAGCAGCTATTTTTTTGTACATTAGCATTTAAAAAGTTCAAAGTCAACAAAGCACCATACAAGATCCAGATGCCCTGTGTATTTCCCAACCTTACATGACTTAGTTTTTTTATATTTCTTTACTGTTTCTTTAAAGGCTTTATTATATTTTAAAATTTTTTCTATGATTGTCTATATCCATTATCCATTTTCTTTTCATTTAGTATGTAAGTGCCTTTTTAAAAACACTGTAATCTGTTCAGGGGTTTGGTAAGTCTGGATGTGGCTTTTACTGTGTGTGTGCATCAGCAACCTCTGCTGATCACATGAGTCAAATCTTAAACTTCTAGGCAACAGCCACATGACTCTACTTAGCATTGTTGCACTGGCAGCTGCCTTTGCCTGCTTTGTTTCCATGACAGCCTAGTCTCATGTCAGTGAGTACCAGCTCCGGAGTCACATTTATCTACCTCAGCTCTGGGAATTTGTTGTGTCTGGTTGAAACAGGAATGTGTACCAAGTGTCAGTTGCTCGAGTGCTTGGCTGTACAGAAAGACCTCTTAAAAGGGCCATACTTGAGCTCGGAGGAAGTAGGCCTGAGCCAGGACCTGTGCAAGTCCGGGCATGAGTCTGGGACTTCCGAAGGAGTAGGCAGGAACCAAAGACTTCCAAGAGTCCAAGTGTGAGTCTGGGACCTCCTAGAGAGTAGGCCTGAGCCAGGATCTATGTGGGTCCAATCTCACCCAAGTCTGGGACTTCCAAGGGAGTAGACCATAGCCAGAGACATTTGCGGGACGAACCCCCAGCCAGGGACCTCTGGAGGAGTGGATGGACCCAGACCAGGGAAATCTACTGAAACAGGACAGAGCCAGCAAACTTCACAGGACCATGTACAAGGGAACAACCACTGAGGGAGTAGGCTGGAACCAGAGACCCCTGCAGGTCCACAAATGAGTCTGGGACCTCCAAGGAAGTAGGCCTGAGCCAGGAACTCTGAGGTTTCAGGCCTGACTCTGGGATCTCTGAGGGAGTAGGCAGGAAGCAGAGACTTCTGTGGGTCCCAGTGTAAGAATTGGACCACAAAGGGAACAGGCCTGAGTCAGGACCTCTGCCAGAGCAGGCCCAAGGCAGCAACCTCAGCAGAAAGAGCCCCCAAGTGGTGTGGGAGAATTGTCTGTATTCTGTCAATCATATTTTAATAAAACGCTGATTGGCCAGGCAGGCAGTATAGGCAGGAAAGCCAGACAGGAAGTAGGGGCGGAGCAAAGAGACTGGGAGTATTCTGGGAAGCAGGAAGCTCCCTCCGCCACTCCTGCGCAGACCACCGAAGAGACAGGATGTAACTTGCCCAGCTGAGAAAGGTACGGAGCCATGTGGCTAATGTAGATAAGGATAATGGGGTAACATAAGTTATAAGAGCTAATAAGTAGCCTGACCTAATGGGCCAATCAGCTTTATAACTTATAGAGATCTCTGTGTGATTGATTTTCTCTGGGACTTGCCGGCTGTGGGGTACCAGGCAGGACAGGTACCCCAACAAGCCGGCCCTTATGTTACACCCAAGCAAGTAATCTTTGTGGATGCAGGCCTGAACGATCCCTGGTATTGCAGAGGAAACCCCAGGAGCACTGAATGAGCGACCTCCTAACAGGGAGTGACCAACAGAGTGACTGGAACTGTTGCCCAGACTGTACCACGAGGAGAACCATCTGAGCCTTAGTTCCACTGGCACCTGGAAGATTAATCACCAGAGTCACAGACAGCCCCAATTACACCAATCAGGCGAAAAGATGGGTAGATAAGGTAAGAATACATGCAACACCACAAAGAATAACACAACAACAGTTAAAAAAACAAAAACTAGTGACTATACAACAGCAAGACTTGAATGACCAGCTATAAATGAAGCAAAAAAAAGACTTAAAAGATTACTGTAGAATATTTGAGGCCCTTAAAGAGGAAATGAAAAATTCCCTCAAAGAAATGGAAGAAAAGACAAACAAAAAATTGGAAGACATCAACAAATTCCTTAAATAAAAATCAAGAAAAAACAATCAAACATTTGAAAGAAACTATTCAAGACTTGAAAACCAAAATAGAGACAACAAAGAAAATACAAACTGAGGAAATTATAAAAACAGAAATCATGAGAAAACAATCAGGAACCATAATTGCAGGCATAAACAGCAAAATACAAGAGACGGAAGAGAAAATCTCAAGTGCTGAAGATACAATAGAGGAAATAGACTCATAAGTGAGAGAAAACATTAAATCTAGCAAAAGCTTAACACAAAACTCCAGGAACTATGGGACACCATGAAAAGGCCAAACCTAAGACTAATAGGTATAGAAGAAGGAGAAGTTCAACTGAAAAGCACAGAAAATATATTTAACAAAATCATTAAAGAAAACTTTCCCAAACTAAAGAAAGATATTCCTCTGAAGATACAAGAAGCTTAAGAACACCAAATAGACTGGATCCAAAAATAAAAAATAAAAAAGACCCCTCACCACATAATAATCAAAACACTAAACATACAGAGTAAAGAAACAGTATTAAGAGCTGCAAAGGAAAAAGGCCAAGTAACAAATAAAGGCAGACCTATCAGAATTACACCTGCCTTCTCAATGGAAACAATGTAAGCCAGAAGGTCCTGGCTAAGCGTTATGCAGACATTAAGAGACCATGTATGCCAGCCCAGACTACTATGCTCAGAAAAACTTTCAGTCACCATAGAAGAACAAAAACAAACAAAAAAATATTCCATGACAAGACCAAATTTAACCAATACTTAGCCACAAACCCAGCCCTACAAAAAGTACTACAAAGAAAACTCCAACCCAAGGAAGTTGGCCGCATTCACAAAAACACAGAGAGTTGATGATTTGACAATAGCAAATCACAAAGAAGGCAAAAACACACAAAATATTATCACCAACAATGAAAACTAAATTAACAGGAGATAGCAATCACTGTTCACTAATATTCCTTAATATAAATGGACTCAACTCACCTATAAAAAGACACAGGCTAACAGATTGGATATGAAAACAGAATCCATCTTTCTGCTGCAAACAAGAACCACACTTCAACCTCAAAGACAGGCATTGCCTCAGAGGAAGGGGTTGGAAAACATTTTTCCAATCAAATGGACCTAAGAAACAAGCTAGACTTCAAGCTAAAATCAATCAAAAGAGACAAAGAAGGACATATCATATTAGTCATAGGAAAATTCATCAAGAGGAAATCTCAATACTGAACATCTATGCCCTGAATACAAGGGCACTCTCATATGTAAAAGAAACATCAAAAGCTTAAATCACACATTTAAAGCCCACACACGAACAGTGGGAGACTTCAAAAGTCCACTCTCATCACTGAACTGGTCTGTCAGACAGAAAATTAACAGAGAAATAAAGAAACTATGAGATGTTATGACTCAAATGAACTTAACACACATCTATAAAACAATCCATCCAAACGTAAAAGAATGTACCTTCTTTTCAGCACCTCATGGAACCTTCTCAAAAACTGACCACATACTATGTAACAAATCAAATCTCAACAGATACAAAAAATGAAGTAGCTCCATGTATCTTATTGGATCATTATGGCTTAAAACTAGAGTTCAATAGCAAGACTAATTTCAGGAAGCCCACAAATAAATGGAAACTAAACAATGCTCATCTGAATTATTAATGGATCAAGGAAAAAATAATGGGAGAAATTAAAGACTTCCTAAAATTCAATGAATATGACTACACAACATACCCAAATGTTTGGGACACAATAAAAGCAGTGCTAAACAAAAAGTTCATAACACTAAATGCTTACATTTAGAAGCTGGAAAATTCCACAATAGCGAATTAATAGAACATTTGAAAACTTTAGAACAAAAAGAAGCAAACTCGCCCAGGAGAACTAGATGGCAGGAAATAATCAAATTGAGAGCTGAAATCAACAAAATAGAAACAAAAAATCCAATACAAAGAATCAGTGAGACAAAGAGTTAGTTCTTCAAGAAAATCCACAAAATAGACAAAACTTTATCCAAACTAACCAAAAGGTGGAGAGAGACTATCTAAATTAACACAATCAGAAATGAAATGGGAGACATAACAACGGACACAGAGGAAATCCAGAGAATCATTAGGTTGTATTTCAAAAACCTGTACTACTCTAAATTGGAAAACATAAAGGAAATGGACAACTTTCTGGATAAATATCACTTACCAAAGTTAAGTCAAGACCAGATAAGCAAATTAAATAGACCAATGACTGCTAAAGAAATAGAAACAGTCATCAAAATTCTCACAACCAAAAAAAGCCCAGGACCAGATGGTTTCAATTCAGAATTTACAAGATTTTCAAAGAATAACTAATACAAACACTCCTCAAATTGTTCCACACAGTAGAAACAGAAGAAACATTGCCAAACTTTTTTTATGAGGCTACAATTACCCTGATACCCAAAATACATAAAGACAATACTAAGAAAGAGAATTACAGATCAGTCTCACTCATGAGCATTGATGCAAAAATACTCAATAAAATACTGGCAAATCAAATCCAAGAACACATCAGAAACATCATTAACCATGATCAAGTTGACTTCATTCCAGAGATGCAGGGATGTTTCAACATATGAAAATATGTCAATATAATCCACTAAATAAACAAACTGAAAAAGAAAAACCAAATGATTATCTTATTAGATGTTGAAAAAGCTTTTGACAAAATACAACATCCCTTCATGATAAAGGTCTTGGAGAAAGCAGGGATACAAGGAACATACCTAAACATAATTAAGGCAATATACAACAAGCCAATGGCTAACATCAAACTAAATGGAGAGAAACTCCCAGCGATCTGACTGAAATCAGGAACAAGACAAGGTTGTCCACTCTCCCCATATCTATTCAATATAGTTCTTGAGGTTCTAGCTAGAGCAATAGAACAACAAAAGGGAGATCAAAGGGATACAAATCAGAAAAAAAGAAGTCAAACTCTCACTCTTTGGTGATGATATGATAGTTTACATAAGCAATCCCAAAAATTCTACCAATGAATTTCTACAACTCATAAGTACTTACATGTAGCAGAATACAAGATTAACTCAAAAAATGTAGTAGTCCCCTTTTATACAGATGATAAATGGGCTGAGTAAGAAATCAGAGAAACATCACCCTTCACAATAGCCACAAATAGAGTAAAATACCCTGGCGTTACTTTAACTAAACAAGTGGAAGATTTGTATGAAAAGAACTTTAAATCATTGAGGAAAGAAATTGAAGAAGACTCCAGAAAATGAAATGATCCCCCATGCTCTTGGGTAGGAAGAATTAACATAGCAAAAATGGCAATCTTACCAAAAGCAATCTTCAGATTCAATGTAATGCCCAGCAAAATTCTTCACAGACCTTGAAAGAATGGTACTCACCTTCATAAGGAAAAGCAAAAAAAAAAAAAAAAAAACCCAGGATAATCCTGTACAATAAAGCAACTTCTGGAGGTATCACAATCCCTGACTTCAAACTCTACTACAGAGCTACTGTACTGAAAACAACCTGGTATTGGCATAAGAACAGACAGGAGGGCCAATGGAATCAAAATCGAAGATACAGATATCAATCCACACACCTCTGATTTGACAAAGAAGCAAAAAATATCAAATGAAAAAAAGAAAGCATATTTAACACATGGTGCTGGTATAACTAACTGGATATCAACATGTAGAAGAATAAAAATAGATCCATATTTATCACCATGCACAAAGCTCAAGTCCAAATGGATCAAAGACCTCAACATAAAGCCAGCCACATTGAACCATATAGAAGAGAAAGTGGGAAGTACACTCGAACGCATTTGCACAGGAGACCACTTCCTAAATATAATCCCAGCAGCACAGACACTGAGAGAAACAATTAATAAATCACTTCTTGAAACTGAAAAGTTTCTGTAAAGCAACAGACATGATCAACAAGACAAAATGTCAGCCTACAGAATGGGGAAAGATCTTCACTAACCCCACATTGGGCAGAGGACTGAACTCCAAAATGTATAAAGAATTCAAGAAATTAGACATCAAAATAGTAAATAATCAAATTAAAAATGGGATACAAACCTGAACAAAGAACTCCCAACAAAGGAATCTAAATTGGTTGAAAGACACTTTAGGAAATGCTCAACATTCTTAGTCATCAGAGAAATGCAAATCAAAACAACTCTGAGATTTCACCTTACACCTGTAAGAATGGCCAAGATCAAAAACACTGATGACAACTTATGCTGGAGAGGTTGTGGGGTAAAGGAAACACTGCTGCATTGCTGGTGGGAGTGCAAACTAGTACAGCCACTTTGGATATTAGTGTGGCGATTCCTTAGAAAATTAGGAAACAACTTTCCTCAAGACCCAGCAGTACTACTTTTGGGAATATATCCAAAGGATGCTCAATTGTGCCACAAGGACATATGCTCAACTATATTCATAGAAGCATTGTTTGCCATAGCCAGAACCTGGAAACAACCTACATGTCCTTTGACCAAAGAATGGATAAGGAAAATGTGGTACATTTACACAATGGAGTACTACACAGCAGAAAAAAATGACATCTTGAAATTTGCAGGCAAATGGATGGAGCTAGAAAACATCATATTGAGTGAGGTAACCTAGACCCAGAAAGACAAATATCATATGTACTCATTCATAAGTGATTTTCAGGCATAAAGGAAAAAATAAAGCCTACAAATCACAATCCCGGAGAAGCTAGAAAACAATGAGGACCCTAAGAGAGACTTACATAGATCTAATCTACATAGGAAGTAGAAAAAGACAAGATCTCCTGAGTACACTGGAAACATGGGGACTTGGGAGAGGGTTGAAGAGGAGGGTAGAGGCAGGGAGGGAAGCAGAGAAAAATGTAGAGTTCAATAAAAATCAATAATACATATATATATATATAATGTATAAATATAAAACTAAATATATATATGAAAACAAGATAAATCTGTTTGAGAAAAAAAGAATTGTGTAGAAACAAAAGGCTATATTCTTAGTGGCCCCACTGGGAACAAGTAGTGGTCCCACTGGGAACAAAACTCAGAATTCTGAAGCCAGGAAAAGCAGTGATGGTTCCTAATGTCACCGCAGATGCTACAGGATGTTATACACAAAAGATACCTTCCAAAGATATTCAAGAGTCACTACCAAAGGTTTTTATTGCCAGGAATGGTGACTTTTGACAACTGAAAATTCATGTTGTGTTTCTCTCTCTCTCTCTCTCTCTCTCTCTCTCTCTCTCTCTCTCTCTCTCTCTCTCTCCCTCCCTCTTCGCATCACTCTTTCTCCCCTTCTCTCATCCCACATTATCCCTTTGGATGACTTCTGCCATGTTGCAACATACAATGAAAGGTTCTCACCAGATGGTGCGCCTTAATCTTCGTCAACCCTAGGTGGAAAGCCGACCCAGGTGCAGGTCTAGCAGACTTCACATTAGGAGCAAGCCAATGTTCATCTGTATTTGGATCCCTTCTTAGCTCAGTTTGTCATCTGCTTTCCTCTCTGACTGAGGAGGGGAACCTGGAAGACCGATTCCTTCACAGAAATCTAGCTGAAATACAGAGCGCAGAACGTGATAGAGCCCGAGCTAACGAGAAGTGACAGAGAAGAGTGATGAATACAGGGCCCTCCTCTCGGGTTCCCAGGGAACTCATCCTGTTTGGTTAATTAATTTAGAAAACTGCACGAGCACCTGACTGATGGCGAGAGATTATTTTGTACTTTAAAAGAGCTTTTGAAACTGGTTCGCTGTGAAAGTTGAGATGATTTGTTCTTAAAAGAATCATTGGAAACTCCGGATCTTCTTTTCACACATGTAAGGTTACATATTAGAAGTAAAGATCTGAAATGGCACTTACGTTTTACGATGTCATACACTTGCTTTACATGTTCCTCATCCACCATAGAGCCCAATCTGAACCTTCACATCAGTCTCTAGGCACGTCATATTTTCACATGCCAAAAAAATCAGATCTCCCTTTTTCTAGGGATCCCATTGAACTGTAGTATCTATCTATCTATCTATCTATCTATCTATCTATCTATCTATCTATCTACCTATCTATCTATCTATCTATCTATCTATCATCCATCTATCTATCCATCTATCCATCCATCTATTCATCATATTTGTATATATGTATTTATCTATCTATTATCAATCATCCATCCATCCATCCATCCATCCATCCATCCATCCATCCATCCCCGTCTTTATCTCTCCATGAAATTAGGTATCCTGACAATCTGGAGTCTGACCATGTCATTCTGTTATCCACAATACAGAGTCACATTATCTTGAGTGTTTTGTTGCATTGTCGTTGCTCCTAACTTGGTAAATAGTGAAATGCTGTTTTCATTTCTACCATAATAATGTGAACTTCATGTTAGCCAGCTACATTTTTAAATCCCTCTAATTATGATGCCTGGAATTAGAGATTTGGGAGCTCAAAATCTTATGAAGTTGCCTTAGAAAGATTGCTTTTTACATGTTTTTCTATCTAGGACGTCATTCTGATAGTTTATTCCAAACCTGGGTGGACCAGAGGTTTCTTCTTCTAATTGAAGTTTGCTCGATTATGTCTTATTTCCCAGTGTGTACCGTCTTTGGAAATCACCAACACTAGGATGCTGGGGTTAAGCCCCACAATCTTGGCCTTATTTAATTCTTTTCCTACTGCCCATTATTAGCTCAACTCTCCTCGCCCTTCCGAATTAAACCTGGAAAGCCACCATTGTTATTCTTATTTGCCTCCTCACTTTGGTTGAGAACCTCTTTAGTTCTCTCATTGCCTTGGTATTCTAAAAGGCAATTGTCCAAGTTGCTTCTCCCCAATCCTGATCCCTGCTGTAAGAGCGATCTCTTTAAAGAGCATGTGAAGTGAAGTCTCCCGTGCTGCAACGCTGGGGCTCATCACTGGCCGGCCTGCAGGGTCATCTCAGTCAGTGACTCCAGATCTCACCCTGACCATCTTTCTTAGTTCATGTTGGGGGCTGGAGATAAGAGTCTTCCACTTCCTTGAGAGAACCTGGATAGCCTCCCCTGATGTGTGTTTTGATCTGTGCCTTTGATTTTTTTGCCTCAATATCTGTCCCAGTAGTCTGTCTTTCTGAAACAGCCTGCCTACCATCTCCTCCACTCACTGCTTAATCCAACTTGGGTTTTCATCCTGATCCTCGGCATAGCTTTCCCTTGGCCTTGACCCCAGCCAGCTGTCTGACTGGGTCTGAACTTTCCCGGGCAGGATTAACAACCCCTCTGAAAGCAGACCATTGCCTACAGCTGAAGCCCAATTGTCTTGGAAGGAAGTTCTTTAAAGATATCTATAGAAAAGCAGATGAAGCAAACTTAATCCGCTCTCCAGTTGATAACTTGATTTCCTCACTTTGTGCTTGGACACTGTTGATACAAGGTTCTTTGGGCAAGACCTCACAAGGCTTGCAGTTCCAGCTTTTGCCTCCTCATTTGCTGAAAATGCTCACTAACTGCAAGGAAAGTGTTACCTGTAAACAACAGGTTCTGATACCTTAGCCTCTTCTTCCAGAATGGAAAGTTCAGGATGATGCACAGATAAAAATAGTTAGCTTTAAAATAGACTTTAAAAATAGTTAGCTTACGATTAATGAGCTGTAGCTGGGATTGACATCACGTATGTGCTAATGAAATCTCCATATACTTTTGCTAGCTTTTACTGTTTGCAGAGTTGCATGTTTATATATTAATCATTTTGCTTAGTGATGGGAAAGAAAAGTTCATATACATGGATTTATCCATCTGAAACAGATTTAGCTGTTAGTGACAAGAATTTCAGAACAGTAATTTCACTGCATTCTTATTTGATAGCAGTTTGGAAGAGGCCATCCAGAGTGGGCATATATATATATTAATAGGGACTTTGATCCTACTTTGTCAGGAGACCGCTGTAAGCAGTCTGCTCTATTACATTCTACAAGTGACTTTTTGGATTTCCATTATAAGCCTGTGTTCCAGAGAGCTAGGAAAGTTCATACTGCCACATCTCTCCTCCTGTCTTTATTTTCTATTGTCCTCATTCGATGGTAGTCTCAACTTCATTTACACACACACACACACACACACACACACACACACGCACGGTGTGATGGTGCACTGAAAAATTCTAGAAAAAGAGCTGAAGTTTATAGAGGAAGGAGCTTGAAATAACACTTTTTATGTGTTTCCTAACAGTGATTTCAATTTCCATTAGCACACTTATAAACTGCCACTTAAAAGCCGCAGATTAGAATATCACTAAATCCTATTGCTCTTCATTTATAAGAATCACAGAAATGTTCTCTACCGATTCCATATATTCATGAAGAGTTTTGCTCACAATGGCCAGGCTCCTTTCTTTAATGTCATTTCTTTATTGATTCTTTGGGAATTTCACATCAAGCACCCCAATTCTCATTTCCCAGTCCCCCGATATATGGCACTGACACATGCAGTATCCCTCCCATAAATGCAAAAATAAATAACTGAATAAATGAATAAAATCAAGCCGAACCTACAAAACACATCACCTCATTCCTCCATCTTTCCGGTCTGAGTTGAGGTCTTTGGCCTCCCAGTCTCCTGGTTCTCGGTGTTTTCTACCTTGTGGTCTCCCTGTGTTCAGGGTCGCACCCTGCAGTGTTTCACCTCCTGCTCTCCCAGTGACGGGTGTTACACCTCGTGGTATTGCACCTCGAGCTGTGGCAGGGCACGTCGCAGTGCTGCCACAACGGTGTCATGGTGCGGCACTCTGCGGTGTGGGACTCCGCAGTGCGGCAATGGCAGCGCAGCACCAGCGGCAGGTCACTGGGGGTGCCTCACCTGCGGCCCGGCACTCTCTCTTTTTTCTTTTTCTTTTTGTTCTTTGATATTTATTGAGCTCTACATTTCTCTCTGCTTCCCTCCCTGCCTCTCCCCTCCCCGCTTCAGCCCTCCCCCAAGGTCCCCCATGCTCCCAATTTACTCAGGAGATCTTGTCTTTTTCTACTTTCTACTTTCCATGTGGATTAGATCTATGTAAGTCTCTCTTAGGGTCCTCATTGTGGTCTAAGTTCTCTGGGATTGTGGTTTGTAGGCTGGCTTTCTTTGCTTTCATGGTGCCGTGCAGGCGCTGCTGGCGGTGTGGCACTCCCGGTGCACAGCGGCACTCCCGGTGCACTGCGGCACTCCCGGTGCACTGCGGCACTCCCGGCATGGCACCTCACACTGTGCCCTTTTGTTCAGTCAGCTTTACTAGCAAATGTTCATTGCTATGAATCATTGGACTGACCTCTGGTTTCTGGTACACCAGCATCACTGGATCCTCACCAAAACTCCTCTCCAATACCCGTGCTCCTCAGTCATGGAGATCCCGTGGTTACCGTTTTACAGGACCAGTCCCCTCATGAGCTCCAGTAGCACACACATGGGGAAGATATTAGGGAAGGCCAACCCAAGGCCCTTGATGTGGACCTGGATGGCGGTTAAGAGGGTAATTCAGAGCTACTGGGGCTGCCACCCTCAAGGGAGGGGAGGAGCCAGCTCTCCAACCATCAGTTCTCCCAGGCCATGCGGAGGGGGTGGTGTCCTCTTTCTATAGTGGGAGACAGGCAGCTCTCCTGGGATGTCTGGTCAGTTCTTTTGCTGCCCTATCTAGTGAGGGGCAGAGCCAGCTTTCCCAGAGTCAGGAAAGGGCAGGCTCAGCTCAGCATGGCCCGGATAGGAGCCTCACTTTTTACTATAGTAAAATGTGCATTAGCAGAGGGCAGCCTCCTAGTGTTGATTTTCTTTCTACCTAAGTAGGTTCTGGGGATGGGACTCCTGCCTTAGGCTTAGGGGCAAATGTTTGTATCCATTGAGACATCTTTTTAAATTGATTTTTATTGAGCTCTACATTTTTCTATGCTCTCCTCCCTACCTTTCCCCTCCCCTTCATCCCTCTCCCAATGTCCCCATGCTCCCAATTTACTCAAGGAGATCTTGTCTTTTTCTATTACCCATGAAGATTATGTCTCTCTTGGGGACCTCATTGTAGTCTAGGTTCTCTGGGATTGTGATTTGTGGGCAGGTTTTCTTTGCTTTATGTTTAAAAACCACTTATGAGTGAGTACATGTGATAGCTGTCTTTCTGGGTCTGGGTTACTGTTGTAGGGGGAGGCTGCTTGTTCGTCCGGCCACCCAACTAGCTTAGCCCTAAAATAACCACACAGAAACTATATTAATTAAATCACTGTTTGGCCCATTATCTCTAGCCTCTTCTTGGCTAACTCTCACATATTGGTTTCTATTTATCTGTATATCGCCACGTGGCAATGGCTTACCAGAAAAGGTTCAGCATGTCTGACTCTGGTGGCTCCATGGTGGATTTCTCTCACTCTGCTTTCTTCCTCCCAGCATTCAGTTGTCCCCCCTCCCCCGCCTACCTAAGTTCTTCCCTATCAAAAGGCCAAGGCAGTTTCTTTTTTCATTAACCAATGAAAGCAACACATAAACAGAAGGACCTCCTACACCAGGTTACCTCAGTCAAAATGATGTTTTCTAGTTCCATCCATTTTCCTGCAAAATTCAAGATGTCATTTTTTTCTGCTGTGTAGTACTCCATTGTGTAAATATACCATATTTTCCTTATCCATTCTTCTGTCGAAGGGCATTTAGGTTGTTTCCAGTTTCTGACTATGACAAACAATGCTGCTATGAACATAGTTGAGCGCATGTCCTTGTGGCACAGTCGAGCATCCTTTGGATATATACCCAAAAGTGGTATTGCTGGGTCTTGAGAAAGGTTGACTCCCAATTTCCCGAGAAATCGCCACAATGACATCCAAAGGGGCTGTACCACTTGCATTCCCATCGGCAATGCAGGAGTGCTCCCTTTACTCCACAACCTCTCCAGCATCAATGCAGGAGTGCTCCCTTTACTCTACAACCTCTCCAGCATAAGCTGACACCAGTGTTTTCTTATCTTTTATACTTTGTATCTGTTTATTTATATTATCTATTTGTTGAGATGTCAATCTCCCATTCTCTCTCTCTCTCTCTCTCTCTCTCTCTCTCACACACACACACACACACACACACACACACACACACCCTTTGAACATACATAAAATAAAACAGTCGTAAATGATAACTCCAGTTTTATGTTTTGTATCCTTCTTATAATCAAGTTTAAATGTTACCATTTCACATGTATTTAAGCTTAACTAAAAGTAGTTTTTCACTGAAACTATCAGATCAGCCAGAGAGAAGGAATCTCCTCTGACTGTACTCAAGAGAAAAAAAATATTCACTGGGTGAAAGCTAAGGCCATGGCCATGTTTTAAGATCTTCGCACAGAGCCAGCTGTCTTAGCAGCGAGCTGTCCGTCCTAATCGCTGTCCGTGCACTGCAGTTTCTGCAGTGGCCTTGCAGCAAAGGCTTCTGTTCTGATTTCCTCACACCGTACAGGGTGCTTTTCTCTGCTTCGCTTCTAAGCATGTCTTAGTATTTATGTGTGTCCAGCTACCTCTAAAAATGGTTTCTTTCTTCTCATGTCTACATATAATAGCTATGTTATATATGTGGTACAGAAAGAAGTAAGCTTTTGTATTAAAAACGCGAGGATGAATCTAAGAGGCACAGAACTTTGCTAGCTTATTCAGAAATCTAGGTTTGATCCCTACCCCATGTCCTAAAAAATGAGAAAAGACAAACATAAACACTGTGATATTCATGCTATGTAGCACCATGGCTCCCTATTTTGATTGATGTATTTCCAAGACACGCAAAAACTCTAACATGCCTTTCAACCAGCCATAGCACAGAATAAGCTTTAAGATTCTATGAACTGAAAAATAAAATAATATATTTTGCATATGAGACTAAAATTAAAATGCACAGAGACAAAAACACTAAAGGAAAAAAATGCTAATCTTTGAATGGTACTGCCATTTATCAGCAATTCTGAATTAGGCCAGGGTGTGTCAGGAGGGGAATTTATTTAAAGTGTTACTATTTTGGAGAGGACAAGCAAGGACTCTAACTTCTGTAGACTATGGAAGCAAGTCCAGAAGAAAAGTATTCAAATATGTTTACCATAATACATTTATAAGGCACAAACAGAGAAAAATAGATTAAGTATCCAACTTCAGAGTGATTTAATAAATGGTAAAAAAAACCATAAATTTTGTTCTATAAAAATATTTTATCCTGCAGAGGTTACATGTGGAACTACTTGGTATGTTGTATATAAATGTATAAACACATAACATATGGTTAAAACACTACAGTGAAAATGAACAAGAAAACTGCTAGGTGGCAAGAAACCAACACAGCATCTATCGCCACAGGACACTGGGCAAAGGGGATCTGAAATCAAGCTTGCTGTGCAGCAGATGATGTGGGCAAATGCACACTTAGTGTGGAAACACAGAGGACCTCTATGGTTTGTTAGAAAAGATTTTAAGGTCCCTTGTAGAAAAATAGGATTTAACTGAGAGAGAATAGAAATCAATCGTGACGTATTGGACTAGCAGAAAATGTAAATTTGTGTTTTTCCAAAGTATTCCTTTCAGCTGTGGGATTATCTAAGCAGAAAATATAATATAGACAAATTCAGCATTCACGACTTTTTGAAAACAGAATATGTGCGATCTCACGCACAGGAAGAATTGGTTCTCCCTTAACACTGCAACGCTTCTTTGTACAATCCAGACGGAGACACTTTATGACTCCATGTTGATCCATTTCATAATCACAAACATTCAATTTATCATTTAAACAAGGCGCAAAATTTCTCTCCCATTTTTGAGTCTTAAAAATCAATCCCCTGGAGCTGGAGATGCAATAGATTGGGTTTAATTGGATGCCATTCATCACCACAGCTCCGGAACCCCTTGGCTTCTGACGCTGTGGGCAACAATGGGAGACATTTATCTTCATCTACATAACATTGAGCCTCACAGATTGCTGTGCTGTGCATGGACGGCAGCAGAGACAGAGACAGGAGGCATAAGTGAGGAGAGGCACGGTTCCACCTGATTCTTCAGTTACCCTCATGGGCCTCCTCAAGGCCAACTTTGTCTTCATTAAGGCAAAGCCACCACTTTTGCCTTGCATTTATGGATGCTAATGTCCTGTGTATAAGGGTTTTTACTGTTAGCTAGGGCTGTGTTTTGTGTTTATCAGCGTAAGACAAATGCGTATCTTGGTAAGGGGTGTGCATGCACGTATTAGCATTTTGTACTTATAATAAATATGTGATACATGCTCGTGACAATGAAACCTGCAGAGAACACGGAGCACCTGAAAGTACTGATCATCACAGAAATAACTGAACAGTTTGTATGTAGCTTTGACATAGTGTTCTATTGATGTAATTATTTCTATTTTCTTTTCTAAATGTGACCAGCCGCCACACACAGTGCTGCAGGTTTTTCAGACTCCTAACAGTGGGTTGAGACCATGTTTCTTTCCACGGTCACATTTACAGACCGTTTCATCCCTTCTATCTGAAATAGTTATAAAGGATCACTGGATAGAGAGGAGACATCATCGTCAATGTTATTATTTTCTGCACATTGATTTAGCATACCTTATTATTGCCCCCGGAAAAAAAATCATTACTTAATTACGAAGACTTCTTTATGACAATTTGAAACTAACTATTCTTTCGTTTCTTTAATTATATAAAAAAGCAAACATCCACTCCTTCACCTATTTGCAGTTAAACATTGAAGGAAAAAGAAATTAACCATTGTTCTTATTGTGCACTAAATTTTATATATAAATTATATATAGAGTATAAATTATTTTTTTCATAAATCATCAGTAATAAAATATTTCTTGAATACCTCTCATGTGCTCCAACTGTGTCAAAATCATCCAACTGTTATGAAAACTTATATATTATGAAAACTTCACAAAAAGGAAGGGAAAAATTATTTCCAAGGAGTGAAAACTAAGAGCGATATCAAGAAGAATGTGAATATGCTTGTGTCCATATATATAGCTTTAATTTTTGCACTATGCCCTTTACTAGGAATAATACTTGCTTCTTATTGGCCAACACTTGGTCTTTCTGCATAGACAATTTAATCAAGCACGTAACAACTTCCAGTTCTCTAAAGCCGTTAAGTCCTAAATCCCCAACAGTGTTTATAAACTGTGCGACTCATGTGCCTGCTAGGTTCCACTGTCAGCAGGCAGAAGTAATTTTCATTCCTCAAACATGACAGACTGTCACAACTCTGCATACGCTTTCTCAAATGCCACTCTTCCTCCCTCCTCCACGTGAGGAGCTGGTATTAATATGTTACATCTAATTAAATTGTCATCACCGTTGGGAATCTCTTCTAGACCTCAAGAGAGCAACACCATTTTCTTCTGGGATCCACAAGATCCATTTGAACATGCCTTTATCATTTTATATATCATCACGTGATGTAATCATACCTGTTTCCACTACAAAACAAATGCCTGGAAAGTAAGATTCGTAGCTGAGGCTTCTGCTTGTCTTTGCCAATTATTTGGTTTGTTCTGCAAACATCTAGTGACCAAAATAGGATAGATGAATTGATACAGTACCTTGAGGCTAGTTTCTGACTCAGTAGAGTAAGAAGTCGCTGCCTCTAGAAACAGAATAGTGATTGGCTTTGATCTAAATGCATCTTCATCTTTACGGAAAGGAGTTTGCACAGATAATACCAAATACTAAGCTTTATCTACTAACTGCCTTCTTTGAATCTCAGGGTTATATTTGAGGGAAAAAAGGTGGCATTAAGGGATAGGGTCTCTTTCTACCAAAGAACAATTTAGAGAACTCAACATACATGAACAGAGTTTACCATGAACTTAGCTTCATATGAAGCATGGTGTTTTGTTGGGTTCAGATAGATTCAGACAAAAGTCTCCTGGCTTTGAAAGGATCCAGAGCCTGGCATAGCTTCCTGTATCTATGCTACCTCCATTTGCTCCTCCTGACATTCGAAACCTTGTGCTTCTCTTATTGGATTTCTGTTGTTTAAACTATATTTGGTTCAAACTATTTTCCTTTATGATTTTTGAAACAGAATCTTTCCAACAGGAGAATTCAGAAATCCATTTTAGAAACAGCCCAGATTTGGAAGTCATTTTCCTTGGCTGGTTTTCCTTAGTTCTACCAGCATGTGCATGGGTGCATTGTCATGAAGTTCCTTTCAAACGACACAATTCCTATATGTAGAAACTTAATACTTGATTCAAAAATAAGATTATGTTTAAGTGAGAGAATTTTAACTTCATTACTAACTGATTAGTATGCTGTTTAAACTTCATTATGTTCAGTTACTCCATAATGTAATAGAAAATCACTGCTGCACGTGAGCATAGTGTGGGCTTTCTTTCAACAGTAAGTGGACCAACATGAATACATACACTGTGCAAACAAATACAACTAGTTGGAAATGTAATCCTTTTGACATAATCAGGCCTGGACTAGAGTTGCCCAACGAAAGATTATTCATTCACTGATCTGTAACTTTAACCTATAAATTGGGCAGAATCACTTTTCCCTTTTCTTAATTTCATACCTGATGGTGCTAAATCCATTCCTAGCGTTTCTTCCAGTTTGATCTAGTTTGTAATCTGCCAGATTGTCAAAATCTATTACAACTAAAGTAGCCAGTCAATGCAGTGAGTATTGTTTAAAGGGAGCTTACCTTGGCTAGTTCTTTTGTTTCTTCTTTGTAGACCCCAACAGATCTCTCTCTCTCTCTCTCTCTCTCTCTCTCTCTCTCTCTCTCTCTCTCTCTCTCTCCACCTTATCCAGTAGAATCTGTCTCTCTCACGTCTGTGTGGAGCTATACTGACGCTACTTCCTCATAGGATGCTGTTGCTTCAGTACTCTATCTTGTGATTAATTCAGATCACTGTCACAGTGCAAAGGTTCAATGAAACCTGATCTGGTCAACAATGGTTCAAATTTATGGGCACTCCTACCAATTTTTGATTGTCATTCATTTCTCCACGCCAGCTTGACCATCCAGTACACTAAAAATACAGTTTATTTGGGAATCGCATCACTTTTTTCGATAAATAATTAGTTCCATGAAGGGAGAGAGAAGAGAGTGCACAGCTCTACAAGCAGTACTTGAAATAGAGTCAACACTAGCATGTACTTACCAGAGCGCTGACAAAAACAAACAGACAGAAGGGGGATGTCCGCACCAGACATTAAAAATCACTTTGGACATAGTTCTCCTTCGGAATCTGTAATAGCGCCTCAGTTTCTAATCCTTAATTTGCTTCTATTCTGTAAAGAATAATCCCAGCAGGAAGTTCATATGCTGTCTAGAGAAAGAAGTTAGTTTTGCTTCATAGTTAATTGAAAAAGAATGTGATTATTTTTCTTTCCCTTGACTTATGATATCAAACTCTATGAAAAATCCTATTGCAAAATTAATGTTATCTTAGTCCAGAGATGCTGAAGCTTCACTTATTCCACCCATCTCCATCTTTAAATTACAAGCCCGGTGCAGCACCTCATCGTGTGAGCTACAGAATTTGCTGTCATTAAGGCTCGAACAATGGTCAGAGCCAGGAGATCGGAGACAGTGCTGTGCTTCCCTGTCACATCAGAATCAAGCTGTTGAAATCTGCCTGGTCACAGGCCACACAACCTTCCATGTCTATGCATTTCAGGAAAGTGTTTCTCTTCTCTGGGTAGTCATGCGTTTGTTTAGGCAAACGAAGAATCTAGACTCATGCTTAAAAATGTCAATCATATATTACCTTTCAGGAAGCTTCTCTACAATAACGAATCTCTGCAGTGAATCGGGCTGTTGAATAAAGTACGCCACAAAGCTATCTTAGACCCAAGAGATGTCAAGATGCTCAGCTCTTGGAAGGAAACGTTCGGAACTCGTGGGAAGCATCAACCCAAGAACTGGGGTTATTTTCATACTCAGATTACTAGAACAAGAACTGGATTTAGATACTGGATCTGAACACTTAATACAGAGATACAGTTTTATTGGAAATCAGTCTCTCTTCTTTCCGTATTTATAATCTGTACGTTTTGAATCGGCTGTTTCACCAGACTAGTGTGAATGTTTAAGTGGGACTCCACTTTCAATGAACATAAACTCTTCTTAGCAGTGACACCTATTAAAAATGAGAATAATCTTAATTATCTTAATTTGTCTCTTCTAGGGATATATATATATATATATATATATGTATATATATATATATATGCCATTTCAATGTTATCAGAGATTGATAATATTATAATTTGATAGACAACTGTCTTGGTTCATTTTCCATTTCTGTAGCAGAATGCCCAAAGCTGGGTAATTTATAAAGAAAAGAGGCTTATTTAGTACACAGTTCTCTAGGCTAGAAGACTGTGATCAAGTGACCTCATACATTGCCTTCAATACACAACAGAAATGCAGGAAAGAAAGGGACCCTGTGAAGGAGAGGAAGAGACAAGGAGATAGAAACTTTTCAACAACACAGTCCTTGGATGAAAAAAAAAATCCATTCCCACGAGTTCTAATCCAGTTTCCCGAGGAATACATGAATCCCACTCAAATGTGACGCTTTCCATTAATGCCCCTGAGCAACCAACTGTAAAATGTGCTTTGGTGAGAATAGGTAACATCAAAGCCAGAGCAACAAGGTAGTCCACATATGAGGCCGTTGTTTCAAGAAGGGTAAAGCATGGTAAACATGGCAAACGTGTGATCTTTTACTAAGGTGGAAGAAGCCTGTCGGGAAGGGAGAAGCAACACACAGGGGCTTCAGCTAGCTCAGTTCCTTCAGTTTTCTCGTAGGATCACTGCAGCTATTCCACATGAAAGAGCTCACCATAACATCTGCTAGCTGAAAGCCTCGTGGGCTGCAGGTAAAAACATAAGGGAGTAACACACACACACACACACACACACACACACGACTCTTCTCAATATGTTACATTTATGTAAATATGTCTTTCCAAGTTTCATTTTATCTCTCTTTTCCTTAATTATCCAAAGTAAACCACATATTTTGACCATAATGAACTATTTTTTTGTGATGTAGATGGCCATGCCAATTTCCCCCAAAAGCTTCAGTGATGTTTTCTGTATTAATCCGGCTTCATCTGTCTGCCTTGTTGCTAGTTAATAGATCTTTCTAAAAACTAATGGCAGGCGGTGAAGTCATACGTATATCACTCTCGAGCCCTAGCATCATTTTCTGATTAAGTACCCTTGATCAGGCTCCTTAATCTAACGCCTTTTCCATCTCTCATTCTCTGTCTACAGAGAGTGAGCCTTGGCTCCTGGCCGCTCTTCAGGAGCCCTGTGTGAAATCCTTGCTTTAACACACCCGTCTCTCTTCATCTTCTCTGGGCCCATTTCTCTCCCATGGTCCCTAACCGCTGCAGGTATTCACATCACCTGCATCTTGTCCCCTATGAGCTCTTCCTTCTGTCCTTTAACCATCCATGGGCACCATGCCTACACAGTGTTTGCACAACACAATTTCCTCTTTTCTTCCTTTTCAAGCTGAGAAACTAATTTTGAATGTTTTTGTTGGGAAGAAGTGGTAACATTTTTGAGTGTGACATGCTGGTTATATGTTGAACTGTCAAGCAATTGGTAATTATGAAAAATTTTATACAATTTAAAAAATACTTTTCATGTCTTAAACAACAACAAAAAAATCACTATTTCAGCCTAAAAATGGTGACTGAACATTTTAAAGTCATGAGTCTTTATCCCAAGTTCCTAAAACACCCAAGTCTAGTGAAGTAGAAAGTTAATTTATGAAGTGAATTTCAAAAAGCAATATTGACTCCATTGTGAATTTTGCACTCCTTCTGGGAACATGGATCACTGTCTTTGAAATTAAACGTCTGGTGTTTCCTCTCTTGTCTCCTGCTAATGTACCCTCTTCCTTAGGAGAGACAGAGCCCTCGCTTTGTTCTGTAGCCCCATCCACGCCAGTGACAAATGAATACAGTCTGCGGTTACATTTGTACTTATCTCTTTTGAAGCCAAATATCTGGCAGCCTCTTATCTGAGCTTTCACAAGTGCAGATAAACCTTGATAGAGAATGTCTCTGGGCTGCCACGCTGTAACAAGTGTAAACTATTGAAACTAAAGCAGCTGTTTGATTTTTCTCTCTGAAAAATAAATCTCAAAGTAAAATTCTCCCCAGTGGATGACAATATAGCTTTCAGTCAAGTGCAAACACAACCGTCCTGGACATTTATCTGTGATGGAGGTAGGCCTTTGCAAAATCAAGTTCTTTTGCTTTCATAACTAAAGTGACTAGCGAGATGATGTTCACGCTATCCCAGTGGCAAGGCCAGGGCACTGGTGTTAATGCAGCTCAGGTCATTCAGCTTGGGGATATCTGGATTGTGTTTTTATTAATAAGTCAGTCTACAGGAATTTGAACTTGCCCTAGCTTTCAGGTTTCTCCAGAAAGATCTCAGGGTAGAAGGAGAAAAGGGCAATTCTCAAATCCCCACTCCCTTTTAGAAGAGTGTAGGAAAATCGATCATCCAAGAAAAGACAAGAACAAGTATTATCAGTGCAAAGGTCAGCAGCTATCAAATGGTTTTGTATTGTGAGAGGTGGAGTCTATATTTTAAATTGGAACGCCCTCTCCTTGATGTGAGCCTTGCTAGCTTCCCGTAGTAATGATTCAGTATGAAATGCTCAAACGGGTCAAGTACTTTTTTTTTCCTTAACACTTGACCTTGGGAATGTTACTAACATTTTCATCTGCACAAATGCTATGCTAATGAATGTTAAAATAGTAAATATATTAAAACAATTTGAAGTTATCCTGCCCCTTTCTTTTTCTTTTCTTTCTTCCCTTCTTCCCCTTGACAACAGAAAAGACAGTTTTCGAGTTGAACAAACATTATTTGCCCTCACAAACAAGTTACCTTAAAATATGCATGTGTGTTTATTTAATATATGTTTTAAAAATAATGCTAATATTTTCAGATTTTAATATAATAAACACACACTCTCATGTGCCCAGTCCCTTGGAATCTTTTAAATCCATGACTTCTTTTTGCTTGTTACTTTGTGATTATGTGTGTGTGTGTGTGTGTGTTCCTTACCACACAAATACCAGCTGCTAAGTCTGTGTAATGTTTCTGTATGCACATTCTCAAGGATGAGCATTTACTATTGAATATATAATTGGTGTGCTTTTCCCTAGGGAAGACTATTCTTCCTGCTTGCAGCACTCTTTAGCTGCCTGTACGTCTTGAGGTCTCCTGATTTGTCCATGTCCCACCTTAGCAGGTTTATTGGTGTCATCCTTGTTCAGGTCATGTTTACTCAGCCATGTCGGTGAGATCTCACAGGTGTGTAGGTTCCCTGGCCTTTCTAGGAATCATACTCTCACCGCAACCTCCTCTGTCCTCTCTTCTACAGTGCTCTATGAGCCTTAGATGCACAAGCTGTATTGTATGTAGATTTATCAGTCGGGACTGAAATCCACACCAAGTACTATGGAAAAAGGTCAATATTAATTTGGAGCATGCAAACTTAAACTGGGACCTGTACTTGAATCTAAGTCTGAAGGATTGACTCTCTTTTCAGGACTTTTAGAGAGAGGAAGACACCAATTTCAAGTGGCTTCCCTGTACTTTCTCTTTCGCTCTGACTCTAAGACACACATTTAATCTCACACTAACATCAAAGCTTAATTTGCAATCAAAGCAGTTTTGTTAAAAAGCATTGGGAATGTGACAAGTGCACACTAAAAACAAACAACTTTCACACTGGATTGTCTTGGGTAAATTCAGTGTCCCTTCTTAGTCTTCATCGTGACTGTCGCGCTTAAGGGAGCCACTTCAACCATCTTCCTCTTTCAGCATGTTAGCGTCACCAAGTAGGTTCGCTGTGCCTAGTGTGGTCTTTCTGTTGCGGCTCCAACTCTCATAGAACAGAACTCAGACTCGATGAGATGAGGTCATTATAGTAACTGAAACTATGGAGTGTCTTTCCTTTGCTCACCAAGCACACCAGAGTTACGATTTTACCAAGAACAATTTCAGTGCTACAGATTATGATCAAGAAGCAGGATACTCTTGAGTCATAACTGAAAGAGGGCTACAAGGGAATTAAATTACATGGTGACGTGATAGCCATGATCATTCTTCAAGGACTAGACTTTAGGATTCTTCATCTCCACAATAAAGCTGTTGCAGGAATTCTCTTTAAATAGTGCTTTGAGAAATGCAAGCCCCAGTTTTTCTTAACTTTCCACATCCATTCTGTGAATTAGCATGTTTTCAGTAGATGTTAAGAATACAAAGGACTTCATGAGGCTGATGAGATAAGGGTAATATTGCAAATAAACAACTGCAGGAAAATTTTATCTAACGTAATTGATTTATCTGCTTTTTCAAAGTTCTTCAAAACACAGACAAGTAGTTTAAATAGAACAAGGTGCTTTTGGTAGTTGTTACAAAAGTCCTGGATGTAATAAAAATTGCACCTAGAAATATCACAAATTATTTTCTTCAACTTTCTTAAAATTCAGTGAAACTTTTTAACCTAATCAGCTAATGGAAGACAATTTATCAAGAAGCTTGTTCAAATACTGATTTAAATTTTCTCATGCTTTTTTTCCTGTGCAATTTTTAATGGATTTTAATTTTGCTAGTGCTGGTAAGCTTTAGTCTATATGTTCCTGTATCAGATATATGAAGATGTAATGCCAATCTTTAAGCTTTTCAAATCCCATCCCCTTTACTTCAAAAAATTATTTAGTTTATGGTTAATATTTCATATCCTTGCAGATTGAACAAATGCACAAAAGCAGAAAGAGCACTGCCCTGTGTTCCTGGCTGCCACTTGGTCGCGGACTCATGTTGAGCCTTGGCTTGGACACTGACAACATCACACTGTCCCCTTGATAGATGTACTGTCTGATAAACTATTTAAACGATAACATTGTAGTTTTTGAGAATTTTTGAAATCTAATTTATTTTACATCCCAACCACAGCCTTCCCTCCCTCCTCACCTCTCCTTTCAAAAATCATTTTTTGTGTTTATCTTATCGTGTGTTTGTGTGTGTGTGTGTGTGTGTGTGTGTGTGTGTGTGTGTGTGTGTGTGTGTGTGATACATGTGTCATAGAGCAGGGGATGTGTCAGGTCAGAAGACAGCGCCAAGCATTAGTTTTAACTCTCGTTTGAGACAGCCTCTCTCTTGTTGACTGTTGGGTGTTCCAGGTCACACTTGCCAGGATTCTCCTGTCTCCACTTCTATCTCCCTGTGGGCGTACTGCTCTCATCGACATGTGACCATGGGGTCTGAACTCAGAGAATTCTGCCGATTGGGCCTGTACAGCAAACACTCCACCCACCACTGAGCCATCACGGCAGCTCCAATGTTACATTTTGTAACATTTCCTTCTATTTTTGTGTGCTTAATTTGTTTATGCCCAAACCCTTATGGGAAGACAGTGAAGTGTACATCTTATAAGTTAAGAGAAGTTAGGGAACGATGAAACAGAAGAGCAACGTCATAATAAAATATATACTATAATTATTAACCATGCATACAACACCGATCAGTGAAGCTACTGCTCTCTTTTTTGAGAATGGTGAAAGTCTTTGACTCAAAAAGTTGAAAGTATAGTTAGTACTAGTTATTATTTTTATGTTGATAATATTTGGCATTGAATTTACCAATATATTCTTTGAATAACTGTTTGCTAAGTTTCATGTGGAAAGACAAATTCAGTTTGCCTGCCTTGGTTTTCTTCTGTGGTGTATGTGTATGTATGTGACATAAATATTTAGGAACAGGAAACCCAAGGTCTCTCCAGAACTTACAACTGCTACCGAAGAGCTCCAGCCCACGTATTCCAGGTCTTTTCCTGACACATGGCGCACAGAAAGAAATGTTTAAAGCATTAAAAAACAAGAAAATGCAAACTATTAACAGACATTAAAACGGTGTGTACATAATAAAGGAATGTCCCATTATAGGATGCTGGGAGCATGTCTAGAAAACTTGGGATAAGACAGCTGCTACCTTGGGCGTGAGGTTAATCAGGTTTGTGGCACCTTCAGTGGGCTCCACACACGCTAATATCAGGTCTTCTAGAAGTGATTAAGAAGAATGACATTAAGAAGAAGAAAACAAGTGTGGCTTTTTTGGGAAAAAAAGGCAGTATTGGCAAGCAGTTCCTGAACTGACTCAGAACTGTGGGAGGGTGGAAGTAAGATTTGAGGCAGCGCTAAATCATGCCTTGAAATAAACTCAAATGAACAGTATAAAGTTTTAAAATATGGTGGCCACGTTTATGGCCATGGGGAAACCTGCTCATCACTTCTATCCATAAATTTAATTCCTTAACATTCCTTCATAATAATCTAATAAGGAATATGATAAAGCTAAATGAATTTTAAATGGGATGAAGCGGAAAGGCTCTAAGAAATACAATTCTGAAGGCTAGTAAGCCTCAGTTATCTATTTATGACCACTATAGTCATAGTATTCACATAGTCTTTTGCTGCCTTGTGTTATTTTTCTTATTTCTCAGCTTTTATCTTCCTCTCCCATTTCTCATTCATCGGACTCCTTGTGAAAGGAATTTAGATATTTTACAAGTGCATCGTTTTACTTTAAGCAGGACTACTGACGGAGCCTAATCAGTAAAACAGAAACCGCATTGATCATGTTTAATAAAAAGCACTTTAGCAGCGAAGTTTGGTTCCACAGGCTAAAGAAAGCAGCCAGATCACAGAGGCACCATCGGGAAGCAGCTGCTGTCCTGGGGACAGAAGGTTTAACATTCTGGGGCCACATGAATACAATGCAGGTCTGGGGATAACGAAGAAGGGGCTGCAGGAAGATGCAGTTGCTGACTGCATCTCTAGACTGGACCCCTGCCTAGTAGCGGTACCCCTTCTGGCTGAAAACAGAAGAAAGCCCGCGGAAGAGAGGAGGGAAATAAACCCGGATGGATCAGTCGGCCTACGAAGCTTCGTGTGAGAACTCTAGAAGAAGCATCGCAAGATGAATGAGAAGTGAGTAAGAAAGAAATCCAGAGGAAAATAAAGATAATAACGGTGTTCAGAGGTCTACACAGGGTCAGGTGGAGTGGCAAAACATCAAATCTGTAAACGGGTTCGGAAAATGCAAAGACCAAAGCTTAGCTCAGAATCAAGGACAAGGCATTTCCAGGTGTGCTCACCCGTGTTGGATAGTGGGAGTTCACTGAGACCTTCGACTGAACACACACGACACACTCTTCTTTGCCGCACGGTCCACACCGTCACTACCTAAACGCTTGGGTTCAGAACTGCTATGGTTTTACTGCCCATGCAGAAACAGGTCCCTGGAACTTTCTGTCTCGCCTGGTCCTGCGAGACCGGTTTCTTTCCTTACTCTCGGTTCCCACAACCGTTTATGAAACACTCACTCAGAGACAAATATTGGACATAATTGCTTGGCCGATGGCTTAGGCTATTACTGACTGGTACTCGTTTGTAAATTTACCCATTTCCTAAAGTCTGTATGTATTACCTTAGGTGTTCCACGATGTTTGTCAGCTTCTCTCTTCTTGGGCGGCTGGCTCGCATTCCTCTCGACGACCCTGCCCTTCTCCTGTTTGGATCTAGCTATATTCTGTCTTTCCATAGGCCAAAGCAGCTTTACTGATCAACCAATGAGAACAACTCATATTCACAGCATCCTGAAGGACGTCCCACCTCAGAAACTTAGTGATTTTATTATGGAAAACAAAGACTTTCAACATTGCTCTATAACCAGTCCCTTGTATAACTCAAGTTATTAGATCTTTGGGCTGTATCATGTAGTTCTTGCTGTTAAACATTTCTATTTCAATTGCTAACATGAGTTTTATTGTAAAAAAAAATCATCCAAAAAATTCTGGTTTGGGGTAAATTCAGAATTTCTCACAATTTTGAAATTGGTACTAAGCATACATCTAATTTCTGTCATCTATGTAAATTAGCGAGGTTATATATTTTTGGTCCCTAGGTTGTAACAATTTGTTCCTTTCGACAGCACCATGCTGAGTTCAGTAACTTAGCAGACCAAATGACAGGGACCAAAAATATAAGTTGTCTTAGAATACATTAACTACTGTTAGAAAAAGCTGTCTCAGAAATACCAGGGATGTCGAAACCCAGCTTTGCTTCTGAAGAAGTAATAACTCACCTACTTCCAGGTAGACATGAAGAGACACACAGACTCTGGAGAACCCATGCTCCATGTGTATCGTCAGCTGCTACTCCGTCTCTTTTTTAACAACTCACAAATTAAATGACCTCGGGGAATTTGCAATCTTTCTGGCCTTAGAATCTGTTTCTATAAATGTAAGACCTGCATTAGAACATTTTCCAGCAATCTTTTACAACTTCTTAATGAATTCATACCTTAAAATTTCTTGAAAGATGGCCTGGCACACACTAAATACTGAACTTACTGTTAATAAAAAATATCAGCTTATTTGTTTAAAATTACCACATGCTTACAATGTTTAAAGTAGAGTGTTTTACGCTTAAGGTCAGCAAAATGTCCCTGGAGGTATATAGCTTTTCAATCCCCTATGCGTCTGTATTTATAATAAGCCAACCCTTGACCTACAGGTAGTTCCGTGTGAGGGCTGCCATTTTTCATGTCAGATTCAAGCGAAATTTATTGAGTTTTCTTTCCTCTGCTTTAACTAAGTACACTCTTACTACTGAATTCTATTTGAGCCAAAAAAAAAAAGTCGTAGTTGATGTGTGAAGCTCTCTGTATTCATGAAGGTAGAGAAAATATGTGTCTTGAGATAAAAACACAGCTGAGGTTTGGTTACGGCTAGCTTCCTGGAATACAAACTCTCTCTTAAGCAGTTAAATAAGCCCAACATCTGGCTGGCCATTTATTATTCACTCCACTTCCTAGGGGGAAATACTGCAAATGAGACAGCATATGTTGACTTGGGATCATTTCAATAAAAACTCTTTCTTATGCAAATATTTATCTTAAATTCCTAAAAGCAACTAATGAAGGCAAAGATTTTTGAACAGACAATGGAATACTGTTGACACTGGGGATGTGGGACATGGAGAGAGCTAAATTTTCAAGGATAAACCGACATTCCCCTTCGGAATACTTAGGAGCCTCAGTTACGATATTACAAGTTGTGCTAAAGAAAGTGTCTATTGCTTCCAAACATGAATAAAGGAAAAACAACAACGAACAAACAAAACTACAGAAAGATCAGAGGATAAGTTTGTAATTTTATAGGAGAGCTGCCATTTTTGCTGAGTTCAATGCTTTCTACCAAGATTGTTTTAAATCTTAGCAGAAGCTATGAAGTAAGAACTGTTTTCTTCGTCCTTAAGAAGAATATTTGACCTAAGGACTACTGCACAGCTAAATTGACCTTATCAATTTTTGGTTTTGCTATTTTGCATTGCTCTTGCTAGAATGTAGTTTCTAAAAGGTTGAGGACCTGAACCCATGAAATCTTAACAATAGGGTTGTCTGAACAAGACTTGGATAATAACCACAGCAGTCGATATTATCACGGGGCTGGAGTATGCTTCATGAGGCTCCACCCCTTGATGATGGGGCTCCAGGCAGTCCATAGCTGCTGAGAGAGGGAGAATCAGTTTACCCAAGGGCCAGACTCCCTAATGGGTTATCCAATCCCAAGAGATCAGCTCTGCAAACACAGGGAATTATAAGCAGCTCTAAACGGACTCATTAGGCTACATATACACAGTAAGTAAGTGTGCACGCGCGCGTGCGCACGTGTGTGTGTGTGTGTGTGTGTGTGTGTGTGTGTGTGTGTGAAACAATAATCGTTAAATAAGGTCTTCCCAAAACAACCCTTCATGCTCCTTGTTTTATGGCTCTTGGGTCTGAACCTTTCCTACTGAATATATAACTTGAAGTAACTGAAGACGCTAGAAAGTAGGAAGAGACGGTGGTGAGGATGGCGTGAGTGCGGAACTCATTCCTGGTTAGTGAGACAATACTACCAGGTGTCTCCTCCTTAGAATAATGTTGGCGTTGGGTAAGTCATTGTACTGACTGGTTTTGTGTGTCCGCTTGACTCAAGCTGGAGTCATCAAAGAGGGAGGAGCCTCAGCTGAGAAAAAACACCTCCACGAGATCTATCTGTAAGGCCTTTTCTCATTTAGTTATCAATGGGGGAGGGCCCAGTCCATGGTGGGTGGTGCCATCCCTGGACTGCTGCTGGCCCTGGGTTCCCTATGCAGGTGGGTAGAGGAGGCCATGGGAAGCAAGTCAGTAATCAGCTCCCCCTCCATGGCCTCTGCATCAGTTCTGCCTCCAGGATCCTGCCCTGTTTGAGTTCCTGTCCTGAGTTCTTTCAGTGATAAACATTGATGTGGAAGTGTAAGCCAAAGAAACCCTTTCCTCCCCAACTGGCTTTTGGTTGTGGTGTCTTGTTGCAGCAATAAAAAGTCTAACTAAAACAACCATATACTTCTTTTCTTGTGTGTGTGTGTGTGTGTGTGTGTGTGTGTGTGTGTGTGTGTGTGATGTATTCCTACCATTCTTGCACTCCGGGTGTCTTTGAAGCTTTTGTCCTCGTGGGATGGTGAGATTGTCAGGGACCTTTTCTGCCTCTGTTGAGATGATCATGTGATTTCTGTCCTCAGTCTAAGCTATTTATTGATGTGTAAACATTGAGTAAAGCCTGAATCCCTGGAACAACAAAGGAAAGGTCCTGAATTAATAATAGAATTCTCAGGGGCTGGAGAGATGGCTGAGAGGTTAAGGATTCTGACTGTTCTTCCAGAGGTCCTGAGTTCAATTCCCAGCAACCACATGGTGGCTCACAACCATCTACAATGAGATCTGGTGCCCTCTTCTGGCATGCAGTCAAACATGGAGGCAGCACACTGTATTGTATACATAATAAATAAAATCTTTAAAAAATAAAATGAAAATAAAATTCTCAGAAAGTAGTAGTAGTAGTAGTAGTAGTAGTAGTAGAAGAAGAAGAAGAAGAAGAAGAAGAAGAAGAAGAAGAAGAAGAAGAAGAAAAAGAAGAAGAAGAAGAAGCCAATTTTGTTAAGTTAAAAAAGTTTAATAAAAAAGTCTTTAGCATCCACTGTTGAAACTCTTTCCACTCTATCACAATTGCACAATTAATCTTGTATATCAACTTGCTAGATCTGGAATCAGCTTTAATCAGCTGAAGGCAAACTGCTGAGTGTACCTGGGAGGGATATCCCTGACCAAGCTGTGGTAGGAGGCACCTTTGCATTCATTCTAAGTTCTCCCTCTTGGTGAATCCACTGCTGCTGCTGCCCCTGCCACGGCAACTACATTCCTCTGCTGACATCAGTGATGAGTCAGTCTGCCTCCATCTTAGGCCTGAAAGCCGTCTTATAATACACAAACTAGGCTCATTCCTGGTTATGATTAAATCTATGTGTCTCAAGGATTGGGCTATGTTCTGCCTGTAGCCTTCACTACAAATGGTTCTGTAGTGCCTGTTTCAGGAAATGACAGCCATGCCTTTGTTTCAAAAGATTATGATCATTTCTAGTTATGACCACCTGTTAAGATGCTTGTTATGATTACCTTGCAACCATGTCTATTTCACAAGAGGTGGTTATGACCCAAATGTTATGTTTTGTTTCTGTAACCTTGACTATTTGCCTGACAAATCCCCCATTTGGAAACCCCCTACCCCCCAGCCATGGAAACACTTATCTAGCCCATGTTCAGTACTGCCCTCTTAAACCCTTCCTTAGGAAGGGGCAGCCCATGTACAGAAATAAAAATGTATTAATTAGTTGCTTGCTTAAATTAATTTGTCAGTGATGATTTAGGTCAGTGGTTTTTCTTGTTAATTAAGTGGGATTAGCAATTTGATCCAGTGTCTCTGAGCTTTTGGTGTGGAGTTAAATTCTTTAGCAAGCCCTATGTTTTCGGTGCCATATTGAGGTCACTGAGGTACCCACTCCACGGACTGGGTAAATATCAAGTTCTTAGCCTGCCCAATATGAGGCAGTCATTGTTGAACTACTCCGATCATACTGTGTAAAGTCAATCTATTAAAGGCTACTCCTTCACAGGGCTCCATCTCGTAAAGACCCCTAGTCCACTGAAAAAAACAAAAACCTAAGTGAAGAGGCCCCATGCTTGTCAAAAGCAACTGGCTGGAAAAGTGTTTCTCCGGAGTCAGACTACAGAAGCTGATGCAGCTATGTTGTAAGGGGGGGGGGGGCAGAGAGCGAGTTCCATTCCAAGGGACTGGCAGGGTTTGGCATCCTGGCAATGGTTTTTGAAGTCATGAAAGTCCACAAGTTTGAAAGAGCAATAGAAAGGAGATGAGGCAAGACAATGTGGAGAACGGTTGAGTCACTGTAGAGAGACCCAAGAGTTGGCTGCATCAGGCTGCGAAAGTGAAGCTTAATTTACAGCAGAGACTTCAAGATAGTGGAGATGACAGGCTCATGGGACCTCCACCACAAAAAGCTATAGAGAAACTATATAGAAACATAGAAAATGGAGGTAACTCAACAGAGAGTTTCTATGTATTATGGACTGCACACTTGGAGTGAGACTGCGCTAGCCTTTTGGAGCCCAGTGGATTATATAATAATCCCCAAATGGTTGACATGGGTCTGTAGGGTTTGTTCTTTGTCCTGCAGTATTCTGAACTTTAGATCATGCCTTGCTATGTACTATTTGTTCTATTCAAAATGAGAATATAATTATAAGTTGAAAGTATATAACTTTCTGTGAATTTGATGCCAGCCTGGTCTACAAAGCAAGTCCCAGCATAGTCAAGGCTTCACAGCGAAACCCTGTGTCAACAGGAAAAAAAACAGATTTTGGACTTTTACTAGTGGAACTATTAATGACTATGTGAACTTTTAAAGCGGAACTGAGTATAGTTTGGGATGATAAAGAGGTCACGGTTTATGGGGACAAGAAGCTATTGCTTAAAATGATGTGTTTGTTTATCAAATTGACAGTGGGATTGTGATGTTTATTTTTAACTGTCAGCTTGACACAACCCAGAATCAGCTCTGAGAAGGGCCTCAGAGAAAGTAAAGGATTATCTGACTTACATCGATCTGCAGGGAACACATTCAATGTGGATGGCATCGTTCTTTGAAGTGGACCAAGACTGAATAAAAAGCAGAAAGCTAACTAAGCATTGAATGTATTTTTTTATTTATTTATTAAAAATTTCCACCTCTTCCCCGCCTCTCTTTTCCCTCCCCCCTCCCCCCTTCTTCTCCCCCTCCCCCTTCCCCCCCTCTCTAGTCTTGAGAGCAGTCAGGGTTCCCTGCCCCCTGGGAAGTCCAAGGTCCTCCCCCAATCCATACACGTCTTTAAAGGTGAGCATCCAAACAAACCAGGCTCCCACAAAGTTAGTCCATGCAGTAGAATTAAATCCCAATGCCATTGTCCTTGGCTTCTCAGTCAGCCTTCATTGCCAGCCGCGTTCAGAGTGTCCATTTTGATCACGTGCTCCATCGCTCCCAGTCCAGCTGGCCTTGGTGAGCTCCAATCAGATCAGTCCCACCGTCTCAGTGGGTGGACATATTCATCCACCGTTCTATGCTCTTGGCCGTGGGTCAGCTGGGACTAGTTTTCTCCACTTCCTGTCCCTGTGACTTCGTTGCTAGGATGGACAGTGACCTGAAGCTATGATAAAACCCTTCCCAGTAAATTACGCTTCTCAGAGTGTTTGATCACAGGAAAGAAACTAAGACATAATCAGACGCTCAATGGCTACAGGAGCTCTTGCATATAAGCAGTGATTGGCCAGTTTTAAGCCTACTAAGTTGCTATTGTAGGTAATTTATAAATGATGTATTATTCAGGTTGCCCTGGACTCTTCTTCCTTTGCGACAGAACACTAACAGGTAAAGCAAGCAAGCAAAAAGCCATGGAAAAGCATTGCCACACGCTCTTCTTAGGCAGGTTCTGAAAACTGTAATGGCTTTTATCAAGTTCGGCACAAAGACGCTAGCCAGTACCAACATCAAGATTCTCCCAGAAGCAGCTGCATGACCTTAGGCAAGATGTTTTTACCTCATCCTGGTGAGAGGAAGATCACGTAGACTCTGAAAGTTCTTAGAGCAACATCTGGATCTTAATAAGTCAGTGTTATTAAAATGGTGGTTATTATTGTCAGTATTTTATTAACTTATTTTTTTCAGTCAAATTTCTCTTCCAACTCTGTTAGGGAAATTCTGGATAAATAAATGTGTCCAGCTGGGAATCTTTTAGAAGTGAAAATCTTTTCTTCATCTTGTTCTTCTATATCATAGGGAAGAAAAGGAAAATAAGAAACAAGTTTAGACTTTATTTTAGTACCAAAAATGATTATATTCTTTTCAAAAGAATGCATGATTCTGCCCCAGTCTTTGATCCTGTTTCTTTATACATTGAATTACCATAAAATAAACTAAATATTTACAATTTATGTGAGCAATATTTCTCTTTTGGGGGTAAATTCAATAACCACACTATAATAGAATTGTCAAGCTACGAATAATATTTATTTTACAGGTATGTATTTGTATGAGGTTACATAGTCAGGGAAGAGCCATGAGGTAATTAAGGGAAGCTGTAGCTAAATTATAGCACTTTGTCTCCTAGTTAAGAGAAGGAGGGTATGAGAGGCCAAAGGGAACCGAGGTGAATGTCTCCTGATGGAATGTTAGCTATGTATCCTGATGGAATGTTCCTTTTTTAAAAAAATATTCTTGAAGTTGTCATTAGTTTTTTCCTGACTGTATCAGAAAAGAAGATAGCAGAAGACCACCGATTGCCACACCTTCACAATTAAGGGCCTTCATTTGCAAAAGCCTACAGGTTCACTTTAACATCAGTTACCCCTTTGATTGTCATTCAAAAGAATTGTCTTGGTTTGGGTTACTATTCCTATCATGAAACACCATGACCAAAAGAAACTGAGGACAGCTTTATTCAGCTCACCCTTCTATGCTTCTCTGTCATTGTTCATCATCAGGGGAGGTCAGAAAAGGAACTCAAAAGGGCAGGACCTTTAAGAGCTGATGCACAGGCCATGGGAGTCTTATTGACTTGTATAGGTGCTTATTGCCTTGTATAGGCTGAGGCCGCTTTCTTTCTTTAGAACCCAGGACCACCAGCCCAGGGATAACTCCACCCACAGTTGTCTGAGCCTTTCCCCAACAATCACTAATTAAGAAGATTCCTTACAGGCTTGACTGCAGTCATCATATGGAGGCATTTTCTTTTCTTTTCTTTTTTTTTTTTTTTTTTTGTTTGTTTGTTTTTGAGACAGGATTTCTCTGTAGCTTTGGGATCTGTTCTGGAACTAGCTCTTGTTGACCAGGCTGGCCTCGAACTCACAGAGGCATTTTCTTAACTGAGGTTCCCTCCTCTCATGACTTTAGCTGTGTTATGTTGACATAAAATTATTCAGTACAACTGACTCCTTGTCAACTTGATAGACAAATGCATCTCCATAAAGTAACAACATTTTCTCTCTCATTTATCCCTAAGAGTTCACATTAAAAAGTAAATAAATAAAACTTTAAAAGTCCCACAGTCTTTACAAATTAAAACACATTAAAATTTGGTCCCTTTACAATATCCAAAATCTCTTTTAAAAGTTCAAAATCTCTCAACTGTAGGTTCAGGCAAACATTAAAATTAAGTTAAATACTTTATTACTTCAAGAGGGGGGAATCAGGGCACAGTCACAGTCAGATCAAAGCAAAACCTAACCCTCAACAATGTGAATAACTCAATGTCCAAAGTCTGAGACCTGCTCATGATCTTTTGTGGGCTCCTCCAACTGCTGTGGATTGTTTTCCTGGCTCCATCCTCTGCATCCACAGTTTGTCTTCTAGGCTCTGGCTGACTCCCCTCTGCCACTGTTATTGTTCTTGGTGGTCGTCCTATGATACCGGCATCTCCAAAACCCTGGGGTCCCTCTCTGCCACGGCTACTGTTCTTGGTGGTCGTCCTGATACTGGCATCTCCAAAACACTGGGGTCTCTTGCTGCAACTGGTCTGCACTTTCACCAATAGCTTCTCATAGGCACTCTTCAAGGTGCCAAATCTCAATTTCTCTGCCTTACCCCTCCAATCCTGGGATTGCAATTGCTACTGAGGTTGCATCTTCACCAGTGGCCTCTCCCGGTCTCTCCCAGGGCCCAGCCTCAGCAGCTCTTCATGACCCCTTCATGTGTTGAAAATCAGTTACCATCTGGGTGACTCTTACACCTCCAAGTCTGTCTGCCAGTACAACCTTTGCCCCCTCTGCAACACAGCTTCTATCAGTTTGCTGTTTCGCAGGAAACATTTCCCAGAAGGTTTAACCTCAGTGATGCTGGTCTCTTCTTAATCACCACAAATTTCTCAGCGCCAGCTGACCAGCATCGATTTTTCCAATAAAACAGGGATTTTACTTTAGTTGTTCTGGTTTCTTGTTAATCACAGTTGAAGTTTCAGATCCAAACACCATACGTTTTTTTTTTTTAACACAGAAGAAGAGGTGGAATCTTTGGTGAGTGTTTGCTTTCCTCATAAACATCACAAGCCAGTGTGTTTAGCAACACAAACTCTTCAACCTCCTGTAGAATAGTCACTGAGCTCTCAACACTCAATAGCTTTCCTAGCCCAGAGTTCCAAAGTTATTCCAAAATCTTCCCCAAAACAACATGGTCACATCTGTCACAGCAATACCCCACTATCCTAGCACTAATTTGTCTTACTTAGGGCTACTATTGCTGTGTTGAAACACAATGACCAAAGAAACTTGGGGCAGAAACAGTTTATTTGTCTTGTACTTCTACATCACAGCTCATCATCAAAGTCAGAAAAAGAACTCAAGAGGGGAAGAACCCTGGAGGCCGGAGCTGATGCAGAGGCCATGAAGGATGCTACTTTCTGGCGTGTACATCATGCTTGTTCAGCCTGCTTGTTTATAAAACCCCAAATCTCCAGCCCAAGGATGACTCCACCCACAATTGATTGCCCCCTCCCCCATCAATCAGTAATTAAGAAAATGCTCTACAGGCTTGCCTACGGCCTGATCTTTGGAGGCGTTTTCTTAATCGAGGTTCCTTCCTCTCAGATGACTTTAGCTTATGTCATGCTGACAGAAAAGTATCCAGAACAGCAGTTACAGGAAGAACTATCCCAAAACAAAGATCTGACTCATCATGACTCATAACGAGAAGATGTTCTCTCCATTACATGTCATTGACTTCATGGATATACATATGAGTACACATATGCTTTCAACAGCAGTTAATGAAAAAAGAGGCCATTACTTGACCGAAGGGTTTAGTGAAAGGAAAAGGAAGGGAGAAATGTTGTAATTATATCTGAAAAACAAGAGAAAAAATCTTTCTTAAAACCTGATGTGGGATTTCCCTCTATATGCTGTGAATACCATTGGTTAATAAAGAAACTGTCTTGTGCCTGCTCAGGGAACAGAGGTAGGCGGGGGTGGGGGGAGAGAATTAAACTGAAAGAAAGGTAGAGCAGAGAGAAGCCATGGAGCCCCGCTGGAGCCGGATGGAACATTAGCCGGTAAGTCACAGCCACATTGCAATACACAGATTACTAGAAATGTGTTAAATTAAGATGTAAGAGGTAGCAAGTAAGAAGCTAGAGCTAAGGGGCCAAGCAGTGTTTTATATAATATAGTTTCTGTGTGATTATTTTGGGGCTAAGCAGCCAGGAACTAACTAGCGGTCTCCCCTCAACAAAAACCCATGATTAAGAAATCAATGGTGGGGGTGGAAAAGAAAAATAAACCAATGAGCTGTTGCCAACTTCCTGCTTTGAGTCTGTCTTCTCCAATCTGTATCTATGTTTGTTTGCTTGGTTAAAAAAATATTTCTGCCAAAACTCTGTGTCCATCAACTAAATTTGTTCCTTTGAAAAATACAGGGCTTGAGAAAAAAAAAACCTTTATACTAAGATGAAAAAAACTTAACATCTATCTCCTTTATAAAGTATATTATGAGTATGTTATTCTGGGGAGAAAAGGGTCAAGGAAAATTTATCCTGCCCCTTACTAAACCTGAGACATGGACCAAGGAAAAATACTCAGACCTTGTCTTGATTCTGGGGTCAGGGGCTTGAAATTCCCCCAATCCCTGAGCTTGGTCCCGAGTCAGGGTGCAGCACCCCACTAATCCCTGAGGTCCCTGTGCACAGAATACCACCAATCCCTGAGGTCTCTGCACACTGAATGCCACCAATCCCTGAATATGAAATTCCTCCAATTCTTGAGCTTGCCCCAGAATCAGACCACTAAAATCTGCCAATTGCAAACCACCGGAATCCCACCCCCACCATATACAACCTCTATACCCTATTCAGTTTACTGCTACTTCTCATTCAGAGTCAGCCCCCATCCTGGATTCTTCCTTCCCAAAAAAATCTCTTAGATGATGGGTTTTTTTGTGCAGTGTGACAGTTTTTGTTGTTATCGTTGTTGTCATTTTGGGTTGTCTTTTTTTTTATCTGAAGCAGAGCCCAGCTGTAACAACTTTCTCCAGAGCAGAACAGAACCATAACCCTTTCAGTGGGGAAACTTCCCCTTAGTATAAAAGAGTTGTTACAGTCTGAGTGAAACTGAGCATGTTGGGGAATATTCCTTTACACTGTGTGAAGATGTGATGTGGGAAGTCCTTCTGTCTATGTGTTGCTTTTATTGGTTAATAAATAAAGAAGCTACTTTGACCTGTGATGGGGCAGAGTAGAGCTAGGCAGGAAAACTAAACCGAATGCTGGAAGAAAGTAGGTGGAGTCAATGGGATTCCATGTAGCTGCCAAGAGGAGAAAGACGTGAACTGCCAGCCAGAACCTTGCAGGTAGGCCACAATCCTCATGATAAGATATAAAATAGAAATGAGTTAATTTAAGATAAAAGAACTAGATAGCAATATACTTAAGGGATTGGCTAAGAAGTGTTTTTATTAATACAGTACATGTGTGGTTATTTTGGGTCTGGGTGTCCAGGAACAAATGAGTGGCATCTGTCAAAAAGATGTATCATTACCCCTGGTCTGATGAAGAGCTAAATGGCTATTGCCTAGGCAGGAAGAGGTAAGTGAAACTTCTAGAGACAGAACTCTGGAAAGAAAGAAGGAGTGTCCAGTCAGATGCAGCAAGAACAAAACATGCAGGAGAGAGGTAAAAACCATAATCATATGGCAACCTGTACATGAATAGAAATGAGTTAAGTTATATAAGGCAGTTAGAAATAAGCCTAAGCTATCAGACAAGTTTTCATAATTAACAATAAGAATTTATGTCATGGGGCTGGAGAGATGGCTCAGCGGTTAAGAGCATTGCCTGCTCTTCCAAAGGTCCTGAGTTCAATCCCCGGCAACCACATGGTGGCTCACAACCATCTGTAATGAGATCTGGCGCCCTCTTCTGGCCTGCAGGCATACACACAGACAGAATATTGTATACATAATAAATAAAATATTTTAAAAATAAAAAAAAGAATTTATGTCATTATTGGGGAGCATAAGGTCCCAACGAAAAAGTCTACTAGTCCCTAGTAGAACAGAGCTGTCACACATCTCCAGAGCAGAGCAGAGCTGGTGCAGAGGTGTTACATTTGCACTGGAGAAACCTTTTCCTGGGGCAGAACTGTAAGCTGCTGTGCTTACATGACTTTGTGTTCTTCCTTGACTCCTGACTGCCAGGATTGTGTAATCTGCTGGCCTGACCTATCACCTGGGTACCCTGTCCCTTTAAGAGGCAAGCCTTGTTCACTTTCAGTCCTTGCCTCCAGCTGCCCAGGTAAGCAAATCTCCCAATCCTCTCCAGCCCACTCTTTCTCTGTCTGCCCTTCTTCTGGAGAGCCAGCTTCTGCTTCTCTCTCTCCTCTCTCTTCTCTACCCCTTCCTCCCTTCTCTCATTCCCCTTTCTTTCCTTTCTCTCTTTTTCCCTTTCCTTCTTCCTCAATAACCCACTAAATAAACTCTATACCCCAGCTCTCTCTGCATGGCCCATCTGTCTGTCTCTCATCTGCCATGACCTCCCACCTGCCAAGGTGCAGCATAGTCTTTGTAAAGTTTGAATGCTATGCTGATCCTCGTGGGACTGCTGCCCCTTGTGGCACCAGCCTCGGACCATCATCTGTTTATAACTGAGAACAAGGATACCTTTCCATCTGAGCTGCAATGCTCACAGTTATACCTATGCTACACACTTCCTCCAAAGGCTCAAATGAACACAGCTGACTGCTTCATGTCAATCTGAATCTGAATACACATAGCCTTCCTTCACTCTACACACACACAGTTTAAACTAAGGCATGAACTTGAAGGCTTTTGACTCAATCTATACATTTGAATTCCTGTCTTAAACTAACCCTAATAAATTTTATCAGGAAGGGATTCAACTAGATGGCATTGACCAAAAAGGATTCTTTGGGGTGCTCTCCTCAGTAACAATTGGATATGGACCTTTTGAGCACTGAAAATCCATAACATATTTGCGAAAAACCTAGCAGAGACCCATGCAGGGTCTGTGAAGGCTGCTTCCATCTATGAGCTTCATTTTACCCTACTTAGTTTATTCTGTGGGCCGTCTTCTCCTGATGACCTCACCCCCTTTGACTCCTACAATTCTACCTCCCCTCTTTTGTGGGGTTCCCTGAGCTCTGCCCAATGTTTGGCTGTGGGTCTCTGCCTTTGCTTCTATCAGCTACCAGAAAGAAAACTCTCTGACTCTCTGAGAATGATTGGGCTAGAAACTGATCTATGAGTAAAGCAGAATATCATTAGGAATCTTTTTATTTCCTATAGTATGTGGGCCTGCTTGTTGGGGTTTCTGTCCTGCCCGGTACCCCAACAAGCCAGCAAGCCCCAAGAAAAATTACACACAGGACTCCATAAGATTATAAACTGATTGACCCATTAGCTCAGTCTTCTTATTAACTAATTCTTAAAGCTTATATTACCCCATTATTCTGATCTATGTTAGCCATATGACTTGGTACCTTTTTCAGCTGTCAGCTCACATGTTGCCTCTTTGGTGATCTGGTCAGGAATGGCGGAATGTGCTTCCTCCTTCTTATCCTTCTCCTGTTCTAATTGCCCCACCTCTACTTCCTGTCTGGTTGACCAGCCTATACTTCCTGTCTGGCCAATCAGTGTTTTAATAAAATACATGATTGACAGAATACAGACAATTCTCCCACACCATTTTCCAGTCATATTTGGTTCTCTGGGTCATCCAGCTTCTGGTCTGTGGGTATCCAGTCAGTATCAGGTTTTGTGGCTGGCTTGATGTTCTACCACTCGAAGCCTTGTCTGATTTACATAAGATGGCTGGTTCAGGCTCTGTATCCTCTGTTACTAGGAGTCCTTGCTAGGGTCAGCCTCATAGATTCTAGGAAGTTTCTACTGCATTAGGATTCCACAACGCTCCCCAAATGCCCCAGATGTTTTTAATTCCAGATGTCTTACCCTGTGTTCCTCTTTCCCTTTGTCCAACCTCCTCCATCTGACCCCTCCTGTTGTAATACCCACCTGTTTCCAGTCTACTCATAATAACTATACTATTTCTCCTTCCCAGGGAAATCTATGTGTCACTTTAAGGGCCTTCCTTGTTACTTAGTTTCTCTGGGTCTGTGGATTGTAGCACAGTTATCTTTTACTTAACAGCCAATATCCACTTATAAGTAAATACGTACCATGTCTGTTTTTTCTGGTCTAGATTGCCTCTCTCAGGGTGATTTTTTTTTCTAGCTCCATTCATTTGCTGGCAAATTTCATGATGCCATTTTTTTTAACAGATGAGTAATACTCCATTGTATAAATGAGCGACATTTTCTTTACCCATTCTTTAGTTGAGGGGCTTCTAGGTTGTCTCCAGGTGATGGCTATTATGAGAAAAGCCAATATACGTAGGTGGAGACCACTCATTCATTTCCCAGTCTCCCAGATTCGAAATAATTACACAGAAACTATTTTAATTGCAATACTCTTTGGTCAATAGCTTAAGTGCATTTCTAGCTAGCTCTTACATCTTAAATTAACCCATTTTTATTAATCTATGTATCCCCATATGGTTTGTGGTTTACCAGTGAGGTTCAAGGTTGTCTGTCTCCTTTGGCAATTACATAACATCTCTCTGACTCCACCTTCTCTCTCTCTCTCTCTCTCTCTCTCTCTCTCTCTCTCTCTCTCTCTCTCTCTCTCTTCCAGCCTGGCTATATTCTGCCCTCTTATAGGTCAAAGTACCTACCTGATGGTAATAAAACATATTCATAGCATACAGAGGGGAACCACACATCAACTATGAACATATTTGAGCAAGTGTCTTTGAGGTAGGATGGACCATCCTTTCGGTTTTATGCCCAAAAGTGATATAGCTGGGTCCTGAAGTAAATTAATTACCAATTTTCTGAGGAACTGCCATATTGATTTCCATAGTGGTTGCACAAGTTTGCACTCCCACCAGAAATGGAGGTGCATTCCCCTTGCTCCACCTCCTCACCAGTATAAGCTGTCACTTGTTTCATTGATACTGGCCATTCAAACACGAGCAAGCTCAGAAGCATTTAGATTTGCATTTTCCTTATGGCTAAAGGATACCGAACATTTCTTTAAGTGTTTCTCAGCCATTTGAGATTCCTCCATTGAGGATCCTCTGTTTAGATCTAAACTCCATTTTAAATTAGATTATTCGACTTTTTGAGTTCTTTATATATTTTGAATATTAGCCTTCTATTGAATGTGGAGCTGAAAATCTTTTCCCATGAGTAGGCTGCTGTTTTGTCCTGTTGACAGTGTTCTTTACTTTACTGAAGGTTTTCAGTTTCATGAGGTCCCATTTCTCAGCTGTTGATCCCAGTGCCTTGTCTATCACTGTTTTGTTTCTGAAGTTGCCTCTTGTTACATACAATACATTCAAGGCATTTCCTACAGTCTCGTCTTTCAGATTCGGTGTATCTGGGCTTATGCTGAGGTTTTTGATTCACTTGGACATGAATTTTGTGCGGGGTGATGAATATGGATCAACATGCTTTCTTTTACATGCAGACATTTATATACCAACATCACTTGATGAAGATGCTTTCGGCTTTCCATTCTATATTTCTGGCTTCCTTACCAAAAATATCAGGTATCCATAAGTGTGTGGATTTATGTCTGAGTCTTCTATTCAATTCCATTGACCAACATGTCTTTTTTTATAAAAATGCCATGCAGATTTTATTATTATTATTATTATTATTATTATTATTATTATTGTCATGCAGTACAGTTTGAAACCAGGGATATTGATACCTCTGAAAGTTCTTTTATGGCTTAGGATTATTTTAAGCTATTCTGGGTCATTTGTTTTATCATATAAAGATGAGAATTGTTGTTTTACAGTCTTTAAAGAATTGTTTTGAAATTTTGCTGGGGATTTCATTGAATCTGTAGATTGCTTTTGATAGAATGGCCATTTTTACTACATTAATCCTACCGATCTACAAGCAAGGGAGATCTTTCCATCTTTTGATATTTTCCTCATTTACTTTCTTGAAAGACTTGAAGTTTTTGTCATACAAGTCCTTCATTTGCTTGCTTAGGGTTACTCCAAGATTTTTTTTTTATATTTTTTTGTGACTGTGGCGAAGGTTGTTGTTTCCTGGATTTCTTTCTATGTCTACTAGTCATCTGTATATAGGGAGGCTACTGATCTTTTGGAGTTAATTGTGTATTCAGCTATTACATTGATAAAATGTTTATCAGTTGTAGGAGTTCCTTGGTAGAAATTTTGAGGTTGCTAATACTATCATATCATCTGAAAATGATGATACTTTGACTTCTTTCTTTTCAATTTGTATCCCTTTGGACTTCTTCAGGTTTCTTATTGTTCCAGGTACTATACTATTGCTTCAAAAACTATATTGAATGAATATGGAGAGAGTGGACGGCTTTGTGTTATTCCTGATTTTAACTGACCTGCTCTGACTTTCCCTCTGTTTAATTTGATGTTGGATGTTGGGTTGCTGTAAATTGCTTTTTATCATGTTTGGGTATGTCCCTTGTATCCCTGATCTCACCAAGATTTTTATCACGAAGAAGTGTTGAATCTTGTCAAAGGTGTTTCCAGCATCGAACGAGATTATCATATGCTTTCTTCTTTCACTTTGTTTTTTGGTGGACTACATTTACTCAGTTTTGTATATTGAACCATTTCTGAATCTCTGGGATGAAGCCTATTTGATCATGAGAGATGATATTTTTGATGTGTTATTGTATGTAGTTTGTGAGAAATTTGTTAAGTATTTTTACATCTATGTTTATAAGGAAAATTGCTCAGGAATTCTCTTCCTTTGTGGAGCCTTTGTGTCACCTGTATATGAGAGTCACTGTGGCAGCACAGAAGGAATTGGGCAATGATCCTTCTGTTTCTATTTTGTAGAATAATTTGAGGAACATTGACACTAACTTGTCTTTGAAAGTCTGGTAGAATTCTTTACCACAACAAGTTGTTCCTGGGCTTCTTTTGGTTGGGAAACTTTCAGTGAGTGCTTCTATTTCCTTAGGGGTTATAGGTCTATTTAAATTATTTATGTGTTCTTGGTTTAATTTTGATAAATGGTATCTTTTGAGAAAAGTATCCATTTCTTTTAAATTTTCCAATTTTAGTGAAGGACAGGTTTTAAAAACATGACCTAATGATTCTTTGGATTTCCTTGGTGTCTGTTATGTCCCCCTGTTCGTTTTTGATTTTGTTCATTTGTGGATTGTTTCTCTGTCCCTTAGTTAGTCTGGATAAGGTTTGTCTATCTTATTAATTTTCTCAAAGAGCCAATTCTTTGTTTCTTTGATTCTTTGTATTGCTTTCTTTGTATCTATTTTATTGTATTCAGCCCACAGTTTGATTATTTCCTGAGGACTTTTGGGTGTGCTTGATTCTTTTTGTTTGAGATTGTTCAAGTGTATTTTTAAATTGCTAGTATGAAATCTCTCCAACTATTTTGTTCTTTCTTTGTCTGTCATCCATTGGGTTTAATCAGGCAACCTTCAAGGGCCTGAGTATGGAATTATCTACTGGAGCACTATTAACTCGCCAATGGTGACTGTACTGAAGATACTGACTTTTTTCTCAGAAGTCCTCACCTACAAATAACTCTCCTGGGTGGGGCTGGGGGACAGAAACTTTGGTTGGTATTTTTAGAAGTAGTGTCTCTCTTTTCCTATTCCTCCTCCTTTTCTGGTGTTACAGATCCCTGTACTCCAGAATGTTCCACTATGATACAGCGTCTCTTATTCTTGAATTTTCTTATGTGCTTTTCAGATTGAACAACTGCAACTCAATACTTTTTTTCAGGTTATTAATTCTGCTTTTTGTCATGAATGTTTAGATGAAAGACTCAGTTAATGAGTACTTTATGCATATTATTATGACTTTTCAATTCTGGAGTTTCCTTTTTTTTTCAGAGACACCCTTTGGTCAAATTGTCATGTTTAAATCTGTATTTGTCATCTATACCAGGCTTTGAAGCATCCATACATTATAGAATGCTTACATCTAGCTATATATTTATTATGCACTCTTCCCTTTTGCAATGGGAATGTAGAATCCATTCTTGGTGTCTTTTTCCAGAGTGACTCTTAGGTCTCCTTATACATTTTATAATGCTTCATTCATGTCATTGGTCATCTCAAACATTTGTCATCTATTTGTGATTAAAAACATTCAGAATCCATCTTGTAGCAATATTGGATTACAAAACAGATGGTTGGGTAAGATTGCCCAGCATGCACTAGGTCACTGGAGCTTTTCCCTGCTGCCTGGCTGCAACTCTGTGCTTTTGACCAGTCTCTCAGGGCTCTCTTAGCAGTTGTTTCTTTGTATTAATCGTAAATTCTTAGGTGAAATTTCAACATTTTTCCATCTATTCCTTTGAACAGATTTTGTTTTTCTAAAGACTACTTAAGAATGGAAATATATAGTTTCCTTTCTGAAGACTTCTATCTTCACTTCTGTGACCTGGACTTTGTTTGATTCACCCTCATGATATGTCTGTAATTGTTGACTTAATTTTGACTTCCTATAAAATTACTTACTCTCTGGCTTCTGTTATCTCTCATTGCAGGACAAATTTGTTTAGTTTGGCATTCAGTTGGAGTAGGAGCAAATTACCAATAAATGAATCAGATGCTGAATTCCCAGCTATGGGGAGTGAGACTGTCTGCCTTTTCTTCTCTGGTGAAAGTCTGGAGCCGTCTTGCCTGAGGGCATGGGCTTGGTCTAGGCAGCCTCCTTTTTCCTTCCTACCGGGCCTGAGCTCCAGTGTTTGTTTTCTCAGCTTTCTAGTGCTGCCGGGGCTTCCTTGGCTCTTCACATTTGACTTCCTTGCCACTTAGCTTATAGATCTGGGGAACCAGAAGTTTCTCCTACGGACAGTCCTCTCAACTGACCTGTCCACCTTCTTTTTGTTTTTCTGTGACATTGGTTCTTCGGTTTCTGGATACTTTGCTACCAACAATTTATTTTCCTAATTATCCTTTTCCGGCTTCTAAAAGCATTTCAGTAATGATCATTCTGTACCAGGAACACACATCAAGTATCTGTGGTTGAGAATGATGAGGAGTTTGGGCTTGACTTTACTGTGTTTATTCTGTCTACATAACTCAGTCTTCCTAGTTCTCCCTGCCCTGTAGCTCTTCTAAGGCCTCTCAAGTGCTATTATTTTTGTATCTTATAAAGGGTATGGTGCCCTCTCCTCTCTTCCTCCTCTGCTTTCCTGCTCCGTGCTTTATGGTGCTAAGCAATGAGTTCAGAGTCTCATGCTTGATTTGCAAATACTCTCCCCATCTCTGAAGACTTTCAGACAATTTATAGGATGATAGCCAGAAACGAAAAGTAACACAGATATGTGTGATCTAGCGTCATTGTTCCTCCAGAATGTAGAGTTGTTGTTCTTCTGTTTGTTTCTATGTAGACAAGAAGGCAGATTTATGAAGACTTTCAATAAATGCTCACCGAGAGGCTCTTATAGACTAAGTTCTCTTTTTCACCTCTAGAGTTATAGAGGTGAGCAGCCATAGGGATAGCCTTTCTGTCAGGAACCTTACAATCTAGTGAAATAAGAAAATCATGACAAAAATAAGGCAGATCTCTAGTAACTTAGATACATTTGTAAGCTGATAATAAATTCATAGTTGTGGACTAAATACATGTAACTTTTCAGAAGATTAAAAAACTCCTATGAGCATTTCTCCTGCTTGTACTTTCAGACATGCCTCTACAGTCTTTTTCTTTCTCTTACCACCTGACTGTTTTAGTGTGATCCAAGTGTGTTCTCAAGGCACTGAATCTCACTTCCGCTGCTGTGTTTAGTCATCTATAGCTAAGATGTGCACTACGACATGCAGAATAAATAGTAGCACTCTCAAGGTGAGAATCATTGAGTTGTTTGCTGGGTACATGATTTATGTGCATTTGGCCCCATTAATTATTAAAACAATATTAATCTTTATGTGCATGCTAATATATCGACTTTTGTATGTAAGAGATGTGTATTTTTAAATATACGAGGTTATCCATACAAGTAGCTTAGAAGTAATAATAATTCCTTCTTTTTTCATTTTTGTTTTCCCTCCCTACTTTTCTTTCCCTTCCCCACCTTTCTCTCTCCTCTCTTCTCTCCTCTTCTCTCCTCTCCTTCTCTCCTCTTCCCTGCTTTTTCCTCTTTTTTCCTTTCCATTCTTGCCTTTTTCATTCTTTTAGTGATGGATTTTCAACCCATGGCTTTTTAACATGGAAGACCTGTAATGATCATTGAACTGCACACTAAGCTCTTCGTCTGTTTTCTAATTGTAAATCCCATGTACCCTCTTTTCTCTGAACCTTCTCATATTTTGGAACCACCACCGAATGTGAGCCACCATCATCTTGCTCTACATCATGCTCCTGGGCTCTACTCCCCAATGCACACTTTGAGCATTTTAATTTTTTTAAATAACAAAGCTATCATGTTGCTTGCTTCTCTCCATCAAAGTTTTAGTGACCTCTTATGCAAATTTTGAAAATGCCTTCAGAATAAAGAAAACTTAAAATAATATTAAATCCTTAGCATAGCTCAGCAGTCTAGTCAGTGAGGCTGTAAAACTCTTTGGCTAAGAAAATATCCTCTGGAGCCACTTCAATTCCTAGCTCCCCTGATTGCTAGCTACGTAATGCTGGGAAAGAGTCTAGACTCTCGATGCCAAGTCCTTTCTTCTGTACAATGGCAATAAAAATGTACATTATATTGTTACTTGGAAAATTAGATATTTTAATAATAGATTTTCTGTAGTGCCTGAAAGCACTCAACAAGCAACTAATGAGTGCTAACTTTTCAAAATACAGTTCTTGATTTTATCTTCATGGTTGTACAAACATATCCACCATCCTCTTACCCAGCAGCCCAAGCTTTAACTCTTGCTTAGCTGGCCCTGCTATGGCTACACGAATCCCTTGAAATCCTTGTTCTTTAATTCCTTCACACCTGCTGTCTCTGGTTTTTACTTTCAAAATTTAGCATTACTGTGTGATTTGAATTTTGATGTTAGATTGATGCATGACTTATTCTCTTTATGTCTCATTACAAAGATGCGATTATGTTTATTTCAAGTAGTTTTGGTTTGACTCCACTCTAGGTTGGATATTCTAGAGTGCAACACAGGACTAAATTTATCCCATTTCTCGGGTCACTGAAACCCATAAAATGTATTGTATACATTAGTTTCCCAATAATTTTACTGAATTATCATTTTGAAAAATGAAGAGTATCCTGGAAATCCACCTATGGAGGAGGGCATGGTGGGGCAAGTAGGATCTGAGAGTTGCATGCTTTGGAAAGCTCAGCCTAAGGTTCTTGTAGCACAACTGTGGGCTGCTTAGGAGAAATTTTTTAATGTAAAGACAACTTGAGCAGTAAGTTCCAGAAATAGAAAACTGAAGAGTTTGGATTAATACCAAGGCAAATCTAGCTAAAATAAATATCAAGTACGGTTTTGTCAAGTATGAACTGTACCTAATATGGGTATTTTGTTTAACACAGTCACAGGGATGACTTCTTTCCCTCTTGGGACATCCTTGGAGCATCCTCTGTGCAGTCGTTCCTTTCTTGTCTGTTTCCATTTCTACCTGCCAGCATCCCACACAGATCCTTTTCGCCATATTAAGCCAATCTCTCCTCCCCCCCAAAGAGGCTCAGAGCCATAAGAAACCACAAATAGGCATGCATGCCTTTGAAGCTGAAGGTTTGCCAACGAGAAATATCCATACCAAATCAAACTCGAAAGCCTCGCGCTTTCACACTTAAAACATTGCAGTTTCACGGTAATGGAGCATCCAAAACCCACAACGTTTAAAGGGGCTCAACACTTTACGATGCTGAGGGATAAATGATTGGAGCGTAACATTCTGACTAAATAGAAAGCCAATAAAATAATGGGAAAATTTATCATCTTACTAATTTTTATTGTAGAGATTTTAAAGTATGTTAAGCTTAAGTAAAACTAAGGTAAGAAGTCTCATACCGTCTGACATGAAAGTGACTTAAAACAGCGATGTTAAGGTTGATTACAGGCAAGAAACACTCTGAAAGTTATCTGCAGAAAATCTGATTTCAAAATGGAAGAATATTGGTTTGCAGAATTGCAATAAAACATAAACAATATTTGCTGGCTTTTCATTTCATAGAAAATAAGAACTACTGTGTTTCTTAAGTTTTACTTTGTTAAGCACTGAGTTCTTTTTTAGTTTTTTACCAATTACATTTAGCCTTCCCCTAGTTTTACACATTTAGATTTCCGCTTCAGCCTGTTCTCACTCTCAGATCCTCTCAACTCCCTCTGGCCCAGGTCAGAATCTCTCTTCCCAGCGGTCCCTTTGTCACCTTCATCTCTGTTTGTTTATGACCCACTGCGTTGAAAGAGTGTAAGCAGACAGCTTTTCCAGCCTTTCCCTCTGATGCTCACATCTTTCAGGCCCCTCCCTCTGCTGCTTAGCCTTAGGAGAGACCTACAAGTGTCTTTCTGATTGCTGAATATTCAACAGTTACTTCTTCTCAGCTTTTTGACTAGTTACTAGTCTACAATTTTTTTTTTTTTGAGTGTTTCAGGTCCATTGTTAAACTTAGGTGACATAAAGAGGTTTGCAGGGTCTTGTCCTCTTCTCCCCCAACACAGAGACAATATCCCCATTATCAGCTCCTCCCATCAGAGAACGACTTTATTTCACAATCATTTAACCTCTGACAACTCAGAACCATGCAAAGTCCACAGTTGGGGTTAGGGTGTTTACATCTTGTGGCTCTGGGCAAATGTGAAATGACGTATCCAGAGTTTTATTATACAGAGTATGTGGACTGTCTTAAAAATCCCCATTTCTCAGCCTACCCCCCCGTTTCCCACCAACCCACACTTTGACAACCATTAATCTTCTCAGAGGCTTCCTGGCTTTTGTTTTTCCAAAATTAAAATCATTGTTAGAATCCGTGTGTAGAAACGGCTTGACTTATTTTAGTGTGCTGGCTTGTTATGCGTCAGCTTCCTAGAAGCGAGAGGCATTTTAGAAGGGAAAACCTAGGCTAGAAAAATTCCTTACAAGACTGGGCTGTGGCAGGGTGGAGTGGGTGTTCATGATGAATGATGGATGTGAGAGTGTCCGACTCAAGCTGGGCTGGATGAGCCCTGGATAGTGGTCCTGGGTTCTAGAAGGAAGCATTCTGAGCAAGCAATGGGGACCAAGCCAGTGACCAGCTTTCTCCCATGACCTTGCATCGAATATTGCCCATAGGTTCCTGCCTTGACTTCCCTCAATGTCTGACTGCAGTGTGGAAGCAGAGGCTAAAACGAACCCTTTTCCTTCCCTCAATGTCTGACTGCAGTGTGGAAGCAGAGGCTAAAAGCTCTTTTCTTCCAAGTTGCCTTTGGCCGTGGTATTTCATCACAGCAGTGGAAGCCTTAATTAAGACACCTACTAATACTTATTTAATTCATTCCATGTCTTTTGATTCAATTGCTCATTCTTTTAGGACAACACAGTAATATTCTATTGTCTAAATAATTCCCCTTTTATTCCAACTACTTACTAATGGACATCTTGAATGAAGTTCTTAATCTGACTATTGATTAAATAGGATTTAAAAAATCTTTTTGGGGATAAATAGCAAGAAATTTGTCTACTAAGTCTTTTGTTAAAGTCATACACAGAAATCTCTGAGAAATGGGTTGTCTTCCGAAGTCCTTGCACCGTGTCGCAAGCCCAGCAACAAGATCACTGAGTCGTCACCAGCGTGTGGTGTTATCCATAATCTATATTTGTCTATATTGATAGATTTGTAGTGCAAGCAGCCCCCAAAACAAGCGTAGAGATGATGTGACTTCTCTAGGAAATGCATTTAATATTGCATAACCCTCTTCTTTATATCAGTGTTTTTACAACAGAATGCTTCTCATAAAAATATATCAGAGTTTATTTTTTGATATGAATAGTAAGTGCTTAGCAGTTCCAAGTAAGGTTCTGATCATTTCACATGTATTATCTCGTTTCTTCTTTGTAACCCTCACCTATATTATCTAATACTATTTCCAAAACAATTTATGAATGATGAGATTAAAGATGGAGACAGTGATGGTTACCTCAACCTTCAAACGGCAGAGTTGAAATCTGGAAGCTGACAAACACCGAGCTTTGTGTTAGATTGTAGATGGCCTGCGTAGACTTCCTTACCACCCAGTTCTCTCTCTGGGTACACCAGTCTGGCCTTTATTACAGTGACACCCTGCTGGGCAACCAAATGGTTAGCCATCTCTCCTGACTGAGACTGCTTCGGTGGTTTGTGAAAATTTGCAGTTACTGGCTTCTTCCACATTCAAATTTGGTTTTAGCATCTATGGAAGCTCTGTCTTTTCTAGGTATTGTTTTGGTTGATTAAAAAAACACCACACTCTTTCTTTGACACATTTTTCTACCCCCTTCAAGCTCTTGTTTGGCTTTGTTATGTTTTCATTCAGTCATTGTCCCTTTTTTCTTCCATCAATTTTATTTAACTTATTTATATACAGCTAAATGTATTATAAGCATCTGTAGCAACCAAAATGGTTGCTAAATACAATCTTGCAGCATTCCCCCCCACCCCTTAATGAAAGTGGTTGTGTTTCATCTAACTCTTGTCTCAGGACAGGGGACTTCTATTATGAAGAAAGTCAACTCTGTTTCCTGTCCTGCTCTTCTTCACAAGGGAGCCTGGGTAGTTCATATCACAGGCCCTTTCTTCTTCCTTAGTAGAGGCTCCATCCATTCTAACAGGGATTATTCCTATCTCATTGCTTTGTCTCCAACTCCCCTCTCAAGATTTTCTCCCACAGGACATGAAACGATCACATAACACAAACACATTCTTAAAATGCAGATTAAAACTCTTTAATCCCCCCCCCTCCGTTTCATGTCCACATTCCTCTACAGAAGTCCTATCCTGAGAAATCTACATTCCACAACCCTCTCCCCATCCCTGAGTCGGCCATTCCTTTCTCTGTGTGACCCCTGACTCTTTCACAGACCAGCCAATAATTGTTATGTGTAGATGCCACATCTGAGAACCGTCTATTTATAACATTTATTTGTAGCTTCCCAATGAAACCCCAGGAGTTTCACAGTGACTAGGGCCCATTGATGGAGTGGTAAAAAGAGGGCTTCCTTGAGGAGCCTTTTCCCACTGAAGATCTCACGAGGAGACGCTGGCTCTCTTCTTTCATCTCTCTTGCTGTAAACAGCCTTTTGTAGTTCGTTTAATGCAACATTTCCCAAATTTCGCTGTTTACAGTAGTCCCCAAGTATGTCGTTGGATTCAAGCTAGTTCCTAATAAGGTTGTGATATACTTTCTAGAAGAGAAAAAACAGGGAGTGTGTGACTTCGATGAGCTTCTTTCAGGCGCGAATTGCAGGCTGGTTGTCCAGGAGTTCAGCGCTAACAAACTGACAATATGCATGGCAGAAGGGGCCTGTGAATATAGTACTAAATAAAATGTGCTTATGCAAGATAGAGTCATTAAACCCTATTTGTTAATATTATTCTTTTTAAATTATTTTGCTAAAGAAAAAACAAATGGGAAATTAAGTTCATGTGGCTAGGTAGCAAGATCCTATATATGAGAAAAATGATAAAATATCAAACAAGTGAAGAGAAACATCTTACTCTCAAATGTGGCTCTGAACTATCAGTAAGATTTAGCAGCTTCACATTGGTAATGTGCATTCTCTCAGGACATGTGCTGGCTAAGTGCAGGGGAAAAATCATAATGTGCCTTCTAAGCAAGCATCATTCCATATCACTCAGTCCCTACATTTGGATTTCTAACCGAGACTTCTCATTAATGGATACTAGAATTTGAAGAAATGGCTGATTCCTGGCCTGCAGTAGGGAAAAAGTATAAAAGAGCCCTGGAATGTCGTGTCTCAGAAGTGAGGGAAGCCGCTGGATATTTCTGGAGTACAATTAAAATTGCAAACACAAACCAGAGAATTACAGAAAACATTCCCACTGCCCCTAGTACAGAAGAGCTACCGTACCAAAGAAAATATTAAACATAGTGATGGGTTCTTAGTTATGCTAACCCTGGAGCAAGCTTTTAAAGCCCACTTAACAGTCCCTTCCTTTGGAGAACCTGCAGGCACGCAATCTCTTAGGAACCAGGCTGAGACAAACACCCCCTCTTCCTCCTCATTGCTCCTTTCTCCCTCACATCTTCTTTCTCTACAAATCTGCATAGTACTGCTCCTGCATGTTCCACAGCTCCAGTTTGATTGTTTTTCTTTTCCTTCAGTTGGGGTCTGTTCTCGTGCTTCTAGGGCCCCAAGATGTGGTCCTAAGAAGTTATTTGGAAACCCGTTACTTTTTTGATATGGGCACAGCCTACTGTAAATTTCCTTTTTATTCCTGCTTTCTCATTGCTTTAACGTAATGTGTCTTTATTTTCATTTGTTTCGAGACATTTTAAAATAAAAGTTCCTGTAATCAAGTCTCATGGATCCAGTGGTAATTTTTAAATTTCTGTGTATTTTTATAGCTTCCGGAGCCTTATTTTGTTCTTTTTCTTGCTTTCCGGTTTTATTATATTTTTCTGTTAGAAATAAGATTCTACATGATTTCATTTAATGTATCCTAGGGACATTATGTGCCTGGAAAAGAAATCTTTGTATTGGCCCCTGTTAGATACGGGGATATATAGGTGTCTAAGAGTCCCATTTTGGGTAGGACGCAAGTGAATCCTGGTGCTCACTGATTTTCTAGTTAAATGATCTATGTGTTGTGGAGGTGAGGTGTGGAGGTTCCCAGATAATGCTGCACAGTAACACATCTCTTCTTTCATGTCTATTTTCACCCGCTTTCTGTACTTAGGTGACTTTAAAATGGGCACACCTCTATCTAGAACTGGCATCTCCTGCTGTGGTGGTTTGTAGGGAAATGGCCCCTAAAGGGAGTGGCACTATTAGGAGGTATGGCCTTGTTGAAGGAAGTGTGTCACTGTGGAGGTGGACCTTGAGGTCTCATATTTGCTCATGCCACACCCAGTGAAGCAGTTTCCTTGGTAACCCTCAGCTCCTTCTCGGGCACAAGTCTACCTTCACGCCTCCGTGTCCCACTATGACGATAATGGACTACACCTCAGAAACGGAAGCCACCCCATTATAAGGGTGGCCATGGTCATGGTCTTCCTTCACAACCATGGAAACCCTAAGTGAGACACTTGCTAAACTGACTCCTCCTCTATATGAAGACATTGTTTTTCATCAGCTCTGACTAAAATCTATTTTATGTGGCCTGAGAACAGCTAATACTACATTCATTCTTGGTTCTATTGCAAGGGAATTTCAGCTTACCCTCTCTCTTTTGAGCTATGTGCACCCTTCTGAGGGCAGTGAGCTTCGTGTAAGTAACATATTAGAGGGTCTAACTCTTTAAATCTACTGAATCATTCTATGATTTTAAATAATAGAATTGTGTTATTTATAGGCAAGGTAATTACTAAGCACATTCTTACCACAACTGTTTTGTAACTACTTTTATAGGATATTTTAGTTCATTTTTAGCTTTGTGTCTTGATTCCTTGCTTACTGTTTTCAGTGTATACACTATGAACTTTTACTTTGTGCATCCCATGAAGCTCACCCGACTATTTTTTTGGTGGTAAGACTAATTAGAAATGACAGCTATTTAGAATGATCATAAAGAACAAGAGCAGACCAACAAAACAGGACAGGAGAAAGCATTCTGTTAATAAGAAAATAGCACATGTGACTCCATTTTGTTTACATTTTGAAATTTCAAAATATTTTAGATTACCACACTATATTGCCTATTAACAGATTAATAGTAATGTTGTTATTCCTTTTGGTCTCTGATCCCTTTAAGGGGCAAGCCACGTCCACTCCCAGTTACTTCTAACCTCTTGTCGCCATCTTTCTTTCCTTCTTTTCTGTTCCCTCTCTTGGCGTGTGCACACGTGTTTTCTGTCTTTTCTCTCTCCTTTTCTCTGTTTCTGTCTTTTCTTTCTCGCCCTCTCCTTCTCCCTCTCCCTTTCTTTCTCTGCTCCCTCCCCCTTTCCTCCATAACTCCGAATAAATATTTTAATCTCATTTTACATGTCCATGTCTCTGTCTCCTGCCTGCCTGCCCACAGCCAGCCCTGCGAGCCCGCTGCCTGGGGATCTTGAGCAGGCTGCTTGGGGGGCACGCCAGCAGCATTTTTTAAGGGCTATTAAATGTAGTTGCTATTCTTGTTGAGTATTTTGCTTACTTGAGTGCCTACTAAACACATACATTTATTCATTAACTGTTTTCTTCAGCGAGCTCTTTACCTCCTCATATTTTGTTCTTCCTAAAGTTTGCTTCTCTCAGTTTGAAAGCTGTCTCAGTGTTCCTTACAGGATGGGTGTGCTGTGGCTAGTCTCTCAGCTGTGCTTCTCTGGGGATCTCTCAAGCATGACTTTGCCGGAGCGGTGCTCTTTGTAGACAGGGTCTCTTATGCTGTGAGCACTTCATGCCGTTCTCTCCTTCCTGGGAAGGTGTCTGTGGAGCTGGGTGGCCTTGTCTGGGGTGTCTAGTCCCTGGTAGCATGAGAATCTTCTTATTGTTCTCATCCCTGAAAGCATCCTTTTACGATGTCTTTGGGTAGGCATGCTGAGATGAGACCTCTCTGGGGAATGTTGATTGCCTTTTTCTGAGTATTCATCCCTGTTCTCCTCTTGGTTTGTGAATTCCCTATTTATGATGGCTAGTCTTCCTTGTCAACCCAATTACACCTGGAAACAACTGGGAGACAGGCCTAGGAGTGGGTCTGTGAGGTCATTTTCTGGAAGGATTAGCTGAGTGGAGAAGACCCTCCTTAGAGTAGACAGCAGCATCTGGCTACAGGCCAGAAACAAGGAGTTCTTAGGGAACAGCTGGTGGGATGACCTACCTACTTTCTCTCCCCACTGGTGAGTACATCTACCCTGCTTTTGTTCTATTCTGGCTTAGGACACAGCCTCCTCAGCCTTCCAGTGTGCACTGAAGACCAAGAATTCTCCACACCTCCATCACCAGATTCTGGCTGCTGAGAGACCTGTCTTTGTAGACGGAAAGGCCAATGGAATGAATTCTCTTTGTAATATATATTCATTATGTTAGCTCTGACCCTTTAGACAGCCGTGATTAGCAAGCATATCACATTTGTTATTTTCAGTTCATTCCCAAGTCTGTGAGACTATTCTTCATTAAGCTTCCTTTGTCCTTCTCTGACCATGCGTTTTTAAGAACTCAGGTGTCAAGCTCGGTAGTTCTTCCTTTGGCTTCATCTGTCTTGTTACTGATGGCTTAATAATGGCTTAAGTTTTGCTCCTCTATTTGGTAACTGAAGATTGTTCTGTTTTCACCATTTGTTTTGATCTCTTCATTGAGTCTCTCTGTAAAAGTACAAAAATTTTGTTGTTAGTGGTGTTATTTATTATTATTATTACTATTATTACTATCATCATTATGGTTTTTCTTGACATTGTTGAGTTTCCTTAAAGCATGTATTTAAATTCTCTATTTCTAAGTTTTTTGCATACTTGTTCCTATCTGGACAGTTTCTGCCACCTTATTTTGGGTATTAGGTAAAGCTGTTTCTCCCTGTAAAGTGTGTATGTCTGTTGGTTTGTAACAGTGTCTGGACAGTTGACGTTAGATATGTATTGAAGTCTTTCTAATCTACTTTCTTTTGTTGGTTTTTATTTGTTTGTTTGTGTTTTGTTTTTGATTTACTTTCCTGATATTCTAATTACATAGTTTATTCTCTCTGAGTCTAATCTCTTCTACTATTTCAGTACTGTGTCGCACCAGATGCAAACTTTATAGGAGTCCATTGTCAGTATGTTATCTTGGTTTTAGTACTAGGAAACCACGTAAACCTAGACTTGTCCCCAAAACAATCTTGATATATTTTCATGAATGATCGGGAGAGTACTGCAAAGAGTTGTCTGCTTAGACTGTGGTGACCTTTAATTCCATCACTTGGAGGCAGCAGCAGGTGAATTTCTGTGAGTTTGAAGTCAGCCTGGTCTACAGAGAGAGTTCCAGGGCAGTCAAGGCTACACAAAGAAACCCTTTGGGGGAGGGGGAGTAGTCTGGACCACAAGTTTTTTTTTTCCAGGGAGTAGAGCAGGCTTAGAATACACCCACAGCTAAGGCCTCACTCACTGTGCCCTAAGAAAAGTCACATGGATAATTCAAAGCCTATTATAACTAGCATAGCATAATAATATAGCCCAAGCTCATACTATTACAGTCTGCCTACTACTAAAGTGGATTCAGGATCCAATCCTACTGTGAGTAGTCACAAAAGATACTACCTGGGATAGAAGACCAATGGATGGAGACCATGGGCACTCGAGGGGTTTTGGAGGTCCACCATAGGCAGCCTGGCTGATAGAGCTGTGAGCCTTAGTCCAGGAGGAGAAATACAAGTGGGACCCACGGGATCTCTGGTCTCTCTGCTTGATGCTAGAAAACTTCTGAAGTCCCATCCCCAAGCACTGGCCCTGGAATAGCTGTGTGGTCCATGGTTGAGGGATGGTAGCAGAGATGTTCCATTGGCCACCGACATTGACAGGTCCCACAGCTGCAGGGACGTATTCTTCTCAAGCGGATGGCAGGTGTGTCTCGGGCCAACTCCAAGACTGGAAAATATGCAAGAAGAGATTTTTAACTTTCCCACCCATGCATACACCTCAGGCTGCTCTTGAAAAGTCTCGGGGCTTTCTTTGTGAATTTTGACCCGCACCAACGTGGTTTTGTCAAAACCGAAGCTTTAGTGTTGACTTTCCAATTTACAAATGCTTGCACCGGCTCTGCTGCCAGCATTTGGCATACAGATGACAGAGGCTTTGGCCTCCAGCCTAACGTACTTTCAGGGTGCAGTAGACACTGTGAGCTTTCCCTAGCACTGTTTTTTTTTAAAATTTATTTATTTTTATTTTATGTACAATGATGTCGAGGACCGGCCTCAAGAAAATCACCTCTTACCTGGGTAGTGGCATGGGAAATTTAGAAATGTAAATAAAGAATATGAAGACGCATAAAAATAATAAGAAAGAAACCATAGAATCATACTCATAGGGTATTCCAAGGATTACAGAAACCCTGAAGTCACCTGTTATAGGTACCCAGGTCTTTTTTCCTTTTTCGTGGTAATTTGCAGGGCCGTTTGACCTCTGGCTCCCTGGAGATTCTGCACTAGCACCGGCCTGAGGATATAGCTTAGAAAGAACTTGGCTCTCTTTTGTTATGGTAATTCCACCTGTAAACAAGGTTCCAGCTGCGGGTCCTATATGCCTGCCACACCTGCCTCCCGCACCTGATTCTGGCCTTAGGCACCGGGCACCTGTCATCCTCTCCCACTGCTCTTGATGGGAGGGGGCCTTGCCCTTTTGCCCCCTTTGCCCACTAATATATATATACCCGACTTGAGTTTAATAAAGTGGCCATTTACTCTTTGGTGAATGAGCAGGTCTCTTGTGTCTTTGTGCTTCAACCCTTAGGACAATCATCCATTCCCGTGGACTCGGTTCGGGAAAGCGCGCCTGAATCGGGTGTGGGAATTCACAGAAAAGTGCGGGGCCAACAACCTGTGTTTATTTTTCCACAGTTTTTATACCTAACATAAATGTGTGTGTGTGTGTGTGTGTGTGTGTGTGTGTGTGTGTGTGTGTAACAAAAGACTTTATTAACATAATACAAAGGATAACTCACATAGTCAATTACTTTAGCACTCTGAGACATCAAATCATTAGTCTTCTGTTGTCTAGGTATTGAAGTTCCTCTAGATCGAGATCACTTCCACTTAAGGCTGTACCTCCACAGGTTATCTCAACATACAAAAGAACAAGAAGTACTTTTGTATATCCTGACCATCTGTCAGGACTGAATGGAGCTATCTTAACGCCAAAAGAACCAAACAATCACATCCTGAGTTAGGATGTGCAACTATGTCGTCAACCATTTGAGCACCCTCCAACCTCTCTGGCCATCAGATAAGGTGAAAATTAGTCTCACATTTTGGGCCTCCATGCATTGGTGTTTTGCCTGTATATATGTTTGTGTGAGAATGTTCAGTCCCCTGGAAAGGGAGTTACAGACAGCTGTGAGCTGCAATGTGGGTGCTGGGAATTGAACCTGGTCCTCTGGAAGAGCAGTCAGTGCTCTTAACTACTGAGCCACCTCTCCAGCTCTCTAGCTCTGGTTTTAACTGGGCTGACGTGGTACTGACCTTGAAACCTAAAACCTATAAAGCGAGAACCCACAAAGGTCTGTTTACCAATTTATTAAGGGGTGCAATAAAAAGACTGACTCAAGAATACAGAACAAAGCAGACTCGCCTCTGATCCAACTTCCTTCATCCAATCATTCTGCCTGAGGATCAAGACCACAAGCTACTTCTCTGCTGCTTTCTCAGGCTCTGATTCTCCTGGAGAGAGAGAGAGAGAACAAAGACCAGGTCTTTAGTTTATCATGGCTTGAATTTAGAGAAAATCATACCCTTAGGGCAAGTCACTCCTAAGTGTCATTGGCTAATCAGATAGAGCTCCCACAACAAATTTAGGTTTAATCTCTCCTTTCTACAAGCAAGAGGGACCATTCTATGCACCTGACTGCTTTGAGCTGGGGAGTGGAGACCTCTTTTCTTTCCTTCCATTTTATGATTTTTTTATTGTTATGCTGAAAGAAGGCACTAGGTTCTGTTACCTGTTTTCTTTAGACAATAAGGCAGTGTGGCGAAGAATCCTCATTCAACTTGTGGTTTTTTTTGGGGGGGGGAAACAATCCATTGCTAGAGATCTTACACATTGGTGATTTAGGGTTCTTTAGAGTAAAAGAAGCAATACAAGGAACACAGGAAGAATTTACTGGGCTGGCTCACACTATACAGCCTGCATAATCCAGCAAAGGCTGTCTCACACTGGGGAGGCCAAGAATTTGACAGTTACTCAGTCCATAGGCTAGGTGCCCCCCAGTATTACCCTGATACTGAAGACAGATACTGGAGATCTACTGGTTTTCATTCTATGGCAGAAACCGAAGGAAGCTTGGCTTATAGTAGCAAAATCAATAACCAGAGAAAATGAAAGAATCCTGAGCATGTCTAAAGCAGACAAGGCTAAGCTGTTTCATCCGAGCTGTTTAATTTTTTATCGTGATGCAAAACCATTTGCACAATGATAATTATAGTCATCACGACACACAACAGGCCTTTCGAATTTGTTCTTGCGATCGAACTGAAGCTGTGCATTCTTTGACCAGTATCTCAAAGCCCGTCTGGCATGCTTTGGTCATCATTTTATTCTGCATCTCTTAGGGTATTTTTAAAAAACTATTCCATGAATAGCTACACCTAAGTAAAACAGCAAAACCAGCAAAGACCTTCTTGGATGTGTGGAGGGAGAGCCAAAGTTATCACAGCTGCTGTCACTGGAGAGCACCAACTTGGTATCAGTGATGGTGGTGAGAACATGGCCATGTGTGCATTTAAAGCCGCGGTATGTCCATTTCAGAGTGTATCCTTCTGACATTTACTTACCACTGTGTCCCCAGAGATTTAGTCCACTCAGCCACGTATTTATGCTCCCATTTTTATGTCCATGGACAAGATGAAATATTCGCACATTATTAAATCTTATTTCCTTCATTAAATGTTAAATTGAACAAAAAATTTATGATGCTAAGAGGAAGAGCCCAGCTCTGCCTTTAAATATCTCCTTTCAGTAGTCACTGTGCAGAGGACATGTGTTTCCTTCATCACGGAGGTTGTCATGGTGAGAAAAGCCATCCCACTGGCATAGCTAGAAAAGACAAACCTAACTCAATATATGGATATATGTTTTTGAGTTGACTGTATAAAAATTGCCAGTATGTCATATAACCACACACAAGATACAATTTTCAGCAGGCGTCACTGTTCTTTGTAGTTTTTATATTGTAGGCAAACAGGCAACATGTATGTCATTGCTATGTCTATTATGTATTTGTTTACATATGCAAATATATGATTGTGGAGACCCAAAAATGTGAGCCTATTTTCCCTTGTCTGAAGGTCAGAGAGTTTGAGTTTATTTTGCTCTCTCAAAGTCTCTCAAAGTTGTTGATAACAAGTGTGCTTGCACACCCTGAGCTAGGGTGTGGTTACTTGGTGTTTTAGACTTTAAGTGACCCATAGAGTTAGATATGTTCCACCTTGAACAAAATTTAGAGAATTCAAGCATACTTCTGCTTCTTCTTTGGAAGTAGGAGGTTTGAACAAGGGAGTGGCTGCCTTCAGGATACTTTGTCTAGGGTGGGTTCACTGCCTAAACAACAGAGTGCTTACCTCAGGAATTGATGACTTGGTTGATGTCTCAAGTATTGGAACAGGTAACTGTTCTAGTTGTTTTTTGTGTCATGGTTGTTTTTTGTGTCATGTTAAAGCAGTCTTTTGCCTTTTTCCCCCTTTTGTATTGGGGTATAGAAGGTTATGGAAAATAAACATGGGTGAACTTGGAACTCAATATGTAGGAAGCACTGAGTTGCCTTCATGAATCTATACTATGTCTCTGGTTTCTGTCTTATCTCTGTTCCTCCCACCTAGCATTCCTAGTCAAAATGCTCCTACTCTGGAAGTACGAACCCACTGAGGTTAGGATGGCAGCAGAAGTTGTTTTCCATTATATACTATGGATACGTATTAGCATATATTTAACACTTCATTATGATTGAATTCTGTGGTTTTCTTTCATTTTTATTTGCTTTTCATTGATTTTACTGTAAGTACATTTTTATATATTTTCATATTTGATCTAAATGCCAGAACATATTGCTCTTTAGTGATGTTTGGGATGATTTAGTGGTTTGTAAACACTTTTTTCCAATTTCAAACACAGAATATGTAAAACAGATTCCTTTCATAAATTATTTTTCTTGCACTTATTACATGTTGATCAGTCTTTGACTTAGTTATGTGATGAATATTGCAAGCTATTGACTTTTACAATAATGTGATACAGTATCTTCATTTGCTAGCTGGAGAATTGAGGCCCCTGTACTCAATACAGAAATAGACCCATGTGAGGAGACTTCTGAGCGCTTGTGGGAACATACTAAAAGAACAGGGAATGAGGGGAAGGAGACTTGTACCTCAGTTTCTTCAGAACAGGGCTTGTGCTTGGTTTTCATGCTCCTCCCAGGGTAGCAGATGGGAGTAAGTTTACTTCAGATTACTTGTTATTGCTTGATTGTTATTCATAGTTCCTTTGTATGCCTCTAAGGAAAACCTGGATTGGCCATGTGTGACTTATCCTTGTGATTTTATACAGCTTGAACTCATAAGAACTTTATTCAAGTGACCATTCTTAACCATCAGAGTAAAGACTGCCTGAGATTCTGAATAGAGTTGGCTATTGTATGGGGTGTGTGTGTGTGTGTGTACCTATATATTGGATTATGTGTACTATATATATACACATACTAATATATATATATATATATATTAGTGTAAATATATAGTATGTATAATGCAGAAACACCAAGTAGGCTGTTCCAGCAAAGCAAAGAAGTGGTACTACAAGCCTCAAATACTCACTGATGACTTTGATGATGCTAGGTTTTTAGCTGAGAGACGCTACTGGTATGCTAAGTTAATAAGTTCTCAGTGTTTTTATATGATAGCCACAGGGTATTGTCTGACACCAAAATGGTCAAGGAGTGGCTATTGAGGAGAATAAAGAGGACTTGGAAAAGACCATAATTCAGCTCTGCACTGGTCGCATCCCAATCGTTCACCTACCACCGAAGTTCTAACTAGACAATGAGACTTGCAGAAGTCTCAGTTGGAGTTTCTTTCTAGGAACTTTAGTTCACAAGCCTAACTTTATTTTAATGAATATTGCCCACCCTAAGGTTTAGAAGTCGCTTAGCATAGTAAGATTTCATCTGATATTGGATAATATATAAATTATATCTGTAAATATAAAAGTAAAAATTCAAATGCTATTTCTTTTCTTCCCCGAATTATTTTCCTTTCTAGTTCACACATACTAGTAGATCCTTAGGAACACACTTTGTGTAGTCTCATCCCTCTGGGTCCTGTTCACACTACTTCCTATCACAGAGAAGAGCTTTCTTTCTTCCTTGCTTGTTGGTGTATTGCGTGTATTCAGACATGACTATTGCTTCCATGGGGAAACATGAATTGACTTCTTTTAGTTATTTTAAAATGTATTTCTTTATTGTAAGCTTATCCTACCTAAATTTCTGTAGCAAAATTAAATTGCTTTTGTTGTTCCATTTCTTTGTGAAACGGTAAATTTTCTTTTAGCAGAGATGGTGTTCTATAAACTTCTTTCTCTTCGGTGCCTAGTTCAGTATATTACTCAGTCTGAGCCTAATAATAAGAGTTTCTATTTTAAATTGAACAGATATATAAAATACATGTTGCCTCAGCAAAGTCATATCACTGAAATGCTAAGCTTAATTAAAAATACATCTGATAGATATAACAAAATTTACCAGATGACCTTTGGCATAGCAAATATATTTTAATATTATGTCATCTTTTTCTTATGTATAGTAGCACTATAATTTTTAAAATAAAGTCTCATTAATGTTGTTTATCTGTCTACACATTTTGTTTATTTTTCAGATACATGATTTAGAAGCATTTTCACACGTAACATTTTAAAATAGAGATCACATTTAACATATTAAACATACTTTTGCTGAACTCAATTAGCTTGGGCCTTGACCTACCAACGCAGCGCTATGAAAGAGACATGAGGCTCAGTTTTCTATTGTTTTCAGTTCTGAAAATAGGAGTCTCTCACTCCCTTCCTTCCTTTGTTTCACAATCAATAATTTAGTTATTCCATAAATGGATGCTTCAGAGGAACTGTTTTTTAAGTCTGAAAATTGGAGCATTCCTCTATAATTTGGCAATTCAAATGTTATCTCTTGAAATTCATGAAGGCATAAATCCCTTCGTTTATTTTCAGCATTTAGTTTGTGACTCTTTACAGTATGTGCACTGTGTCATCCTGGAACTACCCAGGACCTAGGAGACACCAGCCTGCTTTAGACCAGTTCTTGGCTAGATTGACATTTTTATTAGGAGAGAGATGTTCTTTAATCTATAACTCTACTGTATGTCACATTTTCACTTATCTTGTGCATCGCTGTGTTTTATTGATGTTTCCTGATGTCTTCAAATAAGTTATGCTCTTGTGCCAAAAATGATTGCACTGCCTCCGCTTTTATTGGTTTACCATTTTCTCCAGGGAACTGACTAAGAGACACAGTTTTGAGATTGCAATTAAGTGAAAGTTAACACTGGATTCTGAGAGAAAATTTTGAAAGAGTATCAGTCAAGGAAAAGTTAAAAAGAAAAGCTTCTTTATTTTTTTTTAAAGAACTTTAACACTATTTCTTTAATCTCACTTTTCAAGTTCCTATAAACTCAAAATGAAATGCTATATGACCCCTGTAAGTAGATCCAAAGTGGGGGACCACAGTGAGATTCATTTACACCCAGAGAGAATTATATCATCCAAAGGATAACTTTGCTGGAATGTGATTATATGGAAGTAGACAGGATTTTGGCCACAGAAATAGCTTATGGAATACCAGTTCTCATGCGCTTTCATTTATGGATCTCCTGGGGGCGCCAACCGTCCCCAGCGCTGAGCGACTTATGCAATCTTTTTCTAGGCACCTCCAACTTGGTTGCTACTTTCTAAGTTTCCTATTCCAGCATCAGTTGATAATGGCGCTGTGATTCTAGCATTACTGTCTTCAAGTCCCTTGCGGTGGTTGGTGCATATATGAAGAAATGGAAGTCCACTGGCATTGAACACTCCCAGGTTTGTGCAAATCATTCACGGTTACATGACAGTGTGTTGAGTGTTTAATTCTAGAAACACATAAACACACGCACGCACACACACTCATGCATTTTACAATGACATTGATAACATTAATGTGCAGCTCATAGTATAAATTAAGATAAACACTTACTTACTTTCCTTTTCTCGTCATTTTTCTTCTAAGACCTCAGATTTCCTTGTCTGATCTCTTGATCAAGATTTGGGCATGTTTGGCAAGTTTCCCCGCTCCTTGGTAGTCTCTGACTTTGTTGTAGTAATGGCTCCACTGCTGCCAATGCTCTTGAGGAAGGTCAGTTTCTCCAAACATCCCAAAGTTGCGTTGTTACGTTTCCAAAAAAAAAAAAAAAAAAACCTTTTCCTCTCTACCTCTGCTTAAAAATGGAAATTAGGATTAATGAAGAAGAAATTAAACTGTATTTCCAATCTTTAAGGTAAAGGTGCTGTTCGTTTCCTGAAGATGATAATCAACAATTAAAATTACAATTGAAAAATGGCTGATATACTAATGGAAAAAAAATTAGAAAATGTTTTCCAAGTGCATAAAATCATGGCTGTCAAGAAGTAATTTTCGTATTTTAATAAAATTGCATTAAATTAAATGTATTTGTATAAAATTTACCTATGTGTATAAAACAACATATTATTACCAAATGAGCAGACATAGTCTATCCTTCTCTTAAATAATTAATTTTTATTCAGTTCTTTTTTTACACTTATTTACTTATTTTAGTGTATTTAAATACAGAGGACGACTTGCAGGGTTTTTCCCCTCCTTTCACGCTGTGGATCCTAAGAATTTAATATATGAGGTTAGGCATGGCTACAAGCACTTTTGCCCACCAAGCTATCTGTTGGCCCATTTTAACCTGGTATAATCTCATTTTGTTAACACAATAGTTTACTTTACAAGATGCTTTCTATAACAAGGGAACATGAAAACTTTTACACTAGTCTCCTTTTGCTAAACTTCTCAACATCTGTATGAATTGCAAAGGGGATTTTTCTTAGATTTGTTTTTGTCCTTGAACTGCTTGCTGTAAGTTGTTCGGGAGAATGCTTTCAAGGAAATCTGGTGCTATGCAGGTATGTATTCGGAAAGGGACACGGTCTGGTAACTGCAGTTAGGCAATTCTTTGATACAGAAATGATTTGGCCCTAGAGAGTGCAATGATAGTGTCCTAGTGTGAGTCCCAGTATGGAGCGGAAGCTGTGAGCTCTGAATAGGGACAGTCTCTTGAGTTTCATTTCATTGCATTATGTGAATGCTGCTGATCTTGTTACTCAGTGCCAGGCCAGCCATCCAAAAGGCCTCTTTCCCCACTGGGCTGCAGTCTGTGTTCTACATGCATCTATTCCTGGCTCCAAGAACTGCTGTTTTAGCTCTAATGTGGAAGCAGTTAGCCAAGACTTGCTACAACTTTATAGTCATATTTGATGAGCAGTATATCAATCCCTCCATTCTTGCCCTTAAATATTTGCTTTGCTCTTTTGGCAGTTTGCATTCCAACGCAAGTTTTAGTACTTTCAGTGCCTGTGTGAGAATTTGTTGGTTTCTTTGTCGTGGCTTTTAAGCGTCAGAGCCCTTCTTCACTCTCATGGCTTTGAGACTGCATGTACCAGGACTGCTTAGAACGTCCGGTTTATAACTGTGCTAATTTAGAGGACTGAAATTAACTTAAAATTATTGCTTACATTTTTTGAGATTACAATTACATCATTTTCCCCTGTCCTCCCTCCAACCCCTTACATATATCTCCCCCTGCTCGCCTTTAAATTATTACTATTAATTGTTGCTACAGGGAACTAGAGAATGCTGAGAGCAGAGGAAATAGTCTTCCCCAGGGAAGAGCACACCAATTGGTGATCCAATACCAATTTGTCAGCCCTGAAACATACATATAAGTAATATTGTACATATTGAGCAGGTTGTATATATACATTATACATATTGAGCATTATATATATATATGTATATGTATGTATGTCAGAATTAACTTTTGATGTGAGAGGTGATGTATGCTGTGAATATGTTTTATTGCCATTGGTTAATAAAGAAGCCTCTTTTAGCCATGGTTTAACAGAGTAAAGCCAGGCTGAAAGAGATATATAGAGAGAGTGGGCAGAATCAAAGAGAAGCCATGTAGCTGCCTGCAGGAGACAGACGCACCAGAACGTTGCCAGTTAGCCACAGCCACATGGTGATACACAAATTAATAGAAATGGGTTGATTTAAGATATAAGAGTTAGCCAGAAGGACACTTAAGCTATTGCAATTAATATAGATTTCTGTGTGATTATTTCAGGTCAGGGCAGTTGGGGAACAAACATGCAACCTCCAGCAACAATGGACCAAGACCCCCTGAAATGTCTCCGTGAACCCCCCAAAAGAAAATACTTCGTTCAACAATAATTAGGAAGTAGTTTGGAGAGAACTATGCCCAAATTCCCAAATATCATTTAAAATGTTTGTTTACATTTAAAAGGGGATATGCTATAGAGATTTGCTTTGGTATGGTTCTTGGTTTATTGGCACAAATTTAAGGTCAGTTTTGCTATATGTATATATCTGCTCTTGATTAATGCATTGTGTTTGTGCAGCTCATTTAAAAATGTAATGTATAATTAAGAAATACAGGTTAATAGATAATCATCTATAAAAGTCAAGTTTGTAGTCATGTTAGTTAGGTTTTCTAGATGTACAGAGATATATTTCAGATGCATAGGTATTCTTCAGATCTTTCAAAGACTACAGAATATGGCATTTAAAATGTTTTAAGAACTTAGGACTTTTTATGATAGTGATCACATCTGCTCCTGGCAGCACCAATCTACTTCAAGAGGATGATGGGCATCAAAGAGGCTCCTCATTCAATTTGCTGGCCATTTGGGCAAGAAACTGCTCTTGCCTGGTCTGCTTGATGTTATACTCTATAAACGGGACATGCAGGACCCATACAAAAATGACTACTAAACTTGCCGAAAGGTGAGACAGTACTTTGGGGTTCCTGCATCATAAAACAGTCTGCCAGACATTCTGCAGCACACAGTAGATAGCAACAGATAGACTTTGCAAACACAAAGCAGAATAGATCTTTGGATTTCCTGCTTTATGGTAAAGTCTGCCAGATACTACGGGCCAGTGTTACAGAATAACTTTGGGTGACTATCCAGGCAGTGAGATGTCTCTGTCAATTCTAAAGTTTTGGAAGTTGCTTACAATGCACGTCCTGTTAACTTAGGTAATATTATAGCCTTCTGGGGTCTTTGATGGAGTTGAATAATAGATAGTTATAGTATAGTTTCTTTAGTTATGATAAAAGATATAGTAGATATAAATGTTGTAACTGTGATTCTTGCATCATATCTGTTTTGTTTTATGCAACCTTGCTATGTTAACGTTAAAACCATCCTTTTCATCTAGACGGAAAAGGGGAGGTGATGTATGCTGTAAATATGTTTTATTGCCATTGTTTAATAAAGAAACTGCTTTTGGTCAATGGCTTAACAGAGTAGGCGAAGTCAAAAGAAGCCATGTAGCCATCTGCAGGAGACAGATGCACCAGAACCTTGCCAGTAGGCACAGCCACATGGCGATACACAGATTAATAGTAATGGGTTAATTTAAGATACAAGAGTTAACCAGAAGTCACTTAAGCTATTGGCCAAACAGTATTGCAAATGATACAGATTTCTGTGTGGTTATTTTCAGTCAGGTTGGTCAGGGTACGAACAAGCAGCCTCCAGCAACAAACTTTAAAAATTATTTTCACTTATTCGTGAATGTTCTCATTTGCTGTTGTGATGAACACTACGGTCTAAAGCAACTCAGAGAGGGAAAACGTTATTTTGGATTCCGGTTTCTTCATCTCCAGAGAGAGTCCATGTTTGGGAAATCACAACTCTATGTGAAAAAGAGAATTAGCGCTTCTCAACTAGACACAGAAAATAGAAACAACTGGAAGTTGGGAAAGACAAAAACCATCAAAGCTCTCCTCAGTGGTTTACTTCCTACAGCAAGGTTTGACCACATGAACATCTTATAACCCATCTAAATATCCCCAACAATGGGAAATCAGGTGTTCAAGGCAACCAGGTTCCTCTATGGACCACGCAGCAGAATTGAACCTGGCTGAGGAGGGGAAGTGCAGAGCTGGCCACCCAGCCCCGGGGGGTCCAGGAGACAATCAGATGCAGCGGGAGTCGAATCAAGCCGGAACTCATTTATTTCCTTACAACATGCAACTTATAAAGCAAAATTCCCACGAATCCTGGAAGAAGAAAAAATCAAGTCTGCATCAGCCTCAGCTCCCATAGCCCCAAACGGGGATCATGTGGACATCAGGCACTGTACGTCATCTTACCCCATCTCTAACTCCAATCATCTTCTTGTGAATAAGTCAGATCTCCCCAGTTGCTCCCCTTCAGCGCCATCTTGGAAGTATTTTTAATGGGCTTTGCAACGTCACATATTTTTAATTTTGCGCCTTTTTCTGTCACGCTTTTGGTGTAGCTCTTGTGCTTTTGGCGCCAACTGAGCCTTTTTTTTTTTAACTGTCACTTTTTTTGCGCTAACTTTGACACTCCAGACTTCTCTTTGCTCACGCTCGATTCAGCCCACACAAGGACAGCCCAAGGAGGACATTCCTCGTTCAAACGATCACAGAGCTCACTCTGAGTGAGTGTGCAGAACATTCAATATAAGTGCATTATTGTTCCTTTAAGTATATCACAATGTATCAACTTTATGTAAGCAGATATTGGAGTTGTCAGTTTATGCTGAATGAGAAAACTAAGACATTTTAGTATAGAAATTTGTGTTAATGTTTGCATGAAATAAATATCTGGAAATAAGTTGTTGATATACATGTAAATGGATCTTTAATTTTTATACAAAATTCCAATAACTTTTTCAAAACACGAGTTGTTTGATTTATTTTCATGAATTTTAATGTCAGGTTTAATTTTTAATATCCAGATGTGGCAAAAAAGTTTTTTCTGTGATTTTATGATTATATTTTAATGATTCTGAGGTGTTAGTCACTTTTTCAATAATAGACGTTTGTGTTGGCGGTGCCATGTTTGCAGTAATACTCACACTTCTCCCTATAGTGTTTGTAATATTAACTAGAGCAGCAACACAAGGGAGATAAAGGGATTTAAACAAGAGAGGAAGAAGTCAGCATGTCCTTATTTGTAGATTATATAATTCTCTGTTTAAGGGTCCCTGAAGACCCACAAAAAAATTCTTAAGCTAATAAACACGTATCAAAGTGCCAGGGAACAAAGTTAGCGTGGGAAAATCAGTAGCCTTAGTATGAAAGGCAAACACACTGAAAACAAAATCAGGAAAAAAAAAAAGGTATCTCAACATTAATCCGAATACTCTGAACCTGAGCGGAGGAGAAAATAAGGAGTAAGTTTGAACATTGGCACAGGAAAGGACATTTCCCCTATACTGCAGGAATTAAGAAGAGCAACTAACTGATTGTAATCCAGGTGGTTGCAGAATTATTTTAGGGACCCGGGTTTATTTTCTTGCTACTTTAGAGAACAACAGATAGACATCATCCTACCACTGAGTCTGGGATGAGGGGATGGTGGGAGGGCAAAGATGTTCTAGGTGAGATGTTTCATTGGTATCTGTTAAAATCATTTATACTCCATCATGGGCTTGACATTAATACCGTCCTTGTGAGGGCCTGGAAGAGAGGAGCTTATTTTGTTGATTATAAATACAAACTATGTATAGCTAGAAAGCACAGCCACATAGTTAAAAACGTCAGTGTTTTAATAGTTTCTAGGAAGCTGTTGCTTGGTCCTTTTTCCTTGTATCTGAGGGTGTTAAGATGATCTGATTAGAAAAATACATTAAAAGTAAATTTATATTATTTCTGAGGCTCTCAAAGCATTTGAAGTGCCCTGTTTCCTGGATAAATTGCTGCTGGATCATGGATTCTTAGGTCATAACGTAACACATCTATGCACACATCTGAGGGTACCCAAGCCGGATTAAGAGCACACATGAAACACTTGGTTGATAGTTGCAGATGAACTATTCCTAGATATGCGTATCCTCAGAAATGTGAGTAAAAAAACTTTCAGATTATAGAAATAAAGAAGTCCATTTTAGCATTTGGGTCTTCTCAGTTACACTGAAACGGAGCAATTCCGAGGGGAGCTTATTTGAGCTTCAATACTGCTGGACACATGGGTAAAATTCAAAGGTGACCCTTATTTACCACTGAATTTAGATTGGTTTGGAGTAGATTACTAAAGTAGAAATGTCTTACAATCACAAACTTGTATTATTTGGAGTTAAATATAACTATAAATCTAAAACCTATTTACAACCCCAAATAGAGTAATTCAAATACCATCTAGTTTAAGTCCATGGGTTTCTTCAAAAAAAAAATCAATAATCAAAGTATGAGTTTTACATACTTTGTCATGATTTCTAGCAATTTTATTTTCTTTAATGACTTTGCCACATATAGGGCAAAAGGTCAAGGTAATTTCATTTCATTTATCTACTCTGGCTCTGGTTTGTGCCTTCCTTCTTTCCTCATGGTGACTTGTGCGGCCGTATTATAATCCTCACAACACCAAATGAAAAGCCTTTAAGCTCTGATTCTCCTTACTGAGAAAAGGTCTTTCATTTTTTATGTTTAGAGAAACACATGTGAGTTTAATAACATGTGTGGGATAATTGTTTTCAAGCTTATTACCATGGTGAATGCTGTGTTCCATTTCTAACAGAGTACTAACAAGATTACAAAACCACACGTAAACATAGACCCAAACTCGTGTTGATCATCCTTATGACTGGTCATTCAATATCCACGGAGTGAATGGACACGGCTGAAGGGCTCAGATGACAAGCTGTGCTCTAAGGACTTAGCAAGCATGGCATGAAGCCCACAGCAAGTGCGCTCTCTGCGTCTGGGGGCTCTCTCTTTTTGTGGCGGTGTTGCACAGAGCATAGCATGTGCTCAACATTGAAAGTTTTTTTTTTTAATACTGTGAAGAGGATTTAAGCTTTGTTAAATATTGATGGTGTTCCCTATCTCTGCAGTGAAAACTCTGCATAAATTCTCACCCTTAATTCATATATTTACCAACCTTGCTCTACAGAAGTAAAAACTAAGGCTTAGAATACTCAAATAGTTTATGCAAAACATAGAAACCATAATCATGACCCATTCTGCTGGATTTTAAGTCCCACCTCAGCAGTTTTTCATTAAATTTTCCTTTCTCACCATTTTCACTAATTTTAAGTATAAAATATTGCTATTTATTGATAAGCTATACATTAAATCCTAATTAACTTTCAGATCTCAAGCCAAGATGACGGGAGTTGCTTCGTAAGCCATTGCAATTATTAACAAGTACCCACTTTGTTTTGAATTTAGTTGTTCTCAAGATCACCGTTAATTAATATAGATTTGTGAATGAATTACTGTTCACCAAGGTTGGCACCTGCCACTGAAAATGAAATAAGCTTAAAAAAACATGAACTTTAAAAAAAATGGCAAAATTTCAAATTCAACTCCTGAGGGCTCCATGAGATGGAAAAGGTGCAGGAGAACACCATTGCAACGAAATTCTCAAGGCACGTTTACTTCTCCCTGACTCTCTGTAGTATTAATTTTCCCCCAAATTAAATTTACATAAACAATGCTCTCTAAGTGAGTGCAATATTAGTCATAAAGCAATTATTGCTATCTCAAATTTCTACCCTTCATTTATCCTCTGGTTCAGGTCTCACTTTGTACATGTTGGTTCGTAATACTTATATGTTGAATTATAAATCATTCTTCATGGTGAAAATGACAAAAACCTTTAACTTCTCTGAAGGCTGAAGTGAATTGTTCTAAGCATTTATTAATGGATCACAAGGACAAATCTTCTGGATTTAAGAAACATGGCTTTCGTTCATTTAGCATGGCATTGTTCTAGGATGGTTTAACTTTCTATAGTGATTGAGCTTGAGCTAATCAAGATCTTTCGATTCAATTGTCATGATTAGTCTCCACATGCCAGATTCTGAGCCTAAGAATCTCCGTAGCTCCATGACGTCATCTATGAAAGAAAACTCTAGTTTGTTGTTCTCATCATCTCAGTCTTTTTTAACCATATATTTCAGCAACAGCTTTCTAAGTTCAATATAAAGAAATGATATCACCAAAATACTGTTAGCTGAAAGTCATAGAGCTAAGGGTCCCCCTCCCCTGTACCACAGAACGTAGCACACTGATTCCTAATGTCTGGGCTTCAGACACCCACAGAGTTCCATTTTCAACTATAGGGAGTTAACGTTTCAACTGGATGTTTATGAGTTCCAAGTTTTAAGGGTGCATGTGTACTTATAAAAGCAGTCTGGTGCTGTTCCAGTGAGTACAGAAAGCTCAATACCCGTATCATGTGAATGCCCCAGTGAATGGTAAATGAAAACCCAAGAAAAGGTTATTGATAGGCTAGTGACTTTATGAATATTTCACTTTTAGACACATATCTAAAGCGCTTAAGCTAAAAGATACAAAGTAAATGTTCAGGATAAAGTAGTTAAAAACAATAAAAGAGGAGTTACTGGTGTGAGCGCCGCTGTTCTGAAATGCAGATACAAGCAAAGCAGAAGACAATTGCATTCTGTAACATAAAATTTTGATTATTATTTGGAAAATAAATTGCAAGTGCTTATTTTTCTATAGTTTTAGGAATTTGAAATAATGATTAAAACAATTAGTAATTGTTTTAGAATATCATATTGACATATTTCACATTTAAAATAAAAAAGTGAGGATGAAAGCTTTTATATGGGAGAAGTCATTTTAATTTTGTGTACTAGGAAATGTACTAGGTGGTCTCTTAAGTAGGCAAAACCATGAAGAATATGCTTTAACTCAACACATATAGCTACTGACAGTTTTTTTTTTATTCAAGGCAGGGTTTCTCTGTAGCTTTGGGGCCTGTCCTGGAATTAGCTCTTGTAGACCAGGCTGGCCTCAAACTCACAGAGATCCACCTGCCTCTGCCTCCCGAGTGCTGGGATTAAAGGCATGCACCACCACTGCCCAGCTTACTGACAGGGTTTTAAAAAGAAAAAAAATATCCTTTTCGATAACACTGAAATGATGACACTTGATAATAACTATAAGATGGTGAGCTTGGAAGAAAAAGTAGGGACTGTTGGGATCTCTTAAATTAAATGTATCATAGAGCATTATTTAGCTGAAGTGGAATAATTATATCCCCTCATTGGAAACCCCAGAATACATGCTTCATTAACTTAGGAATATCTACAACTTTTCATGATCATCCACAAATTCAGGGGAACACATATTGAAGGAAAGTGTAAGTAGAGAAACGCTGCCTTTGCCTTTTCCAAACAACACTAGAGGAAATGGCAACGTCCATTTCACAATGCTTCTACAGAATGCTCCTAAATTCCTATTTCCCTGGGCCAACAGCTGGTTCTAATGGGTCATCTAAACAACCTATGACTACACTATGCTGGAAGAATGCTGTCCAGCTCTGCGGTCTGGCAGAAACCAGTCTTTGCTCATGGAATGAGGCTGAGAGAAGGCACTGGAGAGACCACCACAAAGTCAGAACCTCTCAGTATTCAGTCTAACTGGGACGTAAGAGAAGCCTAAAGCTGTCCCGATAGGTTCCTATGGCCAAGGCCAACATCATGAACACATGCCTTTTAAAACAGTAAGAGTTAGGATGGCAAAAACCTAGGTAGCTGACTATGAAGGAAGGGTATGGTAGAGCAGTTCTTAGAGAGGACTTCTCGTTGCTGAGAATGCATTGGGAAATTCAGGACAGAAGAGAGCAGTAGATTAGCTGATAAAGATTAATGTGGGAAGGAAAGCTGGACTCCATTGCTATGAAAACTTTCCACGCAGAATGGCATCTTAGATGAAGAGCTTGTTGTAAGGAAGGCGGGTTCCTTGTTCCTTCCTACCTGGCTAGCTTATACCCAAAATAACAACACACAAATCGTATTCATTTAAAACACTGCCTGGCCCTTTGGTTCTAGCCTCTTATTGGCTAACTCTCACATCTTGATTTCTAATAATTTGTATGTCACCATGAGTTTATGGCTTACTGGGATTCAGCATGTCTGACCTGGCAGCTTCATGGTGGGTGGCTCTCTGTTTCTGTCTGACTCTGCCTCCTTTCTCCCAGCATTCTGTTCTGTCTACTCTGTCTATCTAAGCTGCTGCCCTATCAAAAGGCCAAGGCAGTTTTCTTTATTCAACCAATGAAAGCAACACATAGAAAGAAGACCCTCCTACACCAGAGTTTTTAGTAGAAAAATCGATGGGGGGGGGAGGATAAAATGGCTTCTGTTTCAATTCAGTAACGAAATTAATAAACATTATAGAATTTATAGTTCCCTTTACCAGCTTTTCAGTTTAAAACTAACAACTGTGTATCCCAGACCAGGGAAGCGTTACACACAGACTGATTGAGAGAACAGTCTTCAAGGGAAACCAATAAGAACAACTTTGCTGTCAACAGAGTTTTAGGATTTTTTATTCATTTTAATATCCTAAGGCAAAGAATAAAAGCTTTAAACATCTTTTAAAGAAGTGTCTCACAAATCATAGATTTAAATAAAAAAAGAAAATCAAATAAAATTTTGTTGAAGAAAATTATGTGTTTTATGAGTTAAAATACAGCTCCCAGGTATTATTATTAAAACAAAATAATGTAAACCATTGCCAAGATCTTGTTAATCTTTGTCATGCACACTTTGGTTCGTTCCCAAAAAGGGATGAAGATATTTTTTTCCTGCTATTTTCAAAATGTTATTTAAAATTCTTTTTATTTTTCATCTTGCCACTTTCCAGTAAATTTGATAAAACACTCCCAATATAATAGACTCTTGATAAAATCATAAGCATCTATTTGTAGTAGCCATTGATGGCTAACCCAGAAGCTACGCTGTCATTCTGAATAGACCCATCAGACTTATCACTGAAGAGTAAGATAGCTCCCTGGGATCAAACATATACAGATGTTTAAGACTTATGGTACAAATTAAAGGGAAGAAATTGTTTTAAGAGAGCCAGCCTATTTAACATGCAAAGTTGTCTTTAAAAAAAAAATTCTCCTTTTGGAAATACAGCTTTCACTGAAGTTTTGCCTATGCTGGTAATCATTCTCTATGAGACTTGCCAACGTTCACTGTCTATCCCCACTGGAAAGAAAGAAAATGGATGTTTTCCATTTGCAGCAAAATAGAGTCAAAACAAATGTATTTAAATTGGAAACACTTGTGGCTGAAAGAGCCGTTCTCCACGAAAACATCTGGTTGTACTTTTAAGTCATTGCCAAATAAACGCATGCTGGAAAGTCTATTTTATGCCACACATGGTCACCCGGGTAGATGTAGCCGAAACCTGTTTTCCTTTGAGGTCAGCACCCTGTTTCAGGACGAAACGTGCAGACCGGTGAGTGTGGAGTGAGTTTTTAACAGTGCTGCTGGAGTGGCAGTTCAAGCAGGTCACCTTTCTCCCAGATGGAGACCAGACAAAGGCAGAGCCCTGGCTAGTTCTCAGGTAGACGGTGCAGAGGCTGGAGTAACAACTCTTGGGGGGCAGCTCAAGCAACTACTTACTTGTGAACAAAGTCTGCCGGTGTCTGCTTTCAGCTAGCTCTGGCTGTTGCTTTTTTACCTTGTTTCTCCTCATCTCATTTTCATAGGGCCAGGGAGATATAATCCGTTGGAAAGGTGAGAGCAGATAGCATTTCAGAATGTTTGGCTGCGTACCTTCGTTATGCAAAGTAACCTCCAAATGCCTGTGATGTGACTTTACTGTCATTTCACTCATGTTTAGAGTAGACATTTCTGGGTGGGGGGCAGTTTTTCATATGGTCACCCAGGGACCCAGGTTTATAAGCTCCTATGGCTGTCTCAGTCCAGAGGACTTTGAGATCTCTGAAGGTTTCCTCTATGTTTCATCATCAGAGAATTTGCAGGTTCATGTTGGAATTTTTTTATATACTAGGTTTGGAATTTTTATACAGTAATTTCTTCCACATCTCATTGGCCACACCTAGTGAGAAAAAAAAAAGCAAAAGGAGAAAAAAAAAACCCAACAAAGCAAAAAGGTCAAAGATGTCTTCAAGTTCTGTTTGAAGGAAAATGGTTAGTTAGTGTTGGTGAATACAATGTTACTCTTGTTTTAGTCCGGAGAGTCAGGAGTGTAGAATGAAGTTTCCATCCTGCCATTCATCCCAAAGAAGCACACAAAGAGGCCCATATTAATTATAAACTGTTTAGCTTCTTAGCTCAGGCTTATTATTAACTAGTTCTTACAACTTAAGTTAACCCATAATTCTTATCTACGTTTAGCCATCTGCCTTGGTACCTTTTCTTGATGCGGCATTCTCATCTTGTTTTCTCTGCATCTGGCTGGTGACTGCGTCTCTATGCCCTTCCTCTTCCTAGAATTCTTAATCTGGTTGCCCAGCCTATACTTCCTCCCTAGCTATTGGCCAATTAGTGTTTATTAAACTAATACGAGTGACAAATACTTACAGTGTACAAGAGCATTATCATACAACACAGGAGAATGAGTAGAAGATTTTAAAATAGAAAACATTGACACACACACACACACACACACACACACACATATATATATGTATACATATATATATATATGGATGGATATGGATATTAGAGAATTGTGTGTGTATATGTGCGTGTGTGCATGTGCATGTATGTGCACACACAGCATAATCACAATTATCTTATGTGATAGACTCCTGATCTTTTTTTCTCCTTATCACAAAGTTACCCGTATAGTAACCTCCAAGTATCTTTCTGAAAGTATCTTATGGGCACTTATGTACATAGCTTCTATAGTCATATTAACTTCTGTGTACTAAGCAACTACAAAGTACCACTGTCTCCCCTTAATGTATACCACTCCCATCCAAGTCTACCCCTTTTGGAATTACCCTCAATGTGCTACTGTGCACATTTCAAGGTGAGAAAGGATACATCTCTGGGATGCCTAATTCACACTAAGTAGTGCTGAGATATACCCATGAAAGTTGGATGTAGGAAATGCTACTCTTGTGTTCCTTCATGGTTTTCTTTCTCAAAACTTCATCATCTTTTACCTGCAGGCCCCATTCTTACTGCTATTCTCAGGAACTATTAAAAATGCCTATGCATGTATAAACACATTTGAATCCTTTCTAGTCCACTGAGCCTCAATATAAATTATACATAAATATTGTATGTAATCATTGCAATAAATCCAAGAGTTGGATCCATATTATTATAGCTGTATTGTCCCTGCTTCTCTAGGGAGAGGACTTCGCCCCCACCTTTCAGCAGTTCCTAGAATCCAGTAAGATTCTATCTCAAATCTATGAACCCAGAGTTCCCATCCACACTCAATGTCCTGCAGAACTTCTTTAACATCTAGATTAGAACAGCTATGTACTGGCTGGTTTTGTGTGTCAATTTGACAATAGCTATAGAGTCATTAGAGGAAGGAACTGCCTGCTTGAGATCTATCCGTAAGGCATTTTCTCAATTAGTGATCAACAGGCGAGGTTCAAGCCCATGGTGGGTGGTTCCATCACTGGGCTGCTGGTCCTGGGTTCTATAAGAAGGTGGGCTGAGCAAGCCAGGGGAACAAGCCAGTAGGCAGCACACTTGTGTCCTCTGCATCAGCTCCTGCCTCTGGGATCCTTCTCTGTTTGAGTTCCTGACGTGACTTCCCTCAGGGATGGCAATGGTAAAGTGTAAGCCTAATAAACCCTTTCCTCCCCAACGTACTTTTTGATCATGGTGCTTTTGTCCCAGTAATAGAAACCCTAAGACAAACTATATTCTTATTTTTTTAAAAATATGTATTAGTTTTCCATACTTCCCCATTCCTTCCCTCTACATTGAAATGCCTACTATTTCTTTCCAATGAGACTTTCAGCACAGTATGAGGGCAGGCACCCATAAAACTAGCGGAATCGAGGTTCAGCTTCCCTCACCGGAAATGAATGGTGCATTGTACCTGTAAAATAATAAAGCTGAGACTATGGTGTCTTGCTTGACTTGACAATGTCACTAGGCTGAGTTAGTGACCGTCCTGTATGAGAACTGCTTTGCTGAATCATAGGCTTCTCTGAGACAGGTTTTAGATTGTATCTGCAAATCAATTATCATTATTCAACTTAATTTTCTTTAAGAAAGTTGGTTTCTCATCTGCAATGCTTGAATGTTACCCTTTTTGCCGTTTTATTATTTTATGGTAGAAAAATTAAGGACTGTCTTATTCATGGATGGTTATATTAATGTTTAATGACCACTAAGCATTTAATAGCTTAGTCACACTTTCCTTCTCTCCCTCATCCATTAATATAATTTACACATCCATTCATTATTTGATTATCCACTAAACTGCAAATGATGTACAAGGCACAAACCATAGAAAATAAAAATAAAATTATTCTGATTTTTAAGGCATTTATAACTTGAGACAGGAAAGAAAATGTCAATGTGATATCAAATTTTTAATAAATATAATATACTATTCATGTCAAAGACAAAATTAGAATAAATTGAAAGATGAGGTATGTTCCTTTTCAAACTCACAAAACAGCAGAAAGACCTGAAATGAGGCTCCACAGAAAGCTGATGATAAGTATAACCAACTTTTATTTTTTCATAAATATCTGTATCAATTTGAATCCCAGTCAAACTTTCTTTTTTTTTTCCTCTTTTGGAATACATTAATTATATGTAATTCATACAGTAATTGGTGGCATGAGGAATTCAAAATTTGAATGTATGACTTTCAAAATAGCATATAAGAAAAGCAGAGATTAGACTGGAGAGATAGCTCAGCAGTTAAGAGCATTGCCGGCTCTTCCAAAGGTCCTGAGTTCAATTCCCAGCAACCGCATGGCGTCTCACAATGAGATCTGTAATGAGATCTGGTGCCCTCTTCTGGTCTCCAGGCATACATGCAGACAGAATACTGAGAATACTGTATACATAATAAATAAATAAATCTTAAAAGTAAAGAAAAGAAAAACAGAGAGAAGAAAATTATCATGGGCCCTCATTTCCCCAACCTACCTCATCCTTGCTAACATAGCAAGAGAAAGGAAAAGTAAGACTGCAGAGACCCTGCGGACTCCATCCTCCTTCTATCAGAGTCCAATTAGCTGTTTATTTTTTCAAAGGGTAGGCTCCTTGAAGTATTTTTGTACATTTCAGAATAAAAGGTAATTAAAAACACACTGCACAACTAAAGAACAAGTAAATACCTGAAAGATCTCATAATCCTGCTCAAGTAACTTGTGTGATCCTAACTAAACACATCAAGCAGGAAATGGGATGCTTCTTATTAAACATATCTTTTAGACTGATATCTTCTATGAGAGGATTCATATGATGGATGGGAATTTGTCTCAGCTGCAAGATTACATAATAATTCAAAACTAATTATAAACTGTCATTTCCTCCAAGAGTTACTAAAGCCCTTGGTTCAAAGGGCTCATGTCCTTCACCAAGCTCTATATTTTTTCAGGCATGCAACCAGTGACTCGGGAAAGATAGCAGAGCCGGCCTGCTTTCCCTTTCCTATTTCCCCTGCTCAGCTTCTCTAGAGACCAGACCAATTGACTGGCTTTAAAATACCTTGAGTTTCCATATCTTAGTCTTTGACTTTTAAAGATGATATTATTGGGATAATATTGAGAGGAGAGAAGGTATTTATTTGTGCTGTTGGCATGATTGATTTTTTTTAATACAGTGTCTTTATTGATTCTTTGGGAATCTCACACCATGTACTGGAGTTCTACTCTTTCCCCGACCTCATATCCTTCCTTCATTCTTGCAGTGTCTCCCAAAATAGAAAATTTAAAAACTAAAACCAAACCAAACAAACAGCCACAAAAAAAACAAAACAAAACTGCTGTCATCCTCTGCCTTTCCCGTTTCTCCAACACCTCTTCATTCTCCTTGAGAATTCTCATGAGAATGAGGTTTCACAAGGTTGTCACACAGTGCACCATTTGTCCAATCAGTTTGACTTCATTGCCATGAGTCGTTGACCTGGTTCAAGGCCACGGGACTCATGCATATCAACAATATCACAAAATCAACAAAATCACAAAAACTCTCGGTCATTCCATAGCTGCCCTTAGTCATGGAGATCCTGTGGGGATCATTCTGCATGTATTATGATCTGTCCTGTCACTTGGGTACTCTGTCCCTTTACAAGACAAGTCCTACACTCTCCTACTTCCACTGAGGTAAGTGGATCTTTTGCCTCCTCCAGTCTGAGCTCTGTCTCTCCTGTTCTCTTCTGAAGAGGTGGCTGCTGCCTCTTTCTATTCTCCCCTCCCCCAACTCTCTCTGCCTCTTTCTCTTCTTCCCCCATTTTCCCTTCCCTTTTCCCCTTTCACTTTCCATGACCCACTAAATAAACACAATACCCAAACTCTCCCTCTCTCTGCATGGTTCTCTGACTGTCTCTCACCAGTCATGGTCTCCCACCCATCGATGCACCGTGGCCTCTGGGGACCCACCAAGTGACCCGCCTCCCCCGTCCCCACAACCCCCATGTCTTTAAAAGAACAACAGGACCAGTCACTTCACATGCTCCAACACATCATAAATGTGGTGGATGTTAGGGTGGGTCAACTCAAGGCTTGGCTGTGGACCTGGGTGGTAGCTGAGCTGGTCACACACACAGGGACTCCGCCCCTCATGTGAGGGGTGGAGTCAACTCTCATATGCCTATGCCATCAGGCCCAGTTCTTCCAAGTGATCAGGAGTGGGGTCATCCTTCTCTAGTGTGGGGATGGGAGTCAGGTCTCCCATGAAGATATGGCAAGATCTTTTGCTGCAGTGTCCAGCAAAGGGGCAGGGCCAGCTTTCCCAGAGTCGGGGAAGGGCAGAGCTGGCTCAGCATGGCCCTCTGATTTCTTTTTTCTTTTCTTTCCTTTCCTTTCCTTTCCTTTCCTTTCCTTTCCTTTCCTTTCCTTTCCTTTCCTTTCCTTTCCTTCCCTTCCCTTCCCTTCCCTTCCCTTCCCTTCCCTTCCCTTTCCTTTCCTTTCCTTTCTTTTCCATTTCTTCTTCTTCTTCTTCTTCTTCTTCTTCTTCTTCTTCTTCTTCTTCTTCTTCTTCTTCTTCTTCTTCTTCTTCTTCTTCTTCTTCTTCTTCTACTTGTACACCCAGATATATTCCTTAGCAGTAGCTGGGCCTGGATGCCACCATTGCCTCAGAAGGCATCATAGATCACTCAGATCTTCATGGCCTTAGTGGCTGCATGGCCCTTGGAAGCCAACATGGCCCCCAGGTGAGAGCCCAGACTTCAGGCATCCATGTGTCCTTGGATGGTAGCAGGAGCCATGGACATCAACACAGAACCTGGCTTCAGTAGGGCCATGAGCATAATTTATTTACTTACTAATATTTCACATTTAAAATACTAAGAAGTTTGTGTACTTTTCTACTTGGTGCAAATGCTCAGAACTGCAAAAAAAATTTTTTCCGAAAAAATTTAACTAAGCATTTCATGGGGGTGTACAAGTAGAAGATCCATAAAATTCCAGGTTAGACCTCTGACTTATTTAAAGATGTATCCCAAGAAACTTTTATGCCATATCAGATATTTGTTGACTGCTTTTCAGAAACCCAGACATACAAACACAACTTGTGTGTTATAATTTGGGGATGAAAGATCTCTCCTGGGCTCCTGTGTGTTGAATTCTTTATTCCCAGCTAATAGCATTATTTTGAGAAATTTGGGACACTTTAGGAGATAGGTTCCTATCTATTGAAAATGAACCATGGTATCAGAACCTTTAAGACAACCTGTGTCTTGTCCTTACTGTGTCTGTAAGCATTGTAGCTCGCAGGGAGAAAGGGATCCTGGCAGTTGTGATCTAGTGAATATCACAAGTCACTGGAAGCATAGCAGTTTATAGCCCTGCTCCAGGCAAAGGTTTCCCCAATACAAGTATACCTTCTCTGCTCTAGGAGGGGAAGAGTTTCTCCAGAGAAGTTGTCATAGCTCTGCTTTGCTCAGCTCTGCTCTGGGGAAGAGAAACAACTCTGCTCAGATGCGGCAGATCGTTAGAGCTCTACTCTGCTCGGGGAAGGAATTCCCAGCAAAAATATTACAGTTCTGCTCAGTTCTGCTTCCCAGGGAAGGGGTTACAACTAGATTGCACTCCAGTGAAAATGTCACACTGCACGGCAAACCTCACTCAAGAGACTTACTGGGAAGGAAGAACACAGGAGGATGACAAACAGCAGGAAACTGAACCGGGGACAGATCTTACGCGGAATTTCCAGGGTAGCTTGGGATGGGTGGATTTTGTGGTCTGATTCCGGGGCAAAGAAATGTCAAGTTTAGGGACTGGCATTTCCTATTCAGGGATTGGTGGCATTTTGAGCTCAGGGACCTCAGGGATTGGTGGGATTCTGCAGTCTGACTCTAGGGCAAGCTTAAGGATTGGTGCAATTTCAATCCCTAGTTGTGGGGGTGAGTCAGGGTCAGGGTGACCCTTTAGTGTCTTCCTGTTTGCTGAGAGAATGCTGATCTCTCACGGTTCCTGTGGCTGTAATGTTCTTCATGAGTGCATCAGGCTACATGATCACTGATGGGATCTTCCGAGGTTGGGAGGCAGACGAATACGTTTCTTTGAAGTTGTTCTTCTAAGTGTTTTGTTCGCAGAGATACCAAGTATTTCTACATATTACTATAATATAAAGATAAAATATCCATGATATAAACCTACAGTCAACCTATCTATCTATTTTGTCTAGCAACTATCATCTATCTACCTAGGTACTGGGCATGCTGAATACATTTCAGCATCATAAATCAACTTCGTTCACATTTTCCTGAATCAGTTTTTATATATGACCCTGAATGCGTAAGAATATGGTGTGAAAATAATGTCTATAGTTTTTCTCCCAGTAATTATTTTTAAATGTTTGAAAAATTTAGGGTTCTTTCAGTTTTTAAATTTACCTTCTTGAAAAGAAGAAAAAAAAATCTCTTCTTTAAAATGATTTATATAATAAAGATTACTAACAGACCACAGATAACAAACTTTAAGCAATCATGTAGTATGCTAAAGACTACATTACCTTTAATTTTCATATTACCACCAGGGTAATATGAAAAAAAATCTGACAGTAAGAAAAATAAGAAAAGGAATCACATGATCTAGGTAACTTTAAGAAAAGGATAAATGACTCAAATTTGAAGGAGTTCAGGAACTAAGACTTCAACGTGAAAATGTTCCATGAAGAGAAAATGTTCAGTCAAAGAACTGAGGCAGTAGTTTGCTTGATATGATTTCCAGGCAGTTGGAGAATTTAATATAAGATTTTATAAGAATCTATTTATGTATAACCCATAGTGAGAATTTTGTTGTAATAGTATTTAATTCACAGCATCAAGGTAAAACAGTTCTATTGTTGTTCATTAAAACCAAAACAAATAAAAAGGAAACATTTCCCTTTACGGAGACATGGAGGCAAATACGTCAGACAATAAAGACTCGTCACTCTGTACCTATATGTGTTCGTGCGTGATAGGAGGAAGACGTTGACAATACTGTGGAAACCATAAAAACTTAAGGGATAAAGTGATGTTTGACCTGTTGGATCTTGTTCCTGAAGAGAAGGTAAAAGAAGAAACAAGTGAAGAGCAGAACTCTACACTCTGGGTTGTTTGAAGAGTTTTGTAGGAAGAGCATTTTAATGGAAAAGTAACATAGTCAGGTTTTTTAAAGTAGACCTGCTTGACTATGGGTGCAGAGCGTGGACTGCAAGATGCAGGCAGCCAGCTCCAGTTCTCAGTGGTCCATAAGAGGTTCCTGCACACACTGCTATAAAGAGCGGTTCATTCTTTACGGAATCCTTATGGCATTACATAGAAATCCCACTGCTACTGATATAGAGCAGAGCTTAGGATAGGGTAGGTTACTTCCGAACATATTTAAATCATGACCTCATGGGGTATACAGTATGATGGAATGCAAAATTACACTGTAGAACTTGAGGTTTTTAATGAGATACCCTAAGTAGCTATGAAGCAATAGCTTTGGGGAATGTTTGTGGATTGATTCTCGCAGACCCTGAATTGTACTAGCTTCTTTTATCCATGACCATCGAGGACCAGACTTGATAAAAATACGACTTACCAGGGTAGGGGCATGGGAATTTTAAAAATTTAAGTAAAAAATATGAAGATGCATAAAAATAATAAGACAGAAACCATAGAAAGTTTCAAGAAGGCATTCCAGTGACTGAAATCACCCATATTTATTTTTCCTCAGTTTTTATACCCAACATAAACAGAGGAGGGGGAAAGGTAATAAAAGGCTTTATTAACATGATACAAAGGGTAACTCACACAGTCAATCGCTTTATCCCTCTGAGACATCAAATCATTAGCATTCTGTTGTCTTGTTAGGGAAGCTGCTCTAGGTTAAGTATCCTGAAGACCTCCCCACCCCAGGTGACCTCCTAGTTCCAAAAGAAGGAGCAGAAGCACATTTGCATATCCTGACCACCTGTCAGGTTGGCATGGAGCTCTCTTCATTTCAAAGGAACCAACCAATGCTCACCAATCTCCAAACTCTCTGACTGTCCCACAAGGTGAAAATGGGCCTGCATTCTTCGGCCCCCACGCATGACATCATATTTTCTTCATAAGCATTCTGAGATCATGGTTTTAACTTACATATACTATAAAGAGAAAAATTGACGTCAAGGGAGATTAAGAAATAAGCTCATAGTTGGAACAGTGTCTTAGACTCTGGTACTTTCCACTTTATATGAGCTGTTATGCTGCTTCTATGAAAATTTAGCCTGTATTGATGTTCATAGCATTTCGCCATGAAGACATGATGCACGTCTGGTATTTTCCTTTCTACATTTAAATTTTTTATTTTCTTGAGATTATAATTTTTCCTTTTCCTCCCTCTTTCCTCCTTCCAGTGTTTCCAATAATCCACCTTGGTGTCTTTCAAATTCATTGATTTTTTTTCACCATTAATTGTGGTTACCTACTTACAAACATACATATTCCTAAATACATATGTACAGCCCGCTCATTCTGTATGTTGCTTATATGTTTGTTTTCAAGACTGACCCTTAGGTGTTGCCAAGTTGGGAGCTTAGGCCCCAGCCCCTCACATCTATCCCAGCCCCCAGGCCTGGTCTGGACTCCAAATCCCAGCAGGCCAGGAGGTAATGTCAGTACCACTTTTCCCAGGGTATTTAAATGAGCCCCCAAAAGAGGAATACATGGTCCCTTTGCCTTCCTTTTGGTGGTCTCCTTTGCACGGCTTCCCGGTTCCACCCCGGGGCCACCGGAGGGCGCAGAACTCCCATTAAACATGGATATTTCTTAATTTGGCTTGTTTTGATTTGGCTTGATTGGGAATTTTGCGTTGACAGGGAGCTCGCTTTAGAAAATATTCCTAACAGGTGTTGAATAAACAGTTGGTGTCCACTACTAGCTCTCTAATTGGAATTACAACCCGTTAAACAAGAAGGAAATTATGTGTAATACCGAAAACCTAGCTAACAATCCTTGGCATTGAAGCCATGAGTCTTGGAGGAGAACCTACACCATCACTTGACTAAGCTAATATAATCCCTAGCTACTGGCTAAATATTTCTGCAGGTTTTGCCTGGATTTTTGTTTTGCACTGAGATAAAAGGATCTTGTGTTAGAAACGTACATTGGTATCTTCATGGTAAAACCTGTGACGGGTCTGATGTCCTGTTTTCTAGCTGAGAACTTAGCTTTCCTTGGGTATTGGGAGACTCTCAGGTCCTACACAAAGGACATTTTTTTCCTATGGAAACGTCAGAAGTGATAATACCAGAATTTAGCTTGACTTCCAGGTTGTGTCCCATGTCCCTGAAAGCAAGGCAGAGAAGGCCAAATGATGCACACACATGCTATGGGGTAAGCATGGGGGAACCTGCACGTTTACAAGTTGCAGCTGACGATTAGAAGTATGACTGACCATGACACATGCTGGAGACTTTCTTATCCTGGCCAATGAACAACTCCCGCCACCACGGCCAGTCCAGGGGATAATGCTGAATCTTTTAAAGTCGTTCTACAAGACTGTCTTCAAAGAGAACTAACAACCAGTGTGGACAGGTACTAAGTTAACAAGGTTAGTAGAGATGATAGAAGCCTGGAGAATTGCCTTCCAGCATGTCACTCAAAGTGAGTCTGTTCAGGATAATGGACATAGCACCATTCCTTAACTGCCCTAATTATACACCCAAAATCCCATACAAGACTGCCCAGACAAGTATTTCCAAGATTGCTCCCTGATTGCTAATATAAACCACGTTTTTGTGGGAGCCAGCCATGAGAAGCTAACTATGAACAGGTCATGCCATATACAAGTTTGTTGATTTTATTCTTGCATGGTTTTGTTTCATTCATTAACGAATTTTATTTTTTTTTTATTTTATCATAGAGCTTTTGACATCGTGGTTAAAGTATGACTGTGTTTCGAAAGACTTACAGCACTGTGACAAGCTGAGCCACCTGTACCCGCCTGAGGTCCCAGTAAAAGACTGACTCAACACATTGTTTAAACTATCAAAGAACCTTGCTCATTCTAAAGTGCTCCCAGGGTCTTGAATGGAAAAATGGAAATGCTATTTTTATTAAATTATTCAATAAACCAAGACGTTATGTCAATTCAACATTGATAACCTTCTGTGACGCTTCAGGTTAGAGCGACAGAGCAGGAAGGAATTTCCCCTCCACAGGGAACAACAGGGTATAGGCTTCTAATCGAGGCTGGCAGGAAAAGACCCAACACCGAAGAAAAAAGAAATCCCTCGTACTTAGATCAGAGCTCAGAAATGGAGTTGGTTTTTTTTTTTTTTTTTTTTTTTTTTTTTTTTTTTTTTTTTTTTTTTTTTTAGAGTTGCTATGACTTCATTTGGAAACCTGTACGTTGATAAAATCAATTGCAATTTTAGCCCGAATCAGTTTCTCTTTTTTCTTTGAAGTGGGCTTATAGCACATCTGTCTCTGTCTCAAGAATGGCCAGTTCCTTGGTCCAGCTAGGGATTTACTACAGTGCTAAAGGGGATGTTTCCATTTCCTTTTCTCCATCCTGAGCAGCACAGTTGCCATCCCGACAGTGCATGTCGATAGAGCTCTAAAACTGGCCAAGCAACAGGCAGAAAGAGAGATGCCCCAGTTCGATGGGTTTATGTTTTGGCCCGTCACTTAAGTTACTGTGTGGGTTTTGCCCACCACTGAAAACAAGCAAGATTAGGGATAGCAAAAGTCTGTATGGCAAGGGACAGTCTTAATCAACACTACCCAAATCCCTGGCAGCATAGTAGCAGACTAGAGCCCATTTACAGAGGGCAGGACAAGTTTCTGAACACAAAACTTGAAGCTGGCATGTAGTGTTAATGCAATAAATAAAGCCTTACCCTGGGAGATCCTGACAGTGACCCCTTTGCGTCAGCCTGAGCCCAGGGCATCTAGCACAGTTCAAGTGCCTGTGGAAAGCATATAACCCCTGTTGGTAGAATTTCTACCCTAGCCAGATAACTTGTGCCTGGTTGCTGTTGTCTTGGAGAAAAGTCCACTTCAGTGGGAAGGTTTTAGTATGACTCCCGTGGCACACTCTTCTTTATAGGTTGTTGGGCCATAGTAAAACACAGCAGAGGGACACTCATGACCACAGGCATGATGCTGGAGCCTGGGGTTAGGTCGTGAGAACAAAGCGTCCTCTCTAGGCACACTCCGGGTTCTTTCAGGAATAAGCACAGGGAGGGCAGAGGAGAGAAACTTGGAATCGGATTGCCCTCTAGTTCTGAAACAGTGATAATGCACCTACAGAAGACATCCAGCAAATCTGAACCCAGTGCCATTCAGTGTTGAAGCAAATGAAGTGAGGAAAAGCTCAGAGAAAGTTAGCAACATGCTTGGAATTTGTGACAAATAAGGCAGAAACACACACACATAAACAAAATTCCAACAGCAAAAGAAAGATCAGAATACATAGTTAACTCTTCAATGTCTACATGATGTCAAGTCTTACATTTATTATTAAAGAATCTTCTTAAATGTGAATTTAAATTATATTTTATTATTTTCCATAATATGCAAGTTTCTTTTGTGTGATTATAAGAAACTATTTTGCATCCGTGATTTAAAGATAAATGTGTCATTTAAGGAGGAGTAGAAAAGCAACTGTATTGTGTAAGGAAACTCATATAACAGAAAGGCATATTTGAAATACAATATAAACACCCAGAATCATTCTACATATATATAAACCATTCTATTTTAAGTTTTATTAAATATTTTACATGCAATGTATTTTGACCATATTCCTCACCTCCCCCAAATCTTCCCAAGTGCTCCCCACCTCCCTACCCACCCAATTTCATGCTTCCCCTTTGACTCCCCCTGCCTAAAAAAAATAACAAAAAATGCCCAAAAGAAACAAAAGTAACTAGTTAAGAGATCCCTAACTAAAACATGACAAGAAAACCATGGGTTCTACTTTGTGTTGGCGAACTGCTTCCTGGGTCCAGAGTCTGCCCTGTAGTGGGGCTGATGTAGCCAGTGACACTCCATTGGAACAAACCAGTTGTTTTTTCTCCAACAGGTATAAACTGCAGAAAAGTACCTTACAGGGTAGGACTTTGAGTCCACCCTCCTGTGTTCACCACAGTCAACACTCTAGACACACTCTCATAGCATATCAGGAGGGGAAGATTGCATAAAATATGCCAGTAAATTTTAAATGTTTTCACTGTTTAACAACTGGTGGTATTCAGTTCTTCTGAGTATTGTTTGCTGTGTGACAAACACTACAAGTCTTCCATTATGCCTGTACTTCTGAGACATGGTTGGCAGGCTTTCCAAGTGTAGTAACCTCCAAGATATGCAAAATCTGAATTTTAAAATATTAATTAATTAATTAATGTGTAAACATACACGCCAGTGCACATGTGGGTACGTCATGTTTTTGCCCATGGGGGCCAGAAGAGAGCACTGTATGGATCCTTGATGGCTCCCTGCCTATTATGTGAAATAAGCCCCTAAATACGGGACTCTCTTTTCCTAAACTAGGCTGAAAGCCTGAAAACTCCAATGATCACATAATATTTGTACCCTGCTTGGAGTTGCGAAGACCCCTGGCTTGCCATATGAATAGGGATCTAAGCCCTAGTACCATGTATTGCCCAGCGAGCATTCTTAACTGCCAAGCGAACGCTAGCTCCAGTATATGAGCCTTGGCATCATATTTGAACATATAAAACTATTAAACAATGAAAATAGCATTCACTTATGCAGAGAATAAATGACTATTGTGCACCCAACCCGAAACTGATCTTTTATATCATAATCCCCACCCTAACACGAGGCTCAGAGAGAAGCCTGGAAGAATTCATGGAGGTCATGTTAAGAACGGGATGACAGGGAATACCGCAATGACGTGCTGCCTTCTGTGCATGGTCCCTGCACTCGTGAACTGGCAGCTATGGTTACCTATATACGATCAAGCCGACAAGACCCGTCAACATTCCAACAGGCAGCATTAGTTGAACTCAGTGAGTTAGGAGAAAAAATAGAGGACGTGGAAGAAAGGGGATATACAAAGTGTGTTTAGGGCAAGCCAGAGTGGGAGTGGAGATTTCAGTGTTCATAGATTCAAGGTGAATTGTTTACATGTATTAAATTGTTAAAAAAATAGAAGACATTATATTAAACATAAAAATCATACTTTTATTTAGGATGTTTGTTAATTTTTCAATCTAAGTATTTTAAGGGATTTCAATCTAAGTGTTTTAAGGGATACAATGAGCTGTTATATCTTTGTATTCTATATGACAGAAATATATGGACCTAATAAAATGCTTAGTAAATAAAATTCCCTTTGAACAGTTATTGGGCAAAATAGAAATATATTTTTTGGAATCTTTTTTCATGCTTTTTATTAATAATTACTTTTTCATTTTACATCCCAACCCCAGTTGCCCCCCATCCCCTTCTTCTGCCTCCCACCTTCCCCACTTTCCACACCCCATTCACTCATCTGAGGGGACAAGGCCTTCCTTAGGGAGCCAGCAAGGTCTGACACACAAACTCGAGCAGGACCAAGCCAGTCCCCTCCCGTATCAAGACTGAGCATGGTATCCAACCATAGGGAATGGGCTCCAAAAAACCACTTTGTGCACCTGGGATAGGTCCTGGTGTGACTGCCAGGGTACTGTTAAGTTGCATAATTGTCACCCACATTCCTAGTGTCTAGTTTGGTCCCATGTAGGTTTCCCAGCTGGCAGTCCAGAGTCCATGAGCTCCCATGAGGTCGGGTCAGTTGTCTCTGTGGTTTTCCCATCATGCTCTTGACCCCCCCTCCCTTGTTCATATGACCCCTTCTCCCTCTCTTCAGCTAACTCCAGGAGCTCAGCCCAGTGCTTGGCTGTGGGTCACTGCACTTGCTCCCATCAGTTACTGGATGTAAGTTCTGTAATGGTAAATAGCATAGACACTAATATGATTACAGGGGAAGGCCCTTTCAGACACCATCTCTACTATTGCTAGGAGTCTTAGTTGGGGTCATTCTTGTGGGTTTCTGAGAATTTCTCTAATACCAGCTTTCTCCTAAACCCCATGATGGTTCCCTCCATCAAGATAACTCTTTCATTGCTCTCCCACCTCCAACCCTCCTGCAACTCAGTCTTCTTGGTCTCTCATGTTTTCATGCCCCACTTCTTTCCTCCCCCACAATTTACCCAGAAAAATGGTTAAGATCTCCATGAAATGTGTTATTACAGAAATATTATTTGCTTTTTATTTACTTCACTTTTCATCTCATTAATATTACAAAATGGTAATAATTCACATTATGAAATACATCATTTGCCTTAGCTGAGAGACAGAAAACATTTTAGCCATATTTACATCATTTTCAATGTATTTACGGTCACAAATGTGTAACAATGTAATATAACATTCAAATAATTATATAACTCTTTTACATTTATTCTAGCTCATGTGGATAATTCTAAATTATGCCAAATTGTATATGAATAATTAAAAAATATGTAAACGTTCAGTACTAGGACACATAAGCGATCTTTTTTCTAACAAGATATTACGAGTCTGTTGTTGTAAAGTAGTGTTATCTCTCTGAGGGTTTTTTTTTTTTAAGTGTTTCTTTCTGACCTGAACTTTCATGCTTTTATATGAACCCCTATTTTCCCTCTGGGAGGTACAGTTATTTTTATCCATCCTTTATGTTAGTTCTGTTATGAGCTACCTAAGTATGGATCATGTTCCTCCTAGCAACTTCTCAGCAGCCTTAAGTACAGGCATGACTGTACAGCCAAGGCTGGCTGCAATGTCTCAGGCAGGGGTTCGAAAGAATGCATAGGGTTTCTAGATCAATATGGATTAACGAAGTGATCACCTGGCTTCTCACCAAAAATTCTCCTTAGGAAACCACTCCTCAACTGGAAAGGTGTACATTAAATGCGTGGCACACAACAATCCTGGCTTTGCAGATAATCTTACCAGGCTTGTGTGGGAACAAACACAGGAGCTGAAATATGACCTGTGCACATAGTCACTCAGACAAACAAAGTAAATCTGCTGTCATCCTGGTTGAGTAACAGCCAACTGACCTGCTGGATTAATTTGTAAGAAGACTGAATTTGTATAAGTCGTCGGAGTTGTGCATTTGTTAGTAGCTTCTGTGGTCGAAGAGAAGCCAGCGTGAGTATGAGTCCCTTCAAGACTGTGTTAATATGTGGAGGTGAGTTTAAGTTTGCTAATTTTTGCCTTTAGAAGACTCTGGGTATGAAGACTTGGATCTGTGCGGGCATCCTCTTAGATTCTGTCAGTATTCCTTGACTTCTTATTCTTGTGTACATGTCTGTGTACATGAGTAAGGAGGGGAACTTAATATGGCCTTGGGTTATTTCAAGCAGAACTCCATTTGGTATTTCTCAGACTCCACGTTTTGCTGCGCTACTTCCTTTTACCGTCACGTCTACTCTGTGACAGTATCGTATGATGCATTTTCACCCTAGGCTATTTCATTGGATACTGTAGATGCTCATACATTATCCTTTGTGCTGTATTTCACAATTTGGGAGTGAGTTTACAATATTTTATTTCTGTTTTTTGCTGAGGAGGTGTGGAGTTATGAATCTATAGTGAGTCACATCCAGAGCAGAATGGAGTCTTTCTTTCACGATGAAGGAAAACATTGAAAATAAGAAAGCAAATAAAACCAGAAAAGACATTACAGAGGTGTTTTGAAGTGGTGTTTCAAATAAGAATACAATAAACTTTCTATTAAAATGTAGTTTTAGTGAGGACACAAAATTCTTTGACAGAATGATCAATAACAAGAAAGAAATTAGTGAAATTTCCTTTGGACTAGAATAGTCATTGCACTCGGTAATAGTTCAACAGACAAGTTGAATGGAGAAATAATTAAAGATGAAATAAGGCTTGAACCTCAACTTGTTCTGTAGTCAAAATAGTTTGTGCTAGGCCCAACAGAAAAAGTATGTTAAAATGGCATTTAAAGGGAAAGCCAATGCCAGTTTGGTTTTACATACAAACTTTCCTCAATTGCATGCACCAATGAGCATAAACCTCCAGAATGATCACTGGTAAAATGTTTCACTGTCTTGGTTTTACTTACGTCCTTCTGTCTTACAGCTCTACTGTTTTCCAATATTGTGGCAGAAATTCAATTATTAATCAACCCTGTGAATTTGCCTGAAAATAAGCTTCCTGGAACAGAACTAAGCCGGGCTTATGACAAAGATGTAGCTGGGAAACCAAATGCCTATCATTTTTTGAACAAAACGAAGCATTTTGTCATTGATGCAAGTAAAGTAGCATTTTATGTATTTTTATTTACTTTATAACTGTTAATGTTAAGTAAGACTCCGAAGATAATGACTTAGTTCTACTTCAGTGGTACATAGAATGTTTGCTCAAACTTTGCTTCAGATAACTACAGTTTCCCTCTGTCTTACTCCACTTTCAGATGAGACATTGCCCCAAGTGTTCGTCCTGGAGTAAATTAAGTTTTGTCCATTAATTAGCTTGAGAGCTGCTTCTCTTTCTTCCTTTTCAGAGTAAAAAGTGAAGGGTGGAGCTGGCTCAGCATGGCCCTCTGATTTCTTTTTCCTTTCCTTTTCTTCTTTTTTTTTTAAAAAAAATAAATCTATTTATTTACTTTGTATCCTGGCTGCAGTTTCCCCTCCTTCCTATAGATTTGGAATCTATATTTTGAGCCAATTTCAAGGAAAATGTTTTGAACAATAATTTGAAAGTGTCGGAGTATTGAAGCATTGGTTAAAGCAGGGAGCACACATTGCTTCCCACACTTATGGCAATGCCCAGCTGGGTAAATTGTGTGCTTGGTAACTGCTAAAATACTGAAGAAGTAAGCAAAATTCACTCCTTCCCACAATTCGTATGTGATTCATGTCACTAGGAATACAGGTGGCATGATCCAGGCCATTGAGATAGAGGCGACGTAATTCAGGTCACAGGGATGCAGGTGACATGCTCCAGGCCTCTGGGATACAGGTGGTCTTAATGATGATTGCTGGAAGATCATCAGCCTGTTTTGATTCTTGGTGTTTTTTGTGCAAAATGTGATTTTATCATAATTATATGATTTTATAATTATATATAAAGTTAACTTAGCACTAATTGTAAACTGAGTTATATCTTGGTGTAGCTCTTATTTATATTTCAGACAGCTATTAAAATTCATGTACACATTTATTTGTACATTGTACTCAAGAAATGTCGAAGTATTGCCTAGCATAATTTTCATAATTGTAAGAAAATTGGTTTTAAAAATAGAAATTGCTTTATGTCTCAGCTGCCAGCCATGTGTCTTCTTTGGAATGTCCTAGTGAGACCAACGCATGCTCTACACTTTATAACAGCCCCATTTGCACAGAGGTCGTTCCCAACTTCTGTTCATCAGACCCTCTTTTTCTACTCAGTTTCTGAGACTCTATATTAAACATCAAATTTAGACTTAATTTATTCTGATTACAATATGACTAGAAATCTTTCTTGGCAATAGGACTTCTGATTTATTTATTTACTTTTTCATCATTTGTGTGTGGCATTTGTAAATGTCCTTGTATAAGCCAAAGACTGACATCAGGAGTCTTTTTCAACTACTCCCCTTCTACTTTTTGGAGATAGGCTCTCTCATTAAGTCTGGAGCTCATCAGTTTCACTAGGTCAACTGTCCAGAAAGCTCCAAAAATCCTCCTGCCTCTGCCTCTGTAGCTCTGGGATTATGAGACATGGGCCTGAGCTCATCTTTGATGCTGATCTGAATCCAGATCCTCAGGTTAGTGACGGGAACACTTCACAGAGCCCTTTTTCCAGATGGTCTTTGATTTTTCCTGGTCAGATTGCAGCAAGACCCTCTCCTAAGCCTCTTCAGCTGTCTGCTACTCTTCCTTATTTGACCTCTGACATTTAACCCAAGACATTCTTTTTTTTTCCCACTTGACTTCTGCTACAGTGAGAGTGTAAATCTTGACTTGAATCCCTGACAAGCTCTTCATACATCTTGCTCACTACTTCTTTATAACATGAACCTATCTAAATCGAATTCACCTAAGATGGAAGTCCTTGCAAGCAAGCGTTTATCCTCACCTCCATGCTCCTCAGCACCCCACCCAGCTTCTTCATGAAGTTAATCCCATGCAGTCTTGTGTACCCAGATCTTTCGCTTCTGCCCCCAATAAGTTTCACTTATGAAAAGATCAATTTGGAAAACAGAATCCTTCTTTTCTTAACCTAATCTGACGTTTCTCTGCCTCTCGTCTTACCCAAAAAAATTTCATCTTTAGGGACAAACATAGCGTGTCTCCTGCTGATATTACTCATTCTCCCCCAGATCTCATATCTCTGGGTCAGGAAGGGGGGCATCAGCAAACTTCTCTGTCTGTAAAACTGATGCTTGAGTGTGGCTGCGGTCCTTTTTGGAATTTCCCCTGCTTATTTTCAGCTCCGGATATTTTACTTCATCCCACACCCTAGTAGTCATTTCTCTGGGGACTTGATGAAGTCCCTCACACTGCTTCTTTCTACTTCATGTTCTGCCTCATGTTCTGCCACACATGTTTCTTCTCTTTCTTTGACCTCGAGGCTATATCCTACCCAGTGTCCCAAATGCTCAATCCCTTATGTGAGCCGGTGTAAAACCCTGTATAACTTTAAAATAAATTGCCATCCACACATCCCTGTGGTTGTAGCCAGAACTTCATCAATACCCAGAACAATTTTGTTTTTGAGTTTATGTGTATTCATGTGTTTATAGCTGCATATATATAATATATATATATTATATATATGCAACTATATGTGTTACTCACGCACATGCGTTGGTGGGGGTAAGAGTTGACAGTGAGTATCTTCTTGCACTGCTTTTGACCTATTTATTGAGGCAGAGTCTTTCGCTTGAACTCATAGCTAACCAATATTGCTTATCTAGCTAACCAGTGTCTGCCAGGAAACCCTTGTATTTACTTTCCAAGACTAGGAATATAGGCGGGCTATGTCTGCCTAGATTTAATGTGGGTTCTGGGAATCTGAACTCTGATGTTTGTGTTTGAACAAGTTATGTAACCATGGAGCAACGTCCAGTCTTCTTTCTTTTAATTTTAATTTCAGAATCTCAAACTCAACTTATTTTTCAAACTCTTTATGCAGAATGACTAATTACTAATGCCAAAATCTATTGATTTGTGTTCTTTCTTTTTGTAAATTATCACTTTACTTTCTGTAGTCATTATAATTCCTCTATCCATCCCTCCCTATGTAGTTCTTGCAAATCTTACTTGAGAGAATTCATTCATTTAGCTGTCCAATTGTTGTTGTTCTGTTGGTCCTGGGCCAAGGAATATTTGGGAACGGTCACTTGAACCATCACATCAATCCTAAATTGTCCTTAGCTCAAAAGGTGTGTGAGTGATCATCCAAAATGGCTCAGTCAGGTCCATTTTCATTGGCTTGCATATTTCTTTCTCAGTATTTCAAACCTCTGATATACCTATAATTTTTTATTGTTAACTTAATTCACATCACATATTGGGTAAAGAATATAAGTGATCAGTAGAATTCTTTGGTTCATTATAGACAGGTGTCCTTCTCTGTTCTCTTGTACCAGGATGTGCACTTTCTTTAACCTGTTATCATTCCTTTCAAATTCCTCTGTGTTCCCCTCATGTTTTTAACCCCTTCTCAGTCATCATCCTGATCCCTGATTGAAATTTCTTATACTTTCTTTTTTTTTGATCAAACTGTTCTTGTATTTTCTTTTTATATCATTCTGATCAACCTTTTCATCTACGTTTTTAATTCTGCTTCTTCACTTTGGTACGTTTCAGTCATCATTTAAGCCATTCTGAGTAAAGCTTGTGTCTCCATGAACCATCTCATGGTCAGTAAATTATTCAGTGTCTGTAAAGAATTCTCTTCAGCATTGTTCTGAACTCTTGCATCTGTCATATATGGTGAGCAATGTTCAGTTTGAAGCATGATTCTACCAAAATATATCATTCTACTTTAATGATAGTTTCAAGGATATAGTTTGGTCCTTACTCATATAATCTTATTTTTGTTGTTCTAAGTTAAAGTTACCCTTTGCTTTTTGAAGCACACTTATCTCTCTTTTTTTCTTTTAGTTTTTTTGAGATAGAGTTTCTGTGTAGCTTTGGTGCCTGTCCTGAAACTAGCTCTTGTAGACCAGGCTGGCCTTGAACTCACACAGATCTGGCTACCTCTCTCTCCTGAGTGCTGGGATTAATGGCATGCCCCACAACTGCCTGACCCGTACACTTATCTTTTTGCAGTTGCATTTATTTTTATTTTATGTGTATGGGTCCTTTGCCTACATGTATATCTATGCACCATATGTGCATGTTGTGTCGAGAATCCAGAAGAAGGTGTTGGATCCTTTGGAAATGGAGTTGCAGATGGTTGTTACGGTCATCTAGTCCCATGTGGATGCTGGGACTCAATTTGGGTCTTCTGCATAAAAAGTCAGTACTCTTAACTGCTGCGCTATTTCTCCATCTTCATATTTTGAATCCTATAACACTGTAGTCTATGAATTACCCCTACTACATTTTTCCTCCACCTCATCTTCTTCTGCACAACCCCAGTATTTCCCTTGCTTATTTCATACATTGTGGGTTTTTGGTACTATATTGGTTTATGTCTACTTATTCAACTTTGTATACACATCTTGACTAAAGCCTCACCTATTTATCACTTCACCACAGCTGTAAAATATATTTGAATGATCAGAAAATACACATAAAGTTTAAACGTTATCAAACATTAGATGGCTATCAAAATCAGTTTCCTCTAGCTCAGCATATCTACTACAAAGAGGTACTCAGAAACGCCTTAAATTTTATTATTTAAATATGGTTTGAATAGCTTTTCCTAAAACCAACTTCTCCTTTAACATTTGTGTGAGTTCTGTATATAATACATAATACTGTATAAGACATTACTCTCTTGAGATAAAATGATCCTATACAGGACCATATAACCTTCAAGGACCCTGTGGCCAGCACCGTCTACTGCTTTGCAGGACATTACACACATGATGCGTGCCAGACTGGCTGCTGTGTACCCTTCAGAAAATGTGCCAGCTGTGGATTGCACACTTCCCACACAGCTTCTGTCTGATTGAATCAATCTCAAATTGTTTAGATCATAAGTTTTTTGGTACATAATCTTTATCTTTAAAATCACTGTTTCAAGTCATGCTCTGTCATATCTAATATTTATACCAGGATCCACGACAGCTTTCTTGCTTCTGGGTTTCTTTCACTGTTATCCTGTTATTGATAGACCTTTTATTAAAAAGCATGTATAGTACAAAATTTGGTTACATATCTGTGTTACACCACATCATTACTTGTTAAGTTCCTATTTTCCCAAAAAAAAGAAAAATTTCTTAAACCATTTCAGAAGTCTTATTAAAAACATGGCTCCCTTTTTTAACTTCTCTTTTTAAAAGATAACACTCTTGGCTGCATGTTTTATATATTAGTCAAAATCTTCTATGCATAGCCTTTGCTCTGGGCCTTTGCTCCTATCAGGTCACTGGTTTTTGTTTTTCTCCCAAACAATTCCTTCACATCTTTGATTTTTCAAAGTTGAGAAAAAAGTAAAGGACATCAGTTTAGAATGCATTCTGATCTCAACTTTTGAAAAATGTTCCCATCTCTGTCAACTCCCCCCCCCCCAATTCTCTCTCCTCCCTTCCTTTCTCTTCTATTCCCTTCCACTTTTGCCCATAAATAGTCTCTCTAAGTAGTCCAAATTGACCTTAAATTAGAACACTTTCTCTTTGGGAGTATTAACATCACAGTGGTGGGACATCGTGCTCCATTCTCCCCATGGACTGTAAGTCTTTACTGTCCTCTATCAGATTGTATCGCTTAAGGATAAGTGTCTTGCTTCTGATTCTTTAGTGTAGATACCTATGCTAGTGAACTCATGTCCCTGTTTCTAATTCTTGACCCAATTCTTTAGATCCGAATGCTTTTTCTATTTCATTGTGTTGCTTAACAAATCATTTCAAAACAGTCTTGAGCTGTTGTAGGAGGCCACTTGTTCATTTCCTGGCCACCCAGACTCCCAAAATGACCTCACAGAGACTGTATTAATTAAATCACTACTTGGCCTATTAGCTCTAACTTCCTATTGGCTAACTTTTATATCTTAATTTAACCCATTTCCATTATTTTATATTTTACCATGAGGCTTGTCGCCTACTGGCAAGGTTCCAACATGTCTGTCTCTGGCAGCTCCAGGGCTTCTCCTTGACTCCGTCTCCCTACTCACAGCATTCAGTTTAGTTTTCCCTGCCTAGTTCTATTTTACCCTATCACAGGCTCAAGACAGTTTCTTTATTAACCAATAGTATTCACAGCATGCAGAGGGGAATCCCACATTGTGGAGCTATGCTCTTTTACTTCTTACAGTTCTGAGAGTTGTCTGAGTGAATTTTCTAATACTCCTGTGATCCTTCACGAGCTATGAATTCTGAAAATTTATTCAAATGTTTCTCAAAGAGTTTGATCAATCCATGAAACTAGTCTATCCATATTGTCTAAACATTCTATCTGAGTCAAAATTCTATTGCTGTGAAAAGACACAATAACCTTAGCAACTCTTATAAAGGAAAACCTTTAATTGGGATTGACTTACAGATTCAAAGGTTTAGTTCACATTATCATGGCAGGAAGTGTGACAGCATGTAGGCAGACATGGTGTTGGAGTAGGAACATCGTGATAGGCAAGCAGAAAAAAGAAAGAGAGCCACTGGACATGGCTGGAACATTTGAAACCTCAATACACACTTGCCTTCAGTGACACACTCCCTCCAACAAAGCTACACCTAAGGCCATACCTCCTAAGAGTGCCACTTCCTGGTCACCAAGCATTCAAGTCTATGAGGCTATAGAGACTATTCTTATTCAAACTACCCAGCCTTATTTACTTTCTCTAACATGCTCAGAAGTTTGAAGGTTATAGTTCATGATAGGTTTGTTCTATTGCTATTAAACCCGGAAACTCTAAGACAAGGTAGGGAGGCATGACAAGGAAACACAGTCAACCTCATAGACAGAGAGAAAAAGGGGAAGGTAATGAGAGAAGATGAGAAAGAAGAGGGAAAAAAAGACTGAGCTCCCAAAATTCTGTTATAAGACACTCCCTGATAACACAAAGACCTGCCGCTACTCCGCAACTTTTGAAGAATTCACCACCTTTCAATATCATTAAGATGGAACTTAGCTATTAACACATAAAACTGTAGACAACATTTTAGATTCACAGTAGACAAGATCCTAGAACTACTCCTTGGGACTCATCAACAAGTGTCTGGGACTACACTAGTAATGAAGTATGAGCTATTAGGAATCTACTTCTTTTGGTAGTTGGGTCTTTAAACCCAAGATGCACCCAGATTTTACATGTTATCTACACAGATACAGGCAATATCATATTATATCCTTAACACCAAAATCTTTATAAGGGGTTAGAGAAGACCTATAGTGTCATTCAGTTAAGTTTAGTTCATAAAATCTTAACAAAATGAGATCCATTAGGAGACACCATAGTAAATAAATCCTGTCATTTGTGCTTTTGCTCTTCCCTTAAGGATGGATCTAGCACCATACTTTGAAATTATTTCTTGACTAGTTAGGAACAATAACAAGCTCCATTTCATTTTAACTGATGTTCAATTAGGGCTATGTTTGTCTCCTGTTATGACTTGAATTTATCTGATACTTAGCATTCCATAAAATTGGAAAGGAAATCTCTCAGAACTTATAGGAAATTTGCATCAGGAAAATTTAATATTTGTCCTTTTTAAACTCACAAGCTTGTACCATTAAGTGTATATCTTTTAAAAGGTAGTAAAAGATAGTCTGTTGATAATAGTGAATTTCTCAGAATATATAACCATTTTTCTCTCTATTCAATATATTTCTTTAAGTGATAGCAATATAATTACTTTCAAGCAACTTATTTGTTGAAACTTGTTTCTAGTTTCTTTTAAAATATCCTGACTTAATAAGACTGATATGCCTAATAATTAAAGAAATGTTTAAACAGTCTATATTTTTCCTCATTTTATCTTTACTGTCTCTACTCATCTTGATTTAACTGATCAGGTTAATCCTGAGAATCAGATTAGTCTAGCAGGAGCGATATATCTCCTTCTGCAACATAGAGTTCTTGGTAACAAATTTTATCTTAGTTTCAGGTCAAAAGTCTACAAAATCCAGACCACAGGGACTAAAGAGACGGCTCTGTTGATAACTACTTGCCATATAAACATGAAAGCTTTGAGATCAGATCCTTAGCACCCATGTAAAAACTGGGCATAGCAGTGGGTTTCTGTAATCCAGGAGAGGTGGGAGAGGGTAAAGACCGAGAGACCCATGGTGCGTGCTGGACAGCCAGTGTACCCAGTCAGTTAACTCAAATGGTGAGCTATCCTGCCCCAACACAAGGTAATAAATGACCGAGGAAGACACCAACATCAATTTAATGTAACCACTGCCCCACACCCACATTATTAAATGCATAAAGACCTTATATCCTGGTTTTAGGCTCAACTTATTGTAATTAGTGAGGTTTTATATAAATAAACAATTTACCTTTTCTTGGTTAATACCAAGTGATTATGATGGTGATAAAATCTCTGCCACTGATAGATTCTGTGATTTCAGAAATGATTTTCAATGAAAATGTTTTAGTAAAAACACAACCTATTAGACCAATAAATGTAAATCATTTATATCTACTTGCCTGTATTTTTTGTTTGTAAGTAATGTTTTTATACCTATTTTCTTTTCTGTTCTTCATAAAAAGTTCATAGAATGACAATTAATTATTCTAGTTTGGTTAGATTATATCATTTTCAATTTAATCATTTATATAACAATCACAGTTTCCAATTCTAACATGTTTTCTAGACATTTCAGGTACATTTTTATAGATAGATATCTTACGAGCTAGATTGAGACAGTATTTATGATTTTAATTGTCTCTTTGCTAGATTCGGGTGTCATCACGGCTACAAAAATTTTTAATTATGAAACTGATCCAACCAGCTTTCTATTTATAGTTGATACTGGAGGGGTCGTGAGACGTGTTTTGACCATTAATATAATCGACGTTCCAGAACCTCCAGACTGTACTGCTGACCCCCTCTTTTCTTCAGGTTCAGGTATGACCCTTATTTTTTCCTATTATTTAGTGTCAATGGAAGTGTACAGTGGAAAAGATGAGACAACCTTACTGTTTAATATGGAAATATTTGATAACATTACTAGACAAAGAATGTAGTAGATACAAGGATGCAAAAACATATGTCAATACATACGTATATAAGAAAACACACAAATGCTCAATAAAAATAGGTTGAAAATGCATTTGCTAAGTAGAAATTTTCACTTACATTTGTAAGGTTAGAAAGCAGATATAGTAAAATTAGGAACGTGATTCTTAAAAACATTTATAAGAGAAGTAAGATAGAAAGGCAGGAGAGAAATGCAAGTGATTTTATTAATGAATGACTTCTTTCTTGGTTAACAAGTGAGAGTTTCAGAATTCTGCTTTGGGTATATCCTTATTTTTATTTCTTTTTATGAATAAAACCTGTCATTATAGTATGCTTTTTCTGACAATGATTTTCCAATTAAACTAAGTTATCAGTGCTTAGTCTGTGTTCTCTGTCATGGATCAGATTCTTTTAATCATAGAGCTATTGCCTAATAAATACCTTCCTTAAAAATATTTTTCAACAGCAAATTAGTTCACCTTCCCTAAAAGTATGTCAGTCCTTGTACCTTCTTGTTTCTGATTCTAAGGACGAGATGTAGGAAGGAAAAAGGTAAGGTATTGAGAATCTGATGCCTGGGGGTCATGGTTTGAGCTGACAAGTTCGCCATCAACCAACTCTACTCCTGAAGCAGCAATGCAGCAGTGCACAGCGGACAGCACGCAGGTGTATTGCTGTTATTATGAATGCTGGAGCCTCAGTTTCATACAGCCTTTCTGGTGTCACAGATGTCTCTTCTTTGTATGTCTCAAAACTTTTATTTTATAGGGACTTTTGATTTCGTTTTAGTTCATAGACCACAGAAACACAGGCATACTATAGCCGTAACCCATATGAATAATTTTAACAACATAAAAATCAGATAGAAGAAGGTCAGCCAGCAGTCTGTTGTCATAACCCAGGGAGGGTATGGTGCATTTTGGCTAGGGATGTGACAGAGGTAAGTGTAAAGCATTGTCTTGATATGGTTAAATAACAAATAAACCCAACGACAAACAAAATACAACAGGAAGAAGGAAAGCACTCAGGTTTCTGATTTGGAAAACCGAGGTAGAGATCCTCAAGCATAAAAGGGAAACTGAGAAACGGACACCATTTAACTAGAATTGGGAGATCACTTTGAACATGCTATGTGATTGTGTTTTGGGGGGCTAGGCAATACATAGAGTCTAATCATGACATGCAAGCAATCTTGCATAACACGTTGCTTTTGATATGCCCTTGTTACATGTATCAAAGTAGGGATTTAAGTCAGCAGTTGAGCTCAGAGGTCATGTATAGGGCTATGCATGTTTTGTAATTGAAACCATGGATTTGGATGAAATTGCTCAATCACAGTGGGGAATTAGAGTAAGACGAGGCAGAGGGCCAACTCTTGAAGAACAACGTTTAATGACGTGGGGAAGAAAGTTAGCCTGCCAAAGAAAGAGAGGGGACTCAAAGCGGTGGTAGACAAAGGAAGAGTTATGCCATGAACAATGGGGAAAAGAACATCCCAGAAGAATGTCAGAGGCTTGCTTAGGAGAATTGCATTCTACAGTTAACTCAAATGGGGAGTTGCAATGCCCGTTGCTTTCCCGTACACAACATGAGGAAACGTAACTACATAACTAATGAGACTAGGAACTATTTGACTCCATTACAAAGCAGAAGCCAGAGTGTGGCAGGTTGATTAGTGAGTCTGAGAAAAGAAAACATTTCTTTAAGACATCTCAATATGAAATTGGAGAGAAGGCAGTGAATGGTTCATATAGAATTGCAAGGCTCCTGTCTGGTTTATTTCTTTTTAAAAAGAAGACATTGGGGGTAATTTCACAAACAAACAGAGAGAATTTGTTTAAATGGAAGACAGAGCACACATGAAGGGAAGGACAAATGGATGGGATAAAAGGCACAGCTGGAGTTAATGAAACGTCTATCACTGTTCGCATCTCTCTTTTAAACGTTTTTATGTCTTTATCATTTTCATTTATTTTCTGTTTATCAAATTAAGAAGTGCCTTGAAATTTTATATTTTCTCCTTTCAAATTATACTTGTACTCCACATTCTGAGAACATTACTAGTGACCCGAGTGTGTCAGTTTGAGTATCTCCTTGAAAGACATCTTTATCACTGCAATTAAAGTGTAGGTTCATGAAATGAGGATTTACTATACTTCCATTTTGAAGATCATGAATTTGAACTACTATTTTTTTGGAAGCATAAAGTAATTTTTGAATATACCACTTTAAAGTTTGAAATATACAAAGCAAAATCAAGTTTTCAATTTATTAAATGAGTCATATTAATTTTTTTAAAAAAAATGTTCATACAATAAATTATCATTTTTGTATAGGAAAGTACTGTATTATATTGTCCTCAGCTATTGCCTTTACTCTTTATGAAGCCTGATTACATGGAGAAATGTAATGCGTATTCCAAAAAATTGACACAAAAGCAGGCTTTGACTTCTTTTTACCGTTATGAAAAATGCTTCCTGGCAGTCATGTACAGTTTGGTTTGGTTTCTAAGAAACACATGCATACACACTTTCACAGGCATTGACTGTATAGTTAATGAACCAACTGTGTTCTTTTCGTGTTTTATTTTCCCTTCCTATTGTAGTCAAGAAGTGAGGTATCAGATTATCCCTCCTGATCTCTCCCCACGTCAGACCCCGAGTTCTTGGGCCCTTTCTGAAGCTCAAACTCCCATGACTCTTGAGCGTGATGACTACCCACTTCTTACTTTGGATTCCCTTCTTGTCTACAAGGGAATAAAGATGTGTACCTGATGATGTCAGAATAAGGGAGATAGTTACTAGACACCATGGGTTGTTAATTCAATGCTGGACACAATTTAAAAATATGTACCAGCACTTTGCCTTATCAAAGAACTTAAGAACTCTGCATAAGATTGTCAACTTTGATTTTCCCAGGAGATGTTTTCCATAGATGCTGGAGTTTTAGAGTAACTCCTTCCTCATGGTGCTCTAGTTTCTGCCAAGTGATTAAAGAATCACTTGAATAAATGTCGATGGAAAATGAATAACATGGACACCATGTTCGGTCCATTTGTCAGGCAAGCATGGACATAGGAATACGTTTTGGGGCGATTGTTTCTGCTGTAGAATGGATTTAAGATTGAGTAGGAGAAGAAAAGATCATATAAACCCCGAGAATGAAGGGTAGGAAAGAGTCGGGGCCACAGGCAAGCAGTACTTGCTCAGGAATGTGTGTGCTTGTGTGCTATAGAGGAGTTGGCAGAGGAGAAAGAGTGACCGAAAATGAGTGGTAACCCAGTCAGAGCAACGTAGAACAAGCGAGGTGCAGGACAGTGAGTAGGTTTGTCCCTGGCGGAGAAGTGGTTTCCCTTCCTGTAGGACAGAACCAGAGCTGTAGCGGTTGTGTTGAGCCCCTGGGGGAAGCTCAGCTCCCACAAGCCTAAGTGACTGTTTGCTTTGTGATACTTTGATAGTTCTTCTCTGGACTTCAAGATTAATGAAGGGCTTTAGGGTTTACGGGGAAAAGACAACATTTGAAATAATGTAGAAAGTTAAGGAGGGCACTAATGAAGAATTGCTTCGGAGCATTGAGGGTCCACTACAGTTAAACCTTTAATAATTCTTTTGTCGATAATAGTTTGGGCTCATAAAGATTCAAAAATATCTGACAATTGGCCAACATTTGGACTATTCAAAAGGATGTTAAGTCCAGTGTTCTGATCATTTGAACCAAGCTGAGTTCTAGATGCCTGCATCTGTCAAGTTAGGCTTTATTTCATTCTTCTCTTTTACATTTGAACTATTATCTAAAAGTAACTTTGTCATCATTTATTTGACTTTAAGTGAAAAACAAGCTTTCAGATGTGTTTTTTAAAATATTTCTGTTCTTCACTACTGTACACTCATTATGCTTTGAACAGAATTTTCTGTTTTGCACTTTCAATGGATTCAATTATTATGGTAACAGCCTCACAGAATAATTAGACCTGGTGAAAGTGGTTTTTTTTCTCTTACTGACAGTTTCTTTCTACATTATTTTTTTCTTGGCATATGTCATCATAGTGAAGTGAAAACTTATGACATTAATTTTTAAAGTTATTAAGATTTTATTCTTTAGCCGTGCGGTGGTGGCACGTGCCTTTAATCCCAGCACTTGCGAGGTAGAGGCAGGCAGATCTCTGAGAGTTCGAGGCCAGCCTGGCCTACAAGAGCTAGTTCTTGGACAGGCGCCAAAGCTACAGAGAAACCTTGTTTCAAAAAAAAGAAAGGAAGAAAGAAAGAAAGAAAGAAAAGATTTTATTCTTCATATTTTTAATTTACCTATTCTTTTGAAATTGGGTGATGATATGTCTTTAAATTATGCTAACGTGGTTCTTTGAGTATTGATATTTATTTTACTTCTTCTTTCTCCTCCTTTTTGTTTTGCTTCTGGAGAACATATGAGAGATGTACTCCAAAGTAACAGCATTACCCTCAGCTATGCCAAAATCTCTTAGAGGTTTACTTTAAGCATTACAGAATTTAAATTTAAACAGTTTGGTAAAATTTGATTTTATTATAATTTCAATTTACCCTATTACTTATATAAGAATTAGCAAATTTAAAAATGCCTTGTCACTGATCTTGAGTTCAAGTTTCAATATGGTCTAGTGAATCAGCACACAGACACACAACCCTCATAATGCACACACACACACACACACACACACACACACATGCACATAACCTCAGACACACGTGTGTGTGCACAGGTGTACTCATTTCAGAAATGAAGGAGGCAATTCAATTCACCTGTCTTTTCCTGAGCCCTCTCCATCCATCCCATCAATGCCACATTTTTTGTAAGTTTTATGCATTATTTAAAATCTGTGTTTTAAAACGATGTTATAAAGTGTATGAGAGTGCCCACCTTCTACTGGAAGAAATAGGCCCTAGCATATATAGGAATTCTTTGTGGCACCCTACTGGATCCTCATGCCATGTTCTTTCTTACTAATCTATAGTTGCTGCCAATACTATGGGGTAAGGAAGAGCACTCTGTGGGACAGGAAAGATGACAAGAAGCCAAAGAGAAAAAGAGAAAAAGGAGAAAGAAAAACTAGCTGTCTTAAATCATTAACCCAGCCCCACAATAATACAAAATTCACATAAACATAATTAATATTTTACTTCTGCTTTAATATTCTTGATTTTTGCTTCACAGCTACATTTGAAATTGCTGAGGACTATCCACTCTTTCGACCCATTTATAAAGTGAAGGCTACAGATGAAGACACTGCACACGGTGACAGGCTGAGCGTAGGTGGCCTTTATTGTGAGAGATGCCTCTCTTTCTGAAGCTGACACACAGGGCCAAGTATCTGAGACTGTGTAGGAGAGTAGACAACGTGGTTTAATGAATGAAGTTAATCATTCAGTGTAATATTACTGTTAAAGTTGAAAACATTTTAATAGATTGTTTTTAATGTAATTATACAATAAAATGTGTGTGTATATACATACACTACTATAAATCAGCATATTTGTATGTATGTGCCTGTGTGTGATGTTGATGCTTTGCCTTTCTAATTCATAACTATCTAACCTCAAGAGATAGATTTTCTCGTAATTGACTCATAGTTATACAGTTTCTCATAGACTTGTCAAGAAGAAAAAGAAAGCCTAAGAAGTTCTGTCTGGAGAGTGTGCTGGCATTTAAACTCTTAAAGTCGGCATGATATCCCGGCAACTGTTCCTTTTTCTTCTTCTTCTTGTTGCTGTTATTTGATTTTTGTTTTTCAAGACAAGATTTCTCTGTGGCTTTGGAGCCTGTCCTGGAACTAGCTCTTGTAGACCAACCAGGCTGTCCTCGAACTCACAAAGATCCACTTGCCTCTGCCTCCCGGGTGCTGGGATTAAAGATGCGCGTAACCACCACCCAGCAACTGTTCCTTTTGAACACAGAGTGACAACCCTTATACCTAATTCAGTAGCTTTCACAGTGAGGTACTGGGGCTGCAATGGCTGCTGGGTTGTCAGCTGACCTGGCCTGCTCTTGTTTTTCCCAGACCAGTGTGGTGACTTTGGGGTAGTCATATAATCTCTCCTGCCTCTGATATCCACAACGGGAAGATACTTTTTCTTTCCCTACACTCCTCAATGATATAAGTGCTGCTGTCAGTCAAAGTAAATGCAATTCCTTGTGGGTTAGTCAAAGCCATATTGTTATAGACTAGTCAATAAGAAACTCATAAGAAGTTTGAGATATTTCCATTTGGATAATGTTTTTTTCAGTAGATAAAATAAAAATAACCTATGGTACAGCTGAAGATAGTATTGGCAGTCTGCCATTTGTGGGAACATGGGGAGAACCAGTGGGTGATAGTTTCAAAATACAGGGTTTTGAGAATTAGTTAAATTGTTAGAGTATAGGATCCAGACCAATTTAAAAACAACATCAAAATAATAACTGGACCTTTCCCTAATAAACTATTATCTTATTTCACTTCATTGCCAAATACTTTTGATAACAGATTTATCTAATTTAGCCTCTCCTCGAATCACTGGAGAACTTTCAAGAAAGTTTTAAAAACAAATATATACTTGTATTAATAATTGAGATTTTAAAAATGTGTGTGTGTGTAAATCTTGAGTTTTGAAATTTAAAAAGTGGAAATAAATTTATTCTGTATGTATATCCTTTACAGATAGAATCATTTGTAGAATCAGAATTACGCATTTTCAGATTCTTGTAGGAAAATGTGGTATATAACTCTATTAAACTTTAGCAAAGGGAATGTATAATATCGTAAGCAAGCGAGTTGGTTTTCTTACACTGCAAATGACAATATACCAGTGATTTTGTAGCAGTTCGCTTATAAGAATGATAATTATGAAAAAATAAGAAGCTGTCTCTATGTTTGTCCCATTATTGTGCGTTAGTAATATTTCTGTGCCTTTTGATTCATTGGAGTAAGTAATATACATTTTATTTTCCAGTACAGCATTGTGACAGAGTTATCTGGACCGAAGAGGGGAGCAAACTCCTTTGGAGTAGATCCTGTAAATGGTGTTGTTAGCTTAATAGGTGACTTGGACTTTGATGCTGGATATCACGTAATTTAAATTTATTTATTTCTCGATTAAGAATGGGAGAGAATTAAAAAGTAACTTTGAACTCCTCATGAGAAATGAGAGACAGTGTGACATTAGAGAAGGGGTAATATTTTGCATGATTCATTTACAAGAATTTCTGTAGCCATAACCCTTACAATTACCAAAGTGTAGGGTCAGTACTTTAACTATGTAAAAGTTTCTAAAGACATTTAAGACAAAATGACCAAAGATAAATGACCATTAGCATAACTGCATGTGAAGGGCAGGCGAATGTAAGTTATTACTACTATTACTACTATTGCACAAGTGTTCCTGTTTGGAGATGACACCATATACACTAATTCATGATGCAGGTGAAAACTCCTGAGTAAGAAAATGCAGGACTAGAACAGCGATTCTCAGCCTTGCTAATGTGTGACCACTTCCTACAGCTCCTCACGTTGTGGAGACCACAACATGAAATTATACTGTGGCTCCTTCACAGCGGTCATTTTGCTACCGTTAGGAATCAAAATGTAAATATCTGATATGCGACAGCAGGGGTTGAGACCCACAGGTTGAGAATCACTGCTCTAGAACAAACCTCAAGGAGTTGCGGATGCTATTTAAGAGGCAGATGAGTAGTTGAAGATGACTCCCACTTTCTCATTTGAAGAAAAACGAATCTTACCTCAACTTCAGTTTGGAAATGTTGAGTGTTGCAGAATCGTAGAATAGGCAATGACAGATTTTTTTTTAATTGATTTCTACTGGGCTCTGCATTTTTCTCTGCTCCCCTCCCTGCCTCTCCCTTACCCTTCAACCCTCTCACAAGGTCCCCATGCTCCCAATTTACTCAGGAGATCTTGGGTAATGACAGATTTTATTTTATTTATTTTATGACTTTAATAATTTTTTAATTATTTTAATTAATTAATTAATTTTATTTTATGACTGTATTAAATTAAAGTAAGATGGAATAGAGTTGAAAGTTAGGAATACTATTTCGATGTGGATGTAACTAGTTCAGACCTGACATTTCTGGTGTTCCCCTGCCTCTCTCCCATCTTTACTCGTACATTCCATACAACACATGCAGATTTCTAGAACTTCTTCCTTCTTTATCCCCACTATACGCTTCATCAACTAATTTTATGAGATGGCGCGTATGGTCATCCACACAAATCACTGTCTCTCATTCAGCATGGAAGCTCATATGTTGTAGGCATTTATGGATATTTGTTCAAAGTTTCTTAAGGACCTTTTACTCTGTGAGCAGTGCTTAGTCTGTGTTCTGAAAACGACACTTGATGTTAAGAATGCATATCATCTAAGGGGTGAGAGGGGCGACAGGCCCACTAGGAGCACACTCAAGTCTGGTGACATCCTCAGTCATTTTTATCTGAAAGAATAGCTTGAGGTCCTGTGTTTAAGGATCAGCCTAAAGCAGCTCGCTCTATTAAGAACTCTACTTCATTATATTTTGGGTTTATGGTTAAGTATAGAATTCATTCATGTTTTTGCTTCAATTGCTTCTATATTTAGGGAGTAGCCAAGTGACAAAGACCTCTGAGTTAAATTTTATGGGTTACAAAATAAAGCCTTTTGAAATGTATTGTGAGTGCAGTTAAGGAATATTTATATTATTCTCATATAATGGTATATGTATCATATATAATATAATTTATGGTCATTCAGAATAGTATTTTTCTTCATATATATTTATACTGTATGTGTAACAGATGTATAAAATACATAGGCATGCCAGTTATTAAAGGATATATTATAATTTTTCATGGTCTCTCTTCCAGACTTTTCAGCTGTCAGTGAGAGCAACAGACTCAGTGGGATTATTCTGCCAAGGGACGATAATTATCAATATTCGAGACATAAATGATGAGAAGCCTCAATTTGAGTAAGCACATTCATTTCCAAGTGTAAGCATAGGGCAATGGTTAAAAACACCTTTTGTATATATTACAAATGATAATAAATAGTCTGTGATAATGGATAAAAAACCTTTTCTATATATTACAAATGATAATAAATAGTCTGTGATAATGGAGAAAATGATACCATTTTCTGTCGAAAGTATATTGGTATAACCCATGGCTGATGCATGCATGGATACAGAGTACAATGTGTATGAGAAAAGACTCAAACCAAGTTTAGAAATGATCAGCCTGTAATGTGTTGGAAAGACTCCCAAGACTTTCAAATCCCTTATGATCATTTTTCATAGCTACAGTGACCTTAAAAAATATAAAATATTTAAATATTTTATTTTCATGTTCCCAAGTAAAGGGACGTAAAGGGGTATATTTGTAAACTGTGGGTATGTAATTTTCATATACTAAAATGTAGTAGTTTCATTTAATATTCTACTATAATAGGACAGTAGTCAAAAACTTCTTCTACTAGGAAAGAGAAAATGTAATACTGTTATGGTCACTTTCCTCTTGCTGTTAAGCTGTATCTCCACAGAAAACTATAGGGAAAAATTTGCTGAGTTCCTCAGTTCACCTGGATAGAGTATCTGAGAGACTGAAGCAAAATTAGAGGTTTAATAATCCCTTATATTTGAAATTAATCGATTATATTTGAAATTAATCTATCTGAAAGCCTACCTATATCTGTAGTAAAAGTATCATCATGATTTAAGAATAATATTCTGCTTCTCTCAGCATTTAATACACATAAATTATTATCTATTTAACATAATTTATTACTAGGCATATATGAACCATGGCCAAATTATTTTTAGTTTCTAAATATTTTTTTCATACCTGAAGATACACAAACTATTAAGTAACAGGGAAACAGAAAAGAAAGCAATTCAAAGTGTTCCAGAATATAATTGTTACAGGAGACATTGTTTTAATATGTTTGATATGAGAGAGGAGGCAAGTGAGATGTGATCCAGAATGCTGTTTGGAAGCACAGCTTCGTATACTCAACTTTCTCATCTTTGAATCTCACATGGCACCCAAATTATCAGTTAGGTATTATGCCTTAAAAATGCAAAATTAAGAGACTGACGTTTCAGAAATGTTCTGGAGATAATCATAGACATTGTGTGAAACTCAGACAGGTAATAAATAATGTTACAGAAACTGACATAGTACCTTGCTCTAAGTTATAGCTTTGGGCAGCCCTTCATCCTAGAGATTGCAAGATGAGTGAATGCGTTCAGTATATATGTTCATTTGCCAACTGTTCCATGCGTTCGTTACCTGGAACAATGGAGATGCATCATTCCACCCTGCTTTTCCTTTTCCATCTCCTTTCTTCCACGGCGTTCCTGATAATCTGGCCTAATAGCACAAACTATATAAAAAAGAAAACCATATTTAAAAAATTATATAACTTTGTACGCCACACAAATTTTCTCCACATTTGAATCATTAGGAACTCTTAAATTCTTGACAAGAGGCAAGGGCTTCATAAATCGAGAGGTTTCTTTACATATAGCCAGTAATTACATTGTAAGGGTTGTTTCTTCACAATTTTATTCTTAGGCCATTTCCTATGGATTCAATCAATGTGACTGAAAAAAAACCCATTGGAGACTTTGTAGCAAGGGTGAAAGCCACAGACCGTGATGAAGACACCAGTATTACGTATTCTTTTAAAACCAAGCAGGAAATGTTCGCTTTAGATCCATGTAAGTTTTATACAAATACTTCTAGAATACATTAGCTAACCATCCACCTAGCTCTACAGTCCCTTAGAGATTGGGGTGGTAAAATTACTTTTCTAAAACTAAACACCGAGTAGAAAACATAGCAGAAACATGTGGCATTTATACTTACGACTTTCCTTTTTGTTAAAAGACAATCTTATGAAATAGAGAGTTACCTAAAACTTTGCTTCTATTGTGAGCATTGTCCTTCAGAGATAGTTAACATGAATGCATCTGTGGAACGCATAGCTATCTCCTTGGTAATATTTGTAAAAATTGGCACTTTTACCGGGTAATTTAATGTTAAATATTTGATTATGGATAGATTTGTGTCTATATGGACAGCATAGTTGTTCTGAGATATTGTTCCTGTGGAGTTTCATTACACATGGTATTATAAATATGATAATTCAACAATAAACCAGAAGCACCAAGAAATAGTTGTGGAAGCTGATTGTGTAGTTTCAGATAGCTGCAGTCTCTACCTAATTCTAGAACCTGAAATCAGGGAAGGAAGGTGGACATAGGGTGGGAAAATGCAAGGTACATTAGAACACGAACAGATAAGAGGGATTCCATCAACAAGTCTTGGCCTGGAGAGTTCTTCTTGCCTCTGATTTTGGTGGTGTTGGTGTCCTGCAGAAGCTGGGTCTTTTGGTCTCAGACTTAGTATGCACACCTAATCTAAAAGAGCTGAAAGCTGTTCCAGGTGTGGTCAGTCTGAGGCTGTGTGGAGCTATGAATATGGCAACACAAAATTATAAACCTAGTTAAAACATGGGATTTGTGTGTGTGTGTGTGTGTGTGTTTCCATTTTTGTATAACTCTACTGCCTGGTCCTTCAGCATGGGCTTTGTAGAGTATAGTGTGTTGCAACAATGGGCAAATGTTGGGAAGGCTGAGGAGAAGATAAGGTGGCTACAGATTCAGTGGTAGCCAGTTCATCTCAGCAGCAAAACAACAGAACAGACTAAATTTACATAGGAGGCTAAATTACCATACAGCAAACTGAAAGGCTGCTTTTCCAGCTTCCATGTTGACCAAGCATCTCCCTGTGGGCCACCAACATGAGAAGCACATAAGAATAGACTTATCAGGTTGGCACATCACAAAGACATAGTACTCATCAGCTATTATTTGAGAAGATTTATTTTAATCCATAGTTTTCCATTTGTTCACAAAACTTCAAATTCAGGTATTAGTGGAAGAATGGAAGAAGAGGTTCGTAGAGTCCCAAAAGCTTGTGAACTTGCTGAAGATCTTTTGGATAAGGTCAAAGTAGATCCTTCCAGAGCAAAAAGAAGCAAGTCCTAGAGGGAAATAGGGGGTGGCAGCAGGGATGTACATGTTTGCAATGGATATATACTTGGCAAATATCATCTTTCTTATAAATGAAAATTGTATCTTTACATAGATTTAAATATTATCAGTATAAACTAATATAGGAATAAATAATCATGCATAAAAGTTTTTTCCTTCCTTAGTCACAGGTATAATCACTGTTCTTCAGTCTTTGAGTCTTGACAATCCAAGGAGCTCCAGAAACTATGTTTTAGAAATAGAGGCCAGGGATGACGGCAACAACACCAGCTCGTATGTGTTCACAGTTTTTGTGGAGGATGTCGATGATCCTATCTCCTGTGATCCGTATTTTTCAACAGGTGCAGGTATATTCCAAGTTCGCTTCATTTCAAAGATTCAGAAACGCTGTCCTATAAGAAGTACTGTGGAAACAGCTGAGTTTACTTGGTGATTTGATTTAATGTGAGGAGCGCTAACCCATGACTTTATGTATGTAGTGGTATGCTCCATCATTGAGCTATGGCTGCAGTTCTCAAGTTTTTGAAACAAAGGCTCACTTCATGACTCAGGCTAGACTTGAATTTGTGATGCTACTGCGTTCCTGTGTGCTACTAAGCTTGAAAAACTTTATTAACAATGATCCTTGAAGAAAGAGGCTACGACCTTGAAAACAAGGAAAGCTAGGTATATGGGAGTGTTTGAAGAGAGGAAAGGGGGTATTTTTAAAAAAGGAAATAAAAAGCCAGAAAAAGAGTGAGACAAAAGAAGAGTAAAAATAATAAAAATAAAATTACACCCGTGTAGTTCAAATTCCAATTATAGCTATTAGTTTGCATGGTACACAGAGGAGAAAAATAATAGAAATAGTTTTCCAAATGAATCTATAATATATGGGTCAATATGTTCTTCACAACTTGTCAAATGTATAAAAATTTAAAGGGGAAGATATGATTCGTATGTCTGGGGAGATAGTGCAATCTGTAAGTGAGTTTTGCAAGAGTGAGAATCTGCATTAAATCTCCCAGAAGCCGTGGAAAAACAAACAAACAAACAAACAAACAAACAAAAACTTAGCTGGTGTTATGTGCTTGCAATGTTATTGCTGCCAAGTTGGCCATAGATGGGTCTCTGGAGTAGCTTGGCCAGTCAGCCCAGGCAATTGGCACACTCCAACTTAGAGAATGAATGGCAACCAAGGAATACTGAGAACAGGAGAAATACTCTTTCCCAAGGATAAAACACATACGTTGGTTCCTCCACACTATGTAGTCATTATTGAAAACATATACATAGAAGTAACATTACATAGACTGTGAAGATTGTACGTATATTTAGTAACACAGACACACACAGGCACACATGTACCCACACACTAGGAAATAATAAAAAAAGAGGCCATAAATTTGATAGAGAACAAGAGGGTAGGGATATATGGTATAGTTGGAAGGAGGAAAGAGAAGAAGGAAAATGATGTTATTAGATGAAACGATGTTATTTAAAAATCTCAATTTTCAAAAATATAGTTAAAAAACAAAGCAAATCTCACATGACTCCTGGTGCAGACTAGCAATCTGTTTAAGTGTTCTTGAAGATATTATCTTTTGGATGACTATGAAACGATTTGATGTTCTTGGTAATTTCATTTTATTGTCTCCACACTATAGTAAATCCTTAAAAGATGAGCATGGATCTCAAGGTCATTATGACCTGATTTCAACTGTAGACTTGGCTGACCTGCTGAGGCACACTTGCGATCTGGAAGACTTTGTCCCATCGCATCAATGGGTCCGTGTAACTGAGACAAAGTAGGAAAAACTCACTTTGAATTAAACAAAGGGTAAAATTCCATGAATTTACCCAAAAAGACATTAATAGAGTTTTCATATGGCTGATTTGACATCCTGTATAATCAATTCACTTATTGCTTCCGCTTGTGTAGAGGTCATAGCTCTCCAGAGTGAATCACTAAATCAGAACATCTGTCCACATGCAGCCAGTGTAGAGCAAAGATTCAAAATGAACTGGTCCTAGTTTACCTTAAAGTTGTTCTGTTCATATCCCTAGAAATGTCAAAAAACACGAGGATGCTGTGGGACTATCAAAACAGATTATAAACAATAGCCCCAGAACCTAAGAGAATGTTAGTGGTTAAGAGCACTTGCTGATCTTGCAGAGGGCATGGGTTTTGTTCCTTGAACTGACATGGTGGCTTATAACCACCTGGAACTTGAGTTTTAGAGGATCTGACCCTTCTGTCATTCTCGGGTTCAGGCATACATGCAGTGCATACATCTATATTCAGGTGCTTACACAGAAACATGAAATAAAAATAAATAAATAAATCTTTGAAAAATCCACCAGACTTGGTGTTAGACTGATGTGTATAGTAAGCAAGAATCCTTAAGTAGAGAATGCTATAACATATCTGAATATGTTATAAGACTTTGCATATAATTAGCCCTAAGCAACATAGACTAATTCATTTAATTCTTGCTGGATCTATTGGATGTCAGCAACTATATCTTTTCTGCTTGTCTCTGCATTCTTCTCTCTCCATGTGTTTCCTTTTTGCTCCATTATTTCATATTATGCATATGATGTGACTATGCGTATGCATGCATACATGTATGTATCATATGTTTTTAAATATGGATCCGTTTTTCACCATATGAAGAAACTAACAACATTTACCATACTCATGTGTGCATGTGTTTTGTTTGTTTGTTTGTTAGTTTTGGTGGGGTGAGACCCAATCACTCTTGGTCACATTAGAACCAAGATAAAGGGCCGAGTGTGAAGAGAGCAGCATTTGTTGAGATGTGTGAGACTTGTTCTTATTATGCATAATTTTGAAAGCTACCTTAAGGTTTAAAGTGTACTTTGTCTGTGTTGTCCACATAAGCATAACACTGCAGCATAAATTAAAACACATTTTTTCTTTACTTCACTATCGTCATCTAATTTTATGCATTACTGGGGAAAAATAAGAACTTCAACACTCTAGCATATGTGAATGTAAGTGGAAGTATTTTTGTTAACATTAATATTTCAGACATTGAGAAGGTACATCTCATTCACCACCTCAACCAAATATTTATATTTAAAAATGAATATCTGAATTATGTTGATTCTTTTAAATATTCATATTTAAAAGCAGATGTTTGGGCTTGGTGTTCTCAGGTTGGAGTTCAGATAGTCAGGAAGTTGAGGCAGGAGGATTGCCTGGACTCAGGCCTGGAAAGCTTAGTGAGGCTTCATGTTCTTTTACGTAAATAGGGTGGGAAGGTGACTGAATGCTTCAGTGCTAGATCTGCAAGCTTGAAGACCTGGTGCTATTTCCCTATTGCATACATAAGATTTGGGTGTGACAATGCCCATCAATGAACCCATTACTGGGAAGATGAAGTGCAACCCCAGGGGCTCACTGCCCAGAGAGCACAGCTGAAGTAGAAGACCATGTAGGGAGGTGATTTGTCTCAGAAACATCAGGTCAAGGAATGATTGGATAACACAGGAACCTCCACCTCTGGCCTTTGCATGTGTCTGTGTGGGTATTTGTACGAGTCAACATGAGATCGTCTCCACCCCAAAACATAAAGAAAATTAAAGAAAAAGATTACCATTGATGTTCATGTGAGTAAACACTTGTAGTGTTTTCTAGAGAAACCATCCTTCAAGGAATTACTCACTAGAGACTTTTTACCCAGCCTGATGACTTAGAGCGGCCACATGAAGCAAAACATGACAGAGGCAGGTGCCATTTAATCACTCTTGATTGCTTGTGTGACGGTGTAGGTGTTTCAGTGTCTGTTCCCGAAGATCTCCCTTCCTCCGCTTTCATATATGCAATTCTTTCAAGAGATCCAGATCTGGGACAAGAAGTTGAAGTAAGTCTTTAATTGTCTTTTAGGTTTTTCCCAAAATGTGAAAAGCAAAATGCATTGCTTAATTTTCCATGATCAAAAAATGGTTTCCTCAGGCTTTACTTAAACGAGGCTTTGTATTTTGTGATGGTGACTGAAGTGAGAGAGGGAATTTAAGCTGTGAATATAGCAGCAAAATGAAAATGCGAAGAGAAAATGGAAACCATAGACCTAAAACGGTCTGAAAACAGCGTAAGAGTGAGCCATTATTATCGCTGATGATGCTTGTACACTCTAGTTCTTTCCGCCTTTATTTCTTACCATTTATATTTCTTCCCTAGACTCAGAGCTTTCATAAAGGATATTTTAGATCTTCATATTATTTTTGGTTTCAACAGTGGTCTGTAAATAAGAATTAATGAGTAATAGACGATGAAATGGTTACAGTTTAATGGGGGAAGAAAGAAATCTATCATTGTGTTTTCTCAAACATTTTATGGTATAATGTAACCCATAACCTAATTATATTTCTAAGAAAAGATTTAGTTTCTTGATAGTGTAACAAATCATTTTAACAGATTGGAATATTCTTTCCTATTTTTAGTAGTTTAGTTGCCCAATGTCTTGACAGACTGGGCAAGAGTTTTCTATTTGCCCATGCTGATAACAACTGACTTAGAAACAAACTTGGGAATACTTCTAAAGCTAAAATTTGAGAGGGCAGCACTCAGGAGACTCTATAGAGTTTCTGTTCTGTTTTGATTATGAAGCATGCTCAGATTTATGTACTTTTTCTTATCAAGATTTTAGACCGAGAAAACCACACAGGAAAATATAATTCCTTCTTGTTGGACTCAAAAGCTTCATTTGTGAGAGTGTATTGTGTTGGTGGAGGGGAGAATGTAAGAATGTAGTCTAGTCCTGTGTACTCGAGACCGTGGGATACCCATTCATGTATTATCAATGTGTGTATGTGTAAACATGTGCATTGTGTATGTAAACATGCATATTTTCGGTAAGTGAAATTAAGACGTTTGAGTTATGAGTTATTAAAATGAGAAAAAACACAAATATGTTGAAGGTAATTATTTTCATCAAACTCAAAACCACCATAATAAGCAAAGAAATAAAAGATTTGTTCCCATAAAAATTTTAGTGGATTCTAATCTAAGTAAACTGACTTTGGTTGTGTGTTCAAAAACAGCAAAGGGAAGTACCTCAATGTGTCCATCAACAAAGTACCTCAATGTGTCCATCAACATGGTTGTTTATGTCTCTTTTGAAGCATTAATCATTGCATCTCCCAGGTTCTTTTATTTTTCTTTTTGCCAAAACCAGGATGTAAATTTCTTTTTGCTTTCGTATAGTTTAGCTTTGCATTTTATAATATTTTTCTAAAGTCTGAGCCCCATTACTGTGTTGCATGTGTTATAATAACAATGCAGAAGACGATGCCATTACTCTTAAAAACAATCTGTTTGTTTAAAGTATTATTTTGTTTTATTTTTTCATGCATAAAGTCAATACTGGGATGAGACTGAATGCTGTTGTGTATACCTCTTTAGATACACTTCTTCAATGTACAAGAGGGAATGGGGTTTTATATTGAAAAAAGCTGTCAATGTAACACTAGAAAGTAAACTAATTGGGAAGCCAATGACAGCTATTTACCAAAAATGCCCTAGATCTTAAGTACAAAACAAAATATGGAAAAAGTACAGCTGAAAACGTGAAGGAATGTTTGTATTGTTTTTGAAGTCTGGATACAAAAGCAAGTTCAGATTTTATTTATGGGTACTGTCTTCACAAAATAAAGCTGAGTAGAGCTTTTGCCAAATAATAGCACCAAAAATGTCAGTTCGAAATTCATGCTTTAACAATAATATATCAGCCATGTTTGTGGTTTTTGTTCCTAGTTTTTAATATTAAATTCTTCAACCAATGCTTCTGCCTACTTTGCTTTGGATCCACGTAGTGGTGTCATTTCTAAAACCTCAGAACCTCTTTTGGATTATGAAACAGATCCAAAGGTGAGAACAAGCAGGTTTTTTTTTTTAAAAAAATAAATAAATAACAAGTGCCTCTATTTACGCTTTAATCAAAATGTTTGGAATTTACTTCAAATGAAACAAAGCATAAAAAGCCATCCAATTCATCTAGATCAATAGAAATACATTTAAAAACATGCGGAGAAGCACATTTGATGTATTTGTTACAGGGATCTTGGGATGAGGTGTGATTGTCAAGGGCTACCATCCAGCACTTTTTTTTTTTTGGATGGACAAAGACAGACAGAAGACCAATAGAGAGAAAGTGATAGTGACAGAGACTGCAGATGCCAGGAAAGTGAATATCAGATGTCGCTAGATGGCCTTAGTGATGCGCGCAGAACACCAACAGCCATAGAGAGAGAGAAAGAAGCAAACTTCCTTGGAGAAGACACCAGCCCTCATGAGACCTGGAGGGACCCAGAGATGTTATTCTGCAGGAGTCTCTGGGTCTGACTTCAGTTGGATCCCAGGAGCCTTCTTTTTTCAGGAGTCTCTTACCTTCTTCACCATTCCTGGTTTTGCCCAGGAATCTCCTGTCTGGTGGAGCACACAACTTTCCCCAATCCTCCTTCACACTGGTATTTTAATTCTAGCTGTATTAATCTTTAAATTAAATTGAGAATAGCTGACATCTATAAGCTTTTCACATTATTTATTCTTTTAAAAAATTAACAATAGATTCTTAACAATACATCCTGACCAGTTCCTCTTCCCTCTACTTCTCCCAGCTCTCCCACAATCCCCCTTCTCCCCTAGATGTCAACTCTCCCTCCCTGTTCCTTTAGCAAAGAGCCAGCCTCCAAAGACAACAACCAAACTTGACAAAACAAGATATAGTAAGATAAGACAAAAGCCATCACATGTATTTATTTTGCAAAGCTTTTATTTTTTTTTTCTGTTCTTTTGATACACAGTCATTCTCTATAGCCCTGGATGTCCTGGAACTCATTCTATAGATCAGGTTGGCCTTGAACTCAGAGAGATCTGCCTGCCTCTGCCTGTCTAGTGATGAAATCCACCCAGTGGAAGAGTCCTTAGCAGCTTTCTATACAAATATTTTTAAAGGTCCTTAATTTTATTTTCTTTCCCCAGATTCTCCTCTCTACCCTGCCCTCCCTATCTTAATCCATTTAACTTTTCATGGAAGAGGAGATAGCATACAATGATATAAAGGAGAAAAGGAAAATAGTCAAATGAGAATTTAGTGGGGTGACTTTCAATTTCTGCTTACTGATTTGAAATACTCCAGGAGTAGAGGTTTCAGTAAGGGAGGTTCTCATTTAGTGCATTTTTGAGAAGATTTTTGAATACATATATAATCCGCATAATGATTACAGAATTAACGTTAATAAGCAAAAACTAAAATCAGACTTTATCAGACTTGTTATCTTGTAAGATTATATTTCACAATTGTTGGCTTGCTAGAAATCACATTTTTTAAAAAAATTACACATTTAAAATTGGTAAAAAAAAACTTTGTTATTGGTATTTTCTAAAAGTACAATATATTTCAGATTTTTTTGAACAATGAGAATTAACTCATCATTTGGTTTTAGTTCTGTAAAAAAATTGAATTCAGATATGTTTCTATAATGTAATAAAGTGATGTTTAAAATGCAAATGCAACCTAAAAGCTATGATAGTTAGATGGCAGAAAGATTGGTGAAATATATGTATATATATATATATATATATATATATATATATATAAATAGGAGATAATCCTTTCAACAAATGTTAAGGTAATTAGGGATGAAAAAGGCTTGTGTTTCCAGGTTCTTTTCATTTAATTTATGAAACATTATTTTTAATGTAAAGGAAGTTGGATGTGCTATGTCCGCAAAAAAGAAAAGAGCTAAAACATTCTCTCGTTTGTTCTTAGCGTTTCCAGTTAGTAGTCGCTGTGAGAACCAGGGAGAGCAGGTCCCTGGAGTCATGTGTTGGTACCGTCACTATACACATCCAGAATGTCAATGATGAGAGTCCTGTTCTGATGTAAGCAAGGCTTAATCTCAATATTTACACGTTTGATTAACCATTGAAACATTTTTATTGTAGAATAACTATCAATGTCCTTTTATTTTTACATTGCAAAGTTTCCTATAATGTCAGTGTGCCCTAGACAGCAAACGTCTATGGACTCTATAGCATTGCTCTTCTCTCACGAGCACTAAAGAGAATCAACTCCATTCATATTTTGTTCTTGAAACCACAGAAAATGATCATTTTTTTTCATGGAATAGAAATCACAATTTCCTGCTTCTGCTATTTATGATTAATAAGAAGAGTAATATAGAAATGAACATTGATAATGGTCATAATATGAGATCAATATGGCTACTCGAGATCGGGGTGGTAAAGAGTTTTGATGTGGATATCTGTCCAAATATATATAAAATGAAAAGCTGTTGCTGAGGTGTTTATGGCATTTTCTTTTCTGTTATGATTTATAATTTCTCAATCAGGTGAAGGATGAAAGGAAGAGGAAGGATGAAATATTTAGCTGTGTGTAAATCCACCCACAATGGCTAGTGTATACACAGCAGCTTTCAGGTCATTTCAATGCAGGGCTGTAAGCTGTCACAAAGTGCACCTCATGAAATTTCAAATATTTTCCCAGTGACATAGATGGAAAGAGACATTTGTTTACATCAAGTTCTAAAAACTTCTCTTTTGTCCTATAGATACAGTCCAGATGCACCTATAAATATTAATGAAAATCTGCCTGCCGGAACAAAGTTGGCCAAGTTCACGGCAACAGACAGAGATGTGGAGGATGCCGTACATTATGAATTTATAGGTACACAGAAAGCCTTTGCTATAGATGAAGGTATAATAATTTTTATGGCTAACCATTTCAGAAAGCATGCTATACATTATTTTATTCATTAAACCAAGCTCTAAAGTCATTATAGCTGAATGAAATGATATTTAAAATATGTAGGAAAGCACTTAGCGTATTTTTATGAAGGAAACGGTAATCCCTCCTTCCTTGTTAGAAGTATTCCCTCTGTCATTCTGCCCTGCAGACTTTTCACCCATTCAGATATGTAAGTTTGGGCTGGAAACGTATTTAATGACCTGTCTCTGAGAAATCAATTTTCCCATGGAAAATAGAATGTTAGCAATCACAAATGGAATATCCATTTTATGTCATCCATTCTTGTAAGTAGAATGTGCATAAAAGTCACTGAGTTTTTCCTGTATCAGTCATGGTCCATTTGAAATGCAGTCCTGGGGAGGAGCTTTTCTTTCCTTCTCCTATCACCATGGAAGAGATCAGAGGCAGGGCTTTAGAAACGCCGTCTCACTGAGCTGCTCAAATCCCCAGCCTCAGCACATACAATGAAGTTCTGTGTTGTGGATAAACTTGAGTTCAGACTGTGAGTCCTACACTTCTGACCGTAAATGGATCTCAGGATACACAGCGTAAGCTTGAGTTCAGACTGTGAGTCCTACACTTCTGCCTGTAAATGTTTCTCAGACACGCAGTGGTTTCTGTGCCTCTGATAATTTAGGCATGAGGTTAGAACATGGAGGAAAGAAATGTTTCTCTTCATTTTAGGAGGAAATATACGGAGTCACACACGAACAGAATGCAATGAAACATATACTTCCCATTGTATCAATGCAAAGATTGATGGAGTGTGGAATGGATAGGAAGGTGGCCCATAAAAGGGATGCAAACAATGCAAGGCAGAGCCTATGCGATGAGGCAGAGCATGAGCAAAGGCTGCAAATACAGATGCAACACAAATATTTAGGAAGTTAGTTCCCGCCGGAAACGCCCCTTTTGCTTTTTGTTATTTTTTGCTTTCCCATCACCAACCTCTCCAGAACCCCCCGTTTTCTGCCTGCCTGCCCCGTGTTCACTCTCCCACATTCATTCCAAGCATCACTGTTTTGTTTCCTACTGAACTTGTCATGATGTTCCATGAGAGGACCTGTGTAATACAGGCAGATTCCATCTTCTGTCATGCATTCAACCGCTATGTCTCACAACTGTGACTTGTTTGTGACTTCGTTAAGTCAGCAGCTGACCTTTATTGTATCCCTATGAGTACTCTATTCATGTCATGACTTTAATGCACATCTCCTCTTTCTTGTGGATGGCAAACACATCCATATGCTTACCTTTCAGACTTGGGAGATGTCACTGTGGCCTATCCTTTGGACTATGAAGATGAAACAACCCCAAAATCTTGGGCATTGTTTGTTAGAGTTTATGACAGTGAGCGGACACATTCAACAACTGGAACGCTCACCGTGATTCTGCAGGATATCAATGACAACCCTCCACGATGCACACAGGACATTTACGTGTAAGTCATGTGGTTGATTGTTGGGTCTTCGTGTATTTGTAGAGAGAAGACACAGCACAAATGAGTGAGGGACGTCAGTTATCCTGGAAGAGAGGCAGGAGCCTCTCATTCTCTTCTCACTTCCTCCTCTCATGCGGCACAGCCTGTGCTTTTAACTGCTTAGACAAGTTGACTTGCTTCATTTGTTGACACAAAGGTAAAAATTAAATACTGAAATTCTCCAAAATCTAGAATGCCTAGAAAGCCAACAGGATTCCAGATATGGATTGTATGCAGAAAACCCATGGGAAAGTAAGGAATGTGCATTTACAATGTTTAAACAGCAAGTAGAGAATAATGCCAAGTATTTACAGTGAAGGAAAACAGTCTTATAGGCTGAGGAATGAACACTCCTGACTCTTGGAAATTTTTACTTTGAGTGCACAAACAATGTTTTCATACCTTGCGATGGGGTTACAGTAGTCTTCCCTTGAAAAATTTGTCTCTCCCTTAAAAAAAGACCTTCAGTATAAATAATGCAGGCATGTCTCGATCACTTACAAGTAATAGGACACAGTACCAGCATCCACAGAAAATGAATAAGTCTGCTCTGTTGAGTTGTAAAAGTCAATGCTTGTGATCTGACAGAAGTGAGTTACTGATCATTGGTGGAGGCCTGGGAGAGGGGCAGGGGACAAACAGAGGTTCCGGGAGGCTAATACATAGTACAGTGACGACAGATAACTTTAACACCCTGAGTTTTGCCACAACTTAAAGAGTACAGCTTGAAGGTCTTCACTCTAAACCTGACGAGAATCAAACTGTTATTGCTCAGTATATTTCCTCTTGTTAAATTTGCTGTTCAGAAATCTCGTATAAGAGCAATGCCATTCCCCCAGTCTCATCATAAATGCTAAATCCTGTCTTAGGCATTTTTTTCACGGATGCTATAAAATACTTATTGTCAAAACGGCTATTTAAATTATAAGCACAACATTTCAAATGATGCATTATCTTAAATTTAATCATCTGCCTACATCAAGTTCAAGGTATAATCCTTTTTTTTTCTCATTGCAGAATTGAACTTCCTGAGAACATCCCGGTTGACACCACTTTAGTGTCCCTGACTTGCACAGATCGGGATGGAACTATTCCCAACAACAACATATCTTATCATTTGATGAAAGACACATTTTCAAATAGAACCTTCACTCTTATGAACAGTGAATTGAAAGTAAGTATCATAAAGTCACTCTCAGACTGTGGCCCTGCGATTAACCTGAGATACAAAGAACTGTATTTTTATTATTATAAAATTGTTAATGAATTGCAGTAGTTCAAATAGCTGATGGCAGAAATTGTTCCTGGGTTTTTAACTGAACCTTAAACTGCTGAAAGCCTAGCTTGCTTCAGGATGAGTGCTGGAATGCAATTTTCATCACCAGTACTGAACTCAGAAGGTTATTAATTTCTTAGAACAATAGTTTTAGGTTAAATAGTGTGTACTCATTTGGAATGTGCTGACATACCTTTGATAAATAAGTTAAATATGTTTTTAACAGAGACTATGAATAGAACAGAGATGCCCATTTTGCTATTGTACACTGCAGCATGCAGCAGCTCAAATATTTTCACTAATTAGGTGTGTGTGTGTGTGTGTGTGTGTGTGCAGAGAAAAACAGATAGATATGTGTGTGTGTGTATGTGTGCGTGTGTGTGTGTGTGTGCAGAGAAAAACAGATAGATATGTGTGTGTGTATGTGTGTGTGTGTGTGTTTTATTTCCAATACATTTTCAAGTATAAGTCACGCTAAATATAGTTACATTCATACATTTTTAAAGTAGATTAGGCAAAGTGAGGTTGGGCATTGTGCTCAACAGTAATTAATGCAGCTCATCAGAACAATTGCTCATCGACAGTCCAATGTTCTCTGCAGGAGTAAGATGGAAGTAACCTGCGTGTTTTCATCTTGTTTGGATATGGATTCCATTGCATTGACCATTCGGGATACATTTCATGCAAACCCCTATTTTACCTGTGCCTTCATGTGCTCTGAATGAATTGCCGAGAATCACATTCATCATCTTAAATCAGATGTCTTTCAGTTTTGAGAAAACCCACCCCTCCCTTTCTATGCCTCCATTGCATGTACTTGTGTACAGTTTAAAAGTTTCTGGAGACATTTCTCATATGTATCCACTTCTGACATTTCTGCCCTTTGTCACATTCACACATTTCTCCTTGAATTTTCTCAACATTTCTTGTCTGTCACTCTGTGGCACTAGTTAAACATCCTAAATGTCTCTAGTTAAGCAGTGAAAGAATACATTACAATATCAAATGAGTGTCTGGAACTTCTATACTACTGGTTAGGTATCTATTAATTTTTGACCGAATTTATGATGAATAAAACTGTAGGTGTTTGTGGGGTATTGCAACACATTTCTTCCAAAAGTCTCAATGTGATATTTCATACCTGGAAATGTGGATGTGATCACAATACGAAAATAGGTCTTGGCAATCTAAGTCTTTCTATAAGTTGATAATGCTAGAAAAATACAATATCAATATTCTAGAAAATATCAAATTGGTGGAAGTGTTTACAATATTTTGAATGATTTATGACCAAGGAATTCTAATGGGGGATACAAAATATATGAACAAACAACCAAATTATTGTTTTGAGTTCTTTCTAATTTTTACTAATTTCCTGAAAACGATCATATACAATTTACAGGAGTAACACCATTCAATCAAATACAACAAGCAAAACATACTGATTGATTACACAATTCTTTTTTTCTTTATTTTTTTGCCAGTTGGTATATAATTGGAATAGGAACAATAGTGCTTTCCTCAAAGGGTAATTAGGTTTGAAAGGTTATTAAAATGCCTGAATTCTTATCCTTCTCCAAGGAAGGGAAGAGAAACCAGTTAAAGAAAATGGCACAAATTTAATATTTAATGAATTAAATATAATTATGGAAATATAGAAAGAAAACATACGTGGATTTCCAACAATACTCAACTCTTAAACAAGAAGATCATAATTTACATATAAAGTGTTTAAAAGTAAAACTACAATCGATGACCTATCAGATAACCAAAAATGGTATGTATGTTACAGAAAAACGGAAGACAGCTTTATCAATTATTCAAAACTAAGCCTAAGAGCACTCACTAAAAAATTATATGAAAATAATAAATACGGTTTTAGTAGGAGCCAGCAGGATCGAGGACACCGGAAAACTCAGCCCACAGAATCAACTAAGTAGCACTCTTAGGGCCTCACAGAGACAGAAAAGGCAACCATGAAGCCTACATGGGTCTGCCCTTGGTCTTCTGCATAACTGCTGTGATTGGTTAGCTTGGGGTTCTTGTGGGACTTCTAAGATTGGGCTCTTGGGACCCTTTTCCTCCTACTGGTTTGCTCGTCCAGCCTTAATATGCGGGTTTGTGCTTAGTCTTAATCCATCTTGCTATGCCACGCTCAGTGGATAGCCCTGGGAGAACTGCTGTTTTCTGAAGGAAAATGGAAGAAGAACGGTTCTGGGAAAGAGGGGAGGTGGGTGTGGAGGACTGGTGGGAGGGGAGGAGGTGGAGACTGCAGTCAGGATGTGTTTATGAGAGAAGAAGAAAGAAAAAGAAAAATTTATACAATATATTTCCTTTCTTCTAACTCTCCCCATATCCTCCCCTTCCCTATTCACCCAATTTCAGTCTTTTTCTTTCTCACTGAAAATCAAACAATACAAAGTAAAAACAAGTAAAAAAATAAAAAATGTTATCAAAGAAACAATAAGGCCAAAAGAAAACAACAAAAATAACTACCCCTAAACAAACCAACAAACAAAAAAGCAACAAGAAGCTGCCCCTACACACCCAAACAAAGCCACAGGTGAGGTGTGTTTTGTACAGGTCAAGGATTCTTCTACCACGGCCCTGTCCTGAAGTACGATTGATAAATGCAGCGATATCCCATAATTTTTCCCCTTCCCAGTACATATCAATTGCAAACAACTTGTTAGTTAGCATGGAACTTTGTATCTACGTCCGATTCTCAATGCTGGGATCTCGTGTGGACCCTTACTCACCATCTCAACTCTGGTTATTTGGATTCAAACCACATGTCTAAAGCTTAAAAGCCACATCCACACACAAGGGAAATAATCAGTATTTGTCTTTGGGTGTCTTCTGGGTTACCGCATTCACCATGATTGTTTTTAGCTTTGTGTATTTATCTTCAAATTCCATAATTTAATTGTTTAGTAGGTGAATAATATTCCATAGTATGAATGTACAACACTTTTATTATCTATACTTCATTCTTTGGACATTTAGGCTGTTTGCAATTTCTGACTGTTATAATGAGAGCAGCAATGAGCATGGGTTAGCAAGTGTCCTGGTAGGAGGATGTACAGTCCTTTGAATATATGCCCGAGAGTGGAAGGATCTTGTAGTGGAGCCATTGACAGTGTTTTTGAAGAGCTCTACCTTGTACAATGCTGATTCTAATAGGGCCTGTACAATTCTGCATTCCCATCAGCAATGACTGAGTGCTACACTGGGCTTGCAACCATCTCAATGTATTCTGTTGCTAGTTTTATTGATTCTGGCCAAGGGAAGATAAAATTACAAAGAAGTTCTAATTTGCACTTCAATTATAGCCAAAAATGCTGAACATTTTGAAAATCTGCCTCAGCCATTTGTGGTTCATCTTTTGAGAACTCTCTGTTTAGTTCTCTAACACGTTTTTAATTGAATAAATTCCTTGATGTACAGGTTTTAAATTCTTTATATATTCTAGAAACTACCCTTCTCTCAGATGTACAATTTGTATAGATTTATTTCTACTCTATAGGTTGCCACAAGGCTTAAAGGTTGTTGAATGATGGTGCCTTTGCTATACATAAACCTTTGCATTTTAAATAAAGATTTTAATAATTGGTCTTTCTTTTCTTTCTTTTTATTTTTTTGTTAGTTTTTCTAACTATTTACGTATTGGATTTTTGAGACAAGATTTCTCTGTAGCTTTGAAGCCTGTCCTGGAACTCACTCTGTAAACTAGGCTGCCATTTAACTCACAGAGATCCACCTGTTTCTGCCTCCCAAGTGCTTGGATTTTAAAGGCATGTGCCACCACTGCCCAACTTTTATTCTTTTTAATTAATGAATTAATTAGTTAGTTTTTACATCCCAGCTAAAGTTTCTCCTCCTTCCTCTCCTCCTAGTCCCCGACTCTACTCCCTTCAGTTTTGACCTCCAATCCACTCCTCCGTTTTTGTTTAGGAAAGGACAGGACTCCCATAAGCATCAACAAACCGTGGCATATCAAATTGCAGTAAGACTAAGTAGTATGGGCTGGAGAGACAGCTTAGCAGTTAAATGCACTGGCAACTCTCCCAGAGAAGTGGAGCTTAATTCCCAGCAACCACTCAAAGCCATGTGTAGTAGGGTTTGATGCCCTGCATTGGCATGAAAATAGAATAATGTAGTCAGAGAATAGAATAATGTTCAGTCATTCCCAGCCACTCGAACCTAAAATATTGCACAGAAACTACATTATTTAAAACACTGCTTGGCCTATTAGCTTATGCATTCTTCTAGCTAGCTCTTATTTCTTAAATTAACCCAATTCCCTTATTTTATATTTTACCATGAGGGTAGTGGTTTAACGGTAAAGTTCCCAGGCTTCTGTCTCCTTGGGTGGTGACTATATGGTTTCTCACTGACTCTGCCTTCTTTCTCCCAGCATTCAGTTTAGTTTTCCCACCTAGCTCTACTCTGCCCTACACAGGCCAAAGCAGCTTCTTTATTCACTAACCAATAAAAACAACACATATACAGAAGGACTTCCCACATCAACATAATCATATTTATTAAATAAATAAAATCTACAAAAAGATAGCTTCTCATATTAAATGTCAAATGTTAAAGATATGCTTTAAAAAGCAAGTCTAGCACCTCCCTATGTATATAGCTGGTCAAAGCATCTCAGTAAGAAGAGGAAGGTCCCAAAAGCCAGTAAAAGTGACAGGGACAAAGCTACAGAGAAATCCGGTCTCACAAAACCAAACCCCAAAACCAAACCAAACCAAACCAAACCAAACCAAACCAAACCAAAACAAAACAAAACAACAACAACAACAACAACAACAACAACAACAAAGAGTCAGAGACACCCACTGTGCCCACTGTGAGCACCTACGAGTCAAGGTTAGTTGGGTCTGTGAGTTTTCTTGTGGTGTCCTTGACCCCTCTGCCTCCTACAATCCTTTCTGGCCCTCTTCTACAGTATTCTCTGAGCTCCACCTAATGTTTGACTGTGGATCTGTATCTGTCTCCATCAGTTGCTGGATGAAGACTCTGAAAACAGTTGAACTAGGCATCAATCTATATTTAAAGTAAAATATTCTTAGACATCATTACAGTGACATTGTTTTCCTTCAATCATGTTTGATTCTAGCCTAGGTCTCTGGTCATTCAGCTTGTGGATCCTGGTGCTCCAGGCAGTGTCGGGTGTGGGCTTACTCTCCTGGCATGGGTTCTAGGCTAGAGTGGTCATTGGTTGACCACTCCCTCAATCTCTGGGCCACCCATACTCCAGCATATCCCATAGCAGGACAGTCTAAAAGTCAATGATTATTTGGATAGGTTGGTTTCCCACTCCCTCCACTTGAAGTTTTGCCTGGTCGTGGGAGGTGGCCATTCAAGCTACATTTCTGCTATTTCTAGGATTATTAGCTGGGATGATCCTTGTGGATTCATAGGAGTTTTCCTTATAACAAGTTTTTACCTAAGCTCCCCTCCCCTTTCATTAAGCTCTTTGAGTCCTCTTTCCCTCCATACCCCTTCCAACTTGATTGTCATTTTTCCAACCCCTCCTGCCTGCACTAGTAAAATCTCTTCTATTTCCCATTCCCAGGGAAATCCGGGCTTCCTGTCATGAGCCCTTCTTTTTACCTAGCTTCTAGGGTCTGTAGATTGTAACACAGTTACCTTTCATTTTGCAGCTAATATCCACTTATGTGTGAGTACATACCTTGTTTGTCTTTCTGGGTTTGGGTTACCTCTCTCAGAATGATTTTTTCTAGTTCCATCCATTTGCCTTTAAACTCCCTCATATCATTGCTTTTAACAGGTGAGAAATATTCTATTGCATGAATGTGCCACATTTTCTTTATCCATTCCTCAGTTGATGGACATCTAGGTTGTTTCCAGGTTTTGGCTATTACAAATAAAGCAACTATAAACATAGTTAAGCAAGTGTCTTTGTTATATGACTAAGCATTCGTTGGGCATAAATCTAAGAGTTGTATAACTAGGTCTTGTGGTCTCAGTTATCAGAGAAACCGTTGCATCGACTTTCAAAGCAACTTTACAAGTATGTACTTCCATCAGCAATGGAGAAGAGCTCCCCTTGCTCTACGTCCTCTCCAGCATGCACTGACATTTGTGTTTTTGATCTTAGCCGTCCAGACAGCAGTAAGATGTAATCTCAGCGTCATTTTGTGTAGCATCCGTGTTATTAAGTGTATTACGGTCCTATGGCATCTCTACTACATGTACTATAGTACTACGCCTGTAGCTAACACCAGCTCTAGGGATGGTTAGAGAGCTGAGAAAGGGGCTGGAGATTTAAACATGTACACTACACACACAGACAGAGACACAGGGACACACATCATCCTTGAATTCCCCAAGAATGTCCCCTTTATTGTGTTCCAGGGCAGCTTATATAGGGATCCTTAACTGATAACCATGCCCCCAGCCAAACCCACCAGAATCTATTCCACTGCCATCAGGAACTCCCGAGGGTCTCATGCTCAGAGCAGCTGCAAACACAGGAAAACAAGTTGTTTTGCTCACAGCAGATGCAAGCATAATAAGTTGTTTACAAGAAATTCAGGGTCTGGGGATCCACAGCCCCCAATAATTTTGATTTGCATTCCCCTGGTGGCTAAAGATGTTGAACATCTCCTTAAGTTTTTCTCAGTCAGTTGAGAATCTTCTGTTGAGAATTCTTTGTTTAGATTTGTACTCCATTGTTTAATTGGATTGCTTTAGTTTGATGACATCTAGTTTCTTGCGTTCTTTATATATTTTGGAAATCAGTCCTCTCTTGGATGCGAAGTTTTTGTTTGTGAAGGTTATTTTTACCCATTCCATAGGCTGTTGCTTTTTTCTATTGGTGGTGTCTTTTGCCTTATAGAAACTTTTCAGTTTCATGAGGTCCCAATTACTAAGTTGTGATCTTAGTGTCTGTACTATTTGTTTCCTGACAAAAGTTGTTTAGTAATAAAAACCACATGGTATTGGCATAAAAAAGCAGACAGGTGCATCAATGGAATCGAATCGAAGACCCAGATGCAAATTCACACACTTTATGGATAACTGATTCTCAAAAAAGAAGTCAAAATTATACAATAGAAATAAAAAAGCAACTTCAACAAATGGTGCTGGGTTAACTGGAGGTAGCATGTGAAGAACACAAAGAAATCCATATCTCACCTTGCACAAAATTCAAGTCCAAGTGAATCAAAGCTCGCGACATAAATCCAAATACACTGAACCTGATAGAAGAGAAAGTGTGAAATAGCCTTGGGCTCCTTGGCACAGGAAATGATTTTTCTTTCAATTTTACATTTTTCAAGATTGGAAAGAAATTGATTTGGTAGTTTGGAGGAAAATAAAAATTTTGTTCTTTACTTCTTGTCATTTGAAATATCGAAATCTCAAACCTTTAATCTGAGAATCATAATTCCACAATGGTCTTCAGTGTTATTGCTGTCATGCATAGGATTTCTATAATGTTTGTACCAGCCTTGGTTATTTTTTTTTACAGTGTCTATAATTCCGTGTTCATTTTATTTTTACTTTTTGTATGATAAAACACAAATAGGCTTACCATAGGCAATGGTTTCAGTGGAGCACAAGCATTACAAATCAACTGAGTTATTGATGCTACTGCCTTTGATGTTATTTTTTTCACCTGCCTTTATCTACTTAGAAGACAGACTATAAAATTTTAACAGTGGCTTCCGTTCAGATGCAGTCTAATATCTCCATTAATTTCTAAAGAAACTCCTCTGCCAGTTGGTTAATGTTCATAGCTTTTCATTGTTGTAAGTCTTGGAAAATTGTGGAATCTTTAAAAAGCAACGTATTCCTGTGCCAACTAATCACTCGAATGCTACACACAATTTTCTGGAATAATTAATGTTTATTGTGAGGAAAAACAGCGAATATGGACACGGCTATGGCATGAAAAGGACCTCGGATAAGCTGGAGACGCCAGCAGCAATCATATGCTTTTCTCATGTTCTTGGAAGGTCTCAGATGAAGTCTAGGCTGTGAGCACTGTGAGGATTATATGATTACACAAGATATGTGGACAGAAGACTTTTAGATTGCTTTGCCTGTGTATTTACTGTTATTAAGCATCCCGACGACACCATGTCTGCCCGTGAATCCATCCTAGGAGAGCAAAGTTAAAGGACAAAAATAGGACATGCTTAGACCCCTTAGTAGAGTGGACCTCAAGATTTGTATTGGCTTGGTTTTGAAATTTTTAGCTTAGTCTTGTTTTTGAGATACTATCCTCATTAATTCCAATCAAAATTTAACTCATTTTTAGAAAAAAGGAAACAAGTTTACTGTAATATCATTGCAAATGTCCTAAATGCGTAACTGTAATTTCAGATGTACCTCAACTTAGTGTCAATACGTTCCAAATTAACCATTTCTAAATTGAACATTTCATAAGTTGAAAATCCATTTTCTGTGAGTGATGGTTCATCATATTTCAGAACCATGGTGTACTGCAGAGAAGTAGCATTTTTCTCATGATGCCGTGGCTGATGAAGGGCTGGGTGTACTCTACTGTGCAGCTTCGTAGAGATAGCTAGCCAGGAACAGTTCAAACTTTCCTGTGGAAGCCAGTGTCTAAGCACATCCTTGAACACCTGAAATACCACTTTTCTTGGTTGCACTGCAACTGTGAAGTAAGTGATGATCTCAACCGGATCATTATTAACAATAAGTATGTGTGTTTTCAGCATTTTCCCTGTTTGTTTCTTTTTGAATAATATCACTTTAAAAATGCTCGCCTGAATAAAGTATTTGCCTAAAATAAAGTATTGCCTGAGTAGAATAAAAGTAAAAACAATTACATATGTTTTTAATTTTTGGCATGGTTACTATTTAAACTAAAATTACATACATGGCTTGCCCATGTAGCTCATAGGATATTCAACTAGACTGTAGTATTGTACTGTACACTTTTATTTATTGGTTTACTATCTTCTCTCTGGATCCATAGTTGACAAAATTGACATGTATTCAAAACAAAACTGAAGGCATATTATTTTTCATTTGCAGATTGGACCTACACATCTAGATTATGATAATACCATTTTTGCAGGAATGGACTTTAAATATACATTGTTTGTAAGAGTCTCTGATGAAGGAATTCCCGTGCTCTCAAGTAAGAAATTGTAACTTCAATATCTTAAAATAGTTTGAATTAAATAAGATACACAGCATCTTAAATATTAGCTCTTAGATTTTGTTATAGTTAAAATGTTCTAATAATATGTTATAATAATGCATTAAATATACTTAAATTAGCTTACTTAGTTCATGTATATCACTATTTAAAAGTTGAAAGCCAACATAAAACTAGAATTAGAGTGAAATAATGCTTCTCAAATGTTAAATACAAAACTTTGCAGTCACTTGAAAACTATTTAATATAATCTCCCTATAATATTTGCGTGTTTAAAATATTGAGCAAGGAATCAGTTTATTCTACATTGGATAATATTACAAATTTGTCAATGAAGTATTTTTGTGCTAAACTTAGTTTTAAGTACTCTATAACTAAAAGTAAATAATTTACTAATAAAACATAAATATGTTTGTGAAATCTACACATAAAATATATAGTATATGTTTGCTTTGAAGAAGCAATAAGAAGAGGACATATCATTGCTCTATTTACTCTCCTGAACTCTTTCTCCATAGCAATCATTAGAATCATATTAAGAGTGAACCGTATAAATGAATTCAATCCTATTGGAACTATGATGTCATTCACCTTCAGTGTATTTGAAAATAGCCCAATTGATACACTAGTTGGAACAATTACATATACCGACGGAGACTGGCCATTTAACAATGTACAATATACCATTGTTGGAGGCAACTTTGGAATACCACCCAAATTTTACATTGAACCAGATACAGGTAATTGTAAAAGCACTGATATTAGTTAATAGTAAAAATTAGAATAGGTTTTCTCCAGGGACAAGCCACTGATAGGTTTCCTAATCCTAAGAGGTCAACTTTAAACACATGGACATGTAGGTAACACTGATTGGATTCAGTAGATTGTATACATACCTATGTATTTGTGTATATATGCATTGCATATATGTATACATATATAAATATATATAAGTGCAATATGTAAATATGCATTTATGTGCAACAGTAATAGTTTAAAAGAAGAGGATACAAACTCGAGATGGATATGGAAGGAGTCAGAGCAGCAATAGTGAAAAGTTTGAAAAGACACTAACACAGTGGACTCAAGTCAGAAACTCTGAGACGTTAAAATCAAAAAGTTCCCAGTTGGAAGGCAGCTTATTTAGAAACATGGAATGAAAACTTTTGGTCAGAAGCCTTCCCTTGAGCCATGTAGTGTTCACCTTGCTTTGTTAACTGCATCCATAATTCTTGGCTACCACAGAGGGAGCACGGAGTCTTTGATCTTTGATATACCGAAGCTCAGAAAGCCTTTGCACACATGTTCTTCCAAATGCCTAAGAAGGCACAGCAGGTGACTAATGCATGAATTAACATCTGGCATGATTCTACTGTGGAAGAAACGATATGAAAATGTAAAAAAAAGTAAATTACATCATGTAAATTCTATTTTCTACTGCAACAAAGACTTCATCCCCATACGTTATAATAGGGCAGTGATTGAGACTGTTAAGTGATACCTAGGTAACAATCTTTCCCCTGTTTTGTTGTAGGCATGATAAAGTTGTTGAATTCCCTAGACAGGGAAGCAGTTTCCCAGTATAAGATAGCTGTGAGAATCACAGATGTGGCCAATGATGCCCTCCCTGACCCACTCAGGCAGAGAAGGGCTACTGCTCAGGTGACCGTTCATGTTCTGGTAAGGATGCATCAATGCTGGAGGTATTTTTGTCACTTAAGAGACAGATGTACGGGGGCTGGAGAGATGGCTCAGAGGTTAAGAGCATTGCCTGTTCTTCCAAAGGTCCTGAGTTCAATTCCCAGCAACCACATGGTGGCTCACAACCATCTCATAATGGGGTCTGGTGCCCTCTTCTGGCCTGCGGGTATACACACAGACAGACTATTGTATACATAATAAATAAATATTTAAAAAAAAAAAGAGACAGACGTACTCTCAGAGCATGAGAAGAGGGGATAGTTGGGAATGGTTGGTAGAGTCTTGCAATGCTGGCCTAAGTTTACAGTGATATGTGTGGCCTCAGTACTTTTTAACTGTAGCGAACAATGGTAAAATTATTAGTACGTGCAAAATATTGTGTTAATGAATCACAAATCAGAGTTCGTATGAAGAAAGAGCTTGGTATCACAAGTTGCACGTAATTTATTAAACTATAACGGTATAACAGAATATTTTTTTGTAAACAAAAACATACTTAAAAGATTTTGGAGGCTACTCTGATGTACTTTAATTTGGGTATTTGTTCACCTTAATGTTTTTTCCGTATCTTACATTTGGTGTGGGATTACCTTCATATTTTACGTAGTAAAGACTAACATATCAGTCATAGTTTTATAGCATGAAGTAAAGACACAACGACTTTTAAATAATCAGTGTGAGAATATAGTTGACCTGACGTATTTGAGTTTTACATTAATATAATCGAATACACCACTTTTATTGGTGGAAATGTGCAGAAATATGAATTAATTTTATAGATGGAGACAGATTTCCCATTTTCAAGCTATTTTTTTTCGCTGCTTGAGAACTGTAAGAGTTTCTACCCTGGATTGCAGAGAAAAGGCAAGAATTCCTAAACAAATGATGATTTAAAGCCGCAGACATTGAGTAGAGCCTTTGCATAATGCTTTGAGGTGAATATTTTCACATGTGCTGGTGTGAGCTGAACCTCTCAGCGGTACCCATGGCTTCATGCTGTAATCCCCACTACAGCCTCCTTATGACTGGAAAACGCAGTAAACCGGGCCAAACTCTTTTTAGAGAGAAATTTAATGAAGTGACTTTAATGCTTTTTACCGTGACTCGGGATGTAATGAACTAATGAAACTTCTGGATGATAGAAGCTTCCAGAAATACACCTTAGCCCACTCGTATATGCAGTTTCTCTATTGGGAGAGGACCTAAGCGAGAACACTTCTAAACCTGCTACTGCCATTGCCGTCTACAGGACATGCCTAAGATCCAGTAGGTAGGTTTGCTACATTCTTCATTGATGTAGCACTCTTATCTCTTTCGTTATTGGAATTAGAAAGATACAATCAGGTAAAGAAAAAAATACTTGGTATCTTGAGATCAGGCCAAGCTTGTACATTTCTTAGAACTGCAAACCCTTTCAACTGAAAATATTCCAGAGGACACTGTTTGAAAGTTACTAATATTTTATTCGGAAAGTAAGTGAAGGCCAGACTTTCTAAAAGCATAGGTTTTGAAATAGTTCCTTATTTTTAACAGAGACTAACTCCCGTAATAATGATAAATGTATTTGAGTTTTATTACTTAAATCAAAGCATAAGAATGCATCTCTACTTTGTCAGAATTAACTAACAAAAATCTATGCTCTTTGTCAACTAAAAACTTAGTGATCTTTTGGACTGAATGGTCATACACACCCAGGTTTCTAGGTTGAGTCTTGATCTCCAGTGTGATTTGTTTGGCGTTATTTGCAATTGTACTAGGAGGTCATTGAATGAGTGAAGACAGGAAGGTGGTGTCCCAGTCTGATGGGATTAGTATACTCAGTGGCTAATGACCTCTGCATGGAGTATACTCTCAGAATGTAGACATTCTGAGAAAATTCCACAACAGCAAGTATTCGCTGGAACAGATGCCCCTACAGACCACTGTCTCAGACTGTGAGAAAGTCAATTTCAGTAATTTCAGCCATGTAGGCTTTTGTGTTTTGTTATGGCAGCCCACAGAGGCTTGAAAAAATATTTGAAAGATAGAATTTTAAATCTATATACTTAGCAAACATGTGGATAGGTAAATGAAAGGAGGTTAAGGGATGAATTAGTATAGAAATAGGTAGAATAACTCAACAACTCATTTTGGAAAACTGACTATAGAAGGAGACTCTCCTCAGAGCAATAAAATTCCTAAAAGACACTATTCTTGTCCACCCAAAGACCAAAGTTTTTATCCCTAACTCTCAAGGTAAGCAAATCAAGCTTTATACCAATAGTATGCCTGCCAGAGTCTGAAGCAAGCCAAAGTCGAGGCTTTGAATCAAGTAGAAACAAAACAAAGAATAAAAAAAAACACAAAAAAAACCCAAGCAAAAATCATCTCATAGCATGATCATATATTGTGTATTACACCATAATGTACTTGCTGACAAGAATTTGCACACAAAACTGAAGGCTGTTTTGTCTCCTGCAAAGAGCGTGATCGATTTCCTCGGAGGATAGTTTCTAAATCATCACTGTCTTTCTCGTGATTCTTTTTGAAGGAATTGTTACCAAACATATGCCCTTTGTTTCCAGACATAAGTACGGCGGTTCTCCAAAGCCAGATGCATGCTTCATTTCTGGAACATGCAAAGGTTTGCCGTTCTCTTTACATCTCAAATAATTATTGAATAATAGCTGAAAAAAAAAATGAGATCCTGTAAAACGTAGTCACAGGCTCAAAACTCATTCTGGAGGAAGCCATTAGTCTGACAGCATGCAATGTCCACACAAAATTGGTCTGGCTTTAGGGGGAGCTACCAGTTTAGAACAGGTTTTACTAACTTTTCTTTTAAACAGAAATGACCCTCTGAAGTGGGAAGGTTTGCACATACAGTGTACGTTTCTGCTAGTGTAATATATATGGAGATCTTTAAGTTGGATCTGTTAGCTTCGGAACCTGTGAATCTGTATAATGGGAACTATATGCCCATGTTCTGTGGGAACACACCATCTAATTTCACTTATACCCATTGTCCCTGCAAGGGGTGAAGATTAAAAAGGCTTAACTTGGATTTGAATTCCAGCCTTCCCACTTACTATTGCGGAAATAGGACAGGCTATTGAAACATTTTAAACTGTTTCTTCATCACAAAGTGCTGAGGATACACTATGTAATCCCTCAGCATAGCTGAATTTTAAACATAACTCTGTAAAGCCCTTTGAGTCTCATAGTGAAAACTGTACACATCTTTTGTAAACAAACAAGGACCACTCCACAGATGGAGAAACACCCCATTGGCATTGTTTTTCTGTTGGCACAACATATTTTATTAAGATGAGGTTTTCATCATTTTTTCCATAAAATAAAAGCTAGAAACTACTTAGCTATGACTGATAAACACGTTTAAAATGTTCTTGATTTACAGGTTATGGATTAAAGCTAGAGCATAAATGCTCCCCATCTTGGGTATCTTTTAGAGCACACGGTTCCTTGAATTGTTTATGTTAATAAGAAACTTAAACTGTAAAAACCATCAATCAATTTCTTTCATGCGCTAAGAATGGCAGAGTTTGGGGAATTTTAAAATATAGCATGAAGAGCTAACCTACTACAGATTTTATTTATAAGTTGTGTAAGATCACATTTGGATGGGAAAAGGAATGCAAGCTGAAGGAGACAACAGAAAACCAAATATCCTGGTAGATACTGAGCTGGATAGTAATCGTTATATATTATACATTGTAATTTAGATCTTTCTGAATTAAATTATAACAGAGTAATTTTAATTTATGTTGTTAAGCCCTGAAGACAGAAATCTTTCTCGTATATCTTTTCTCATTATCTAATTATCAAAGTATTTCCTTAAATATTTACTCAGAATAGTATATATTGGAAGTGTGGCGAGAAAGTTTGAGTAGAATAAATGCCTTGAACCCTAAATGTTCTCACAAGAAGGAGAATATTAGAGCTAGAGAATGTTGAACAGAAATGTATTTCTCCTCCCGTGTACATAATGGAAATTCATACCCACCTCATCACTCCCCAAGACCAACTGTCTCCAATAAACATTCTTTCTGATTTTCATCTTTTATTTTTAGTGAAAGACTTGTTCAAGTTATGATAACTCAAGTTTACCATATATAATTATATTAATACAATGTGTTTCCTGATTATATACCAAAAACAAAAGCACAAACATATATGGGGGAGACTTAAGCACGTCCATTTGTATCCCTCTGTCTATCAAGTAAGACAGAATCTGATGATTACTTCAAGTAAAACCATGATACAAAGATGAACATAAAATGGTATTTCCTGGCTAGCATTAAAAATTCTGCCCAGAGTTATTTCATCAGCAAATGAAGGTTAGAATTAATCATGAACATGATTCCCTATAAAGTATTATGGAAAGGAATGAAGGATCTTTTAATTAACTTGTTCTTTGACAATTTAATCCATGTAATTTTGATTACAAGCTTCTCTCCATCATCTCTTACCTCTCTCCCACCCTCTTCTGTCCCCTGAGTCTTCTCTTATCTTAGAGTCATTTGTTTAGATGTTTTTGTTTGTTTGGTTGGTTCTTGTTTTGTTTTTATTTTGTTCGTTTGTTCACTTCCTTGCTTTCTGATCCATTGGGTTTAATCGGGGTCCCTTACGTGGGAACAGCTGCGAATGTACCTATGGAAGCATGAGTAACACAGCAATGTGTACATCACTGAAAGCAATGACTTCCTTACCTCTAGTGACACTCTGCTGCCGTTCATAACCCTGCACAGGGCAGGGACCTAGATCCCCTCTTCTATCTATGACCGAATGTTTGCAGGCTCAGTCTTGTGAAGGCTGTAACCGTACCTGATGCAAATTTGAGTATTCAGTCACATCATACTCACAGACCAGCATTTACTAGCTATACTCCTGATCATTTTGCCCTCTATTCTTTCTGGGTCCTTTCCCAAGGTTCACCCTGAGTCGTGGAGGGGGCTGTAAGGGTGTCCCGTAGAGCATACAACACTTAGTTGTTCTCTGTAACTCAGACCACCATGAACCTTTGCATTAATGACATTCGCTGCAAAGTTCCTTTGATCAAGGCCGAGGACAACACTAGTTTACAGTTATAAAAATAGATATTTAGAAAGCAGTTTAACCACGTGTCCACTTAATAAAACAGACGTATTCAGTTCATCCCTTGCTTATATGATTTCTGAAGCCAGGGGCCCGTGGCCAGGTCCAGAGTAACAGACATGAACATGTTCCTAGAAAGAACGCTCCCGATCCAATCAGCAATCAAGAGGTTATTCTCACAGCAGTCACCTGACTATTGTGTTAGTAAGCCCCTCTGGCTTAGCAAATTGCTGTTGTAGTACGCAGTGTCTAAGGCTGGGGAAGACCTTACTGTCTTTCCCTCCAAACTGCCTGTGTAGCAACTTCCAGCCTTATGAAGGCTAACCAGAAAGGAGGGGACTTTCAGCTCAGGTACAGAATGTTTCTCTTTCTTCTGCAGTAGGGCCTTACCAACTAGTTCGAGCAAGGAGCCAACAGAAATGACCATAATCTGTATGCTTTGCGGGAATCTCTGCACCTGATTGGCCAACTCCTTCTGGAGATGCGCTCGACACCTGCCACTAGGCTTTGCCATCCAATAGCTCATGACTCCTCAAGTTAGCATTATCTACTCATTTACTGGGTATCTGTTACAGTGTTATTTATTAAATTTTATGATTTTCAATGATGTTATGAAGTGGTGAGTTTCTGTATGTTTCCTGATTTGCCTAACCCTATCTGTACACCTTATTTTCTCCTCCACCCTCTCATTTCATACAGCATGTGTTCCACCCCCAATATTCTTTATTACGTTCAAATTTCAGCAAATTAAGAAAAATGAAAACATATATCATACATTTGAAAATATCAACTTGGATATCTGTTTTCTAAATAGAACTCATAAAATATTATTTTTATATATGTTAGTTTTAACCTTTTCAATTACATGGTGGACTTAGGACACTGGGTTTATTTTTTTGGATTAACTATTCTGTAATAATGCCTTGGCATTTCTATAGCTATATTGAGTTTATGCACTAATTAACTCTGATACCAAATTTAGTTGATGACTTCCGAGTTTTCTAGGGCTTCCAAAACAAAGTAACAGGAACAAGGTATATTAAAGCAGCAGTGTATTCTATTTTTTTGAGGGTTGACTGCTCAAATTAAGGTGAAAGTAAGCAGTGTTTTCTGAGAATGTTTTAGGTAATACTATGTTCTCAATTTTTCTTCTCACTTCTGCTGAAAGACATTAAGACTCGGTGTTACTGAGATTTGAAACGTATCATTCCAATCTCTCTCTTTTTATCTATGTTCTATGTCTTTTTTTTTTTTTTTTGATTTTTGAGACAGGGTTTCTCTGTAGTTTTTGGTGCCTGTCCTGGAACTAGCTCTTGTAGGCCAGGCTGGCCTCGAACTCACTGGCCTCCCGAGTGCTGGGATTAAAGGCATGCGCCACCACTGCCCGCCCTTGTTCTATGTCTTTTTATATTTAACTTTTTCATACTATATATTCTGAGCGTGATTTTTTCCCATTTCCTAACTACTCCTGGATCCCATCTATCAATCCAGTTTTTGTTCTTCCCACTCCATCTCTTTATATTTCAAAAAAAGGTAAAACACCAAAGACCTAAAACAAGAAAAAAGAAAATCAAAACTAAAGAATGAAATTTCTTATAAGAAGAAAGGACACATTGGACTAAATTCCTACATTATTCCAACATGATTTCAGGCTAACTGACTTAAGTATACAAAATAAAATGTCTTTGGAGGGACAGAATTCAACCTACATATTATATATGCCATCTTAGTCAAATGTTGCATTGGAAGGGGAGTTTAAAATAATATCGAGACATGACTGGTGGCCTCAGATATATAAAAATTTTTTGAGCACTTTAAAAAGGCAAAGTTTGTAGAACTTGTAAAACTAGGTGACAGCCAATGTCCAAAGAAAACAATAGTGTATTCAAGTTAAAATAAAGCTTTGAATATGTATGCATTGAATGTCAAAATTAGGTAAGCAATTATCTCTAGAACTTGGTAGGATATCAAAGAAATAGTTCTAAAATCTGGGATGACTAGATTTTGTTTATCCAGATGTTACAAAAGAAAAAACATTGCAGAAAGTTGCAAACGAGAGAGAGGGGGGCACTAAGATCACCTATATACCATCTACATCTACACATGAGCTCAAGATCTACAAGAAGGAAAAAAAATAAATAAACAAAAAACATGCAAATGATTAGTTTTCATTTTTTGTTATTCCCATCAAACAATATTTTGATACCTGGTGATTGGATGAATAAATTGGATAAATATCTCTAATAAGTGAGAAATTAGCACCTCTCAACCTTGAAAACATATACTCAAAGTACTATACCATCAACAAAATGCTTTTTTTTCCTAAAGAGAAGATATTTCTGATCCTTATTGTAACCTATAGGTTCAAAGATGTTATACAGAAATGCTGTGCCTTCATAAACCACTTCTTGCATTCAGGGCATATAGAGGCCCCTGTCATGCTTGTAATTAAAAATATTATCAGCATTCATGTCAAGATATTGGACAATAGTGTTGGAAGCACTTCATAGGAATTATACGTTCTATTTATGAAAAGAAAAAAATGAACTTTTTGAATAGGGTAGCAAAATTACTTGTAAGATACAGATAAAAAGTATCAGAAAAATGACAGACCACTGCTTTTCATGAATGTAGATGCAAGCATCTCCAGTCAAATATAGCAAATCATTTCAAAAATTTGCAGAGATACTCATACATCATGATTATGTAATTTTTCCTGGTACACAAATTTTTATAATCTATTTTATAACCTATTTTATATAATCTATTATACCTATATGATACCTATATTATAGGTATTATAAACTATATGTCTACTCTAGACAAGTCTAGTTGTCACAATTACACCAATAGATGGTGTGGTGGTTTGAATGTGTTTGAATGTTTAGCTCATGTAGAGTGGTACTATTAGGAGGTGCATCCTTGTTGGAGTAGGTGTGGCCTTGTTGGAGGAAGGGTACCAGTGTGAATCAGGCTATGAGGTCTAATATATGCTCAGGCCACACCCATTTTGACAGTCTTCATTTCTGCTCCCTGTGGATCAAGATATAGAACCCTCAGCTCCTTCTCCAGCACCACGTCTGCCTGCACACTGCTATGACCCACCGTGATGATAGTGAATTAAATCTCTGAAACTGTAAGCCATGCCAATTAAATGTTTTCCTTTATAATATTTGCCATGATCGTGGCGTCTCTTCAAAGCAACCCTAACTAAGACAGACAAAGAAAAATATTTGATAAAATCAGGCCCTGCTTCATGATGAATATTCTAAACAAAGTAGGACTAGAGAAATTTCATGACCTGAGGAATATATCTAATAAACAAAAAATTTTCAAACTAATATTTTACTTAATGGCTTAAGGATGTAACTTCTCATCTTAGTTTTGACATTACAGTAGAAATCCTAGTTAACACAAGGAAGAATGAATATAAAATTGTTTTTGTCTGTGTGAGACATTTTTATATTTGGATATTTTATATATTTTTTTATATTTATATATTATTATATAATATTTTCATACATTATATATGTATGAAAGAGTAAATTAAGAGTCCAAGAGTTGGAATGTATTATAAAAAGCTTGCCAGATATTAGTATAATATTCTGAAGTTTATTTTTTAATAACCCACAATGAGTAAGTAGAATTTGAAATCATAAAAATAATATTATTCACATAAAAATTCAAGGAAATGAAACATTAGGTATAAAGATAACTAAAAAGGTCCAATGTCTGTATGAAGAAAATTTAAAATTTCAAATGAAGAAAATAAAAAGAACTGCATGAAGAAGTATTTCATGTTCACAGGGAGAAGACTTAATATTCTTAGCATATCAGTTTGTTTACAACTTGCTCCAAAGAATCAATACAACCCAATGAAAACTTGACATATTTGCTTTAGGGATACTGACAAGCAATTTGGAAGAGTCAAAGACTCTGAATGAAACACTGAAGGATATGAACAAAATCTTTATGACAATACAGCAGGCTCTGGTGGCTCATGCCTCTAATTCCATCACATTGGAGACCCAACTAGGAGGATTTCCATAAATTTGAAGCTGGTTTAGTCTACAAAGCTATTGTGTGAAGTGTTGGCTCAAAAAAAAAATAAATCCATAGTAGTTAAGATGGTGTCATATTATGAAAGAACAGAGAAATAAATAGCACAAATCCAAAGTACTCAGCAAAGACAGTATCTACAGTAAGTAGCGTTGGAGCGAGGCCGGGCGAAGACCTCATGCTCTTTAGAGCCTTTATTCCATGTGATTTAACATCTAAATGTAAAACTCCTAGGAAATGTAGAAAAATTCAGGGGTACTGTTAGTACCAATTTTAAAGGTACAGCACGGACATAGGACATAAGGAAGTGCTGACCAGCCAAGCTTTACCAAAAGTCATTAGTTTTGCTTCTCAAAGGTGATGTCCAAAAAGTTCAAGAAGAGCTACAGGGTGAGAGATAATATTTGTAAGAGACCTGCCTGCTTTAAGACTATTTTCCAAAGTATCCTAAAACTGCAAAAGATAGTTGAACAAGGCATGAATGACAACAGAAATGAAAATCTTGAGCAGATATTTTTTTTTGCTTAAAATTATTTTTTTTACTATTTTTCTTTTTTTAATTAATTAATTTATTTATTGAAAGTCTCCACCTCCTCCCCGCCTCCTCTTCCCCTCCCCCTTCCCACCTCCCCCTCCCTCTCTAGCCCTAAGAGCAGTCAGGTTTCCATGCCCCATGGGAAGTCCAAAGTCTTCCCCCCTCCATCCAGGTCTATAAAGGTAAGCATCTAAACAAACCAGGCTCCCACAAAGTCAGTCCATGCAGTAGAATCGAAACCCTTCGTGATCCTAGAGAAGCTAAATAAGAAGATGAACCTAAAGAAAATCATATAGTTATCCTTTTGGATATTGGAAGTAGACAAGATTGCCAGGCAAAACTTGGGTGCATGGGGGCGGGGGGTGGGGGTGGATGTAAGGGGAGATGGGTAGAAAGAGGGGAGAAGGGGAGGATTGGGGATAGCTTGGGGGAATGGGATGGGTGGGATGAAGGAAGGGTAGGAGATATGGTAGCAGGGAAGTAAATATCTTAATTAAGGGAGCCATTTTAGGGTTTGCAAGAGACTTGATGCTAGAGGGGTTCCCAGGTCCAAGGAGAGGTCCCCAGATTGTTCCTTTGGTAGCCACACTGATGAATATCTTGCATATCACCATAGAACTTTCATCTGGCGATGAATGGAGATAGAGGCAGAGACCTACATTGAGCAGATATTTTATTAACAATTTGTAGGTGGAAGTAAGCATAAAACAGTCTTTCCAACAGTGTGATCACACAAACTTAAATATTAAGACTATAATGAAAGACTAATAGATATACATTTAAATGGTGAGAATAGAAACACTGGCACCCCCAAATGTTGGCAAAGCTGTGGGACCTCAGGCTCTTGTGGTCCTTACGAGTGATGAAAGCTGTGTGTCTACTCTAGAAAAGTTCAACGTTTTCGAATGAAATAAGAATTTTCAGTAGCACCACCTGGAAGGAATGCTCAATAACATTTAGTTTAGTTAACTGGAATTGCTTGGCCACCTCAAAGCTGGTGTTCTGATGTCTACAGCATATCTGTTTATAACGGCTCAATTTAGAATCAAGTGGGATGCTCTTTAGTAGGTGAATGGATGGCACTTATTTGAAAAATCATGTTTTAGAAAAGATGCAAGAGGTACATACTATTGCAATTTTATTTTAAGGGCTAAAATCTAAGGAACTGATTCTTGAAAATCCAAGATGACTTTATTAAAATGAAGGGGACTGTATTCTGAAAATAAAGAAACAATCTGAAGCTTACTTTTGGAAAGCTAAGGGGACCTGGGACAGACTGGGACAAGGGACTGCTCAAGAATCCCCAGTAGTGTTACTATTTTTACTTTGGTTTGATCCTTGGAAGTCTGCCAGACCAAAACAAAGCAAGTTCCAGGTTATGATTAGCAGACACTCTTGCGTTGGCTGCAATGCCACTCCGCTGTCTGTCAACATCCATACCATCTTGTACTAGGGCAGCGTGGCAGACATATAACTGCACTTGCCATGGAAACCAAGATTCCTCCTGAGACTCTGAACACTGGGATGACAGCAACATTGGATGGTCTACCCACATGAGAACTTTTCAGAGTCTTCTCTTTCTTCTTTGGCCAAAACAGGAAAATGCAGAAACAAACACTGAAGGGGACTGCTTTTTATTTCTGTCATTTTTTACACTGTAAATGAGCTTAATTCCATTTCAATGTTGCTGTTGTTTAATATAAACTACTCTGCTTGTCATTTTTCCAGCCCAGCAAATCACCAGAGCAACAACAAAAAGAAGGGTAGAAACGATATTAATTTGTTGTTGTTGTTGTTGCTATTGGCTCAGAAATGGTTAGAGTGAGTTTAAAAGAAAAAAAAGACAAGAAATCAGGTCTGTGCCCACCCGGAGCAAAAGCCTTCTTGAGTAGTGAAAGCCCAGACTGAGGCTAGAGGGAGTGTGTTCCTAGACCACGGAGATAACATGAAAACGGCCCCTGGGTGTCCTCTGAGACTGAGGATGTACACTCAGAGTCCAAAAACTCAAGAACATATGTTTTACAAGGGAGAAAGCCAACATACAAACTTTCCTGTAAGTACTACAAATACCATATGGGAAACTGATCCCATAAACTAAGAAGAAAAACATAATAAAGGAATGAGTCTTGAATCCCACTGGGCCAGTTAAGGAATATATTCCAGTCTTTTATCCCAACTTCCAAAAAGTATGACTGAATTGAAGTGGGGGATCTGACAAGTGTTTCAAGGACCTTCTCTAACTTTTCTTGCAAATCTTACACAACTTCCTACATTGTCTTGTTACTTGCAAAAAAGAAAATTGAGGAGAGAGAGAAAGAGAGGGAGAGAAAGGGGGAGACCGAGAAACAGCAACAGAGAAAGGCAGAGACAGAGAAAAAGCTAAGGCATACATTATTAGATTTTTGTATTATATAAAATGATAATTTGTGTTTTCTTTTTCAAGTAAGGCTGTTAGATGGTAGAAAATTTAAGTTGCAGATGGCCTCAAAGAGAGCATTGTTTCTGTTTGGAGAATTATTCCCTTGCAGATTAACTTTCCTTTCTTTAGCTAATTATTTTGTGTGTGCCTACCTGCCTGAGCATGGCACATGCCATCAGTTCTGTGTGGAGGTCGGAGGAACAATTTTGGGAGCTGGTTCTCTCCTACCATGTGGTTCTTGGGTTTGATCTCAGATGTTCAGACTTAGTGGCAAGAACTCTTATCACCGAACTGTCTCTTTGGCCACATAGTTTGGAGTTATTAAAGAAAACTGGATATCAGTGATTTTATCATAAACTACAAGAAAAATGAACACATATGAAAGTAACCTATGTTTCTTTTCTTTCTTTTTTTTTTTTTTTTGGTTTTTCAAGGCAGAGTTTCTCTGTGTAGCCCTAGATGGAACTAGCTCTCACAGACTAGGCTAGCCTTAAACTCCGAGAGATCTACCTACCTCTGTCTCCCAAGTGCTGGGATTAAAGGTGTGCATCACCACCATCCAACTTTGTTTCTCATTCTTATTTCCAGCTTATGGACTACTTATAGTTTAATCAAATCTTGAATTATTCATGTTTTAATACTTAAAATATTACTTCATTCAGTTCAAGTATATTTATTTTTCTTTTCCTTTTCTGAAAATTTTACCATTTCTTAGAAGACCATTTGTGGTTTACAATTTTGTGTACTTACTGTTTTCAGGTCTCCCTTTTTTTATAATGGAAAAATAACTATCTGGGTGAGAAAACTACTCCTATATAGAAAGTTTTATTTCTGCTCCTTAACTTTGTGAATATCATGCATTGTGCATCACAATTTATACTATACTTCTCATTAAGGTTCCCAAACCATAAGACTAGGACAGATAGGAAGTCAGAGAAGAAAAGAGCTATGTTCTCTTGAGCAGAAGTTAACAAGACCTTGCTGAAACTGTGCTTCACACTTTATCTATCCCTGAAGACTCAAGACCGTGGAGGGAAAGCTTGCGTTAGTACCTCTGTCCTGTTTAGTACCACGATCAAAGCTAAGAAACCTGGAGCTCTCATGCCCAGCTACAGTATGAGATGAGCCCCTGGTCCTTCTTCCTAACCTGAGTGGGTTGAATAATGTCACCCTCACGGCTGGATATTTCTTATGCATAATCTCAGGACTCATCTGTTGAACTCTCCACAGACCTTCACTGACACGCCCAGAAATGTCTTCTTGGGTACCTGAAAACTCTTCACAATTTTCCCAAGGTGACTGGATTACTTTATACCCATCTATGAAGTGCAAGAAATTCAATCTCATTCCTTCACCATTTGCTGCTATCACGATTTTATTCTAACCACTGGCATTTAGCTTGCATTTCCTCATTGCTTTGTGATCATCATTGACAATTTATAGTGATACTCATTTAAGTAAGAAAATGGCTGACAGTTGTAAATATACCCAACTGTTCTTGTAAATAATATTATTTTGTCATTTTGTTCTTTCTTTTTCTTTCTTTTATTTTTAACTTTTTAACCCATATCCTTATATTTTTGCTTTTAAATAATTTTCTTGTAATTCTATAGTTTATGATTCAATATTATTCTTGTATGTTAGTGGCAATGAAAATGTCTTTACTTTCGCTCAGGTTATTATTGTATTTATTTATTCTATTATCTTATTTAACATGTTACCAGCTATGCTTGTTTTTCCTTTTCTCCATTTTTCTCCTTTTCTGATGACTTTTTTCCTACTTGTCTTGAGTTACACATTACATTTTTCTCAGTGGCTAACAATTACCCAGGAAACAATTAAGAAAGCATGAAGCAAATGGAAGCCAATGCATAAAAATAAACAACATTCAATATAAGGTACAATATTTTTATACTTTATAGACATCAGTCTGACCATATTATATCAATAATCACTTTGGCAACTAAAGTAGAGATTGCACTATTGAATATATAATATTCAGAATCTGATTAAGAATTAAAAAGTAGTAGACCAGCTACAATGGTGCCAAAAGGAATGTCCAAAATAGCGGGGGGTGGGTAAGGCACTTCCTCAAGGCACAGTAAGGGAGGACAATGGGATGGCACTGTGACAAGGCACTGGGAGAAGATGGCACAGCCTCCTTGGATAGAAAACACCTCAGAGGGCGGAGTGTGCCAGTCGTCTGTGCTACATCCGGCCATGATCAATGGGAGAGCAAAGCCTAGCACTCAGGAAAGTGAGCCAGGCAGAATGTAAGTTCAAAGGAAGGGAAAAAGATAAAGAATGCAAATGAAACCGAGCAGAAGAACCAGCCTGTTCTGTAGATTCAGAGGCAGCATGGTAAGACAGCTGGCTTGTCCAGATCCACTCCCTTGAGGCTACTCAAAGTCCTGGGAGCAGCTAGGACATGGACCATACTTGAGCCATCTACTGAGGAGTGCTACCTGGCAGTGAAGAGAAGATTATAGATGACGTTACTGGAAGCGATGCAAAAATAGAAACATTAAAAGTACATTACACTGAATTCTCCTTCTCTCACATACACACACACACACCAAAGCAAAACACTCAACCATATAACACTAAACACAGGAAAAGGTTTCTTGTTGCTTGGTAGTTTGTCGCTAGGACTTTCCTGTGTTAAAGCCCTCAGGAATGTCAGGTAGCAGAGAGGAGTCAGGGAACGAGAATTCCAGATCTCCCTTCACAAAACATAAGAGACAGTCATGAGTAATAATTAAAACCTTAATAAATTTTAGCATTAGCGTCACTATTGAGAACTTTTCCTAACAACTTAAATCTATATAAACTTGAGTCTATTTTCATTTGCCTCTTTAATATACACACTATCAGTATATACTTTAGCTTTGGGCGTTTAATCACACTACGTAGTTTTTTTTTTTTAAATTACTCAAGCTTTTAAATACAAACGAACATGAAATTCCCAATTTCACATAATTTTTGTTTCTATCTTTATTTTTAATTTAATGACCATCTATTTATTGTATGCATTCATCCGAGTGCCTCTGGAGGCGAGAGGACAACTTGGGAGTCTGGTCTTTACTTCTATCGTCTGCAGTTGTCTTTTCTTTACTCTTTGCTCTTTGGGTCTCGCCACTCAGTCCCCAAGTAAACACATGGAGACTTAGTCATTCTTGTGAATGACCAACCTCAGGTTGGCTTGTTTCTAATTAGCTTTGCTAACTTAACTATCCTGTCTACCTTTTGCTTCTGGGCTTTTTATCATCTCTATTATACGCCTTTCATTCCTTATTACTTCATGACTGGTTGTGAGCCTGGGTGGCTGACCCCTGCTGTCCTTCCTCCTGTATTTTTGTCTTCTCCCCTTTTTCTTTTCTGTTATTCTCTCTGATCAGCAGCCCACGTATCTTTCTCTCCTGCCTAGTTATTGGCTGCTCAGCTCTTTATTAGACCGTCAGGCGTTTGAGACAGGCAAAGTAGCACAGCTTCACAGAGTTAAACAAATGCAAGAGAAAAGAATGCAAACACATCTTTACATCATTAAAGACATATTCCACAGCATAAACAAATGTAACACCCCTTAAACTAGCGTTCCATAGCAACCCTGTGTCACCCAGGGATAGAATGCAGGTTGTCGGGATTGAAGATCCGTCCCTTCACCCACTGCGTCACCTTAGTCAGGCCTCTTTTGTTTAACGTATAAATAATGTGTTGAAAAGTGTCTTAGCCACTTATTTGTTGCTGTGATAAGATTGTCTGACATGTACAAGTGAAAAGAGGCAGGCTTTGTTTGGGCTCGTAGTTCTCCACAGTTGAGTCCCTGACGGTGCGGAGTCAGAGGCGGGAGTTGACCACACTGTAGTAAATGTCAAGAAGCAGCAAGCCAAGAATTTAAGATTTCTCACAGATGTGCCTGAAGGCTTTTTTCTTAGAAGATTCTAGATTCCAGCAAGTGGACAATTAACAATTATTAGCTTACCATCTAGGTATGTCTACATAATATGGTTTCCGTGGCAATTTGTTTATATTCCAACATTCCTTATTTCAGAAGTTTACATGTGATAATTTCTCCTCTCTTGAAATAGATACATATATTTTAAAACTCAGGGAGAGCTAGCAAGCCATTTTATTAGAGAACTTTTGTGTTTTTAACTGCTTAAGTGTAAGTTTTTTCGGCTCGGCTTGACAAACCTCTCCACCGACACAATAATCCAAATCAGACCAAATCAAGCCAAATTAGAAAAAGCCCAGGTTTAATGGATGCCAGTGCTCCGGGGTGGCCCTCTGAGAAAACACAGAGTGGTGAAGGAGACCAGGGAAGACCACGTGTTTGTTCTCTGGGGGGCAGTTTAAATAGCCTGTGGGAGTGGTCTTGATCCTCTCTGGGGAGGGGGTCATTGTTTGGCGGGCTTTCTCAGAGGTGGAGTCCGGACTGTGACAACTCTAATGGGAGGGACCTTGGAATGGAACTTTCCACAAAATATTCCAGACTCCTTAGATATATAGATGCCAGGGGGCTGGGACCAAACATTAAGATCATACTCATATAAAAATAGTAAATATTGCTAAGGGTATACATTCTTTTCAACATTACACACCTGTAGCAACAATGGCTATTTTTACCATGTATTTTCTCCTTTCTTCTTCTTTTTAAATTGTTTCATATTTATTTTTTTATATAATTATTTAGCATGTTTTCCCCTACCACAACTCCTTTTAGATACTTCCCTCTTCCTTAACCACTTTATTTGGTATCTGAAATTACCTGGCATGACTGAGAAGGAAATGCAGAGCAGCATGCAACAAACCCACTTAGGAGTTTATAGGGGTGTGTGTACAGGCCTGGTGAGGTCAGTGTGCAGAGAGAAAGAGAGAGAGAGAGAGAGAAAGAGAGAGAGAGAGAGAGAGAAGATGGTATGTCCAGCCTTTAAGGGCTGCCTAGTGTGTGTGCACAGGGGATGATGTTATGTCATATGCAGATGACGGAGCTCAGGCATGCACGCAGGGACTCATGCAGCTGCGTCATACCTAGGTAATGCAACCATGCTGTGCATGGGTCACGCCTGAGGGCTTGTCTGCACATGCGTGGCCCTGGAACCCAGAAGTATCAGCCATATTGTGGCTGAATCATCACAGTATTCCCCCCCCCCACCTCTCAAGAAACAGAAAATACACAACACTTAGACACACACACACATGCACACAGAGGCATACACCGCCTGGGCATGGGGTCTGTCTTGCAGTGTGGTAGATATACCCAGTTTCCTTCACTGAAGAAATTTTCCCTTACCCAGCAGGTGTCAGTTGTAAACAGCTTCTTAGTTAGGGAAGGGACCTTATGACCAATTCCCCTTCAGTGTTGGGGCTGATAATGAAAAGGAAAAAAGGAATACCACCCTTGATGCTGGAATGTAGGTCCTTAGAAATAAACAAGCCAGACCCCATGCTGTAAGGGAGGGAAAGGGGGCCTTTTGTCCTGTGACAGGATGTGAGTCAGAGTATTTACAGCCGGCCATCGGGTCTCCAGCTAAGGAGGAAGAGATAAGAGAAACGGAAGGCCCCTGAGCAATCACCCCTCCTTGGTATTTAGGTGAAAGGTCAAGAATTTGCCACTCAGTGCACACTCTTAGCCTTATTTGAATTGACCAATGGAATGAAGCCCTGTAACCATGCCTCTCACTTCTGTACTCCCATAAAAACCCCTCACCCCAGCCTGGCTGCGCACGAGTCTTCCAACTTTGTTGCCCCAGGTACCTGTGTATCCGAATAAACCTCTTGCTGTTTGCATCCGTAAGAGTGGTTTCGACTGGTCCGTGGGGCACAGGGTCTCTCCCGAAAGGAAGACATCCCTCGGGAGTCTTTCAATAAAATAGACTTCCAAACCCAACTCTAATCAGAAGGGGTATGGAAGGGAAAATCCACGAGGGGGAACATCACAATATGTTCCCAACTTTATGACTGATCCACTTATTATTTCCGTTTTACTTTAAAATTTAGAGTCCAAATCATATTAAGTAAATGGTTCCCAGCTTCCTAAGTTGTCCAAATTTACCATATCTGTATTTAAAAACTTACTACGAGATTTAGTCACTTGTGTTTTTTAGTGCATGTGTATTCATGTTTGCCTATATCGACACACATGTCCTGTATGCCTGGCTTCCCAGTAGTTCAAAAGGATGTTCTTGATTTTCTGGAACCCCAGTTATCCAATAAATCCTATAGGTGCTGGGAACTGAACCCTGGTCCTCAAAAAAAAAACAGTGAAGGCTTTTAACTCCTGAGCCATGTCGCCACCTCCTGCAATTAAAAGCTTGGTGAGCTTCTGGATGTGAAGACAATTGTGGAGGCTGGAAAATGTGGGCCTATTTCCACATGGACGAAAGGTCAGAGAGCTGGAACTTACCTCTATTCCATCAAGGTTAGGTCGTGATTCTACCTCAGACAAAGGTCCCACCTAGATTTAGACCAGAGCTCTGCTTTCTCAAGGTTCATGTCAACAGGTGTGGTTAGTAGCCAGACTTGTCTTTCAAGAACAGAGAAGTAGACATGTTTCTACCTCAAACAAAAGTCTCCAGATCCTACTAAGTTCCACTAAGTTCCAGTTTCCTTAAGGAGATAATTTGGATTCCACCCAGGGAGTGGTTTGCCTACAGAATGTTTTGGTCTAGGGTATGGAGCAAGACTTGTTTAGTTCTAGCAACAGAATGGTTAACTTTGGAGGTAGCCTCCCCCCCATCTTCAATTGGTATGTTAATTTCCTTGTATCATGTTAATGTAGTTTTTTTTTTTTTTGTCTTCTACCTTTTGGGGCCAGGGGTATTTTAAGCAATTGGAAATTAAACACGGGCGGCGAATTCCAGTACTCACTGGAACTCCCTCTCTATACTATCCTATACGTTTCTGCTTTATTTTTATTCATGTCTTCATATTCTTTACTAATATTTTCTAAATTTCCATGCCTCTACCCTGGAAAGAGGTATTTTTGTCAAGGCTGGTCCTCAGCAGACAATGTATTCTATTCCGAGTGAAAGGAAAGTGAAAAATATTGCTAAATTATGATTTATACGTTAAGACTACATTTTATTTATTAGGAACTAAGAAAATTTAAATTGTATGCTTTATTTAATAACCACTTTAGGTAATCATGTAACAAAACAGGGCTTGAAAATGCCTTTCTAGATTACTCGAAGATAATTGCAACTCAATTTATTTCTCTTTAATTGGGAACAGGTTTTAAAGAACTTACCAAATGTACTGGTTGTTTGTTTTTATTTATTGAAATTTAGTCAATAAATACATGTCATAAGATTTCAGAGTGTGTTTGTTCCAGAATTATGGTGATTCTAATCTTTTAGTTGTATGAACAACTAAAGCCATGGTTTTGCTTTCTTGTGTTCTTTGTATTGGTCCAATTTCCATAAAGAATAATAACTTAGTAACAGGAACACGCTATGTTCTAATGTGACAAGAGATCCAGTTACTTGAGAAAATGATGGTCTTTTGCCAAAATTAATTCTGGCAAGCAAGATTGGAATGATATACTAAATTCCAAGCCATAGGAACAGCAAGCACCTCAAAATAAGAAACTGATGATTCAAGATTGGCAGAGCCCCCTTTGCTTAATTTAAAAGAGAGCTTAAAATCTGGCCATAATGTTGGCACACTAAGAATCCCTTTTTCCAAAATGTTCCCAGAGCTTCAAACTGTAATGGGAATATCAAAATGACTGTAGGGAACTGCAGTCCCGGCAGGCTATTTAGAGATGAGCTCTGAGTCCACTAATAAATGTGAGCCATGTATGACAGTAACAATTGTAAAAAGCATTTAGGTTATTTATTTCTGAAAAATATTTGCTTGGCTTTGTATATTTTTAAAATGACATATTTATTTTTTTACACTTGTTAATCATTTTTATGCTTGTTTTTAACTATGCTAAGAACATAGATTAATTTTTAAAGATAACCACAATCCTTCCAAATACGTTCAAATCAATTTATTGATTCCTGTTCCTACCATTTTACTCTTCTCTTAGTAACTTGGATTATTCTGGTTATCAGTTCATAAATTGAAATTGTAAACCTTAATAAAGGCAATGGTGCTCCTTAGCACCGTTAGAGGGCTTTTAGGCATGAGCTCTTGAAAATTAAGTAGCACTGTTTCCTATGTGTTGTTCAGAAGGAGCAATTGCTGGCTCTAACCAGTAGCGTCAGCTGTCCAGTGTATGTGTCTTATTTCACAAGCTTCTAACTCGAGGAAAAGAGAAAAGTGAATGAGTAAATCCGTAGAAAATATGTGTTGAAATAAAGATTTTGTGAAGAGGTACATTGGATAAAAATTACAGAGGTGAGGAATCCTGTGGACATCAGCTTTGAGGATTTAAATGATCATTATTCTGCAATCATAGAGTCTGAGTCAGTATAAGTATCTGTGTGTGTGTGTGTGTGTGTGTGTGTGTGTATGCATGTGTGTATGTGTGTGTGTGTGTGTGCATGTATAATGTATTTCTATAGTTCACTGGAAATTATCTAGGTCAACAGTATACACAATAAAAGTTAGAGAACGGACTAATTATACATGGTGATATTTGTGAAATATGAGTTAATCTAAGAAAATATCCTCCTGTTGTAGAATGTGAATGATGAGCCTCCTGTATGCACACCACCACACATAGAAACTCAGATTTACTCCACCTTTCGGGGTCCTCTCATTCACCTCAACTGTGTAGACAAGGATTCTCCCCAGGAGCATCTCAGCTATTCCATCATAGCAGGTAAAGTGTGTGCATTCGAATTGACTACCTCCATGCTGCTACATGAGAGTCTCTCGTCAGACGCTTTGTAACTGCCGAGGACATACCATAAAATATAGTTTAAACAGAAACGTAAGCAAGCAAATGAAAATGAGCTTTCATAATACAGTCCCCTCTGTTTTCTTTTTTTTATAAAAGTTTATTAATTTATAAAAGTTTCCATTTCTGCCCCTCTTCCCAGCACCTTCCCACTCCCCCCACTCCCTCTCCTCCTCCCTCTCCATCCCTAAGAGCAGTCAGGGCTTCCTGCCCTGTGGGAAGTTCAAGTTCCTCCCCCCTCCCTCCAGGTCCAGGAAGGTGAGCATCCAAACAGACTGGATCCCAGAGATCCAGTATATGCAGAGGAAACAAGTCCCAGTGTCATTGTCAATGGCTTTTCAGAAAGACTCCGGGCCAGCCACATTCAGAGAATCCGGCCACATTCAGAAAATCTGGTTGGATCACATGCTCGTTCAGTCCCAGTCCAACTGGCCTTGATTAGATCAGTCCCCTTGTATCAGTGGGTAATCGCACCCCTCGCGGTCCTGAGATCCTTTTTCATGTTCTTCCTCCTTCTGCTCCTCATATCCCCTCTGTTTTCTTAACTCATCGTTCTTAGGAAACACGAATAATCAGTTCACGCTTTGGAGGAAAGGGGCCGAGTCTCCATTTCTGGCCACGGGGCAGGATTTCCGGTATGATCTCTTTCAAGGAGCTCAAGATGCAGTGACATTCCAGCTGCTTATTGAAGTCACTGATGAACTGGGTGAGAGTGCAGCGAGTCAGCTGACGGCCACTGCTACGGTCATCATTCATGTGCTTCCCTGGACCACAGCACAGCCAGCTTCTTCCAGAAACACGGCTCCAACTACAGTGAGTGACCGTGGTGACCTGTAATTCTGAAGGCCTTTGAATTAGTCAAAATGGGAAGTTCTTGAGCACAGTCACAGGAGTTATTCTTTTGTTTTGTCACTGAAAGACTTGAACCAAAATATTTACATCAATACACTTGCATTTTCATCCTCACAGTAGAGGCACTGTACAGTATTGCACAGTATTGCACTGTACAGTATTGCACAGTATTGCACTGTACAGTATTGCACAGTATTGCACTGTACAGTATTGCACAGTAGAGGCACAGTAGAGTATTGCAGCTGTTAGCCATCTGTGTTGAAGTGAGACAAATACATTAAACATGATCATTTTTGTAGTCTTTGCTGTTTAGAACTCCTAGGAGTTAGGTCAATCTTTTTTTTAAAGATTTATTTAATTATTTAGTGTGCATTGCAGCTCTGTCGACATGTATGTGTGTATGAGGGTGTCCGGTCCCCTGGAACTCACATTACAGACAGCTGTAAACTGCCATGTGAGTGCTGGGAATTGAACCCTGGTCCTTTTGAAGAGTAGCCCATGCTCTTAACCACTGAGCCATCTCTCCAGCCACTGTTTTGTTTATTCATATCATAGTGTGTCTTTTCTGTTTAAATCAGTATTCTGGAATAATTTGTTGTGGTAAAAGTGTCATTTTATGCGTAGAAAAGGCATTAGGCAGCTTTCTCTTTTAAGAAGACTTGTTGGTGAAGCTTGTAATATGCATTTTGAAGAAGCACAAGCATCAGTCCTCAACACATTGAAGTTAGTAATTTTAATATAGTTTGTAAAAACTACACACTGTCAAATTATGGTGCACCCGTTTCAATAGTGGAGGCTGAAAATAAAGTAAGTTTTCCTGGGAAGTCTTTAGTTCTCTATTGTAGAGGAAAATAAAAATGCAGTTCTTTTTTAAAAAAAAATATAATTCATATTTCCACATAAAGAAGAAAAAACTTTTCAAGAAATAGGCACCAATTGACCCAGGAAGAATACAATAAATCCCAAGGCAGTGATGGTATGAGCTATTTTCTCTTCCAGGACTAGAGGGTTGAGCATGCAGCTTAGTGAGAAAGAAGATCATGCTTGGCATATATGTAAACTATTGGAACATGGGAGGTCTTGAAGCTAAGAGTGTTGGGATTAGAAAAGACCTGAAATTGCAACCACATCACAGCAGAGAAGATAAATCCAATTGTGTTTGGTAGACTTTAATAATAGTCAAAGAAAAAAGGTCAATGTGGTAGAGTTGATTTTTGTATGACTTCAGACAAGTCAAGTTACAACAGACAAGCCCCGTCGCATATCTCTGACCTTACTAACATTGTCTTTGATACTGTCTATGTAACAATACTAACCCAAAGAGACACACTTGAAAGAAAATAGTCATTTGTTGAATGAGTTTAGAAAATATTTCTTGATTTCATAATTAACTTTTGTGTTAGCTATAGAAAAACATAGTAATCCAAATTTTGCTATTCTAAATTTAAAGAAAATAAATGAAATTTGGATGGAACAGTACTGACTGTTCTCCCAAGTGTTTAATGAAGCGAGGTGCATTATTATAAAGTATTAGTATTTAAGAGCTTGAGTTTTCTTCCTATGCAACCTTCAGAACTGAACTGTTTTTACTCATTGATTGAAGCTCTGTCTTCCAATTTATGAACTCTAGTCATACATTTTATTCAGTTAAACTCCATCATTTATTACTTTAAATATGAATATTCCTCTAGTCATCAGCTATTAGTTTTTAGTCTCTCTTCTCACTCCGGGATGTGTGTTCATAGAATTTCCACAAATATGCTGTGATTTTATAAGTCAGACAAACATTACCAAAAGCCTATCTTGTTTGTAATGCGGTCAGACGTTAGAGTAACATTCAAAGGGTTAAAATGTATTGTTTCTCCTTCTGGGATCAATGTGAACCTCATCTCTTTGTTCTGAATCATTCTATTCTAATGGATCCTGCTCTTCTCTGAGAGATTATTTTAGCCTACATTGCTATTGGGGATAAATACATCCATCCAAACTTATTTTTATATCCACATTTCTGCCACTCAAGAGGCTAAAAGCAACATCTAGCAAAGCAGAAGCCATTATAGTAAAATGTATTAGATAAAATAAAGATGTTCTACATGAAAACGTACAAGAATTTTTTTTTTTGTAGTAGAGCTAAGTGGTATTGTAATCTATACACTTCCCTTGGCGATACACATTAGGTTTTCTAAGAGAGGTAGGGCAATTAAAGCTGTCTGGAAGTGATTACCAACTGTAAACTACGAAGTCATTTCCACTAAGTAAGTGTTTTCTGCGCAAGCCATATCAGTGTTAATGTTTGTATGTGCACTTACATAATACACAGATCCCCACGGTGAGATATATGTACTTCTTTTTTGCAGAAAAATTTCACCAAACCAGACATAACCTTACAAGTTCTGTAGTCCAACTTGTTTATTGTAGAGGAAGAAAATAAACTCTGCTCTAACAATTCTACTTCATATGCTAGCTTGAGAGTGGGTAGGCACATATGCAAAAGCAACTACATATTATAAAATAGTTTTAAAAATAGAATATTTCTAAAGTTTTGTTCAAAGGATCACCAGCTAGCTGCTATGTAATTTAAAGATATTATAAAATTATCAGATAAAATTCACCCGTACCTTTAGCTGTTTGCTTATTTACTTCTTCAGCAGACTTTGGAGTAGCAGTTAGTATACAACGTTGAATATGTTAAAGGAAAATAGATAGCAACAAATGTGACTAGAATTGGCTTCAATAACAGCATTGTGTTCAGCATTGTAACAGACTCCCATGGAAGCATTTTGAAACATGTGCCAAGGTAAGGAATATTGACTTTATTTTCCATTAGGGAGGGTCTGCAGAGAGATGAGGAGATACTTGTGCCAGACACAATGTTTCTATGTTTGGTAGGGAATAATAAGGGTGCATAAAATACTAAGTGAATATTGGCAGATTGTGGAGGAAATGCCCACAATAGCGATTAGTCATTTATAGTGATGAACTAGGTACAGGAGCCTGGAAGATAAGACCTTTGTCTTTTCTTTGCATTGCTGCATCAAAAACATATTTATGAAACAGTTTCTCATGCATTTTTATAGAAACAGGTCAAAAAATATGAATATAATATGTCATCAGAAAGAGGATTTCTCTATATAGTAATAAGCTATATCTTTATTATTATTATTATTATTATTATTATTATTATAAAGCCGATCTTCTTACTTAGTGTGTTGAATTAGATATGAAAACTTAAAAACATTTCTAAGGTCAAAGTACATTGCCAGAATTTTATCTGCTCCTAAAATACAACTCCAAACACAAGTTATAAAAATAGAACTTTCTTAAAACCAGATTGCTAACAATGTCTGCCTGTGAGTTTTAGAGAAATGAAGTTCGGATGATAAGAAGCTTAAAGGAATTAAATTGTATTGAATTATGTTATAAGTACTATAGAGTGCATCTTTAATCTGAAACTCATTGTAAATGCAGAGAGAGATCGACAAATGTTTCTTGTATCTATTGGAAAAAAAGATAGAGGGTATCTCAGGATTTCAGTGTATGAGGACATTCCACAGACTTCTGCATATTTTACAGTGCCAAGCATGGTACAAGTATGGCCAAAGAACCAATGCTATCTGTTAAAAGAAAAGTATGTGGCTCTTTTTCGTTGAGAAAGGTGGTGGTTCATGAACTGTTGACGAATCAGATGAAATCTTTGCTCCCTTTATACAGAAAAGATGCCTGCATATGCATAATTTTATATTTCAGAGACTTGTAAAAGATCATCCTTGGCACCCAGATTAAAAATCCCTGAATGAAAGCAGCATCACAGCATTCTCTGCCTGTGAATTTGTGAAAAATAATTTTCAAGGAACAAATATATGTCTCTTGGTACAAAGTAAACAAAGAAGACAGGCTACAGAGCCCCTGAGAACACTGTAAAACACTCCTTAAAGGTGGTAACACTTGTCAAGATAGACATTAGAATAAGTAACACGATTCCAGAAGGGAAGAAAGCAAGATCGAATGGCTCCAACTACAGAGCAAGCTAGATAAAAGGCTAGTAGCAAAGGAGCCAAACATGGACCGATGAAAATAAACAGAACCATTGTAAAGGTACCATGATCACCCCTAACCTCACTCAGACACTTTTGCGAGAAGGTATAGATGGGAGACACTAAGTCATCTTTCAAGAAGTGAATAAAATTCTTCAGTTTAAATGTATGTTGTCTAAAGAGACAATGAGGTAACCGGCTAGACACTATTTCCTGCAAATACAATTCCCCAAAGGAATCATGAATCAAAATTCCAGAGACTGTGTGCAGCAAATTGAGACCATAATAAAAATTCCAGGACTAATGTCTATTTTGACAGAAGGGATGATGGTAGAGACTTTAAATCATCCTCATTTGTAACTATAATCTTTATTCTTCTTTCGTAGAAGAGAGAAAGTCTGTGCATGACTGTCCGGTCTTGTCATCAGCTCTGGTTAGCACATCCCCACTTCCTGGTGCACATCAGTATAATGAAAAGGCTTTTATCATATCAGGGAAAAAATGAGAAAAGACATTAGTGTACAAAGTGGCAAAAACTCGGAATCTTTTCGCCCTTTACTGAATCTAAGCTTTCAAAATGAATACTGAGGCTTTCCTGGACACATGTAGCTCTGTGTTCTGCTTCCCTGCAGTGCTTACCTGCCCACTATGTTTCCAAGACTGATTCTCTATCACCAGAAAAGCAATTCTTATTAATATGGACCCCATAAACCAATTGCAATTAATGTCCTTCTCCTGATATGTTTCTGGTATAAGCTGAAATTATTAAACTCATCAGGGTGGAGAAGCTTTTACAGCAGCAGTAGACAAATGCTGCCTCTTAGGATTTTGCTTTTTTGATTTTTTTTTTAGAGTAGCTTTTATCAGCCTGCTCTCAAACCCACCCATTGTATTCTCTTTTTGTTGTTTGTTTGTTTGTTTTGTTTTTGTTTTTCAAAGCAGGGTTTCTCTGTGTTGCCCTAGCTGTCCTGGAACTTGCTCTGTAGTTGAGGCTAGCCTAGAACCCACAGAGATCCGCTGTGGGATAACCCTTCTGTACTCTGTGAATATCTAGTCCTCTCATTGGTTAATAAAGAAACTGCTTTGGCCAATAGTAAGACAAAATAAGATCAGGTGGGAAAATCAAACTGAATATTCAGAGAGGAGAAGGGCGAGTCTTGGGGAGACACCATGCAGCTGCCAAAGAAGAAAGATGCCAGTAATCTGGTAATGTCATGGCACATGGCAATACAAAGATTAAAAAAAATGGGTTAATTTTAATGTAAGAACTAGTTAGTAATAAGCCTGAACTGTAGGCCAAACAGTTTGTAATTAATATTAATTCTCGTTGAGGACCAGCCTTGACAAAATCACTTCTTACCAGGGTAGAGCCATCGAAATTTTAGAAATATAAGTAAAGAATATGAAGATGCATAAAAGTAATAAGACAGAAAACATAGAATAATACCGGGATGGTCATCCAGTGAAATCCCGAAGTCACCCATGATTATTGTTCTGTATGCAGAGAGAAGGTAACAAAAGACTTTATTAACATGATACAAAGGATAACTCACACAGTCAATTGCTTTTTCACTCTGAGACATCAAATCATTAGCATTCTGTTGTCTAGGTAGCAAAGCTGATCCAGCTCACACATCCTTAAGGCTCCCCTTCCCCAGGTAACTCGTGGTTACAAAAGAAGGAGCAGAAGTATATTTTCATATCCTGACCACCTGTCAGGTGGGATGGACCTACTTGAATGAGCTATTTTAAAGTTAAAAGAACCAAGCAATCACATCCTGACTTGGGACATGCAACTATGCTTGTCGATCATTTGAGTAACCACCAAACTCTCTGACAATAAGACAAGGTGAAGATGGGCCTACATTTCTTGGCCTCCACAAATTCTCTGACTGATTCTTTAGAAGTGGCTGCAATACCGGGCAGGGCAGAGAATCCTCCATTTACAGAGATCAGCCTGCCTCTGCCTCCCAAGTGCTGGGATTAGAAGTGTAAGCCTGGCTTATTCTTTAGGGAACTAAACCATAAAAAAGCATTTCAAAATACGTGGGATTCACACTTATATATAGCCAAAAAAGTACCAAAAAAAAAGACACCAAAATAGATGAGAGTGTGTATTTTACATTCTTAGTTCTTCTTTTCAACAATAATGCATCACTAAGGCCAATTTTGATGGACCGTGTATGCAGAGAAGCCACTGATGATGTCACTCTAATCATTTTTCCTTTATGGCTTTTGGTTAGGTTATTAAACCAAATTATTGATTGTTAATACAGATTCTCAGGTACGTCACTGACATTAACCCCATAGATAGCCGAATCTTGCCTTCTGCTCACCGTCTTCCTCCTTCTACTTCGGGAACAGACAAGCGCCACTTTACCCTGCCTTCTTTAAAACTTTGGTAACAGGATCTTACTAAATGGCACAGGCACACTGATAATGCCCTTGCCTCTGAAGATGGAGTACTGAAATTACAAATGGGTCTCAAGGGTAAATCTAATCTTTACTTTTATAAAGTAAGAGCAGAGATAAGAGAAATGTATGTCTCGCTGTGCGCTGTGCCTCACGCATCGCTGTGCCTTAGGAAGGGATGCTCTTTGAGGTGGTTGTTGGATCACTGGCTCTTTCTACCTTTTGAACTAAATTGTTCTTGTTCTATTTTTCTAACTTACAGACTCAACTATAAGCATAAGAAACATAGTAATAAGTGGTTTCATATTGGTTGCCCAGGGACTGGGACAAATTTATGTGAAATACTCATGTTCTTCATTACAACCCTACTAATAATATGCATCACGTCCCGAATACAGACAGGTTTTCCCAAATAGACAGGCATAACTGCAGTCATATCTAGTTCCAGAGTCCTTGTCTTTTTTTTTTTTTTGGCTAAATTTGAATTTCTTAAACTTCATTAGTTTATATACATTAAAAAAAATCCTCCAGACACCAAGCAATGGTTAACATTTTTATGCAAGATAAATGAAAACATTTTAAATTATAATGTACTTTTGTGGCACAGGAAATTGAACCTTTGGCATCTTACATGCTAAGCAATTGCTCTGCCAATAAGCAACGCCCTTAGATTTCCTTTTACAATGTATTTTGCAGCAGGGTCTCACTGACTTGCTAAGGCTGGCCTTGAACCTGTGGTCTTCTAGCATTGATTTTCAAGTAGTTCAGACGAGAAGCCTGTACCAAGAGGCTTGGAAAATTTTAACTTCTTAGTCAAGAAGCAGAACTGCAACCATATACCTTCCCTATCAAATTGTTAATAAGGCAAACAATTAAATCTTAAAACAGTAAATTGATACCAACAACAGAACCCTCATTGTTGGGAAGAAGTCAAGAGCCGATGAGGAAGCACTTTGAAGGGAATCATGTCTGCTTTACTGACTCTTAACAGGATGCAAGACCCGTGCTCTGTACAACTAATAACAGGTACCCTGAGCATACAGGGGTGGAAATGTTTAGTACATAGCTTGAGCCTTCCAGTATTCAAGATCTATTTGTAGCACTATGTACTGTTCTTGTCGACATGAGGACTGTGAAAAAACCACCTTTCTTTCTCAAATGTGCTTGGTGAGCAGGCTCCTAATGATCATGATAACATTGCATTTTCTGCTATGTTAGACAAGCGTCTAGAATTTTTTTCTATGTGTTATGCCACAGAAACCATTTCTTAAAAATTAAGATACATAACTGGGTGGTGGTACATGCCTTTAATCCCAGCACTTGGGAGGCAGAGGCCAGATGATCTCCAAGTAAGAGGCCAGCCTGGTATACAGAGCGAGTTATGGGATAGTTAAGACTACAAAGAGAAATCCCATCTTGAAAAACAAACAAACAACAACAAACACAAAAATATGCATTCATAAATTGTGCATTTTCAGTCAGTCCTTTCTTGGCTTCAGTACTCATAAGGTCTCATAAAAAATTAATACATAACGACTGAAGAAATGTATGAAAGGTACTATTTGGAAAAGCACTGACAACATTGAAAAAAAAATCATGGACCTCCACAGGGGCAGGCTTGAACCAGTGATCTCCACAGGGGCTGGTACAAGGGAGTGACCACAGAGGGTGCAGGCCCAAACCAGAGACCTCTGTGGGACCAGGCACAAGTCAGGAACCTCAGAGGGAGTAGGCCTGAGCTAGAGACCTCTGTGTGACCTGCAAGAATCAGCAACCTCCAAGGGAGCAAGGCCAAGCCAGCGACCTCCTCAGGACCAGGCCCATGTCAACAACCTCCGCTGGAGCTGACCTGAGTCAGCCAGTTCTGCTGGAGCAGGTCAAAGGCAACAACTTCAGTGGGAGCAGCCCCCCCAAAGCAACCTCCATGCAAGCAAGGCCAAACAATACCCGGGCTTACAGAGCAACCCCCAGGAGTGCTAAGTGACCTCCGGGAACACCAAGTAACCTCCAGGGTAACTGGAACCATGGCCCTATTGCACCACGTGGAATAGCCAACTGAACCTTGGATCCACTGGCACGTGGAAGACTGATCACCAGAGACACAGCCCCAACTACACCAATCAGAGGAAAAGATGGGTAGATAAGGTGAGAACACACTCACCAACATAAAGAGCAACATGGCACCAACAAAAACTACTAGACCTACAACATTAAGACTTGAACACCCAAATACAGATGAAACAGAAGAAAATGACCTAAAAATTAACTTTTGGAGAATGTTTGAGGCCTTAAAGACGAAATAAAAAATTCCCTCAAAGAAATGGAAAAAAAGACAAACAAAAAATAAATCATCAAATCCTTTCAAGAAAACCAAGAAAAATCAATAAAACATATAAAAGAAAATATTCAAGATTTGAAAACTGAAATAGAGACAATAAAGAAAACACAAACAGAGGGATTTATAGAAATGGAAATTATGAGAAAATGAATAGGCATTACAAATGCAAGCATAAACAGCAGAATCCAAGAGATGGAAGAAAGAATCTCAAGCACTGACGATATAGCAGAGGATATAGACTCATCTATCAAAGAAAACATTAAATCTAACATGAGCTTAACACAAAATATCCAAGAAATATGGGACACTATGAAAATACCAAGTCTAAGAATGATAGGGATAGAAGAAGGAGAAGAAATCCAATTCAAAAGGACAGAAAATATTTTCAATAAAATCATAGAAGAAAACTTTCTCAACCTAAAGTAAGGCATGCATATGAAGATACAAGAAGCTTAGAGAACACCGAATAGACTGAATCAAAACAAAAGTACCATCTCCATGTAATAATCAAAACACTAAACACAGAGAATAAAGAAAGAATATTAACTGTGGTGAGCAAAAAGGTCAAGAAACATATAAAGGTAGACCTATCAGAATTACACTTGACTTCTCAATGGAATCAATGAAAGCCAGAAGGTCCTGGTCAAATGTCATACAGACATTAAGAGACCTCAGATACCAGCCCATACTACTATACCCAGCAAAATTTTCAATCACCATAGACAGACAAAACATGATATTCCATGACAGAACCAAATTTAACCAATACCTAGCCACAAACCCACTCCTACACAAATAACTAGAAGGAAAACTCCAACCTAAGGAAGTTAACTACATCTACAAAAACACAGACAATAGATGATCTTACAGCAGTAAATCCCAAAGAAGGGAAAAACACACAAAATAACATCACCAACAATGAAAACTAAAATAACAGAAACTAGAAATTCCTGGTTATTAATATCCTTTAATATGAGTGAACTCAACTCACCTATAAAAAGATACTGGTTAACAGATTGGGTATGAAAACAGAATCCAGCCTTCTGCTGCATACAAGAAACACACCTTAACCTCAAAGATAGACATTGCCTCAGAGTAAAGGGTTGGAAAAAAAATTTTCCAATCAAATGAACTTAAGAAACAAGCTGGTGTAGCTATCCTAATATCTAACAAAATAGACTTCAAAGTAAAATTAATCAAAAGAGACAAAGAAGAACATTTCATATTAGTCACAGGAAAAATCCATCAAGAGGAAATTTGAACATCTATGCCTCAAATACAAAAGCATCCTCATATGTAAAAGAAACACTACTAAAGCTTAAATCACACAACAAACCCCACACACTAATAATGGGGTATTTCAACAACACACTCTCACCACTGGACAGGTCTATCAGACAGAAAATTCATAGATACATAAGGGAACTAACAGACACTATGAATCAAATGGACTTAACAGACATAAAAGAATATACCCTCTTCTCAGCACCTCATGAAACCTCAAAAACTGATCACATACTAGGTAACAAAGCAAACCTCCAGGGACACAAAAAAATTGAAATAACCCCATTGGATCATTGACTTAAAATTAGAACTCAACAGCAACACTAATTCCAGGAAGCCCACAAACACATGGAAATTAAGCAATTCTCACCTGAATCACCAATGGGTCAAAGAAGAAATAAGGGAAGAAATAAAAATCTTCCTGAAATTCCATGAAAATGACAACACAACATACCCAAATTTATGAGACACAATGAAAGTAGTGTTAAGAGTAAAATTTACAGCACTAAATGCCTACTTGAAAAAGCTGGAAAAATCCCACATTAGTGAGTTAGCAGAACACCAGAAAACTCTAGAAAAAGAGAAGCACACTCAACCAGGAGGACTAGATAGCAGGAAATAATCCAATTAAAAACTGAAATCAACAAAATAGAAACAAAGAAAACAATGCAAACATTCAATGAGACAAACAGTTGGTTCTTTGAGAAAATCAACGAAATAGACAAACCTTTATCTAAATTAACAAAGAGATAGAGAATGAATACACAAATTAACAAAAGCAGAAATGTAATGGGGACATAGCAACAGACATGGAGGAAATTCAGAGAATCATGAGGTCCTACTTTGAAAGACTCCACTCGAGAAAATTGGAAATCTTAAAGGAAATGGACAATTTTCTGGATATTCACTTACCAAAATTAACACAAGACCAAATAAGCAAATTAGATAAATCAATAGCTGCTAAAGTAATAAAAAACAGTCAACAAAAGTCTACCAAGCAAAATCAAAACCCAGTACCAGATGGTTTCATCCCAGAATTCTACAAGATTTTTAATGAAAAACTAATACCAATACTCTTCAAATTGTTCCACAGAATAGAAACAGAAGGAACATTGCCAAAATCTTTTTACCCTAATACCTAAACCTCACAAAGACATTACTAAGAAAGAAGACTACACACCAATCTCATTCATGAACATTGATAAAAAAAAATACTCCAAAAAATACTGACAAACTGAATGCAAGAACACATCAGAAAAATAATCAACCATGATCCAGTTAACTTCATCAAAGAGAAGCAGGGATGGTTCAACATATGAAAATCTGTCAATGTAATCCACCATATAAACAAACTGAATTATAATAATAACAACAAAATACCACATGATTATCTCATTAGATGCTATAAAAGTCTTCAACAAAATACAACATCTCTTCATGATAAAGGTCTTGGTGAGAGCAGGGATACAAGGAACATACCTAAACATAATAAAGGCAACATACAGCAAGTCAACAGCCAACATCAAACAAAATGGAAAGAAATTCAAAGCAAACCCACTGAAATCAGAAACAAGACAAGGCTGTTCACTCTCTCTCCATATTTATTCAATAGAGTACTTGAAGTCCTAGTTAGGGCAAGAAGAAAAAAGGAAATCCAGAGGATACAAATCAGAAAAGACGTCAAACTCTCACTATTTGCTGATGTTATGATAGTTTGCATAAGTAACCTCAAAAATTCTACCAAGGAACTTCTACAACTCATAAACACTTTCAGTAATGTAATAGGATACAAGATTAACTCAAAATATTAGTAGCCCTCCTTAACACAAATGATAAATGGTCTGAGAAGGAAGTCAGAGAAACATTACCCTTCTCAATAGCCACAAATAACATAAAATATCTAGGAGTAATTCTAACCAAACAAATAGAAGACCTGTATTACAAGAACTTTAAATTTTTGAAGAAAGAAGTTGAAGAAGACACCAGAAAATGGAAAGATCTCCCATGCTCATTGGTTGGTCAAATTAACATAGTAAAAATGGCACTTACCGAAAGCAGTCTACAGATTCAACGCAATACTCATCAATATCCCAGTAAAATTTTTCACAGACCTCAAAAGAACAACATTCAACTTCATATGGAAAAACAAAAAACCCAGGATAGCCAAAACAATCCTGTACAATAAAGGAACTTCTGGAGGTATCACAATCTCTAACTTCTACCTCTACTACAGAGCTACAGTAATAAAACAGCCTAGTATCGGCCTAAAAACAGACACGAGAACCAGTAGAACTAAATCAAAAACCTAGATATCAATCCACGTACCAACACACACCTGATTTTTGACAAAGAAGCTCAAAATATAAAATTGGACAAAGAAAACACATTCAATAAATGGTGCTGGCATAACTGGACATCAACATGTAAAAGAATGAAAATAGATCCATAACTATCACTATGCACAAAACTCAAGTCCAACTGGATCAAAGACCTCAACATAAAGTCAGCCACACTGAACCTCATAGAACAGAAAGTGGGAAGAACACTTGAACACATTGGCATAGGAGACCACTTCCTAAATATAACCCTAGTAGCACAGACACTGAGAGAAACAATTAATAAATGGGACATACTGAAACTGAGAAGTTTCTTCAAACACAGGAGACAGTCAACAAGACAAAATGACAGCCAACAGAATAGGAAAAGATCTTCACCAACCCCGCATTGGACAGAGGTCTGATTCCCAAAATTTACAAAGAATTCAAGAAACTTGACATCAGAAGACCAAATAATCCAATAATAAAATGGTGTATAGACCTAAATAGAGAACTTTCAACAGACGAATCTCAAATGACTGAAAGACATTTAAGGAAACGCTCAACATCCTTAGTCATCAGAGAAATGCAAATCAAAACAACTCTGAGATTCCCTGTCAGAATGGCCAAGATCAGAAACACTGATGACAGCTTTTGTTGGAGATGATATGAGGTAAGGGGAATGCTCCTCCATTGCTGGTGGGAGTGCAAACTTGTCCAGCTGCTTTGGAAACCAATATGGTGATTTTTCCAAAAATTAGAAAACAATCTCCCTCGAGATCCAGCAATACCACTGTTAGGTATATACCCAAAAGACACTCAATCTTACCACAAGGACGTGTGCTCAACTTTGTTTATAGCAGCATTATTTGTAATAGCCTGGGAAACAACCTAGATGCCCCTCAACCGAAGAATGGATAAAGAAAATGTGGTACTTTTACACAATGGAGTACTACACAGTGATAAAAAAATAATGACATCTTGAAATTTATAGGCAAATGGATGGATCTAGTAAGACCATACTGAGTGAGTTATACCAGATTCAGAAAGACAAATATAGTATAGATTCACTCATAAATGACTTTTAGACACAAAACAGAAAAAGCAGCCTACAGTCCAGAAGCACAGAGAAACTAGACAACAAAAAGGACCCTAAGAGTTACATACAGGAACCAACACAGGAAGATAAAAAAGACAAGATCTCCTGAGTGAACTGGGAGTGTGGGAATTATGGGAGAAGTTAAAATGGGAGAGGGGAGTAAAGGGGGGGTAAATGTGTAACTCAATAAAAATGATTTAAAAAACAATAAAATCAGCCAAAAATCAGGTATATATCTGTCAGATATCTTTTCCCTAGAATATAGTTCACTTACGAAAAACAGATATAATTTTCTTTTTAATAATTGTACTTGATTACTCCTATGCCTAAAAGTACAAATTAAATCCCACTGGGCTTATCATTACAAAAAAAAATTCCAGCTATTTTTTTTTAAGGAAAGTAGAATCTTCCCTAACAAAGAAAGAGAAAAAGAGAGAGAGAACATTCATTATGTTAATCTTTTATATGTTGTTCTAACTGCTTTAAATGTCTGATATTTAGAGAATTGTTTTGAATTTAAAAGAAATTGGGATTGGTATATATAGAAGAGGTTGTTTGGAAGAAAAGTAAAGGAAAAATGATGTAATTATTTTATAATCTCTAAAAATAAAAAGAATAATAAAAATAAAATCATTTATTGAAGAAATCAAAGAAAAAATAGTATCCTCAGCCAGTAAGATTGTGTCTGGTTACATCAACTGAACTTAGCAGTGTTTCATGTTAATATGTACAGAGTGCATAGGACAAAGTCACATGTTTTTCAGTGAGGACTATGTGAGCAGCTATGGTGATTTAAATAAGAGTGGCCCTGGTACTATTTGAGAAGGATTTGGAGGTGTGGCCTTGATGGAGTATGTGCTGCCTTTTGAGGGAAGTGTCTGTATGGAGGTGGACTTTGAAGTTTCTCATGACAGGCCCAGTGTCTGTCTCTGTCTCTGTCTCTGTCTCTGTCTCTGTCTCTGTGTCTCTCTGTCTCTCTCTCTCCCTCCCTTCCTCCCTCTCTCCCTCCCTCTCTCTCCCTCTCTCTCTGTCCTGTCTTTGCCTCTATCTCTGCTCTATCTGTTTTTCTTTCTCTTGCTCCTACTGCATGTGGATGAGGATGTGGCTCTTAACTGCTTCTCTAGCACCCTGTTTGTGAGCATGCCGCCTTGCTCCTCACCAATGTGATATGCCAGTAAGCATCTGAAACTGTAAACAAGCCCCAAGTAGATGTGTTCTTTTATGAGCATTGCCTTGGCCGTGTCTCTTCACAGCCATAGACTAAGCCACCAAAGGGAGACAAATCAGTGACTAGAGAAGTAAAAGAAATTAATTCATTTTACATCATTTTAATTATACTTAAACACTATCTTCCTGTCCTTTCTTTTTTCATGGTAGAAAAAGAAGATAGGTGATTAATGGTTTTAAATTTTTCTTCTCTCTTTTATTTTAGACAGTCTTGTTATGTAGTTCAGGCTTGCTTCAAACTTTCATTTTAGTTTTCTTTTCTTTTCTTCTTCTTCTTCTTCTTCTTCTTCTTCTTCTTCTTCTTCTTCTTCTTCTTCTTCTTCTTCTTCTTCTTCTTCTTCTTCTAGATTTAGTTGAAACAGGGTGTTTTGGTCACATGTATGTATGTGGATGACATACATGCCTGGTACACACAGAAGTCAGGGGACATTGCATCTTCTGGAAATGGACTTAGAATGGATTTGAGACATGATGGGAATGCTGGGAAATGAACCCACGTCTTGTAAGATAACAAACGTTCTAAATGGCTACAAACTCTAAGTAGGGTGGGCTTCCTTGAATCCATCTCGGCCTCCCAGGTGCTAGGATTACAGGCACGCACTACGACCTCTGGAAGAAATGTCTGTCTTTATGTTTTAAAGTTCTTTGCTTCCTTGTTTTCATGCAGCTATTTTCCATTATTGGAATGTATTAATTTAATTAGGACCTAAAATACAAGGGTAGATAAGATGCTTGAATACCGTTATTATTATTAAAAGACGTAAAATCCATGTGGCAGCTCTCTTTTAATTATAAGAATTCTTAGCAAACGCCTGTAACTTTAAATTTGAAAATGTTCTGCATAGCCATTCATTCATATTATGGCCAGGTTCCCCATGCTAAGAGAAAATAAAGTTTGAAATGAAAGACTATGTAATGATCTCGGGCCATGTAGATGTAGCTAAAATAGTTTTCACACTGACGGTAAACAATCTTAGGTCCAAATGGAGGGGCAGAGGGTGGCCTTAGTGGTGAGACAGGTCCTGGCTTGACTCTTAGCTCCACCTCTCCATCACTGTGCAAACCTGTGCTGAGTCATTCAACATACTGCGCCTCAGTTTCCAGTTTGTCAACAGGGATTATTAACAGAGATTTCATCAACCTTTCCCAGTGCGTTGGCCAGAACATAAGATGTAATTAATACGTAGCATGATTTAGAATATATGGTATTAGCTGAAAACATACAGAAATATATTGTTTCTTGTTTTGAAGTATGAGGCACAAACCACTTAGTTCTCATTTACAGCTCTCACTAAGGAAAAACAAGTTTCCACGTTTTCTTTATAATACTAAAATTTTCTAATATTAATTTCACAACTTTTACTTTTTGTGGTAAGTTTCTAAGGAAGTGGAAAAAACACTGTTTCTGCTCTAATCAGCAGTTTTACTATTAAATGTTACTTGACATTTTCAGTAGACATCTAGTCTGTATTTAATAAAATACTTGAGAATAAAATGTTAATAAAAATTTTTTATTGACATCTTTTCTACAATGTGTTGTTCAGTGAGAGTTACATGGAATACTGTGAAAGGCGGTCAACCAGGCAGCCTTGGACATCTGTTGTGACTCTGATCCTGAACACTGGCAAAAGATTCCATGACAGGGAAGAGCATTATTACTGTCCTTTTTGTAAGGTAATTGAGGTTAAGAAACGAAATTAATTAGCTGCATGCAGCAGTGAGAAGCTTAGAGCATGGCCGAGTGACAGATGAGAGGGAATTCTTCTGTTTTCACCAGTGAGTTGCCTATGGGTGAGAGAAATGTTTGACGATACACATGGTCCACCAGTCCTGAGCAGTTTGTGTCCTCAGCCTTTACCTTCCTCACCAGGAGGAGACACCACTCCAGTGTCTGAGTTTATGAGTGCCTTTGGGTTGTCTGCTTAGGCAAACGTGGGAGCATTTGAAAATCTCCCACCCTACATTTCTAAACAAATATAGAAACCATACACTTTGTACAACAATGAATGCACATTTTAAGATGAATTCTGTGTCGTGTGGGGTTTAATAATTAAAGTCAGTTTTCTTAGGATAACATTGTGTAACTAATATTTGAATAAGACTTCTTACCTAGTAGTGAGATTTATGTTTCTAAATACAGCCATGTTTGAGTTTTCACATTTAAAAAGTGATTTGATTTAATCAAACGCAAAGGTTTGGTTTTTGTCTCTTTACAAAGTTGAAAACTGAAATGTTGAAAGTCCGAATTCTTTTCTCGAGGTTAAATTATTTTCTAAAGGTCTCAGATTTACTAAATGATAGAACCAGGGCGATCATTAGCAATCCTTAAAGAAACAGTGAAGCTTGAAGTTTGAGGAATCGTGTGACTAGTATAGCAACTAAGGTATAAAATAGAAGAAAGTGGTCTTAGCATACAAGATGTTCCCGTGAGTCCAGAGGGTGGTTTCCAGCAAATTAAGTTACAAGTCATTTTGACAAGCACTCTAAACAAATGTAGGACAGACATCATATCAAATTCTGGCCTGAAGGATCTGAGAAAGTCCCAGAAGAGATAGTGGAATTTTAGGTAGGTCTCAATGGACAGAACGAGAAGAGCAGACACTAAGCAACAACCACAGATGAGGAAGGGTGGATGCGAGAACACATGATTTATTCCTAAAAGGAGAAAGAGTGATCAAGTGTGTCTTGAGATGGAGAGAGAGGTTGGCCTGATACAGAGATAGCGAAGATATTAGCAGATCAGCAAAGCTTGGAGAGCAGCAAAATGCAAAATGCAAAAAGGAAGAAAGAAAAATAAAAAAAAAAAGAACAGAGACAAGAAAGTTAGACAGGAAGGTGCTATAGCGAAAGTTCAAGCAAGCACTGATCTCTGTTGTGACTTCTGTGCTCTGGTGTCGCCAACAGACTTGAAAACATTGAAAGCGTAAAGCGATAGCTTAATATGCCTTGTGAGAGGGCGATAAAAATATAAAATCCTACATCCAGTAATTTCAAGTTTGTTTTGAGTCACACAATGGGAAGTGTGTAGCAAGGGAGTCCAGCCAACACAAAATACACTTCTAAATATTTACTGAGTGTACAGGGATTACTAGATGGATTAGAATAATTCTATGTGTTGTACAAAGGGTTTTATAAGTATCAAATGAAGCCAGAGAAATGAAAGGTCTTGTAATAAACATGTTATGTAAATGCAATCCATTGACATTGTATTAATACCTGCAGAAAGATTTTGCTCTTTTTACACCACGTCTCGGTATGATCCTGACTCACCTTAGAAGACTGACACATTTCACAATGAAGCATGGCATTTTGCAAACAAAAGGCATTATATAAATTTTATGTGAGCACATGAGAAAATAAAAGCCACTTCAAAAATCTTTGCTTGTTGTCAAGTAAGTAACCTTGACACATACCAGGTGTCAAGAGCTGTCAACTTGCTACAGATGGCTGTGTGTAAGGGAGAGCTACAATGGCTGTTTGAGTATTTTGCCTTCCTATAGGGTGGATTTTTAAAAATTAAAATTGTTAAGTTTGAGAGTATGCAGCATAAGGCACATATTTGAGAATGTGTAAAAAAGCTTGTGGTCTTTAGAGACATGCAGACATGTATGTGAACTCCATTGCTGCCTTGGACTTGGCATTGTCCAGGATGCCCGGTACCATTCAGCTCAGCTCCTCCTCTGCAGATTGCCCAAGGTGAGCCCCACTCCTTTGAGATGGGAATTAGGAGAAATCACTAACTAAAGTGTTTTGATGAATCGTGGTCCACAGTGGTTGGTAAGTAAACGTTGTGTCTGGGATTCAGATTGTGTATGACCTCTATCAGATAATTCTCAGAGCAAGGCAAATAGTCAACAAGTACTTGTTAGAAGGAAAGAGAGGGAGAAAGGGCAGAAGGGAGAAAGCCTGAACAAGCGCAGGTTAGGATCTATTTTCTTATATTGTGGCAAATATATTTGAGAGAGTATTACTATTCTGAACTCGAACTCCTTGGCACTAGTAATCCCTGAGCCTCTGCCTCCAGAGTAGTTGGAACTCTAAGGGTGTGGCACCACACAAAGCTATTTCTTAATGACCTGAAAATACAGCTATATGTCGAAGTGACTAGCAAATAGTCCACCTTTCAATCTATTTGTTATTTAGAAATTCAGCACGACACTATTTATTCATAAAAATTGGATCACAGCGTTTTAATGGACATCCCTTAAGCTTAATCCGTTTTCACCATCTTCCTTTGTTCAGACATGCCCACACTTGTGTACTGTAAAGCAAAATGGTTAGTCATATGATGCTTAATCTTAACAACTACCAACGTTCAACACAGCTAGGGTTCCTTTCACTCAACTGGATAAGCAATGAGACTTCTTCCACCTCTCCTGTTGACAGATCCTCTCTGGCAAAGGCCTCCCTTAATTCCATCTTTGGCGTTCCCTATTTCCATGCCATCTTTGTGAAATTAGCTTTATAGATTCCTTTACCTTAAATGTCACACCTAATGCGCGTGTTTACAAGCTTACCCTGTCTTCTACTGCCATCTTCTGGATGCCGCTGTGCCTTCGGCAAGGGCAATAGTCAAAATCCATGAAAACCTTCTGCTTCTTAGTGGTTTCTTAATGGTCATAGCTCAGATAGTAATGGGAATTTATATGCTGGGAGCAAAAACATTCTGAGATTTTTTGGCAGGAGGCAGAAAAGGCCAATAATGCTGCGGTTCATTTTGAAATAATACTTGCTGACTCACTCTTTGTGTCTTTTAGCCAGCAGTCATTAATTTGTGCCTGCCAAGAATTTCATAGACTCCACAAAGACATATTTCTGTTCAAAAAGAGTTGATTCCCTAGCAGGAATAATTATAAAGAAAACGAACATAAAGAAATCCTTTCAGTATACACTGTATTTTATACTTTTGACATTTGCACTGCTGATGCTTCGGACGTTTTTGCTGCATTCCCTCAGATCACTACGTCCGTCCTAAGGAAGATCTCACACTACTGGAAGCCCGACAGCTGGTTTCCTGCAGTCCTCACTCTCACGGGAGCTCTCTTTATGATGTGTCTCTATGCAGTTGCATGGTGCCTCTTCAAAGAGTAAGATTTTTGTCGTGGCTTCCCTTTGAATTAGTTTATAATGAAATCTATCAGGTATGCCTTCAAAAAAGGATGAAATGGAGACAAAGACTTGGAAGAAATTTCTGTGTTGTTTTTTCATGCTTCATCATGATAACTGCTTTACATGTGGATTTTGAGTGCTAAGCAAAAACCTTCCGGCCTGAAAGCCAATATCTGCTACTAAAATTGTTGATGAGATGATTCTAGCTTAGAGCCATTTGATTTTTTAAAAAAATGATCATAAATGAAAATTTAACTGTCCATATGCATAATCAAGGTCAGGATCTCTGGTTATATTTGCTTATCAAAGAATAGACAGCAGTCGCAAAGAGACCAAAGCAACTGGAGGGTAATCAGAGAAGGCTCGACGTAACCCAGTAAGCATCTTGGGATCTCTCATGGTTGGGCTGTGGAGAGGTGAGCAGAACACAGGCAGAGTAACAGATCGTGTGTGCTCTGCACAAATGCTTCCTTTAACAGAGAAAGAATCAGATCACAGAGCAGCGTGATAAGGGTGTGGCTGAAATGCACACAGCTTTCCAGGAAACTGGTCAGAGGAAGCTGTACTGAGAAAGGGTCAGCACAATGGTCTTTTGAAGAGTAGTTGGAAGCAAAATTAAAGAAAAGATGCTGAAAACACTTTATCTACACTAAGGGTGATTGGTTCTCCTTTTCATAAGCATAAGAATGGAACTGTTTTCATACAAATCTATTCTTCCCAACTATGGGCCTTACCCTGAAAAGTTGACTGTATATTCTGAAAGACAAAGTGGCATGATCCGAAGGTGAAGGAAGGGTTAACAAGAAGGTTTGAAAAAAAGAAAAAAAAAAGAGGACAGCTGAAAGAAATGTAAGACTCCTTTGATGGGCATGGGAGGGCCACCGCACACATGCGCTCACAACATCAGAGACGGCATGCATAACATCTGCACAAGATCAAGCCAACCTGAATTGCAGCAGTGCGGGGGAGGCATTTCGCATCCCTGATTGATAAGCTCTTGGCAATTCACTGCTATTGGCGTTAGGGTGGGGGAGTCAGTTTCTTCAGGGATGCAGTCCTTGAAAGAGACTACACATGTTCCGTAGATTTTTCTTCATTCTTATACGTACAGGTAATAGTAAGTACGTACAGGTAATAGTAAGTGGACTGAATGGTCTAAGAAGAAGAGAATTCACTGTTGGGAAGGAAAGCAGCAGAGGACAGGGAAGAAAAGGGAACACCGAATTCCCCTTGCACCGACACTCCCTGTATTTGGTTCCTTCCTTCCAGTGTTCCTGCCTGCTCACGACTGTTTCCTCACTGTTACAGACAGCAGAGACAACCACATCTCAATGGAAAGGAAGTTGCACAGGTACCAAGGTAAAGCAGATTCGGTGATTTAGAGAAAGAAGTCTGAGGCTCTACAAGTTGAATCTTAAGTGATTCAATCTATTTTAAGTTTAGATATAGATAATGTCAGTTGGGGCTTTGAAATGTTAAATTTTACCTGTAAATTTTATATTGATTTTTAAAGTAGCTATAATCATCAATGTTTATTGACCACACAATACACTTCTATGTCTGGGATTGTAGCAGAGCAAAGTCAGATTTGAAATGAGAATTATAATACAGTCCTGGTATCTTACTACTGGTGATATCATGGTACTTTATAAATCATTTTGTTTATTCAGTGACAAGGGGAATTCAGGTAAGAAGAATAAGAATGCAGTATTTTATAGCAATTTTTCTTTGCATACCATCAAAACACATCACTTATTTATGTAAGAGATAATATCAAACACTAACAATAGGCACTACAGTCTGAACTTTAAACACAACCAGTTATTTATTACAGCATGTCAGAGGCTATTCAGGCTACTTTTAGCATTGTCTAATTGTTGCATATGTAGGGTAGGTATACTTATTGATTTATAAAAGGAGACTGTTATATCATTCATTATTTCCTCACAGTAGCATGGGAAAACGTATTTTGTGGTAACAAGTGAGTGTTTCAAATCTGTTCTGTAATAGGTATGAAGATTCACTGAGTGTTGGCTTCAGACTGAATACAAGACCAAACTTGCTGCCTGGAAATGATAAAGTAAGGACAAAAAAAAAAAAAAAAAAAAAAAAAAAAAAAAAAAAAAAAACAGGCTGTAGAGTTCAGAGTGTTTATTTTCTTCCATTTCATAGACTCTAGACAACAGAAAAACACTTGTGAGTAAGAGCTGGTAAACAGGAATTCATAAACAGAATAGAGAGTTTAGTCAATTCAATTCAAAGGGTAAGCAAAACTTGGGGTGGGGGGTTAGAGTCCCCACCCACTTTTCAATGATTTAATGCTCATGATGTCAACAAGGAGGCAAGAGCCAGTGCTGATACATCTGTAGAGGTCAAATAGATTTCCGGTATTGCTGAGATAGCTTTCAGGTCCCCCTTTTTCCATTCTTTAGGTGAAATTAAATTACATAGATAATCTAGCGGGGTCATTGCTAAGGGTAACTGGTGCCTGTTCATCTTTCTGCAACTCAGTTATTCACTGAATACTTGTCACGTGTCAAACTGTCTCATGAGAGGCTTTCTATTGGGATATTCACTGAGTATATGCTTTTTTAAAATTGTGGTTTTATTATTTAAGTAAGAATTTTATACATGCATGCGGTGTGGTTTTATCAAGCCCACCCTTCCCATTCTTCCTGCTACAAATCCCCCTCTAGCACCTTTCCCCGGGAATGTCAGTATTTCTTTTCAAACTAAGGTGATTTCTTCTCAGACTGTGCTGCCAGTATGTGTATAAGTAGGGCCATCTACTGGGGCGTGATTAGCCCCCACGAGAGCTGTGTCCATAGAGAAAACAAACTTTCCCTCTCCTAGAGACCACGGATTGTCAATAGCTCCTCAGCTAGGGGTGGGACTGCATTACCGCTGTTCCACTCCATGCTGGGACCTGGCCTGGCTTTATCATGTGCAGCTCTTGTATGTGCTGTGATTTTATACGCAAAGCTGTTCTGTGGTGTCTCATAAACAGTGTCCGGCAGTCATCCACTGGCCTTTACAGACTTTCTGTCCCTCTTCACCTTAGGAAGAGGAGATGTGACATAGATTGCCATTAAAAGAATAACTTTAAACCATGATGCAACAGAAATAGATCTGTCTAAAACTATACATGGTTCAGTGTCTTTGACAAGTAAAATATTTTCAAGTCAACACCAAGGCAAGTAGAACTTAAATAAGTCAAATCAATAATACTAACTCAATGGACAACTAGTCAATATCTAACTATAAAGATCATTTTAGAGTATTTGAAAGTTTTAAGGAGATATCGAACATGAATTTCACTGTTCATCAGCCTGTGTTTCAGCTAGGAGAAAAATAAGTAAAATATTGGAAGAAATAATGCTGGCACTTGATACGTTCTCAATTGCGAACTGCATGTAGTAAGTTCTGTAGAATTTCAGAAATCTACAAAGTTTCTGTGCCGCAGAACAAACAGGAAAAAAGCACAGGAGTTAGCCTGAGTGTTCACACAAAGTAGTTGCACTGCTTCTAGATGGGAAATGGAGAAGCATCACACATGTTTATCTTGGCACAGAACTTGGTTTACAAACTCCGAGATGTTTCACAACCTTTCCTTCCACTTGGGCAGCGTTCCTCTCTTTTGGCTTTCTTATACTCTAGGACTCTGCGTGCATATTCACAGTGCCGCAGTCTCTTAGTCTCTGATTTTCCCTATTAGTCTAAGTTAAGTATGTCCCCAGAAGCCTACACATCCGTCACTCTTGCTCTGTCATTTCGTAGGCATGGGTATGTGTTCATTGCCCACGTGATTTCTTCTACCTTCTTCACTGATACAAAGGGTTTTTTTTTCACTTGAAGAGAAGTATCACTGAAGTTCTATGTGCAGCCACATCCTAATATCTCCAAGATTGTAGAGACAATCACTAACTTAGTTTTAAATCCTTTTTCCTCTTCCTGTACACATTTCTTTCCTCCTTCAAATTACTGTATTTTGACATAGGTACCATTTTACAAACACTATCCATGTTCAAGTTACAACTTAACTAATTGAGCACTTTGCTCTCTGGCTCCAAGGTGTCTTTCTCTGTGTGTCTTCTGGCATCTTTCATGGAATATTAAACTTTCTCAAAAATTGGCCAACATATATCCTGACCAGTCAGTCCTTGAATTCCTTTGTTCTTCCTCTTAAGTCATTCTCCCTAGTCTCGACAAGCTTTCCCATGGCTACCCTCAAGACTTTACTGCAAAGAAAAATTTTAACACTTTCAAAAGTACAGATTAAAAATATATCCTCCCTAGTTATTTTCCAATTTGATTAAAAAAATATTCAGTTGTATATTCTCTCGTTTATGTTGATTGTCATGCTTCTTAATTTTTTCTTTGTTGTATGTGGTGCATTTTTCTATCTCTCCTTTCTATAAGCCCCCCGTGTGTGTGTGCATGTGTGTGTGTGTATGTGTGTGTGTATGTGGGCATATGAAAGACAGAGGTCAATGTTAGATATCTTTCTGAATCACCTTTTGTCTTAGTTTTGGAGACCAGCACTCAATGGCTAGACTGGCTGACTAGTTAACGTTGGGATTCCTCTGAGCTATGTGTTCTCTATCCCATCTCTAGGATTAGAGACATGCTTGACCATGGCCAGCATTTAACTGTGTACAAGAGACACAAACTGTGTAATACTTGTGGGGTCACCACAGTGCAGGGGCCCTCACCCTGGAGCCATCTCCAGAACCCCATGCATTGTCTTTCCTTATTACTCATCCAATGTTACACTTTGCTTCTGTCTGTCTTGGGATCTACTTTCTAGCATCTTGACTCCACCAACAAACATTTCACGTTTTTCTTCCACCATCTCATTTAAATTCATTTAGGGAAACTCTCCAATCCTGATGAAATCCGTGTATCAGTTTATTGTGTGGCAATATGAAGCTGCCTCACGTTGCCTAGGAAAATAACATAATTCTGTCTTCTGAACTCAATCCAACTTAAGACAATGCTTTCAAATGACAACTCAACATAACCACACTAACTATAGATTCATATAAATTAACTTCCCTACTTTGAATGATACCATTTCATAGTCCTTCCTTCTCTCTTAATTTCTAGCACATCTCTGTCTTCTCACTTTAAACTGTGATATCACTGCATATGTCTCAAACAATAAAACAAATAAGATTAGATTTACAACTCTCTCAGATATGCTTGGAGAGATGCCTCACTAGTTCACAGAACATATCGCTCTTATAGAGGGCCCAAGTTTGGTTCTCAATACTTAAAACCATTGGCGTGAAACTGCCTGTAACTCCAACTCTAGAGAATCAGATACCTCTGGTCTTGAAGGATACCTGCACACACACACACACACACACACACACACACACACACACACAATTTAAATAAAAAAGTAAAGCTTTTAACAACTGTCATGGGCTCTTAAAATGCCAGCTCAGAAACCTTCTGCTCTACCCTATAGGTGCTGAGACGTCACCTCAGGAACCTTCTGCTCTGCCTTCTAGGGTCTGAGATGTCACCTCAGGAACCTTCTGCTCTGCCTTCTAGGGACTGAGATGCCCTGCTCCTGTCTCTCTGCTCATCACCTCCTTATGCTAAGTCCTCCCCTTGTTGATCTCATCAAAATGTTTCTTTGCCCTGTTTCTGCTGCCTAACTGCATGGCCTGAGATGGTAGATCACTGTTATTTGCTTTTCCCACTATTCTCTTAAGGTACTTCTCCTGACGTCATTCATCCTTTTAGGGATCATACAAACCTTAGGAAGGAGACTGACTGTCTCTCTGCTGAGGTTAGCCTCCAAATATCCACTCAATTCAAAAATACTTCTTACATAATCAATATTCTACTTATATACCCCTTACTCAGGTCCTTATGACACACAGTTTAGGAAAGAATTGGCCCAATTTTGATTTCTCTAAGCCTGTTGTTAGAAATCCAATAGGAAGGTGCTATCCAACATGCTCCTTCTAGGAATCCTGGAGACGCTGTGTAATAGTGATCAGTGAACTGAGTGAAGTTTTAACCAGCAAATTGCTTTGAAACTGTAAGGAAGCCTTCTGAATGTGATAAATAATTATTTAATAATGATAAATAGTATTTAGTTAAGTACCCTGTTGTCAGATTTCTTGAGGTATAAAGTACTCTGGGAAAATAGAACATATTGTAAAGCATTTTTTATTAATATTTATGAGATGGTTAATGAGATCAACAACTGTATATAGTGATAAAAATTTGGAATAAAATAGTTATAAATTTGCTTCTTCCAGCCATCAGTAGTTTATGACAGACATGCAATGGATACTGGTAAGAAGCTCCTGATTTTAAAACATGGAAATATTCATAACAGTGCATTATTGGGTGATTCATGTCACATTGTCAAATTTTCTTTATGTTAAAAATACTGGTTAAGGAAACTCTAGGTACTCATTTATGCTAAAATATCCATGCACATTATAAGTTATTTTACTCTTTAATAGCCATTGCTTCCTTTTGTGATCACATTTTTCTTGAAACGTATCTTTCAAAAATTCACAGACCTCATTATTGATTTAAGTAGTTTCGAGTACTTCTATTAACTCCCATTTATCTCCATTTTCACCTGAACAGCCTTAATTAATCATTTTTTTTCAGGCCTAGAAATTACCCCTAATTTGCCTTACTCTTTTCTTTTTGTATTTTTTAACAGTTCAAATATGATATTCATTTCTATTGCATATTGACAAGCTATTCATGAATAACATTGGAGAAACCTGTTACAAATCTAAACCCACATGAGCAAAAAAGCATTCCAATGTTCATTCCTTATCAGTTTACAAAGAGAGAAATAATCATATTCCAGTTTTTCCTACAGGACGTAAAGGTTTGAGGCAAAGAACATGCTGCCAAACTCACTGGGTGACAGAGATGAAAATGTCTTCACTGTCCTTAAGCGTAGAGAGCCCCAAATATATCCCATCACTTCTGATACTGTGGTGACATTTGCAGTTTGTAACTCTGTTACAATGTGTCAGGTCCTTGTTCTTTGGTAAAGGGCATCTTTAAATACATGCTGGTTATGTAGTTTTCAAAATTTAGATCACTCTGACCCACTTAACTTTCTCAAATATCTAACCCCTATTTGAAAGCAGGATAGAATTTATAGCGTCTGGATAAACACTACTGAATATACGTGTCTCCACTGTGCTTAGAAAATAATTGCCAGCATATATAATAACACTGATCTCTGCTAACCTTATTACAAACATCTCTGAAGACAATACGAGATGCCAGTTAAACTATTATGCCTTGAGTTAAATAAATACTAGACATTCAAATTGTGTTTGATTAAAGGGGGTTTTCTATTTAAGATATTATTGGTAACCTTTAAGAAAGTAAATTTCATAGTTTAAGGGATTAATCACAACAATATGTACAATCAGGCACAACCTATTTTTTTCCATAGACTTTTTTAAAAGCATAATTTAGGAGAGAGGAGAGTAAAACAGCATAGAGGACATCACATGATAACTTATCTTTGTCCTAAGATAGCATAAGGCTCTACATCTGGACTCTATCTCCGTGTGTCTCTGTATCTCTGTCTTACGTGTGATGATAAGCTATGGAGATATTTTATTGAAATAGGAAGCGAGGTAAACAATATGTACTATTTGATTCATGTGCAGAAGGTGAAGAGAGGCTGGAGTTTGGGAATGCTTTGGAGTCATAGTTTCATTGTTTAATTCCCACACATTACTAGTCTGTCCCTTCATCTGTAGTCTGTAGCTGTCATTATTGTCAGGAGTTACTGACACTTGTACCCAAAACAAAAGTTTGGATGGATGAGGGTGGAATAAAGGAACAACCACTTTATGCCTCTAATGACTCAGATGTGTACTATAAGCTTTACTCTCTGTCCCCATAAGCAACCATGATTTTATCCTTCAAGTTAATAAACTGCCATCCATAACACATCGTTACAGTTATTTAAATATCTGATGAGGGAAGGAAGTCCTGAGTGCATGGTAAGAAGCATATGAAGTCCTAAGTTAATGTGTAAGAATCATATGAAGTCCTAAGTGAATGTGTATTATTGACAAGGACCCCAACGTTACATACCAAAGGGAATTTGTGAAGCTGTTTTTGAGGACTTGGAAAGTCACCCTTTGGTCAAAATACAATAGTTTACCAATGATTGACCAGTGAGTTCCCAAACAGGCTGCACAGCTTCCTTCTACCTGGTAACTGAACCCTGCGACGGTGCCCCTATGGAGGCTAGCTAGCACCATTCCTCTGCTGAACACGATAAATGTGCAAGAGCATCAGGTTGCTGTATAGTTGGTGTCTCTGCAGCAGGGCCTAACGGATCCCCGCTTCTCTGCATATGTGCTTGTGTGTCTGACATTTCTTCACTCCCACATCACCATCGTCAGGTTCTGGGGCCCAAGACATGCAGCACAAGACATGAACACCCTTTGATGACGAGCTAAATGAAATTCAAGCGTGGCTTTTATTTGCGTTCTTGGTATATGCCACACATTTCTCATTTTGTCATGGAATACATACCCATTTCCAGGAACAAGTTTAATGCCTCTTTGCACCACACATGAGTGTGTATGTGTGAATTACCATGCTATTTTGACTTCTACATCAAAGTATAAGGAAAGATGTGAACTTTAAAACATGAAAAGAAATCACAGCAAACTTCCTATGGGTACTGGATTATCATGTGTGTGCATATGTGGAAGGCATTATTCTACAAGTGCAGGGTGGTAGACCCCAGGTAGGGGAACATGGTTATTATCAATATCCAATTATTTGTTTCATGCTTTTTATTTATTTTTGTGTTTAAGGAATGATTTGATATGCTTCTCATTTGAAATACAGCGTTAATTTTGTTAATATTTTTATTGACTAAAAGCTAATACAGTTTTGCCCATTTCTCAAGTTAATTTTGTTTCTAATTGTTTCTGTTATATGGAATCCAAGTTCCATGGCATTACCTTTATCTTCCGTCAAAGATTTCCCTTCCAAAGCTTTTCCTTATCACTCTGTGCAACTTGGAACAAGAGTTGCAAAAATGCCTTCTTCTCCAGACATTCCATATGGAGTGCTACTGCTCCATGAAAGATCAATGATTAGTTTTATATGCATTTGCACATATATGTATATGTATTTGCACATGCAAACCTGACAGGAAGGTTTACTATAGTTTGTTTTGTTTGTTGTTTGTTTGTTTTATAATCAGTATTGAGTGCTCTGAGCCAGTCAGGATCAACTTCACACACTGTCTTTTCCATAGGTAAAACCCAACTTACTCATACATATTTATTTACCATGTTCTCTCTTCCATTTCCTCATGATTCTGTAAGTGATTATGACCTTTATCTTGAAGATAAGATGAGATAAAGCAAAATAATATTAGGCAACTGTGTTTCCTATCAAATCTATCATTCAGGTCTTCTTATTTCAAGAAAAGGTGATATGGGGTTCCCCTCTGTATGCTGTGATTACCACTGATTAACAAAGAACTGCTTTGAGCCTATAGCAGAGCAGAGGAGAACAGAGCTAGGCAGGGGAAACTAAACTGAATGCTGGGAGAAAGGAGGCAGAGTTAGGAGAAGCCATGTAGCCTCGCCGGAGATAGATAACAGAATTTTTCCTGGTAAGCCACAGCCTTGTGGTGATACACAGATTAATAGAAATGGGTTAAATTAATGTGTGAGAGTTAGCCAATAAGAAACTAGAACGAATGGGCCAAGTAGTGTTTTAAATAATATTGTTTCTGTGTGATTATTTCGGGTCTGAGCTACCAGGTGACTGGGAAACAAACTAACGGCCTCTTTATGCTAAAAAGGAACCAAAGCAAAGCCTGATAGTGAATCCCAAAGACCATTTCATGTGGCAGCTGAGTCCCCTCAACCCTAATCTCATATAGTATTTAATTTGATCACTACATTAAGGCCTTTGGTTCTAGGACTGCACTTCACATACTGTGTTCTAAATTCATCATTAGAAAGGTCCTACCTTTTTCTCAGGAATTTTCTATAAAAATCCTCAGAGTTTTCATGTAAAGTTTTATATAAAGGTATACATGCATAAACTCATTAAGTTTCAACCATCCTAGGAGCTAGGTACGACCTTATCAGTTTTACTTTGAAGATATGATACAGAGGAAAGTCAAGAAAATCGATATGGGGAGGGGAGCTGGAGAGACGCTCAGTGGTTAAGAGCACTGGTTACTCTTCCAGAGGACCTGGATTCAATTCCCAGCACTTATATGGCAGCTCATACCTGTCTATAACTCCAGTTCCAAGGCATCCAACACCTTCATACTGATGTGCTTGCAGACAAACACCAATTCACACTAACAAAAGAAAGAAAGAAAAAGTCATTTTTAAAAATGTTATATAAGATTCACAACTGACAAATATGGAAACAGGTTTCGCATCTGAGTAATATGGTATCAGAGTCTTCATTTCCACCCCCAATTCCCTCACAAAGTATTTAAATGACAGTATTTTGGTTTAGTGAGTGGATTGGGGTTAGACTATTTTAAATGTTTCATTTAGGCTTGAATATGTATCTACCTACCATATATACAATGTATATTATCTTGTAGATTTCTTCTCTGGGTGGATTTTTAAAAATTTTATTTATTTATTTTTTAGAAACAATCTCTTCCTTTCTCATTTTAAATACCAGTCCCAGTTCCCACTCCCATCCCATCTCCTGCTCTTCCACCTTTCCCCCCAACCCACCCCGGATTTTTATAACACTTTAGAGGTTAACTCCTCGCCATCAATACTGCATCTATGCCACCTTGAAGGGGGAAAAAATAAAAGCACTTCCTTTGGGAGTTGTTTAAGCAGTTTGAATTCAGATTTGAATTCTCTACTTTTACTTCATGCTCCCTGAGCTTTTGGTTCTCTGTTCCCTGAGTTTCAATCTGTGCCTACCTGTCTGCTGAATTTGTTTGTCCCTATGTTTATGTATGGCTATTCCTATGTGTGTGTCTATCTGTTGTATAGATTTTGTGTGCGTGTGTGTGCGTGTGTGTGTGTGTGTGTGTGTGTGTGTGTGTGTGTGTGTGTGTGCGCTGTGTTTATCTGTCCCTGACAAAGATCTTCAATCTATACTTATTGAAGAGCATAGGAAACATTATATGGGAGGACAAATGAATGCCCTACAGAAACCTTTAACAGATTTTTGCAAGGGATTAAATCACTCCAACTGGTCCTCACTGGCCCAGATAACAAATAATGCTGTCTATTCGTTGATAGCTATGAATGGCTGTGTTTAACTCTTATGTTAGAGTTTGGGAAGTTACTTTAAACTTCTGTACTTATACACATTACTCTGGGGCATGGAGCCGTATATAATTAAAGATTGCAGCTTTATCTTAGATAAGGTTGCGAACGTTGATACATGGGATGGTCAAAGCAAGTAAAGTTGGCTGTTACAATGGTCTCTTACAGGCAGGCTAAGCAAATATTTCGATGACACAGTGGACTGACAGTCTTAAATCTTAAGTGACTTCAAGGCATATTTTTCACTTCAGTTGTGAGCTCCAACAATGGTTATGGTCACTTAGAATGTTAAAGAGATTTTCCAAATACTGTGTGGTTAATATTCATTGTTAGTCTCTCAATGAGAATGCTCTTCTGGACCTAGAAAAATGGAGTCAGCAAGGTGTTAGTGATGGTGGAGTGAAGGGTTCCTGAAGGGCCCAAGAGGCTTCATGCAGTTTAATAAGAGAGAGTGAAGGAATTTCATTGGCAGAATGCAATGATAAGAAGAAATTAATATATGCTTATGATTTTAAGGCAATTAAATTTAATCTAAATCCCTTATCTTTATTCTTTCTCATACATTATACATAATCCAATGAACATACATTTGAGATTATTTGATTAATTATTGGTGAACCTGGTATCATGGGGTGTATTCTCATTTTTACTAAAATTAAGTTTTGAAACATTTGTGAAAATAGTAGCGATAACAATAATCCTAATATTGTTCGCTATTTCCATTGGTGTTATCTTTATTAATCAAGCTATATTTTAATACTTAATATTCAAATTTTTACTAAGGCTTTAATCCAGTGTTTTTCTTTTCATCAGTGACAGAAATGCAATATCTATTCAATGGCCAGACAGGAGATGTCAAGATGTCGAACTATTAAGAAGAGAAAATAATTTTAACAGAAGACATTTTGACTTTAACTAGAAAAAAGTCACTATATCCTCATGTCGCTTGCTCTGTTTGAAAAGGTCTTTGAAAACACAGCTTTTCCACAATGAAACAGCACCAGGGTTTTCAACATATTCAAGTACTTTTGTGTAGCCTGTCACATGCTTTGATACATCTGAATTTTACTGCTGCATCTGTGCTAAAGTTTATACATCATAAAGATCTGCTTGTGTACCTTTAGGAAAGTTACTGAGACATCCTAATAAGTAGGCAAAAATAGACTGAAGGTGTACTCAGATTATAATGATGAAATCTCAATAACTGTCTTAATGTATTTAAAAATGGTGATCATTGTATGAACTAATTTAGAAAATAAAATATATGTTATAATACTACATTCTTCATAAGGCCTCTATGAGATGTTCATTTTTGAAAGACAAGTTCAATTGTGTATGATAATTTCATATTTGTCAACAATAGACTTTTCTGATAAACTTGTTTTTACTTATGTGTATGGGGGTTGTCTCCTAGACTATATGTTCGCCATGTGGGTACAAGTGCCTTTAGCACTGAAGGAGAGAGTATTCCATTACCCGGAACTAGAGCTACAGACGGTTGTGAGCCACCTGGTTTGGGTCATGGAAAGAAAATTGGGGTACTCAAGAAGATCAATCAGCAAGTTCTCCTAACTCTTTAGACATCTTTTCAGCTCCTATTTTGAGAACTCTTCCATGGGGACTATGTAGTCCTACATACTAACAAACTTCAGTATCTTTGGTGTTCTGAAAATTCCTGCTTTTTTTTTTTATCAGCTGCAATGCAAGGAAATGTAATTTTTACTTGCTTGGGTTTTGTATAAATAGGTACATCTTAAGTCAGATAGGATTATCCTAGCTCAAATTGTCTGAAAGTTCAATTCTTTTTTATTTTTTCCTTATTTAAAAAAATCAGATATTACTTTCTGATTGTGATTTCCCTTCTCTTAACTCTTTCCAGATCTTCTTACCCCCCAACCCACCCAACTTTATTCTCTCTCTTAAACAATAGGCAAACAAAGAGAAACAAATCAACAAACCAGAATTTTAAAAAAAAAACAAACAAGAAAAAGGCCAAACAAAAAACTAACAAGCAGAGACACACATTCTATGAATAGGAACCCATACCTGATATGAACCTTACTGGATAGACTTTAGGGCTAAGAAAACCAAATACTATTATTCTGTTATAGGGACATAGCAATAAAATGACAGCTAAGAACATTCTGCTATACTCATAGATTAGTGCCTTGCTCAGCCATTATCAGAGAAGCTTCCCCCTACTATAGGTGGAAAATTACATTTTTTTTAGCATATATTCACTGCTTACTGACCGGTACTTGGAGGATAAATATTGAAAACAGATAGTATGGTTGAATGAAAGCAGAACTTTCAGAAAGTTGCCATAGAGCTTCTGCCCAAGAGAGAAAATAATGTAAGATGAGTATCAAGAAAGAGAAATGTCAAGAGGTTATTGTGGCTGTCTCACCAGCTGTGCCAGACAATGCTCAACTTTCTGTTGACATCCAAATACCAAGAAAGACCAACCAATAAATAGACTTAGACTTTTCTTTTCTCTTATACCCGGGACACCTATGTAACTGAAAATAGACTTTGAATGCATAGTGTACAGGCCATGGACACACCAAAGCCTGAGGCTCACTTGGGTCCTGATCTAGACATATTTATACTTTTTGTTTGCTATGTGTTGTTGATAACACCACCCAGTTTTTGCCTCAGTTGGCCTGTGAGAACTAACCATTTAATATATTTCACATATAGATACTTTATTATTATCACTTTAGAAATAACATGTTTTTCTGTTTTCAGGCTTTCTTTTTCTTTTTCTTTTCATTTTTAATGTTGTAGAACTCTCCACTGAAGACAGTTTAGATCTGCATTTTAGCCCTATGAACACACCAAGAAAATAAGTCAGTCTAATATTTAAAGGTGCTGAATTTTTGTTTGCTTGTTTGTTTGTCTTCCTGGTGAATAGGGAATACAAGGTGGAATAATTTTTCTTGGCTATTTTAAGGTAGTATCACAATATATCAAAATGCATGGAGACAAAACATAAGGCACCTGAGGTAACTGTTGTTGGAAGTATGTGGATTTTACTCTTCCCAAGCTTTTATGCATGTATCTTATCAAGCCTGCGACTTTCTTATCTTATATATCTGCATGATCAACGTGGCACTGCAGATACAATGGGAGAGCGTTGCCTCTATAACCCAACAGCTGTGGTGGTTCCCTTGGACTTACTAGGACAGAAATATGGGACCACAAACATTTATTGTTGTCTATATTTTTTCTTTAAAACGTTTTTTATTAATTTTTTCATTTATTTTACATACTGACCATAGTTTCCCTTTCCTCCCTGCCTCCTGTTCCTCCCTCCCTTCACTTCCCATCTAGGCCCTTCCCATCCACTCCTCTTCCATCTCTGTTCAGGAAGGGACAGGCCTCCCAGGGGAGTCAACAAAACATGGCACATCAAGGGGAGGCAGGGCCAAACTTCTCCCTTTCTGACACATCAAGTTCAGAAAACTGGGCCCAAGCTCCTCCCCTTACAAGGCTAGGCAAGGCAACCCAGTATGGAGAATAGGTTGCAAAAAGCCAGTTCAAGCACTAGGGACAGATCCTGACCCCACCTCCTGTCCTTTTATGATCTGGAACCTTTTCTCAAAGGGTATAATGAACACTGTTCAAATCATCATTCTCCTGATATGCACCCAAGGCAAAGCTGCTCCCTCGAGTACAAGTGCTGTACTCGGCCCAGCTGTTGACAGTGTGGCTATTTCTGCGCAGAGTTTGAGGTTATTTCCTCTCGTTCTGATTTTTGTAGTGAAAGGTCTTGTAAGAGTACCCACATCACCCTCTAAGTATGTTGAGTAGCACTAATCTAGTTTATACTTCATCTGTCTGCAACTCATGATGTCTTTAATATACCGTCTTGTCATGGAGGGGGTAGCTTCAAAGCTTTTGGCCTTTGTTACAGGCTAGGATACTAACACTGTTTTGCGCTTGAAAGCTCACATTCTAAGTGATTATGGGTCTGGGTGTTAGACTATGTTCAGCAAGTGGAAATGAACTACTCACCATTGCTTTGGACTTGGGCTAAGCTGGACTTGGCCAGAGACTGTTTATTTCACCTGACCTCCAGGATCTGATTTCTGAAGTCAGGGTGATGCCACTGACTCTAAAAACTATATTCAGCTTGAACCTTGTGTACAGTGGTAGTTAGAGTGACTGATATTCCTCACTTAAAATCATCACTTGCAGGAAAAAAACAAAAGCAAACAAAAAAGACCCGATTTTCCCCTTGGAGAAAGGCCTGTGCGGAGGTACTACTGAAGCAGGTTTCCTTCTACTAAGAACTGAGTTGCTCTTCTAGTGATAAACTTTGCAAATTACCTCAGTTCTGGGTCCTGAGCTTGAGCGCTTGAGTTCTCATCGGAGTATCTGCCTTAAACTTCAGGTTGAGAGATCTTTAATTTATTTCACTGTAGAAGTATCACAGCTGACAGGCCGCAAACTCCTGTGTGGAGCAGAGAATCCCACCCTAGTGAGAATCCTCATCCTGGATTGGGACAGACTCTCCCACCCTTCATGTCACCTCGCTGCTTCTAACGGCCTTTTCTAGATCTTGACTCTTCGTGTGGATGGTTTCTGTCCTATTAGCAGGCTTTCATTCCCACTGCAATTGCGATGAGTCTGCCAACTGTCTGCCGCCAGCGCTGGCTTGCAGAAGGCAGTTTCCGCTGGGATTCTCAGCAGGGACACTGCACATTAGGAATTCTTTACTGATATATTGAATAATGCAGTATTTCGGGGTTCCCTTATAGAGCATGGGCAGCAGAAAACTTTTGTTTCTCATAGTTTTTATTTATAATCACATTTTTAAAAATCATTTTGTTGCTTTTGTCTATTTTCTGTGAAAAAAAATCTATTTTTACTTAATTTCATGAGGCCCTTTCATTTTTCCATCTTAAAGGGAAATTTAGCAGTAAAATGTTGTCCCTTGTGATTTGTGCTAGGTTCGTAGATTCTACTCTCACACTGATGAATTCCCTTATCATTTTTTTTTTTTGTAACAAAACTAAATCTGTCAAGCTCACAATCCTCAGGAGTTAATCTCACGCATTCCCTTGAAGCTCCTACTGGTCTGTGCTTGCTCCATTTTGCAACTCAACTGAAATACATTTCTTCTTCCATGGCAAAATCAACTTTACCCCCTGAGGATGTATGTCCACGGGACCTTAGCTAACAGTCTGGTAATCAGGCGAGAACGTGAAAGTCCGTTGTCACCTACCTGCGAAGAAAATTTCAGGGCATCGCCTTCCAGTTAATGGAGAAAGCTACTCATTTACAGAGTGTGTTGGGCCATTTCCATAGGGCTAGGGGGTTCAGAAAAGGCTGCATTTCAAGCGGAATGCCTTCTAGATGTCTTGATTCCAAGTTTCACTTCTTTCCAAATAAGGTCTTGACCTTGGTGGAAGAGATTTGCCACAGCCGAGAACTGAGCTTTTGCTGGAACCCCACACTCCAGAGTTATGTGCAGAGCCAGCTTGGTGTTTTCCTGACCTTTAAAGGCTAGAGATGAGAGCTCAAGGCTCAAAGAAACGCAGGCCCCCAACTTCCTTCCTGCTGTCTTTCTTCTTTCTCTGTGGACATGTCTCAGGCTTTCAGAAAGGATGAGACTGTCTCCTTGTTGCAGGCATACATTCCAGTAATCATTATTGAGACAGTTCCCTCGAAGACACAGTGTTTTCTCAGCTGTGCTATCCTACAGGAAATAGGTTCATTCAAAGTCAATATTCAAGAAGATTTCTTGTTGGTTAGTATCCAAGTAACTGCTTTTCCATCGTTGATTTCCACATACTAGTGACACTTTTCTCTTTGGAGGAATGCCTATTGAAGTCAATCACTGTGTTCTGCAGTTGTCTTAGGGATAACAGTTCACTCCTTGCACCCCCAGTCTGTAGGTTGACCTTTCACTCTGTTCATTGCTGTACAGAATGTTTTAGTTTGATATAGTTCTGTTAATACATTTTTGCTTTATTTTATTATTATCATTCTTGACATGACATCACTGTATACCACTGACTATTCTGAAAAGAGTTAGTTGCATCAGGCTGTCCTTGAACTCACAGAATTTCATTTGAATCTTTATTCCAAGTGTTGGAATTAAAGGTGTGTCCCACTAAGCCCAGATCTATTTCTTACTGTAATAACCTTACGTGTTTTTGGTATAGAATACTGTTACTAGAAATTTTGGGGAGTCTCAGTGAAGTGCCATACAATACCAGGAAAACTGGGATCTGTTCTTGGATCATTAGTCTCATTAGAAAAAGAATTTAAGGAGCTGGAAAAACAGAGAGCACTTGCTGATTTTCGAAGCGATCCGGGATCAATTCTCAGACCCCACACAGTGGATAATAATTTTCTGTATCTCCAGCTTCAGGGGATCCAACACCCTCATCAGGCTTTAGTGGGTACCATGCATATACATGCTACACAGACATGCTTGCAGCAAAACACCCACACACATAAAATAAAAACAAATAAATCTATAAAAATGTAAAAGAATTTAAGAATGGGCTCAGAAACTCAAAGACAATTAGTATTCAAACGAAAAACCTTAGGGAAGATGAGCTGTAATTCTTGGCAGCTGCCTAGAGGAGAGTGGAGAAGAGAAAGAAAGAAAGAAAGAAAGAAAGAAAGAAAGAAAGAAAGAAAGAAAGAAAGAAAGTTAATTTGCTTGAGTTAAGTCAGCATGGAATCAGTTACATGGCCGACAAGTAGGCCACATGATATCAAGGGGAGAGTTAGAGGAATAGTAAGGAAGCTGAAAGACTAGGTAGGGAACACATACTTGGGTTTTGGCTGCCTTCTGAAAGAAGAGGACAGAAGAGGAAAATAGATAATAGGTATGCATTCATGAGTTAGGACTCAGGAAGACAGGGAGACACAGCTGACCCCAAGGGTAGCTCTCAGGAGCACCGAGGGGGTGAGGGGCAGGAGCCCTCAGGAGAAAAAGTACATTTTCTCATGGATGACTTGCCTTCCTGGTACAGTACCTTAGTCAGGTCCCTGACCAGCCAGTCTTACCCTAAGGTCTAGCAAAGACATGTCTCCACCTAGAGGTAGAGTCCACTCTTTACTGTCACTGTGTTAGAATTTTATCCTGAGAAATAATGTAAGAAATAAAAAGATATAGTCATCAGATTGGAGGAAAAGATGTTAAATGCAGGCTTTCAGTTTTTTCTATTGCTCCTATTAGTTGTAATGTGTCTTTATTTCCTTATTTGGTAGAGAAATGCAACAGACTTTTTGTGTTAATTTTCTGACTTGAACTTTTATTAAACTGGTTTACTTTTAACAACAGCTTTCTGGAGTCTTGTTATCTTTAGGACATGTTCTTAATGATCATGGCATTTGAAATCAGTACACAAATAAACAAAACCAACAGCTGTTTGTCTGAAGGGTAAGTAAAATTGACAAATCTTTAGTCTGATAAAGAAAACTGGAGAGAAAGCGCATGTAAACTCAAAAAATGGAAGAGCAGACATTGCCACTGATAAAAGCCAAAAGCATTGTCAGAAATCATAAACAATTACCACAAATTATGTAACTTAGAAGAAATGGGTAAATTCCCAGAAACATAAAATCTACTACGATTTGTAGTCATAAAACGAGAACCTATGCTGTTCAGCATCAAGTAGAAGATTGGATCAGAAGAAAAACAAAACAAAACAACTTATCAAAGAACAACCAAGGATCAAATGGTTTACTGCAGAATTCTACCAAACAGTTAAAGAATTAATATCATTCCTGTCCAAACTCTTTGAAAACATTGATGACGACACTCCTTAGCGTTCTGAGAGCAGCATTGCATTGACTCTGAAGCTTCTCAAAGACACCATGAGATGTGAAAACCCTAGGTTGATTCATGTCAAATTTTGTGCAAAAATCTTCAATAGGGACAAGAAGGTTGTTTCAGTGATTAAAAGCATGTACTATGTAATCATGAGGACTAAATATTCAAACTCCAGCACCCATCAAACAGGCCTGGCATCCCTCATTCACATGGATCCCCAGTTCTAAGAGAGACAGGCCTGCCTGGCGTCCCTTGTACACATGGATCCCGAGTTCTAAGAGAAAAAGAGATGGAAGTATAGCTAAGGTTCATTAGTTTCCAGTTTAAATTAGTAAATCTGAGTCCCAGATTTAAAGGTAGACCCTAACTTAGAGATGTAACTAGAGATTGCTCGTTCATTCCCAGCCTCCCAGCCCCTAAGAATCACACAGAAACTATTAATTACAACCCTGATTAGTCAGGTTTCTTATTAACTAATGCTTACATCTTAAATTTACCCATTTCTGTTAATCTATGCATCACAATGATAGCTGTGGCTGGCTGGTAAGGTTCCTGAGTCTGTCAACTTTGGCAGCTACATAATGTCTCCCTGACTCCACGTATTCTCTCTCTCTTTGTTGGCTATATTCTGTCCTGCCATAGGCCAAAACAATTTCTTTATTGGCCAATGATAGTAAAACATATTCACAGCATACAGAGGGGAGTCCCACATTATCTGACTTGTTTTGTCTAAATAAAAAGGAAGGTTTTAAATTTAACATAATAAAATTACATATAACAAAACAGGTATCAAGCAAGAATTACAGTTGCAATAGTTCTTTGTGAGTCTAAAGTTTCATATCTAAATTATCTTTTATCATAGCTAAGGAAATCTATAATTATAACTATTTGTCTTCAACTCTATGAAACACTCCAGAAGGATACAATATTACCTAAGTAAAAAGGAAGTGCATTGTAAGCAACTTTGGAAACTCTAGAATTGATGAGACATCTGGCTGCCTGGAGAGTCACCCAAAGTTCTTATGTAACCTTGTGGCAGCCATCTTCAGCCTATAGGCCTATAGTATCCGGCAAACTTTTCCATGATACGGGAAGTTTGGAAGACTATTTTGTCTATATTTGCAGTTTGTCAGTTACTTTTTTCTGGGTCCTGCAGGATGTAGACTCTTTCATGAACCAGGAACCCCGAGGAAATGTCTCACCTTCTGGAGGCAAGGTCAGCAGTTATTTCTATGGGTCCTGCATGTCCAGTACAAACAGCACATGGTCAAGCAGTCTGGGCAAGCCCAGTTTCTTGTCCAAATGGCTACCCTTGTCACATTGAAGGCAAATTCCATACCATGTTTCTTCAATGCCCATCAAACTCTCTGAAGTAATTGGATTGGTGTTGCCAGAAAAAGACATGTCTCACAGTTCAGAAAAGTCTAAATTCTTTAAAATTTTAAATGCCATAATCTGTAGGCCTTTGAAGTCTTTCAAGATTACATATCAAACTGAAATATGTCTCTGTATATCTAGAAAACATAATTAACATGATGACTATTAATCTGTATTTATATATATTACATTTTTAAATGAGCTGCGTAAAACAATACCTTAACAAGAGCAGAAATACACATATACAGTGTAACAAATTTCACCTTAAATTTGTAGCAATAGACCAAGATCCCACTTTAAATTAAAGCAAATATTTATAAAGAATCATTTTGGGAATTTGGGTGTAGTTTTCTCCAAACTACTTACGGCTGTTTGTTGGGCAAAGTAATTTTAGGGTTCATGGAGACCTTTCAGGAGAGGGGGAATCTTGTTCCATCAAACTACATTAACCTGGAAGGAATCTATAGGTTCTCATCATCTGCGGAAACAAGAGCAGAACATCTTTTCCAAAATGACATATCCTTAGGTTCAAATTGTGAAGTCAAGATACCTTTAAAATATATGTGTTTAACTTAGCAGCCCCCAAAATCAAATGTCTCTCTGCATTTAAAAAATTCAAAGAAAACACCATAATATGCATAATCCAGACTCTGTGTACTTTCATCTTTACATGGCTTTTTTAAATTATTACTTTTTAATATTTAATTTTTAAATATTAAATCTTTTCTCCTTTAATCTATGACTTTCTGTACTCTTTCTTTTCTCTCATAAGTCCATGTGCATTTATCTAACATTGTGACCCATTCAGAGGTCTTTTTTGTCTGAATCTGTCTTATTATGTATCTGTAATAATTTTCTGTCCAGGAGTGTCTTTTTCTTTGTCGTTTTTTCATGCTAAGTGGGGGAGGCTAGGACCAACTCTATGACTCTGCCTGTTGGCTCCATCCCAGCCAACATGGTGGAGATACGTCACTGTCTCTGCTCACCATACTCACCACCCCGGCTCCAGGGGTGCAGCAGGACTATGTTGCCATTAAGGAACTTGTAGTACATTGCTCATTAACCCTATCTAGGTGAAGGACCTCCCAAAACAGCCAATGTTCGTGCTGTCAGCACGAACCAGGAAGCCACCATTTCTTTAAGAAGCCATGTAGTGTTTGCTGCTAACGCTGAGTCAGAAAGCCTTCTCTTAAAGGAGCTACACCTCTGTTCACCATCAGCAAAACAGAAGCTATCAAAAAAAAACGTGGCTACCAAGAAACTGTGCTTGGGTCCTGCTTTTGTGGGTCCAGACACCCTTTTTTTTTTAAAAAGCTTTTTAAAAGCTCTTCTGTGGATCCATGGCCCAGATGGTGGGTTGACATTTTGTAGACTCCCAAAAGAGCCAGAATCAGATGATGCTGTGAATATTTCTTATTGCCATTGGTTAATAAAGAAGCTGTTTTGGCCTATGGCAGAGCAGTCTGTAGTCAAGCTGGAAGATATATATATATATATATATATATATATATATATATAGTCAGGGATATACCAAGTAGCTGTTGAAGAGAGATGCCAAAACCTTATCAGTAGGTCACAGCCTCATGGTGATACATAGATTAGTAGAAATGAATTAATTTAAGATGTTAATAAGAAACCTGAGCTAATAGACCAAACAGTATTGTAGTTAACATAGTTTCTATATAATTATCCGGGTCTGGGAGATCAGGAGCAAATGGTCTCCAGTCATATAAAATATTTGATGGAGACTGATAAAAAGGACACCAAAGCCCCCTTCTGCCCCATAAAACTACATATCTGTGTGTATACATGTGCCACCTACACATGCAAACACACACACACACAAATTAATAAATCTTTAAATCTTCAACAAAATAATAGAAAGCAGAAATAAGCAACATATAAAAAGAACTATACATTTAAAGAAAATGGGATTTAACATGATGCAAGGAATGTTCAGCATATATAAACCAATTAACAAGATGAATCACACTAGCAACTGCATATGAAAATTGCAGGCTCATCTGAAGAGGTGCCAAAGAAGAAGGTAATCTATTGCTTGAAAAAAGTATTCTTTACAACTGGATGTAGAAGGAATTTACCTCAGCATAAGAAAGAGTACAGGCAGATTAGTGTTTGAAGGATAAAATCCAAAGACGTTTACTGTAAGATTTGGAAGAAAATAAGGTCACCTGATCTTACTCTCTCTATCTAGTGTAGTACTAGAAATACTGTCCAGGAGAATCAGATAAGAAAAATATATAAAATGTACTCAAATTAGAAAATAGTATAGGAAATTATCTATGAATGAAATGAACGCTCTTTATTTTAACTCAATATAGAAATAATCTATATCACTATATAGATAATTTTATTTCAATTTGAGAATAATTGTTGCCAAATCTGCCATTTTTGAGAAACTAAATTCTGTTACCATTTAAAAAAATGATACAATTATGAAAAAAATGGAATCTACTGAGTGCATACATTTGATATGTAGGAGAAAGAATATATCTTTTCACTTTTTTATTTATTACTGTATATTTATTGAGCACCATGCAGGGAAGCCACTGAATATGACAGAAAGAATATTGTAGACAGGATCAGGTCACAGTATTGATGTTTTTGCAATTTTATTTTTCTGTATTTAAAATATTTGTTTTTGAATTTATAAATATATATATCTCTGTGTGTTATTTTAATTAGCAATATTTTGAGATTTTTGGGATGCAGTGAATTAAGAACATTGTTTAATATGAGATCTCAGCTCTTTTCTGCCATCTAGTGGCAGCAGACAATGTTTTATGAATATACTTACATAAATTCTTTTATTTTGAGATTATAATTACATAATCTTCTCCTTCCTTTTCTTTAATTCAAAGCCTCTCATGAATACTCTCCTCTTTTAAATATTAATTGCACCTTTTGTCATCAATTCTTGTGTGAAACACACACATACACATCCTAAATACATAAGCACATCCTACTCTGTCTGTACGTTACTTAGTTTTCAAGGCTGACCATCTGATAACTGATAACAAAGTTCTCTTCCCTTGCCCAGACAATTTTTACTGCTCTTAGCATTTCTTGGCTGCCTGTGGTTTGCTTTGCAGCATCAAGGCCTCCTGGGCTCCCTCTATGCTTCCCCAAGGAACACAATCCCTAACTACACTCTAAATATTTGTCAATATATCCACATGTAAGTGTAAATCTTACCTGGAACGAAGAAAACTTTAATTCCAAAATAAACTATTACAGAAAATTAGAACTAATCAAAATGCAGAGTTGTACCAGTCACAATGGATACATCTACAGAACACTGTACCTATGGCTCAGGGGTTTGAAGGATTATGAGAGCCAGAGGATCAGGGAGTTTTCTGGGAGACTGTATCTCTTAGAAATGTCAGTAGCTACACCTATAAGGTCTTACGAAGATGACTACCTAAACATCAACGGAGCAAAGACAATACCAATAAACATACTAATGTACAAAGTCATGATTGCATATTCTCCTCCTTGAAGAATACCCCTTACTAGTTTATTCTTGTGATTCTTTATGTTTCTCATTTCTACAGTGCAGAATATTCTATTTAAATGAAACTCCATGGTTTTGTCTTCTTTAGACATCTTACAACCACTTTTCAAGTAAAGCTAGAGGGAAACATCATTTCTAATTGGGCTTTAGTTCTTGCAGCCAGTACTAAACACTGATGATAAAGGAATAGTGAAATACTTATAAATTGCTATAGAGATGTATGTTATTTTTTATAAGTAGTTGGAGATCTGAAACCGTTTATAGTTGCTGTCTCAGGAGCAAGCCATGGACTAGCTGTGTGAGCAGGAAGCAATGCCTGCCTCCAGTACCAAACTGAAACAGCAGCACCAGGGGTTCTAAATCTGAAGCAAAGTAGAAAAGCACTTCTCTGTACCTTGAATATTGTCTATAAACAATATCTCCAATGACCAGGAAACCTCTTCCAATTTCTATGACATGAGGTTTTTTATCATAATTAATATAACTTAAACTTTGAACACAAGAAACACATACATACCCTGTTTTGCTATTTTGGTGCTTGGAAACTATAACCAAAACCACAAATGTTCTAAAATTTCAGCAAATATAAGAATACTTTAATTCATCCATGTTAGAAATTATGCCATTGTAACCATTCTTACCAAAATTATAAGCAGTATTACATACTGCAGTAAAATAATGTTTCTGAAAAGCGCCTTGCTAAAGAATCCAGTAGAATTTCTCAATATTTGCAAACATGAATTATGAAAGTATTACTGAAAACTAATGGTAACAAAAACATAGAATAAGCATAAGCAAGAGGCCTAATACTTGTCTAAAGGCAGCAAGAATCCCCAACATTTTACAGAAGGTAATAGTTTATGGAGTTATGTCATAGACAGTATAATTAAATATTTGTAAAATAAAAATGTCAATGAAAATATAAAATATGTGCTTAGATCATAATTAAAATCAAATGCTTAAAACATTTTTGCTTAATTTTCTCCATGTTATCAATTTTGTGCAAAAGATATGTGTTATTTGGAGACTTTGAAATTGACTTTTTTTGTAGATTAAAATTGAAAGAAAACTTCAGACCACTCAAACTAATGTTTTACAGTATTTTTTAATTCAAAAGTGATCACTTCTATGGGGGTTTTTCTCTTATTATACGTGCATATTAGCTATTTTCCATAAACAGAAACCAAAAACAAATAGAAAATAATAGTTTGTATGTAGCAGTGGGAATCACTGTAAAAGTCAAGGGATATATGCTCCCTAATTACAGATTCACCTTTAGAGGAACTTCACTGTTATTTATAAAGCCACCTCTGGTATTTGAATCTCCCAAGATTCGCTTCTCAGGCAAACAAACCTTTAAGCATGAATTTGATTGACACCGACTTCTATCCCACTCATGGGATTTCCACTATTATCTTCTTCCAACAATAGAATTTAATTATTGTAAGTCATGTGTTTGAAGCTAATTATCACATTAGCATAAAAATAATTGAAAAGAGAGACATAAAGAATTTCTACTAAGCTCAAGATTAGGCTACTCCCATGACAGAATCTGCTTTGATGAGATAGTCCGTAGGTTAAAAAATTCTAATAATAACAGTTCAGTCTTTCACTAGGAGTCTTAGCTAGGACCATCCTTGCAGATTCCTGGGAGTTTCCCTTGTACCAGGTTTTTACCTGTCTCTGAAATGACTCCCTTTCCTGTCAATTCTTTAAGTACTCTCTTCCAACCTGCCCCCATCTTATCCCTCATGTTCCCATCCCCACCTGCCCCCTGTAAACCCCTCAAAATCTCTCTTTCCCCTTCCCAGGAAGTTCCAAGTGTCCTCTTTGAGCCCATCCTGATATCTAGCCTCTCTGGGTTTGTAGATTGTAGCATGGTTATCATTTACAGCTAATATCCACTTACAAGTGAGTACATACCATGTTTATCTTTCTGGATCTGGGTTACCTCACTTGGAATGATTTTTTCGAATTCCATCTACTTGACTTTGAATTTCCTGGTGTCATTCCTTTTAACAGCTGAGTAATACTCCATTGTGTAAATGGAGTATTTTCTTTATCTCCTCCTCAGTTGAGTGACATCTAGGTGGTTTCCACATTCTGGCTATTATGAATAAAGCTGCTATGAACATAGTTGAGCAAGTATCCTCGTAGAGTTTCCTTTGCTAATATACCCAAGAATGGTATTGCTGGGTAATGAGGTAGATTGATTCTCAATTTTAGGAGCAACAACATATTGATTCCCTGAGCCGGTACAGAACTTTGCACTCCCGCAAGCAACGGAGGAATGTCACCTTTGTTCCCCATCGTCTCCAGCATGAGCTGTTGCTTATGTTTTTGATCTTAGCCATTCTGACAGGTGTAAGGTAGGATCTCAAGTCGTTTTGATTTGCATTTGCTAAGAATGTTGAACGTTTCTGTAAGTGCATCTCAGTCATTTGAGATTCTTCATTTGAGAATTCTCCGTTCATATCTGTTTCCCCTGTTTAAATTAGATTGTTTAGTTTTCGGTGTCTAGTTCTTGACAAGAAAGTCTACCTGTGGAGGAAATGGTGCACCAACTCAGCCACCTAACTTTTGACTTAAAAATCTGACTTGTGGGATGAAATGGCCACTTACTGCTTCTCTGACATGGCCCCTAGCAAGCACAAACACCACTGGAGAAAAAGAAATGTCAACGTAATGATGTTTAATGATATTCTGCTATACTCCTCAATTGGTATCTAGCCTAAAGGTTGTCTGACAGGCTTCATGAAACAACCGGCGGGAATAGATGCAGAGACTCACAGACAAACAGTCGGCTGATCTCAGGGAATCCTCCAGAAAAGAGGAAGAAGGACTGTAGGAGCCAGAGGAGTCAAGAACAACACAAGAAAACCCACAGAATCAACTAACCTTGGCTCTTAGGAGCTCACAAAGACTGAATTGACAACCAGGGAGCCTGCATGGGACTGACCTAGGCCCTCTGCATATATATTATGTTTGTTGTCTTACTTAGGGTTTTATTGCTGTGAAGGGACGCCATGACGAAAGCAACCTTTATAAATGAAAACATTTAATTGGGACAGTTTACATGTAGTTTCAGAGGTTCTGTCCAATGGCAGGGAGCATGGCAACATGCAGCAGATATGGTGCTGGAGGAGTAGCTGAGAGTGCCAATCTTGCACCAACATGAAGTTGACTCAGATGCCAGGAAGTATCGGGGGTATAAGAAGCTTCAAAGCCAGCCTCAACTCTATGCAGAGACTGCTCGTTCATTTCCCAGCTGCCTAGATCCGAATAATCACACAGAAATTATATCAATTACAACACTACTTGGCCAGTATTTTAGACATCTTTCTAGATAGCTCTTACCTCTTAAATTAACTCATTTCTATCAATCTATGTATTGCCACAAGGCTGTGGCCTACTGATAAGCTTCTGGCAAGGTTCTGGCGACTGTCTCCTTCAGCATCTCTATGACTCCACCTAATCTCTCTCTCTTTTCTGATTTCTGGATTTACTCTGCTACTCCATTGGCTGAAACAGCTTATTTATTAACCAATAGTCACAAAACATATTCACAGCCTACAGAGGAGAATCCCACATCATCTCCCCTTTTCTGTGTAAATAAAAGAAAGGTTTTAACCTTAATATAGTAAAATTACACATACGAAACAGTTATCAAGCAAGAATCGTAGTTACAATATTTAGTTCATTTACATTTTACAAATTATGGGAAAATATTTTATCATCTATCCTATTTTTGTGAGCTAAAGTTTTTTTTATCTAATTTATCTTTTATCATAAGTAAGGAAAACTATAAATATAACTATTTGTCTTCAACTCTTCAAAGACCCCAGGAGAATACAGTATTACCTAAGTAAATAGGAAACACATTTTAAGCAACTTCCAAAGTTCTAGAATTGACAGAGACATCTTGCTGTCTGGACAGTCACCCAAAGTTCTTCTGGAACATTAGGGGATCCATCCTACAGACCATAGTATCTGACAGACTTTTCTATGCGTTAGGAAATTTGAAGATCTGTTCTGCCTTGTAATGGCAAAGTTCATCACTTGCTTTGCAGTTTTTTTCTATGAAGCAGGAAACCTGAAAGTTTGTTTTACCTTCTTTAGGCAAGTTCAGAAGTCGTTTTCTGTGGGTCCTACCTGTCCAGTTCATACAGCATACCATCAAATAGTCCAGGCAAGAACAGTCTCTTGCTCAAATGCTAATAAGCTCCATAAGGGGACTCTTCAATGCCCATCTTCGTCTTGAAGTAATTTGTGCTTCCAGAAACAGACATGTCTCACTGACAAGAAAAGTTGAAGTCCTTAAAACATTTGAAATGTCGTTGTGGCAGCCCTGGGTGCTGGCCCCACCTCTCTTGGCCTTTCAATGTAGCAGAGGTACATTTACCCCCAGTTCTGGGACTTCTGGGTAGGAGTCGTGCTCACCATCTTTACTCTGGGAAGCTCTGTGCAGCACATAAACCCTGTTAGTCTGAGTAAAAGCTAAATCTGTCATGCAGTGTGCTGCATGGCCTGGAAATGTCTCCGTGCCACTCCATGGCAGTGGAAATCTACCATGTTTTTCTGCTGTGCATGCCTAGCTGACGCGACCAGTTGTTTTCCCAGGTGCAGGTACTGTGCGGCAGGCACGCTCTCAGCTATTTTCCCCCTGAGCAGACATATAAGCACTCAGACCCGGAGTGTGTGACTTTCCACGTGGGTTAGCCCCAAATGTCTAGGAGCCATTTTGTAGGTGGAAACTGCTTGTCCAGATCTGTTGTCCAGATCTGAATAATCACACAGAATCTATATTAACTACAACACTGCTTGACCAATAGTTTAGGCATCTTTCTATCTAGCTCTTATAACTTAAATTAACACATTTTTTAAATTTATCAATGTATTGCCACAATGCTGTGGCCTACTGTTAAAGTTCCTGCAAGTTCCTGGTGTCTTTTTTCTTCGGCAGCTACATGGTATCTCTCTGACTCCATCTCCTCTTTCTTTATCTCTGTTATGATGTCCCACCTGGCTTTCTTTGCTAAGCCATTGGCTGAAACAGCTTCATTATTAACCAATGGTAATAAAACATATTCACAACATATGGGGGGGGAAATCACACAATCACTCCACAGAAACACAATCCCTTCAAAAAGGCCACAACCACTCCAAGAAAGTCATACCTCCTAATAGTGCCACTCCCTATGAGATTTTGGGGGCCGATTACATTCAAACGACCACATTCTACTCCCTGACCCCCCCATAAGCTTGTAACAGCATCACAGTGCAAAATTCATTTAGTCAAACCTCAAAATCCTGCATAGTTTAATCATAATCTCAACAGTGTTTAAAAACTCAAGTTCAATGTCTCTACTGAGATTCATGCACTCTCTTTACTGTAATCCCCTATAAAATCAGAAATAAAAAAAACCAGATCACACACTTCTAACATATAATGGCACAAAATATAGCTTACCCTTCCAAAGCATAGGGAAGGTAACATAGTGAGGAAATACTGGATAAAAACAATACCAAAAACCAGCTGCGCAAACTCCAGACTCGGTGTCTCCATGTCTGATGTCAAAGGATGCTTCAGATCTCCAACTCCCTTCAGTTTTGTTGACTGCAAAACACTTTTTTTCTCTTGGGCTGATTCTGTTCCCCTCTCCTCCTTGTCAGGTATCCCACAATTCTGGCATCTCTAACATTTTGGTTCTCCAAGGAAATCCAGGCTTCAACTTCAGGGCTTCATGCAATGCCTTCTCTGTTAGGTCTCCATTCAGTTACACCCCTGATGCATGCCTGATCTCAGCTGCATTCTTTAGTCACAGGGGCAAATTCCCTAGCCCCATTCTTCTATCCTTAACTCTAAAGTAAGAACAACATGACTGAACCTGCCAAGTTCTGCTCCTTACTGAGTCTGAAACACAGGGCCTTGTTTAATTACATCTTCACCAGCTTTCTGTCTATCATGGCCTAGCTTGGCTGTCACAATACTTCTTGCTTTGTAGAAAAGACTGGCCTCAAATTCAGACTTCTGCTGGCCTCTGCCTTCTCAGTGCTGGGACTAAGGGCATGGACCACCACACTCTGCTCTATGCTTCTCTTTAGTTCCTTTTCACAAGTTGGAAATTTAGCTGGGTGGGAGTTTGCCCTGAGCTCACCACTCCCTGTACTCAATTTCTTAATCCATTTATCTCCTCGAACACAGGACTTAGTTTCATTCTACTTCCTGGTGCTCTTTTTCTCTTCAAAATCTACATGTTTGTAATTGACCCTGCTTGGCTTGCTACTTTTCCTTATAAATCTTCACTAGACTTAACATCAATAGTCACATAACAGTCTTTATTAGTTTTTCTATGAATTTTTCTAATTCATATATAATAGATAGATAATCTTTGAAATATTAAACCAATATTTCCATTGAGGGCCTTCAATTTACATTTCTAAATAGATATGGTGGTATACACAATTGAGAGATTTTATAATCTCACCAGAACCTTCTTTTACTTTGTACTGTTCCTAGTTCACTTAGCAGCCCAACTCCTCTTGAATCCTGTTTTAAAAAAAAGCAATAAGCAGGGATTGGGATTTGAGTACTCTCAGCCATGGCTCACTATGATTCGTGGCAGTATATTTCTAATTTCTCCATTCTTTTTTGATAAAAGCTGCTGTACCATTTTGGAAATATATGGGAACCATTACTTCCATCCTTTGAAAAAGAGGCCCAGAATATGATACCAGGCCACATTTGGATCATAAGTAGCATGGTTAGTAACTGATACATGTGTAACTTGTTCCATTGTCCCATGGAGATATAACTTCAGTCCAGTTGGGCCATTTTCCCACCATGAATGGGCAACAATGACAACAGGACCCTGGCAGACCAAGCTTCTGATGAGTCAAGACTTTACCCATGCAAGGGGTTGCAGCCATTCCTTCATCAAGATGGTCAGTGCTAGCATATGGAACCCAATTTTCTTCAGAAACCCTTCTAAATGCACAGCAACCTAAACTGAAGATTTACTGGTTTCCATCTCATTACACAGTTTTTTTGGAGGGCAGGGACAGGTTTGTATATTATATGCTATCAGTACAATCTATGTTTAAAATTTATTTAATCCTAACGATTAATTTATTTTTATATTATGTGCATGAGTACTTGTCTGCATTTATGAATGTGCAGCACCTAGGTGTCTGGTGTCTGAGGGGGCCAGAAGAAGATCTTGTATTTTCTGAAACTGTAATTAATCATGCTTGTGAGCCACCATGTAAGCGATACACATGTATTCATGCCCTATGCAAGAGCAGCAAGTGCTCTTAACAGCAGGTCCTTATACCTTCCTCATATGCTATTTTATTAGTAACAATTTTAATATTAATATACTTTAGTACAAAAAATCCATCAGATTTGGAGGTAAAAAATCACCAAATTTTTTATATCATCATACTAACTGCATAATGACAATGCTATTTCTCTTGGTTGCTAACTGTTATCAAGGGAAATACATGACAAATAATCAACTTTTAGTTTGACTGATGCCGCGATTGTGCTACATAATTATATGAGCACTATTCAAACTTCTACAAACTTTCACACAAAGAAGCCATTAACTGACAGCAGTGGCATGAGATGCTCAGAGTCCTTGGTTCTGGTGCCTCTTCATGGTGGTGTCTGGACCAGATAACCAGAACACATCTCTTCTGGACCACGGCTGCCCATTCTCCTAGGTTTCTTCCTCATGAAGTTCTTGGCCTAAGCTATTAAAAGTCTGCCACTTTCTTCATGGAAAAAAAAAAACTTTCCTTAGGCCAGCTTCTCTATACAGGAAAACCTTTATAAATAATTCAAGAGTAGAAAGTTGAAAGTTGAATTAAATTATATTTCAAGGTCATTTCATTTATAATGGGATATGATTAAATGCATATGACTTTTTAAATGGTGAATTCTTGTGCTAAGCTAAATTTTACATAGTAAGCTACATATATAGGTAGTTGCTTTGTTTAAAGAGGGGACCAAAATCCTACCCCATTTGATACTAATGTATCTTCCAAAGCCATCGGGGCTCCCTGTTGTAGGACCTCCTACTCCTCCGTATTTCGTGTGCTCATTTTGACAGGGCTGTTTGACAAGTTTAACATGTTCTTTGATTCACTTCAGTATCCATCCTTAGATTTAAAGTACTATGCCCTTGTTAGTACAATTCTTGGAAATTCGGGAGGACTGAAACTTTTGATGCCTCTCAACCACAAAGAGAGCTGCAAGTTCAGTTCAGTAATTATTCTTCTGTACTAGATCATTTTCTTGTTTTATAATACGATGCCCTCTTCCCGTTGTTCTGTCCTTCTCTGGTCCTTTTCTCTGCAATAGTGATCTCCTGCGATGTGTTTGATACAGGTTTTTATATTGGAAAGGACACATTGTGATGTGGGAAGTCCTTCTGTATATGTGTTGTTTTTATTGGTTAATGAATAAAGAAGCTGCCTTAGCCTATGATTGGGCAGAATAGAGTTGGGCAAGGAAAGTTAGACTGAATGCTGGGAGAAAGAAGGCAGAGTCATGTAGCCACCGCCAGAGACAAACACCTCCCTTGAGCCCACTAGAACCTTGCCAATAAGCCACAGCCATGTGGCAATACACAGATTAATAGAAATAGGTTAATTTATAATACAGGAGTTACCCAGAAATATGCTTAAGCTATTGGTCAGACATTATTGCCATCGACACAGATTTCTGTGTCGTTATTTTGGGTCTGGGAAGCCTGGAATGAATGAGCAGCCTCCGACTACACCCTTGTTACAGGATATTTGATCACATTGGGAAGCCTGAGATTGCATTACTTTCTGGAAAAGCTTGTTTTTAGTTGGGATGTGGCTCAGGCCTAGAACACACCTTTAATACAAGCGTTTTCTGCTTGAATACTGTAACCAGGATTAAATACAGTCAAAGACAGGCTAAGAGACAGAACAAGCAGCCAGTTGACAGGAAGAAGACTTAGAAAGGAACAGAGAGTCAGGAGAATGGGTAGAGAGACAACAGTAAGTAGAAGGGAGGGACATTCAGTTTGAGTCTTGTTTAAGACGGCCTAGGAGAAAGTCTTTCTGGATCACCAGTGGAGAAGGAAGTTCAGCTGGCTGCTTTCTTTGTTCCTCTGTGCTAGCAGATTTCCACTCCAGCATCTGGTTCCCAAGTCTTTATTGGTAAAATCAAATGGTTGAGATTTAGATATAATCTTCAGCCCCTTGCCACCTGCAGCAGGTGGGAGAGCTGACCCAGTCCCTCTATAGCATTTGGGAGAGTCGGCCCTGCACATCCCCAGGGCAGCACATTAGAGCTGACCCTGTTGATGGGGGCAGGGGTGAGCCAGTCCAAGGACATGAGGAGGGAGACCTGGTCCCATTCCTTATCTGATATACGGTTGCATGGTCAAGGAATTGATACCCTCCCTTGCTTTTTACCCATCACCATTTGTGGCAGGCAGGAGAGCTGGCCCTGAGGTCATGAGAATAGAACTTGCCCTGTCCCTCATGGGCCAGCGCCTGAACATTTTCTAGAAAGCACAGTAGAACTGATTGGACTGGTAGGGCATGGGTGAGCCGACCCTGAGTGCGTGAGCTGAGGGCGAAAGAACTGTGGCCTCGCTTCTCATCTGCCAGGCAGTGGCATTGGTGGGGGAAAGGTCCCATCCCATCCAGCTCCCAGAGCCACCTGCGGTAGAAGGAAAGTTGGCTCTGCCCCTCACCAGCTGCAGCACATGGTAAAGTGGCTCTTGCACCTGATCTAGGCAACACAGTAGAGCTGGACCTGATGGTGTAGGTGCCAGCGAGCCAGCTCAAGGGTGAATACAGGAAAACTGGATCTACCTCTTGCTGCTTGCTGCGTAGGGTGAGCTAACTGGGGCAGGGCTGGAGAGCTCATGCTGGTGACGAGGATGAGAGAGAACTGGTGGACTGGACAACATACCTACCACCCAGGCTCCGGACAAGGGCTATGAGTTGGCCCACTCCATGTATAATCTGTAGGAGTAATGTAATGGTGCCAGTCCTTCAAATCCAAAGTTGCAAGATCTCCATGATACAGGGCAACAAGAGGATATCCAAGAGAAGTCAAAGTGAGGGCCAAGTATCAATACTATAGAAGAAACCAGAGACTTTGAGCCAGACCAGTGACTCATTGTAGTTAACACTTGCAAGTAAAAATGTGTGGACTAAAGTATACACTGTGTGACTCACTGTGGCACACTATAGCTTCCACAATGAGATTTTTTTTCTTTTAAATTTTATTTTGTTTTGTTTTGGTGAGAGGTTGCAGGGGCAGAGGGTAGATGTGAAGGGATAAAGAGATGAATGGGATCAAGATGCCTGATGTGAAATCTACAACATATCAATAAAAAGTTAAAAAGAAGCAAACGAAAAAGAAAAAGTATGCAATGATATTTTGTATGTGTATTTTAATTACCATAAATTATGCTATGAATCTTGTTCTATTGCTAAAGTATTCTCGCAAAAGCCATCTTTTACACACGTCCCTTATCAACACTTCTGATTTTATGGCTATTTGATAGTCTTTCATATGCGTCCTTGTGTGAGCTAAAACAATGAGATAAAATCTGACACAATTGCTAGATGACACTTTGGTTCACAGGTGGCATAGGATGGTGATGCCTGAAACATGGGGGTGGCTGTGTTCAGCCCGGTTACTGCACTGTCTTTGTAGTGCTCCAGTATATTCTGAGCAGAGGTGAAATCCAAATTGTCTGGAGACGTGTCTTAATCAGTGATGGGACAGGACCGAGATCTGAGTGTCCCCATGGGTTAGCTTTCACAGCCCAGAGACGCAGGGGTGAGTGAAGTCAGTCAAAGCATAGTGAGCTGCCTTCTGCAAGAATGAAGCCAAAAATCCCATGCTTGGTTTAGGGGAGGTTTTAGAAGATTGTTAAATTATGGTGTATTTTATTAGAATGTGATAATATGTTAGTAAACGACAAATAATTTTAATTAAGTGGTTAAGTAAGTTAATTTGCTTCTTATCCTTGGTACAGCAACACATACCTCATAAAACTATAACCCTTTGCTGTAAAAAGAAACATCATCATATGCAAATTGGCTCCCGAGTCTTGCTTTAGATTGTATTGTATTTTTATTTATTGGTTTTTATTTATTTATTTGTCTTGAGAATTGAACACAGTCATCTAGTGTGGCGACAGCCACCACAGAAAGGGACTGTCTTCCCTGAGATGTTAAACATGTGGCTCTGATCAGATGGGAGGGGAAGAAGCAGGGGCATTACAGCGCCTGATGACCGGATGTGGATGGCCAGATGTGGATGTGCCGTGTTAACAAGACATTGCTTCAATATTGAAAGTCTTCTGTACTTAGCTTGCTGTCTGTAGCAGAAGGGGATTCAGAGAGAAGCCAAACAGATCTCTTCAAATCTGTGAGATCACTCTAGAAATAAGACTCTAAGCCACGCTTTTTTCTTTTGGAGATTTCTTGAGGTTAAAAATCCTTCAAATGTGGTAATTAGAAAATAATGAATTCACATAATCTTAAAACTAGGCAGGTAGTAAAAGCTCAGCAATCAAAGGGTTTGTGCATCCAGTATATCTGACTGAAATTTGTAAAACATTCAATTGTGATTAATTCAATTTATCTTTTAAATTTGAAATGTAGGATAAGGAACAGGAATGTGAGAGACCAGTTACTTCACAGGATGAGAGATTGAAGCGAGGAGGTTTCAAAAGTCAAGGAGGAAAAGGCCTTTTCCTTATTAGAACATCCAAGTCATTGGTACTGTAGGGTCCAGCCCTACAGGCTCATAGAGACTACCCAGGTGCCACTCAGGAACACACCACCCAAGGGGAATTAATTAACATTCCCATCATTATAGGTAGGGTCACCTGATGTTTGTTAGCCCAGTATACACCCATCCCCTTTCCCCAGGACATGCCAGACACATATCAGCCAATCAGGGCTCCTGAACCTTAAAAACCCCACCCTAACTAGGCTTATAACTCTCAGACCTCACCACTATACCAGATGGACGGAGGGTCCAACCTCGAGATGGAATAAAGTCTCTGTTTCTGGGTACGAGCACAGACTCCTTTGTGATAGCTTTTGGGGGGACCCTGCTATCTGGGCATAACAATACAGGCCAACAAAGTGACAGTAACATTTGTAAACAGAGATAGAAGGGGAATTAAAAAGAGAAAAAATCCAGAGGTGTTTGCTGCTTTTTAAGGATGGCTAGTAATGGGAGGGATGGCTGGAGCTAGCGAGCAGACTTTAAGTCAGGTTGGTCCGTTTGTTGTTAGAAATGACGCAGGCAGGAGAGACTAACGTGTGTCTATTTTGAAAAGGATCTAAAAACCATGGAGAGTTTTCTGGGCCTGCGAAGAAGCCTGTGATCCCAACTGCTTTGGTGGTTGAAATAAAAGAATCATAAATTCCAAGATGACCCGAGATATGAATTGAGTTCAAGATGACTTATAAAAACTTCATTTGAAAATAGAACTTGAAAACACAAGGGTTAGGGATTGACAGGGTTTACCTAGGCTCATGCATGAGGGCCTGAGTTCAATTCCCGGTACAAATGTCAACAGAAGACAACAAAAGAAGGAAGGAAGGAAGGAAAGAAGGGAGGGAGAAAGAGGGAAAGAAAGAGAGGGAGGGAGTGGAGAAAGGGATAAAAAAAAGTAAGAGAGAGAAAAGGGAAATGAACTAAAGGAAGGCTCACTGCCAAATTTGTACAGTATGAAAAGCTTATTAAGGTGATAATTTGAATTTTATATGACATTTGTACCTATTATAAGATAATGGTTAGTCCATTCATAATAAAAGGCATATATGCTTGTTTTGAGAAGCAGGTACGTTATTCTAACCATAAATTCACAAATATAAGTAAGAGTAAAATGCATGTACAAAAAGAAAGGATTGTCGCAGGATAAGGGAAAGAATCCTGAGTGAGGGTTCCGTGGAGAATACAGAGAACAGACTAGTTACAAAACATGGCGAAGGTGGGGCCCAGGAGCATTTGGTGACAGGCTAGATCGGAAGCTCTGAGATATTAGGGGACAGACGGAAGATGACAAGTCTTCTGTGCACAAGGGACTCACCTCAGGAAATTCACAGACAGTGCATATTCAGCTAGGATAGAAATCCAAGCCTACTCTTTTCCTGGTCGCGCGTGCGCACACTCCAGTAGACGGCCATGCCACACATCCCAGGCACCGGCGGCTCAGAGCCGAGCACACCCTGCTCCCTGCTGCATTCCCCGCAACAACCACAGTGTAAAGTAAAGTTTGCTCTAAAGAGGAGGAGGAACACATGACAAACTACCTGGGAAAGTGAAGCGGTTTTGCTGAATCTCACAGGAAACCTTCCAAATGCAGGAACAATCCTTACATTTGCAGCATGTAATTTCCCTTGTTGACCATTGTCACCTCCACTCACTTAGATCTTAAAATTCACTTTTTATTCCGTTGGTAGCCCAGAAGACTGGATGTGCTCTTTCCAGAGACCCCCCACTTCAAAATTGTACCGTATACGTGCCTCAGCTGCAGACAGTGACGTGTGGGTAGAAATGCCGGACCCTCAGATACGTGTGGTCTCGCATGTGTTTCTCCTTTTGGAACACACTCTTGCTTAGATGCTGTACGCCTCTTGCTGAAGAAATTTTCTAGAATTTCACCAGTTTTGATTTAATGGCATTTCACTTAATTTTTGCCTTGGATACATTTGTTCTCAAAAAGAATATTGAAAATTAAATCCTAGACTTTTCTTTCTTTGAGCTGTGATGTGGAGAATGGCTTACCATTGCTTGAGAGTGAAAGGGGCTTTTTACAAATAAAGATAGAATATTTTTATGTTTTGTACAGTGTTACCTGTAATTCTATTTAGCAAAATTCGGTTTTGAAATATCAGCATTTTACTAAATTCAGTATTTACTAAAAGCAGTATGCAATAGTACAAAGAACAGCAGGTGGCGCTGCAGAACGCATTACCACCCTATCTGCTCCAGTCTAAGGCTATGTCTGAAGGGACAGAGTGGATTCCAGGGACACTGTTTGTGCGGTCTTCTATGACGGAACTGTCTTATGAAATCATTATGACCTTCTGGAATTTCCAAAATGGTTAAATACCTATCCAGTATTTCTAATACTGTATATAGGAATGCAGATTGTTAGAAGAAACATTTTATTGGAAATACTAAATGGAAATTACTACAAGAAAGAAAGAAAATAGAGTTTTATTTAGGACTATGCTAATAGAGATGCAGAATATAGCGAAAGGATTTGCGGTGGGGTTGGGAGATATTAGGCAGAAGTGCTAATACAGCACGGGCAGTGGGAACTCACAGCCACGGGGAGACATCAAGAGAAAGGGCAATTTCCTTAACCAAGTTGCACAGGATTCTTAATGCATTCAGCCTAGAGAGTTTAGACAGTACCCACGTGCAAAGGGCCTCATTTGAGCTCACGCAGGCTCCCCCAGCTGTTGGTCCAGAGACCCATGAGCTCAGGTCAGCTGTCTCTGTGGGTTTCCCATCATGATCTTAACCCCACTTGCTCTATAACCACTCCTCCCTCTCTTTTACAGGACTCCCGGAACTCGGTCCCGTGTTTGACTGTGATTCTCTGCCCCTGTTCCCATCCGTTACTGGATGAAGGTTATATGATGGCAATTTGGGTAGTCACGATCTGATTAAAGAAGGCCAATTCAGGCTCCCTCTCCACTATTGCTAGGAGTCTTAGCTGGAGTCATCCTTGTGGGTTCCTGGGCGTTTCCCTTGCCCCACGTTTCTCCCTAACCCCGTAATGACTCCCTCTATCAAGATATCTCTTTCATTGCTCTCCCTCTCCTTTCCTTCCCAAATTCGACCAAACTCATGTTCCCTCGTGTTCCCATCACCTCCTTTCAACTCCGCCCCAGTTTACACAAAAGATCTCATCTATTTCCCCTTCGTAGGGTGATCCATGCATTTTCGGGTCTGATGGCCTATAGCGGTGATCCAGAGACACTGGCACACGCGCCGGCCTAGGTCTATGGAACAGGAGATAAGCGTTTGGAGTGTAGAGAAAGAAGAACGTCAGGTGAAGCGCAGACTGTCCACGAGAAAAGTGATGAGGAAGGAACAGAGACAGGGTTGCTGGCTTCGCTGACACCCAGGAGTGTGACATGACCACACTTGGTTCAAAGGACCGACAGAGTGAAGTGACTCCAGACGGTTTTAGATGCTAACATCATCATTTGAAGTACCGGCTCACAACCTTCCTAACGCGGCAACCTTTTAATACAGTTCCTCATGGTGGGTGACGCCCAACTAAAAAAATTGGTTGCTATGCTGTCTCATAACTGAAACTTGCTGCTATGACGATTCACAAGGCAAATAATTTGGGAGACAGAGGTTGACCGAGGGGGCCCACAGGTTGAGAACCAGTGGTTTGAAGCACTGCATTTTAGAAGTCAGGTCGTCGTGGGCGAAGCAGCGCTGAAGGAGGAGAGTACACGGAGAGCTTGGCTGGGCAGAGGAAATGCCGACCGCGCCATTCCCAGAGCTAGTTCCCACGCAGAAATGTGGACTCCATATTCCAAAGCTCCTAACTCTTCCAGGGAAACCAAAACAATAAATCACACTATGACGAGTTTGTTATTAATTTCAAATATGAAACACTATTTACAGTTGAAACAAATGATGTGTGTGCATTAGCGGCACCCTGAAGGCAACCAGTTTTCCTCTGCTTGACTCAACAGGAGCGGTTACAGCTGTGATTGAGAGACTGCAGCGGTTTCCAGAACAACTGGGAAGAGGGCTGCGTGGAGATTAGTGGCTCATGTTCATCCATATGTATGAATTAAGACAGACATTTTTCGTAGCTTCAGTTACATAATATTTGAATACAGTCATTTGACCAGTGGAATTGGTTCTGTCTTAACATTTCACCTTTCCCCTACCTCCTAATTTGCTTTTTTTTTTTTAAAAAAAGATACTTATTATGTATGTCTGCAAGGCAAAGGAGGGTATCAAATCTCATTACAGATGGTTGTGAACCACTGTGTGATTACCATGAATTGAGCTCAGGACCTCCGGAAGAGCAGATATTGCTGTTAACAGCAAAGCCATCCCTCTAGCCTCCTCCACCCTTAATTTGTCTTAAATCATATATTTTAAAACACTTAAAGTTTTACTTTGTTAGTTTCTTTCTATATATCATTTACTTGCCAAATATACTGTTTAATTACAACATGTGCATATGCTCCTTGAACATCTAAAGACGCTCTCATTATACAACCGTACCCCATAGACGGAACCATACTGAACTTCTTCTGCTGTTCTGGAGGTGATATCTCATTAAGCTGCCCGGCTTGGACTGAAATTCTTGGATTCAAGTAAACCTTCTCCTTCATCTTAACAAGCAGTTGGTTCGGCAGGAAAGTGCCACTAAGCCAGACTAGAAACTTGGTTTAATCACTAATTAATAACCTTTAATGGCAGAAGCGGGGAAATAAAACGGAAAATAAGACGACTTTTAAATATTGTTGAACATCCATATGAAAACAGATATTTGACATAATTTTAGAATTCTCCCCAAGAAAAGCACACGTAAAGTGTTCTCCTAAACTGAAATTCTTAGAAGGGCCTGTTGACCTCAGTATTCTGGTGCCAGCCAGATAATGTGAAAAATAAAAACCCTTCATTGGGACGCTAAACGTGTAACGGCCACTAGGGGGAGCATTGGGCTTTCTCATTAGTGCCTCCTTTTGCTCCTTTAAGCAGCTTTTGTTGAAAGGTAACTACTCTCTGAGAAGCAATTATAACTGCACTTGCCGGCTCCCGTTTTGTATACAGGTCCTACCCCACTGACCTATAAAGGCCTAAGAACATACTCTACCACCAAGTGGCTGTCCTAGGGTCTTCATCTTTGTCACCTGTCTTCTTTTAGCCCCCAGACCAGTCCTCTTCTGAGAGATTCTGACCGCTTTCTGCTCCCTCACTGGACCGTCTGACAGATAAAGAAGCTCGAGTTGTCAGGCCAGTGTCTCCAAGTTCCTCACAACAGTTAGGGTGACCTCAGAGAGGGGGAACTGGAGACTAGTAAATAACCAGATTCCTTTGTAGGCAGACAGTCAGGAAGAGACATGCATGACCAGGTAACGGAGAACTTCTGGGATTCCAGGCTGCTTCTTCATCCTCCTTTTTGGGGACAAAACCTTGGCCAATTGGAACAAAGGCATAGCAGGACTTTTCTCCTTCTAATAGGTCCCCTTACTGATGGACTGTCTCAACAAGTTCAAGGTCAGTCAGGACAGGTTTGCATAGTAGTGGGCCAATCAGCCATCCTGTCTTTCTTCAAAATGACCAACACTAAACTGGGGGAGGAAGACCCTTCGAAGACTGAGAAATCCTCCACTCTCAAGAAGAGGGCTTGCTTCCGGGCTTTTGTGAGGCCCTGCTCCGCTCTGCTTTGCAGAAAGCCTTTCTGTGTATGTATATGCTACGTGTGGCTCTTCATCCCCATAAAGACTTTTCTTTGATAGAAAAAAAAAATTAACTTGTAAAAATTACAAAATAATTAAAAGATTTAATATAAAAATAGCGAGAAGACAGAGTAGCAAAATGCACGTTAATATGTTTGCTGGTGGTTGTCTCAGATAACATTGCTTGCACAACGTATCTTTAAGTGTGTGTTCAAATATTTAATTTTATAACAAATAATTTCCATAGCACTGAAGCATCTAAATAAAAAATAGATTTATTTCTTATAACCCACTTAATAGATATTAGGTGTCTAATCCCCCCATTGTTATTGGAATTTCAAGGTAGCTGATGGGTAAACCATAGTTTGAAAATGACTCCACTAAGAATAGATGTGCAGAAAAACCTGGTTGTGTACTTCTGCTGGGCCAGTTCCTCTTTGAGTTGTAGAACAGTTATCAACATTTGCATGCTTTGGAAAACCATTTTCGTTAAACTGTTTGTGAATAGTGTCTGAACGGCAGGGAGGCTGGAGACTGAAGAAAGCTAAAACAGCTGTCGAGGACAGCCCGCGTTAGAGGCCAGGACTCTGCCCCACGGCCCCCTGGGAACTTCTGGGCAAGCCCTCATTTCAAATCACTTGTGTAAATTTGTGAGGTTGCTTTGTTCATTCAGCAGTCACGTTCCTCACTCCCAAACTACTTTTCACAGTAGTCGATCCGATCTGGAAACTTCTAAGTGCTTTGGAAGTGTTATTTCTTCATTGATAGGGGAACCTATGAAAACTCTACTGTGTGCTGTCATTAGATGTGTATCACCGGGCTTTATGTAAACTAATGCACGTTGTCTCTGTTTTTCTAACCAGATAATCTGAGCCTTATGAAATCTATAAATATATAAATATGTCCCGTGTTCTTCAACAGGGAAAACAATGCTCTCTGGAAAGTTCAGGAAACTTGAGTCTCAAGGAAATCAAAGAGCCCCAAGCATAAACTCGGGCTTCTTAAAACACAGGACCTCTCAATGGGTTTTAACGAGTTGAAGATATGTGCACCTGTGGTCATTGATATCACAGCAAAAGTAAAAGTAGCCTCTGTGCTCTTCACAGTCAGCGGGAACTCTGATCAGGAGCCTCCATGCAGTTTCTGCCCACAGAACAGACTGCAAACACGTGGCTTCTGTGACAACCCCTACCCTACTCCAACTCCCTCCTCCACCCCAAAGTAACAGCCCAGATGGGAAGCCACCAAAGAGGGCTTAAAAAGTGTAAAAGAGATGATAGAAAGTAGCTCTCCACAACTGACCACCTCTGGAAGGTTGTGGGAAGGGAAGGACCCAGTTCTATTTAAGGGACAGGTCATTAAGAATTCAACCATGCTTCAGTGAGTATATAGATAGTAGAAAATGGGTATTTTTCTTCTTATTTTCGCTTCTTTTCGGGGGGGGGGGAGCGAGAAGGCGGCGCAGACATGGAAGGATAGGGAAAGGATTGTGCAGGTGCATGATGTAAACCTCCCAGAGAATCAATACAATGCTATTTGGAAAAACAGAGAGTTGCAAATATATCTGTGTTCTGAGCCAGGGTATGTAAGACGGAGTGAAAACATGGTGTTTGCACCCAATCGGTTTCAGCTCACATTTTCCAAATCATTATTGTTTGATTATTGCTATTATTATTCTTATTATACAGGATCTACCATGTAGCCATTGCTGATATGGAACGTATTGTAGGGACAGGCTGGCCTCTCTTGCACAGAGCTTGGCCTGCCTCTGCTTTCTGAATACTGGGATGAAAGGCCTGCTCCATAATCGGTTCTACAACAACCAGAAGGTTTGAAGCCCCTGAGGGAGAAATCACATGAAGCTATATTACTATTTTGAATTCTACTTCATATAAAATAAATTTCAGGCATTAAAATAACTTTTGGCTACTTAGTATTGGTCCATATATATTCAGTTCATCAAATGAAATGTTTTATTTGTTCTTCTTGGATATATTTATAATATTCTGATTAATCCTATCACAAGATACACTAAATACCTAGGAGAATGGCATGCATTTATTGTCCTTTTTGGAGATAACTAAACACTAGTTATTTTAGATTCCACATAGTTATGTATTTACTTTTCAATATAACAAAAACCTTAAAATTAAGAATTCTTTTGATTTATCATTCTATTTTGAATAGCATACATATAGTTTTAATTATTTTTAAATAAATTTTAATAAATTTCAAAATAAAATTTAATAAATTATAGGTAACATATAATTGCACAATATTTATATGTATATAATTTATATATAGTTATATGAGATATTTAGATAGTACAATGTAAATGAAAACATAAAAATAAGTAATCAAAATTTAGCTAATCTTAATATTTATTTATCTTCTCTCACAGTTTACATCTGACCACAGCCTTTTGTCCTTCCTCTCCTCCCAGTTCCGTCTCTTCCCATCCACACCTCTTCTGTTTTCCTTCAGGAAAGGTCAGGCCTCCCAAACATACCAACAGAAGATGGCATAATTTTGTTAAGACTAGACACAAACCTGCATATCAAGATTGAGTGAGGCAACTCAGTAAGAGGAGAGAGTGTCACAAAATTGAGTTTGAGCTAATTTTATATTTGCTTCTGAGAGCAAAGGAAGTATTAACAGGCTTGCTTTTGCTTATTTACTTCGAACCCAGAAGAGGCCAGATCCTTGTAGGAGGAAGATGTGACATTTCCTACAGAGATTTTCCTTAACCTTTGTATTTCCAGGAGCTTTCTGAATTTTAGATAAGAATTTCAGCTGCTTATAAAAGAATTAAGTTGAAAGTCAGAAATACAGAGAGCCAAGTAAATTACACAACACTCACAACGTTATTTATCTGTTCTGACTTTGAATGGGGCACCCATGTCTTTCATATGAGAAAGTAGACCCTGATCCATTGCATTGGCAGTTTTTGCTATAATTTATAACTGGTATAGTTCAATAAAAGTGAAAAGAAATTAATAGCTTGTTCCTAGTCTCATTTACTGAAGGTATATAAGTAAAGTATAAGTCTAGTCTAAGGGACGCGTGGCGAGTCAAGCATCTTTTGGGATGCTAGAGTAAGAAAACAAGTATATTTTAAGGTCCTCTTTCCATCCATGCTCGAGAGAGCTGTGAAATAACAGGACCACAGTCATCTCTATAAAATCCACAAGCTGCTCATCCTTTTGGGCCTCTCCCACCAGTGCTAGGCAGGGAACAAATGACTCCATGTTCCCATGTAGAGGCTCAGCAGTAAAGTTTGGCATAGAAGTTTCACAGAACTGAGACTTTAAAGAATTGAAAATTGCTTTTCACGAGAGATTATTTCCTAGGCAAACTTCATTTAAATAAAAGAGGCTATCCCATCACTAGGAAAATTTGGAGTAAGAGGTAAGCCTATATTTTAATTACAATCATCTCTTTCTTTGATAACCAGGGCCGTTTCCCGTGTCGTGGCCATGACCAGGCACGACCCTGATGAACTGAGGACAGCGTCTGGGAGATGAAGGAAACTTCTATCTACATTTCCTCACAACATCTTCTATCTTGTAGGTTACCGTCTATGAAGGTTTCCCTTTACTAATGAGCAGAACTTAATCCAGAATCCTGAAAATGAAGATCTTAAATATGAGCAACCATTTTATCAAGATGATATTATTAACCTAGTCCTATAGTCTCACAGCCTAAACTTTGTAGGCATGTACCACAGCTGCCCTGGTTATTGTCTTCTCAGTATTCTGTTTACTTGACAGATACTGAGAAAATGAATGAATATTCACAAATACAAGTAGATTAGATCATACCTACACTGAGTAACCTTGTCTCCAAATTCTATTGTCTTGTATGCTGGTGACCATATGGCTTCATTCAATGATTCTCCTAAAGGATGCCAGCTTGTGTGCTCTGATATCTTTATATCCACAGAACAACCAAGCCAATTTTTTCCCTTCCTTGCTCAGTTCTGAAATATTTGTAAAATCTTAGCCTTTCAGCATTCTAGATAGCACTCATAAGTAATGGCAATTTTTCACATAATTTTTTTAAATAAGGTTTTTTCTTCTTCACAACAGTGTTTTAAATATTTCTTCCATCCCCTTCAATCTACCATGCCTTTAAAGAAAGGAGAAATACAGGTCTGAACATTTGCCTGTATATGGATCTAAGACTTTCAATCAGATAAGATTCAGGTTTCCTAAGATTCTCCAAGTGATCCAGGAAGAATCTGATGAGATGAAGCAGTCTCATGCTGGCTCGTGGGAAATCTTTCTTAACTTTTCTTTATGCTGTGTGGCTCTTTCATTCTATTTTCTTTCCCATAAAGACAAGAAGACAAGAACTGTATAGAAAGAAGACTGGCTGATAATCGTAGGAATGGAACTATATAATACATACTGTCCTAACTCACATGTACTTAAAGGATGCAGATAGATGATAATACCAGTAAAGAATTCTCAGTCTTCCTTCATAGTTTGTTAAACTAAGTTAGAAAGCTGAACTTCCCACAGGGCTGGAAGCCCTGACTGCTCTTAGGGATGGAGAGGGAGGGGGAGGGGGAGAGTGGGAGGGTGTTGGGAGGAGGGGCGGAAATGGAAACTTTCATAATTTAACAAACTTTGAAAAAAAAAAAGAAAGCTGAAGCACAATGCCTGCCTCTTCAGAATGGTTACTCTATGGAAAGTTTAAGAGCATTTAAGTGCAGAACAAGAATAAGCAATTTTAAAACCACTATATAAATGTATAAGAAGTTATAGGAGCCTTAAATTTCTAGCCTTCAAGGCTTTCATTCAGGGTTCAATTAAAGACACCAGGGTGAGCTAAAGGGTGGCTAGAAATGTGAGGGTAAAGTTCTGAAGGGGAAGAAATCTATTCACAGCAGGAACCATCTGTTCATGTTTCCTTATTCTTTCCTCGTCAAGCCATCATTTCTTGTTGTTCCTCCTTGTTCTCCCTTATTCTACCCATTCCAAATGCTTCCAGCCATATAGACCCTTAAAATCAGCATTTCCCCAGCCTTAGCGGGTTCTAGGACCAGAACTCTTTTGCCTCACAGATAATCAGAAAAAGGTTTACATACACAAACACACACACACACACACACACACACACACACACACACACACAGATTTGTGGGAGTTGCTAGTGGAGAACTCCTTAATGGAGAAAGTTAGTGAAGAAAGGAATTAAATCATCAGGACATTCTAGAGGGGGAAGGTTACTGTATGACACTACATTGGTGGTGGTTAGAAAGGTTTATTTTCAGTAATATTATAAATTGGGTACAGATTGTTTAAATCAATGTGCATCTTATTTTCTCCCAGTATGCACAGAGCTTACATTGGCATTTCAACTGATGTCAAAATGTAGGTCTTGTTCAGGCAACCTTGTTGTTGAGATTTTACGGCTGCAATTTCCTAGTCGTGTCTCGAGGATATTACCTAGTTGCAGTGGGAACGATACTCTGGAGTTTACCTTCTTTCTGCTTCCTATTGGGCAGTTTTCCCTGATCCTTGTGTATAGGGATTGCATGGCCGTTGTAACAGTTGGGCCAGGCAACATGTAGTCAATCCCTGTATTTAGACAAGCTGTGGATCTCTGACATAGTCTCCATTTGTGGCCAAAATGAAGCATCTTTCATGGGGGATGGGAGTAACACTTATGAGGGCAGAAGGATAAGCATTTTATTATCTGTCACTACATAACAAACTTGAGGGGACACAAGCCTGGCCTCCTCCATAATCACAATTCTCACTCAACGACATGTTGTTACAATTGGTGAATCTGCTTTGACAACGTACTATCATACAATGTCAAGAGTAATCCTTCATGCTTATATATTTTATCGGTTTAAACAAATGTAAAATGATATATACCATTAGAATATTATACAGAGCACTTTAACGTACTAAAATTCCCTTTTCTTCCTACCCTAACTATCTTCTTAAAGTCTATTGATGGTAATATTCTTGTATCTCCTAGAGTTGGAAATATACATGTCCTATTTCACTCAGCAAAATGTATTTAAAGCTCTTCCATGTTTTTCGATGGTTTAGTTCTTTATACTCTTTTAGATTAAATGTCATTCTGTTGTCTGGATCTAGTATAGTTTACTCAGATATTCACTTTTTGAAGAATATTTTGATTACTTTCAAGTTTGAGAAATTAATAGAAAAGCATGATAAACATCCATGGTAAGATTCTGTTCCTTGCCATTTAATTTGTTTATTTATATCATTTTTATATTTTTTAAAATATAAATTAATTGATATTTAGTTAGTGTATTCAGAAGAGCTAAGGAGGAACACTTTATAGTCACTAAAGAAAAAGCACTTCTCAAAAGAAAATGTAACAATACTAAACATATATACACTTAAACATAATCATTCAATTAAAAAGAAAACCAAACAAATAATCAAAGAACAAACAAATAAAACAAAAACAAACAAACACTGTTTTAAAAACATAGATTATCTCTTAGACAACTGAGTGGGTGATTTTAATACTCTACTCTCACCAAAGTACAGGTCATTTAAGAAAAAAACAAAGTAATTAGGAAACTCTGGAATTAAATGACATCATAAATCTAATAGACCTAGCAGGCTTCTACAGAATATTTCACCCAAACACTAAAGAATACACATTCTTTTCAACCACCCATGGGCTTTTATCTAAATCAGACCACATATTAGAAGAAAAACGAAGTTTCAGCAAACAGGAAAATTGAAATTACAACTTGAATTCTATGACCTGAAATCGGACTACTATGAATTTAATCTGTATATCATCAGCAAGAGAAATAGCAGAAAGTGTACAAGATCGTGAGTGCTAAACATCTGGCTACTGTACCAAAATTGAGAAAAGGAAGAAATCAGGAAGGAAACTTAGAAATTCATAGAATTTAGTGAAAATAAAAATACCATTTTCTAATTTTTATTAATATATATTTAGACAAATATTTGGATTATTGAACTCTATTGTCTAGGTATGAATAGCTTGTCTACTCTGAATTTTAAAGTTATGACTTAGAAAAATACTAAGTGCATGAGAATTTTGAGACTACAAGTTTTTATACTTATACTGTTCTTAGTGAAAATTTAATTGTGCTATTTTCATTTTTTAAACAAATTTATTGATTTTAAATATTTTCTTACTAACATATTGTCCTTTTCTTTAAATGTCCTGTCTTAGTTAAGGATTTATTGTTGTGAAAAAGACACCATGACCATGGCAACTCTTAAAAGAAGAATATTTAATTGAGGCCCTTTGCTTATAGTTTTAGAGGTTCAGTCCAGTATCATCATGGCAGGGAGCATGTGTACTGTTGGAACTTTTTAAGCTAATGGCCTTTAAGATACTGGCCCATTTTGGGCATGGTCTCATGTACTATAAATGCAGATAAAAAGCATGTGTGAGCCTCTTGCCTGCTGGATTTCGTTCCATTTCTCAGCACACACAGAGGAATGAGGATAGACACTCTTTTTACAGGTTTATCCCCAAACAAACGAACCTTTGTTATACTCCATTCTGACCTGTTGTGAAACTCTTTTGTACACCAACACATGGGAGCATGCAGGTAGATGTGGTGCTGAGTAACTGAGAGTTCTACAATTTGTTGGCAGTAGGAAGTTGACTGAGACATTGGGCATAGGAATCCTCAAAGTCCACACCCACTTCAACAACGCCAAACCACCTTTATGAGATTATGGGAGCCAATTACATTCAAACTACTGCGAGCCCAATTCTCTTTTTCTTTCAGGAAAAACTGTTTTATAATGAAAGATTCTATTTTGAGAAAATAAATGAACATCAAGAAAATACTTTAAACATTTTATTGTCTTGTATAATTTAGTAATATTGAAGGCTAAAGGGCATTTGTAAACGTATTTCAAAATGTTTAATTTGAGTTATACGTTAAAGGAATAAAGAGTTCTGTCTGGTTTTGATAGTCAAAATTGGAATAGATTCACAATTTCTCTTTTCTCTTGAAAACTATTTATTTTACAGTTACATAAACATTCCCTCCCTAATTTATCAATCTGTGAGTCTCAACTTCAAAAATTTTTCATGTCCAAAGAGAATTCTCAGTACTTTTTCTGCATTTGGCCTCATCATATGTTAACCATGTTTCAACAAGCTACCGTGTTTACCTTTCATCTCTCTTCAAAATTTTCTGTGGTTTTCCTTCCTTCCTTGTAGAACTTTTACAAATAAATATTCAGGGTATATGAGAATAATGTCTTCTTTGGAAAGCACAGAAAAAATAGTTACACACAGTAGACGATTGGATTTTGCACATTTGACTAAAAAAATATCAAATAAGGGAGAACATTTTAGCACCAGAAAAGTAAATCTACTTCAGGAAAAAAATTGAAAGAGCCATTTTATTTCAGATATGAATAAAATCATATGTCAAAAATAAAAATCTTAACTAGAAACTATTAATTATGCCTTGGCTTCATAGTGATGAGTGTACAATTAAAACACAGTCATATGCATAATGTATCTTGCATTGTTTTGCTCTCCTTCACACTAAACACCCCCCCCCCCCTCCAAGAAACAGCTACCTAAAAGGAAAAAGATTAGAGACCTTCTTGAATTCCCTCAACATTCCTCATTCTAACCACAGGGGTTCTTCCTTGACCTCAGAGGCACCAAGCTGTCCTCAGGACCTTTATATCCTTGCCCTTCCTTCCCTCTACCACTCCCTAAGACCTGGCTATGGCTACTCATAGAATCCCAGATTTCGTTCTTTGATCACACCGCCTAACTAGTTGTGTTAAAGTTGGTGTGCTTTCTGTTACCTTACACTTTCCCTTGTCAACAGAGATTCTCTGTCTCTCTAACATAATCAAATTCTTTTATTTGCCAGTTGCCTGCCTTGTCCCTGGTTTCAGCTTGACATAGTAGAATTTATTTCTTTCTCAATTCTGAAAATCTGAGCAGCACATAGTAGCTACTGAATACAAATTTAATATTTTATTCTATTGATGATTTTGTGTTTGATTCTCCTGATTTATCATTAGGATCACAACATTTTACAAATGGAAATATTTTAGAGCACTGTAGTCCAATTATTTGCTTAATATTAGTATCACCAAAACATTGTGTCCAAATTAAATAAAGCTGAATTTTCTATATGGGAAATATCATATTGCCCGAAGACGCACTTTTCAATATTTTTACAAAGTTATTCCACAGAGTAAATATAAATTACTTTATTAATTCAAAAAATGCTTATCAATCCCAGATATCTTATCTGAGAATGCTTGTTAGGGCATAGTAAAGAACGGAATAGGGACAGCACAGAAGCCTTGCTATCACGGACTTGACATTCTAGAAGGAACATGGAAACAAACACAGTAAGTTGGTAATAACCATAATGCCTTAGAATGTGATATGTAGAACAAGAAAGAGTTCAGAGCAAACTTCATAAGGATGAGGGAATTGGGTGGAATAAACGTGGATCATCGAAGCAGGGAGAACTCTGAGTATGAATGGCTATATTATCAAATATACAGAGGACAGAAGATTTTGAAAAAAAATTAGAAGGCAAGAGGGTTGTCATGCTTAGAAAGTACCAGTAACAAATTAAAGTAGAATTACAATCAAAGTCCAATCTGGAAAACCACTGAGTTTATTGAAGTTACTGATAGAAATTAAGTAAATAGTTACTTACAGTACCGCGGGTTGCTGTGGAATAATCCTTCTGTACACTGTGTGTACATATGTAGCTATTACAGGTTGAATAAATAAGTTGACTGGTTAAAACCTTAACAGGATAAAGTTAGGCAGGAAAGCCAGACCGAGAATGATGGGATGAAATAGAGCAGAGTCAGGAGTCCCCAGTGAACAAGAGAACAAATCAGAAACACAAAATGGGAAAGAGGTAAAAGCCACAAACCTTGGGGTAACACATAGATTAATAGAATGGGTTAAATTATAAGAGTTAGGTAGTAAAAAGCCTAAACTATCAGCTGAGCATTTATAATTAATATTACATCTCTGTTGGTTATTTGGTACTGGTAGCTGGGATTGGGAAAGAAACATCTGCCTATAGTGGGTAACCCTTAACCCCCCAAACACTCTCATCACTGGGTGGATGTTAACTTCCCTATAGCTGTATTGAATGAATTGTCCTTTTCTGTTTTTAAAATTGATTTTACTGAGCTCTAAATTTTTTTTTGTTCCCCTTCCTGCCTCCCCCCTCCCCTCTTCAATCCTCCCCCAAGGTCCCCATGCTCCCAATTTTCTCAGGAGATCTTATTTTTTTTTTCTACTTCTCATGTAGATTAGATCTATTTAAGTCTCTCTTAGTGTCCTCATTGTTGTCTAAGTTCTCTGGGATTGTGGTTTGTAGGCTAGTTTCTTTATGTTTAAAAACCACCTATGAGTATTGTCCTTCTGTGTCTGGGTTGCCTCCCCCAAAATAATGTTTTCTAGCTCCTGTCTTCCTGCAAAATTCAAGATGTCATTATTTTTTTCTGCTGTGTAGTACTCCATTGTGTAAATGTACTACATTTTCCTTATCCATTCTTTGGTCGAGGGGCATTTAGGCTGTCTCCAGGTTCTGGCTATGACAAACAATGCTGCTATGAACATAGTTGAGCACATGTCCTTGTGGTACAATTCAGTATCCTTTGGGTATATACCCAAAAGTGGTATTACTGGGTCTTGAGGAAGGTTATTTCCTAATTTTCTGAGAAATCACCACCCTGACATCCAAAGGGGCTTTACCAGCTTGCATTCCCACCAGCAATGCAGACGTGTTCCTTTTCATTAATCTTCATCGCTCTATATACTTTAGCATCTCTTGGGACCACAGGACTACTCATAATTAGCAGAGAATTACATAAACTTGCTGAGTGGTATAGTGGAGAGTGGCTTAGACTCTCAAGGGAGGGTCCAATGACTCCTCCCACCCTCCTTGGCTGTAAGGGAATGTCACAAGTCAACCGGTTCCATTTCAGGGTTCTTTTGTATATAGTCACAGCTGCTCTGATGAACATGATGACTTTTATGCTCTGAGGACAGCGTTTAATAACAGTAGGAAAACAGGATGTTAAGCATAGTGCAAGGATCTTAGATTTTACTATGAAAGGAAGGAGCTTCTGCACTGTGATAAGTAAGGGTATTATTGCACTTAGGATTTAAAGACTCTTTTGGAGTCTCTACAAAGCTATGGTTAAATTAGAGAAACTCAGCAGAAGTGTATCTTAGCAATTTTAGATGGTGAGGACTATGGCTAAGATCGTGGTAGTTGTGGATCAGCCATTGATAGACAGTTTAATTCCAAACATGTTTTGGTCTTGGATTTGGTGTGGCCTATGAACGGGATGGTCAAAGTCAGACTAGCTGGAAGTGTAAGGTGATGGAGCACTTGTCCCTGTGCGCAGGGACAGAAACTAGCACTAAAGCTGTAGCAGAAACAGACCAGGTCTGATCATAGCTTTATTCTGGGTACAGAACAATAAAGCAAGAACCAGGAAATGTGCACAGTAACAGAGAATATTACAAGCAATTACAATGACAAAACTTGTCAGAATAATCTTATATTTATTTATTACTGTAATCAATTTATGTGAGGAATTGCTTAAGGCAGTTTGTTGACAAGAAAACAACCAAGCCAGGAAGTGATAACTAATTAGTTCTTTGTGAGGGTTCTGTTAGTGGTGGTATTATCTGATAAACAGATTCCCAAGAAAAATTGTTGTTATGCACCAAAGGATCTCTCATTTTCTGAGCAATCCACCCACCTTACTCATCAGTACCAGATACATATTCATTTCCTTGTGCAAAATTATTATCACCTGTGGGATGATCAGCCTTGTTAAAAGACAACATCTAGCTTCAGACTTTAACAACCTTTCTGAATTCTCAACTTTTTATTGAGATTTTGTTCATCATAAAAAATGAAACCCAGGGATAAATATAAGAAATAAACCCAACAGTTTCTCTGAGTGAACAAAACAGGGTCCTGCGGGTCTTCTCTTCCCATACAATGCCATGGCTCCTCCTCTTTCTCCCCAGTGTGTCCTTCTGTCAGCCTGAGTCCCCGAGAAAACTTTTTGATTCACCCCAGCCTACTGAATGTGTACTCTGCTCTCCAGAGCAATCAACACAAACAGATACCCACCCAAAACTCTTGGCCCTTCTGATTTGAGAAAAATATCCTTCATTCCTTGAAACTATGACTTTCCCTTTCTTCACTTTTTTTTCTAACTGGAAAGTTGTTTGTTTGAATTCCTATTGTGACCATCACCACTGTTTACCTCTCTTTGTGGCCCAGCCTAATTAGTACGCTCTGCTGGAGCATCTCTGATCACATTTAGGTCTTTACACAGCCACTTGATTTTAGGTGAAACTGTCTCACAAATATTTATTAGTCTTTATATTGTATTATCTATTTTCAGTTAGCAAATCATGAAGTAATGATATAAGTTGTTTACTTATTAGGCCAATGTTGGATAGGGATAAATGGAAGGCTAATGTAAGACCTTGTCTATGTAGCAAAAGACCAAAGGAGAGCAGGATAAAAGCTGCAAATATATAAAGGTGCAATAACGAAACTTATTACTTTTTATGCTCAATTAAAATTCAAGACAAATAAAACCCTTGCAGGCATATATTCAGATTATACTATGCAAAATCCAAGCCTCTGTAAATGTTTCCTGACCAGGGTGAGTATCTATACCCTAGATATGAGCTACTGATGTGAGAGCTTAATAAATTGCTCCAGCCTTACAAATGAGTCACTGAAGATGAACTATGCTCAGTTTAACTCCATACTCTATACAAGGCCTAGATAATTTCAGAAGAATAAGGATCCACAGACTTGTCAGTATAATCACATGAACTTAGATCATTCCTTTCCCATCATTAATCTGACCATCCTCACACCTGCTCATTTTTGTTGAAACATGATATGGTCCCAGAGTTCAGAGCAATTGCAGAGTGCGTTATCTACCATATTGGTTTTGCTTCTGTATAAAGGAGATTAGTAAAGCCATGCATAGGTGGAAGTTTCTGTCCTGCCCTGGTCTCTCAGCTGTTCATTCCCAACAAAACACACAGAGAGTTATATTAATTATAAACTGGTTTACCTATTAGCTCTGGCTTACTATCAACTATCTCTTACAACTTAAATTAACCCACAATTCTTATCTATGTTTAGCCACATGGCTTGGTACCTTACTCAGTGAGGCATTATCATCTTGCTTCCTCAGTGTCTGTCTGGTGACCACAGCATGAGTCTTTCCTCTCCTCAGAATTCTCCTAGTCTGGTTGCCCCACCTATACTTCCTGCCTGACTACTGGCCAATCAGTGTTTTATTAAACCAGTACAAGTGACAAATCCTTACATGGTGCAAGAGAATTATCCCACAGCAGACATGTAAGGATCTTAGGCTTCTGGAAGTATTTTCAGCAGCAAACTATTATGTTATGTAATGATATTAACCTTTTTTTACTTAAAGAAAAATAATTTTAGTTTTTCATACCAATCCCAGCTTCCTCTCCCTCTCCTCCTTTCACTCCTACCCCCCACCCACTACTCAGAGGGGGTAAGGCCTCCCTTGGGAAATCAACAAATGGGCTGGACTGATGACTCAGCTGCTAAATGTGTGCAGGAGGCTTCAAGGTATCCATAAGCCCTGTATACTACTTAAATCACTGATTCTGGCTTTACCTAGGTTTTAAACTCTGTGACTCTAGAGAAAATTACCAAATTTCATTTGAGGATGAAATTTAAAAGTTAAATAATAGCATTAATGGTGATAGGAACAAGTGATTTTAACACATTGTATTTATGTACCCTTGGAGACATTTGGTAAGGATCTGTTATAATCTCCATTTTCATTTCTGCAATTACTTTATAGATGCAACAATCAAACATGAAGGGTTAGAAATTACCAAACTTAGCAGTTTGAAATATGATTAAGTAGAGCTTTGTATTTAAAAAAATAACTTAAGGGTTAAGGATTTCTTGTCAACCGAAGCATACAACATAGAAAATACATTAAAAAGGAACTGTAATATTGCCAAATCAATGTTGAATTATAAAAATACTAATTAAGTTGGTGGAAAGAGATAGTTAAAAGACAATCTAGGTAGACTCAGATTGTATTACTGAAGGATCATCTTTTTATATGATGTACCAGTCCTGAGGCTAGATTTTAAGACAAAGAAAAACCTAACAAAATAACAAAAGACAAACGCACACGTGACTCAGAAAGAATGGGTAGACTTTTTTGTTGTTGTTGACACCGCCAATCTGGTTGACATTAGCTGGACACAAATTGTTACAAGTAGCTTGAGGCCAATAAAAAAATACTTTGCATTTCACAGGAGACAGGATTATCCTGTCAGCGCATCAGAAATGATGAAAAGTTTGGCGAATGGCATGACAGGCTGATGCAGCATTTGGAAAGCTGCCAACAATGAAAGGCATGATGGGAAAGGATGGAGGTTTGCTATGACCAAGTGGAAAGGTTTTCCGGCTGAACTGGAGTTGTGTTTGTTACAGACAATGTCAGTATTGCACAAGAGAAAGGGACACAATACATATGAACAATCAGAGAGCCTGGCAGCTTCTTGGATGGAGGAGGCATGCATGACAAGTGGACTCAACCTGAGAAAGCAGGGAAATAGCTCAAAATCCTAAAAAAAAAATACATTATTAACAAAAATGCAGGGGGAAAAGTGAAGTAGAGACTGCTTGAAGTTAAACATGAATTTTGATAAAATAATAAATTATAGATGATGAAATTCATTTGAACTTGGGTGTGGTGGAACACACCTATAACCCCAGTATTTGGGAGGCACAGACAGGCAGATCTCTGTGAGTTTGAGGCTAGCCTGGTCTACAGAATGAGTTCTGGGACAGTCAGAGCTGTTAAATAGAGGAACACTGTCTCAGAAAACAATATAGAAAAAAAAAGTCATAGGAGAATGGGCACAGAACTTCAGCTTCCCTCTGAAGTCTCAGTACATTCCACCACTAGCAGCTGTGTGATTCAGGGCTCACAGGTCCTCAGAGCAAGCCTGTGCCCATGCCACCATCAGTTTCCCCCTTGGATTCTCTTTGTGTAACCCTGATCTTTGACTAAGTGCCTTCTCTTCTCCAAGTCTTAGACACTGGGTTCCTATTTCTCCATTTTCCTTCATGGACAGTCTTTACTCTCTCGGGTTTTAATCTTCTCTTCTTTTCTGGATACTGTTCATCAATTTTCTGAATGCACAGACTTCTTATTCAGAAGGAACTTACAAGGCAAATTCCAATCCTAAACCTGGTACTGATGGAACCCCTTTACTTCTGTGTACCAGGCTTTTTCTCTTAGACCACAAATCAGTTCCCAAATCATTACACAGAGACTTATCGTTAGTTTTTAATGCTCAGTTTTAGCTGAGGCTCACTTCTGTTAGCTTTTATAATTTAACCATTTCTTCTTCTTCTTCTTCTTCTTCTTCTTCTTCTTCTTCTTCTTCTTCTTCTTCTTCTTCTTCTTCTTCTTCTTCTTCTTCTCCTTCTCCTTCTCCTTCTCCTTCTCCTTCTCCTTCTCCTTCTCCTTCTCCTTCTCCTCCTCCTCCTCCTCCTCTTCTTCTTCTTCTTCTTTTCTTTTCCTCCTCATCCTCCTCCTCTTCCTTCTTCTTCTCTTTTCTTCTTTCTCCTTGAATGAAGATTTGTCCTCTTATTCTCTCTGATCACCAATTCCACCCATCCCTCTCCTGCCCAATCACTGACCATTTATCTCTTTATGATGAACTGGGTGCCTTATACAGGCAAGGTGAAATAAATGTAATACATCTTAACATCCTTAAACAAATGAAGCACAAATCAATGTAAAACATCCTTACATCATTAACCAAATGCAGCCTAAACAAATGTAACATATCTTTGCCTAGTTAAGGTAATACTCCACAATATTTTCAGCCACTGACCTCTTCATAATTAAAAGTTGAAACAATTCCTGGCCAGTGTGAACGCACCGAACTGACCCTCAGCTCACCGCTTTGTTTCTGAACCTCTCCATTAAAACTGCCCAGCCTTCACTGCTGCTGCCCTTGGCTTCTCTACGGCGGCAGGTGATACCTATTAAGTCTAAGAGCAGAATTGGAAGAAGCGGGCACTTGCGACCAAAGCTAGAACAGTTGGAAGTTGCTGCAACCCTGTCTAACTTTTCAAATGTTGACCCCTGAGAGACGAAAGATAATTATTAGTTGTCACTTGAGAAGAAAGTAAAATGTTAAAGAACGGAAGAGTAAATGATGAGTGCAACACACAGCTTTAACACACAGGACTGACCGCCTTGCTTTCAGCTCTAAGGAAGCCTCAGTTCATTTGGTGCTGTGAACCCACTTCTCCGTATTGCATGGCTTCCTTTTTAATTCTCTAAAACTATGCTTTCCTTCTTGTATCCCATTGTGTTTGTTCCTCCCCTGTCTCCTCTCTGTTTACACTGTAAATGTTCTTCCCCTGTTCTGGGCACACCCGCAGTACTTACTTTCTAGCATTTGCCAGTTGTTTGCTCCTTTAGTTTGGGTGACCATCTCTACATTGACAAATTCAGCATGGTTCACTCTGCCTAACATTTATATCTAAGTTTCTAGCCCAGTTGCATTCACTGTTTCATGGAAATATGTCCTAATTTACTGTCAGGTACCAAACTGCATTCATTTGGCTAAGTTAATACCCTGTATTATACTCAATATCAATTAAATATGTGGTTGATTAAAATAATCCAACCAGAAAGCAGTTGGTTACCAGTGAATCAGTGGTCTCATCTTTCCTGGCAAATCACTAGTATATAGTGTCCCTGGGAAAGACTAAGCACTGATGTCTTTTCTCTTCCAGGAGTCAATATAGAATCTTTAAGTTTTATGAAAACTAGCCAGCAAAGAAAATATCCTGGTAAGATAGGGATTAACTATGAAATTCTGTCTTCTTCTGCCACTAAAACATGTAATGTTTTCAGAAATGGTAACTTATGATGGGGCACTGAGGTTCTCATCTAATAAACTATGTCTTCTAGAAGCAACACTTTTTACTCATTCAATATATTGTTATTAATTTTTTTATTTAAAATATGTCTTTAATTATCTTACAAGCTAGTGGGTTCTCATAATAATTCTGTTTTATTTTTATTTTTTCGTTTGGTTAACTCGCCCATAACGTCTCTTCTCATTTGTTCCCATCCCCATGTACACTTTTAGATCCTCGTATTCCCCCATGTTCTTCCATGTCACGTGTGTTCTTTTATCCCCATTTATTAAAGTTTTTACTTGATCTACACGATCAAGTTTCCATGCAGCTTTTCATACACACCACATTTTGGGTTAACCCTTTCTAATTTGATCTGAGGCTTTTTCCAGGGAAGAAAATAATACCCTGGTACTACAAACCTCGTCAAAACCAAGCCCAGAAGGTCATAAAGGCTAGGAGAGAAGCTACTCTGTTATTTTATTTGTTCATTTTTCTACCGCCATCCTAAAGAGTTACACTTAAACACATCGATTTACATTGCTCTCATCCTTGGTCAGAGAAGCTTCTTCTGGGGACAATCAGTGGTTAATGAAGAAACTCATAATTTATCAAGGTGCTGAGAATAAGTGCTGGTGTGTGCTCATCTACTGACAGAACATGTACCAGTGTTCTCCCAGTCAAGGACCAAGGAGCATCGCTCAGTGGGGGTGGGAGGAAATTAATAGTTGGAGGACATTGAGTAGTAGGGTGAAATTATGTCTTAAGGTCATGACAGGTCATTGCACACAGGAATTTACAGCATCTGTGGTTACCTGTGCAAAATCTATGCAAAGTCAAGAAAGCAAAACATCCCAGCATAGATGCAGAAGAGGTCCCCAGGATCCCACCACTAGTTGAGTAACTGTAGGCAGATGGCAGTTGCTGAAAGAGGGGTGTCACATTTTTTCGGAATATAGGAAGTCCTTATTCCAGCAGACGGACAATGAACCATGTGATATGAGCAGCACAGGATAAAAAGTTTGGAGGGAAGTATTTTGGAGTTTCCAGAGACTTGAGTAACATGCCTGGAGTAGGTGTATAATTAAGACACGTTATTTATATGTAAGAAACCTTCAGAGAATAAAAATCTTTGATTAGTTCATTAAATCTTTAAAATAAAATTTCAAATCTACATTTTCACATAATTTGGAGCATATCTGAAATATTTTGAATTTCCCAGTTGCAATTTAAAATTTACTTGAAATTTTTGTGAGGTTTGGAAATGTATATAACAAGTAAAACTTGGTATTTTGTGTTGGTAAAATCCTTCACTAATTTTATACTACATAAACATAGAAAATTCTCCTTCTTTATTCATTGATAAAACTATGATATCTCAAATTAAATTAGTGACTAAGACTTAAGACTCATTGAATCACGAATCAGTCATTAACATTTGATGCTTACTTAGCAGAATTAATTCCCTGGAGAGTGAAAGAAACAATTATTGCTCTGGAATGTATATTTTCTAATTCCTGGTTTGAAATATTCATTTTGACTTTCTCATCTCTAAAAAGTATTAGTCATAAAAGATGTGAAAGAGTATGTGGTGTGTGCGTTTGTGTGTTTTCATGTGTATGCCTGAGTAGAAGGTTGCATACATGTGAGCGCAAGTGGGCACATGTATTACTTCTCAGGGTGACCTAGTGCTGATAGTAAGCAGAGCTGTAGGGGCAGCCGGTGAAGAAACAGCTTTCCCCCATGTGTAAGGTGTGTACATATTCTTGAGAGATATGTCCTTCATACATGGCAGCTCCTCAGGTCTTCTCATCATACAAGGAGTGGAGATCAAGTCCCTTCAGAGGGACCTCACACCTTTGATTTTACCAATAAATACTATCTTCACTGTCTAACAAAATACAATATGCCAAGTGGTTTAAACGACAAACATTAATTTCTTTCATTTCTTGAGCCTTGGCATTAAAAGTCAGTTACCAGCACAGTTAAGATTGTGGTTGAGACTATCATTCTGGGTAAAAGTAAAGAAAAAAATAAATAAACTTACATCTTGGGGACAACCTAGAGGTTTCTTATCATATTCAAGGCCTGTGGAATAGGAGAGCATTCCCCACCAGCAACTGTAAACCTAGCTGTCGTCAAGTGGCTGGTGAGGTCACAGAACCTAGAGGAGAATGTAATACTGCCACCTTCTTAAATTAGTGATAATTTCTAGCTATATCCTAAATATTTGTTCTTATACCCACAGATAAATGGAGGTCTCCCCACTCATATAAAAGCTTACTTTTGCAGTAGATAGAGACTATTCCAGAAATCCATCACTGTTCAAGAACTCAGAGAACAACATATATGGATTGCCTAGCCGTAAATGATCCATCTGCAATGCTACCTCTACATCCAAGGCTTAGGGAACACCACAGAAGAGGAGGCAAACAGATCTAAGAGGTAAAGGCCTTCCAGGAGATAGCAGCATCTTATAGATGAAACAGGAAAGCTGAACTCATGAAATCTAAAAACTATGATAACCCAAACAAGACCTGCATAATGCCATCACTGGACATGCCAAGTACAATGAGGGAAATCTCACACTACTCCACCTCTAGACAAAGAATTATAAGATCTGCTGAGAGAGGTGGAATTATTTACTTATTTATAATTTCTACATACATACACAATTTTAGTTTATATGTGCTTCAAGTAAACATGAAATGTTTCCACATTTTTTCAAATATAGAAGAATGTAATTAGTCCTGTATCTACTACCCTAACAAATACTAACTCTAAGTGGATTGAAGGTCAAAATATAAATCCTAAAACACTGAAATTGCTAGAAGAGAAGCAAGTCAGTGCTCTTAAACACATAGGTATAGTGAAGGACTTTCCGAATAACACCTCATTTGCTCAGGAATAAAGATCCACAGTTGACAAGTCAGGCCACATAAAGCTAAAAAGCTTCTGTACAGAAAAGGAAACAGTCAAATGTTTGATTTTCCCCAATAGGCTAATACCATCAGAGAACTCACTCTTCTAACCTAATTTTATCTTCATCAAGTGTTCAAGAACCATCTCTCGAAATTATCATCATCCTGGTGGTTAAAGTTTTAGCACACAGATTTGGAAGTAGAGTACAGTCTTCAGCATCTACCATTAAAAATACTTCCTGTAGATGGGAAAGAAGCCTTTCTTGTTTAGACTTCCTCTGTAGATACTCACTGTATGGGACCCCGTGGAGAAATTCCCTCTGCATTGATGTGGAAAAGAAATCAATGCACTTTCCAGTAACAGAAAGAGAATCCTTCGATTGAACACGTGGGTTCTGTCACCAAGGGGTTCGAGCCATCAAACATGTCATCTTTAGTCATGTTGCCTTACAATCTTCCTTTGCAAAATGTAGATTGCTAAATGAACGATTGCTACATGTTTAAAATTTTGGATATATAAATAAAAAATGTAGAGTATAATTCCACGTGGCTGGGCAAATTTCTGTGAAACCATTTCATTCCTGCGAGCTGCAGAGCGGTGTTTCAGTATGTGTTTCAAGAGCAACACCACTTTAAGATGGTATTTTTAGGGAAATTTTGGGTGGAAATTGCCTTAAAATGTAGATCTGTGATGGTTTCGCATTTCTACACACAGCTCTGGAAAATATTGGAAATTTCCTCTTGCTAAAGAGCCAGAGCTCCTGCTAGCTGGTCTGTGCTGTGAAAAGTCCCCGTCAGCCCAGCTCCAGCAGGAGGCCTGTGAACCTCGTCGTGATGTGGCTCTAAAATCTTATAGGAGTCTAGCACTGAGAAATAATTGCCTTCTAGTGCCAGTGCAGTCTTTGGCAGCAACGCCAAGCAGAGAAAATAGCTCAAAGCAACTGCATAAGGGTGAACGTTCTCCCAGACACGGACATAGGATCACTTGAGCGTCTCCTTTCCACAGATGACTTCCAGCCAAAGCATGGAAGCCCTCTAAATATTCCTGCAACCTGGGAGTGATTCACGCACTCGTGAGAGGCGAGTGGATCCAGTTAACTCTATGACATCGGCACCGAAGGGAGCAGTGCATTGGAATGACGAATGTGCTTCTTACTGGGCAGGTACGCTCTGCGCAGAACCTAGAAACTTAACCTCAAACAAACCCATACACCTTCTGCTTGTATTTTCTTCACTGAGATATGCTAGTCATACTTTCCAAAGCGTACTGTATGAACATTTCATATCAAAACGATCAAGATATTAAGATTTTTTAGTGACTTTGTTAAAGGCCTTCTGATGGCTCGGTAGGCTACACGAACATCAGATGACATTGTAAATGTTAGAATTAGTCTAAACCCCCAATACATATGTCAGTAAACATCCACTACAGCTTGGTAGAATATAATGCTTCATTAAACAAAAATAAAAATAAATGAAGTCCTTGACTCCATACTCAAAATGGAAATACAAATAGATTTTTTAGTATTTCATTAGCAAATCCTTAAGGATATATTATAAGACATACAGAGAAAATTTAATGTTGATACCTAGGTCTTGGACTGAAGAAGCAGATCCTCAACATGGATACCACGGTTTGAGAGGGGTGAAAATAAACCTCTAGACTAAACTAATAAAATTTATTGACATGATAAAATCTAAGCAAATTAAATAAAGAGTAGATCAACAATCGTGATTTTTTCTTTAGCCTCAGGCTTCAGTCTAGCTTGACTTGGCATAATAAGGATTTTGTAGCCTTTTAAATCTTACTATACTTAAGAGGAGATTTTCCAATGCAAGTGCCTAACTTCAATTTAGCATTTTAATTCGATTTGGATTCGTCAACAAATGAATATTGTTGGTATAGATACAGTCCTCAGAATTTATATTCTAAACAGATTAACTATGTACTATAACATATGAAGATGCTAAACAGAAGGAAAATATCTCATATTGTCTCACAGGGTTGCACACTATGATTGCTTGAATTTGCTTATTTTTGTATTTTTTATTGACTTTTATTGAATCGTGTTTTAAGGAGAGGGTTTCCTATTTTTATTTAAGTGTGGGTGTGCATCTGTATGAGTATATGTAGTGTGTGTGTATGTATGTGACTGTATGTAACTGTTTTGGTGTGTGCTTGTGTGTGAGATTGTGTGTGCTTGTGTGTGTGTGATTATGTGTTTTTGTGAGGGCACAGAGGGCATAAGAGGGTTTCGGATGCTCTGGAATTGGACAGAGAGTCGTGAGCATGCCTGTGGGAAACTAAACTCTAGTCCTGAAGAAAAGCAGCAAGAGTTCTTAAACACTGATACTTCTCTCTACCTCAGGAATTAATGTATATATTTGAACATATTAAAGTTAATGTTTTTAATGTTCTTTTCAAGAACCACTTGGGTTCATTGTCAAGTTATGTGTGGTTCTTGCTCAGAATTAAGAAAAAGATTTATACTTTCCATTCATCATATCATCTAATGGCATGAAGATTATTATCCTGATTATTCTATGTATGTATGTATATATCATCTATCTATCTATCATCTATCTATTTATCATCTCTCTCTCTCTATATATATATATTTATACACACACACACACACAAACACAGTCTATCCATTTTTGTTAACTTGATACAAGCTAGAGTAATTTGAGAAGAAGAATTCTCAATTGAAAAAAAATATTCCTACCACATTGACTTGTGGAAAATTTTCTTGATTAATGATTGATGTATTCAGGCAAGTTTAATGGGGTGCTAGATTTCCTGGGAAGGTGGTCGGGCATGTTATCTAAAAGCAGGCTGAGGGAGCCTGAGAGCTATGTTTCTGTGGTCTCTGCTTCAATTCCTGAATTATCTTCTTGTCCTGAATTCTTTCCAGTGAAGGATTAGAATATGGAACCCTTTCCTCTCCAACCTGATTCTGGTCATGGTGTTTTATCAATCAATGCAAACATTAAGTCAATTGTAATGGTGGTAAGAAGATGGAAGTAGTGTCTAACTGTAGTGTTTACAAGTTGACTCCTGGGACATTATAGATCATTAAAATGTAGCACATATCTTTTTAAGGAAAAAGAGAGAAAATGTGGGCAGATACAGATATACTTTTGCCATTATACGATGCAGCAAAACAGCATTGCATGGGTCTATGCTAAACTTTGAACTTTCTGTCTCTGTAACTATAAGCCAAATCAAGCTTTTTTAACCAACAAAATGACCGCCTTGGATATTTTTTAACCTTCACAGAAAGCTGAACAATATACTTACTCATAGGTAAGTATAAAACCCACCGATTTTTATTTTACTGCATTGAGTTATGCGTGTTGAAAATGGGTCTCTGCATCATTGTGGGTTGAATGCACCCCTAAAACTCATGTGTTGTTGTTCTCCAGCATAAGAGCTTATTTGGAGATAAGATCACCTCAGATGTAACCCAATTAAAATGAAGAATTTGAGTGGGCTTTCCAACAGTATAGCAGCTGTACTTCTAAGTTTAGGGGCAGATAAACAAGGAGCATCAAGAAAAGATGAAGTCAGAGATTGGGATGATGCTTATCCATGCCAAGACACACCACAGATGTCCAGGAAGCCAGTAAACATTAGTGGAGGCATAAACCAGGTTTCCTCTCACCGCTCCTCAATAAACCCTTGCTCTTGAACATTGACCTCCAGAGCTGTAAAACAAAAATTATGTGCTGTAAAAATATTCCGTTGAAGTACTGTTTTTCTGCAAACCACAACAAAATAAGACAATTTTAGTTTGGTCTCAAAAATACATGAAAATATAAGAAATTTATTAATCTGAGCTAAAGTGAGTATTTAAGGGGCTGACAGCAGTGGAAGTGACAATTATTACACTGACATGCAACAAAACAAGAATCCTTTAACTTGCTTGGAGGACCATCCAGGACTTAACACGGTTTCCATACTTAGGGAAGGAAGAGGACTGTCAACAGGCGGCGCTAAGAACTGTCTTTTCTAACGAAGCACCGGCAGCTTTACATGTAAGGAAGAATACATCCAAATTTTTGCTTTAAAATAAACCAATTTTTATTTATTTTTTGTCAAGTTGGCTTGATAGGCAACTCAGAGGTGAAGAGCATTCCCTGGTCTTCCCGAGGAGGCAGTTTTAGTTCCCATTGCTGTCATGGCGGCTCACGGGACTCTAACGCTGGTCTCAGGATCAGGTGGCTCTCATGACGTCTGATGGCACCTACATGCACATGGTGCTCACACACACACTCAACCACAAAAGCACGTAGAATGTTAAGCAAATTATTCTTTAAAACCCACAAAACTAAGCTCATTGTATTCACACAGACCTGTGTTCCCATTCAGAGAAGGGAATGCGAGGCAAAGAAACCAGCCCGAATCCTGACCGAAGTGTGTACTGCATTCAAGGGCAGTCTCGGCAGCTTAATGAGTCCACGCAAGAAACCAAAACTGGATCACTGCAGGGGAGAATTAAAGAAGACAGATTGCTGTTGTCACTGCTCCCTTCTTGTGTGCCCACTCAGGTTGAGCGGGGCCTTGTTCTTATGGACTCCAGGAAGAAGGAGTGATCCTACCCTGTGTTATGAGCTGCCCCAGCAGGGAGAGCCGTGTTTATGAGCAAACCCATAGAAAAGGTGTGCGGAGCAAAAAAGAATGTAAATCAAATAGAGAACTAGTGATCGCTGGAGGTTAAGTAGAAGGAAGTCGAAATGATGCTAGGATTCTCAGAAGTCTCTCTTTGACTGCTAGGCTGGTTCCAACGAGGAAGGAAATAGAATAAACACAGTGCTTTTGGTGGAAGGCTGCAAGAAAAAGAGACACATATACTCTAATTTAATGCCTTTGTTCCTCAGAACTCAAAAGCTAATATTTAAATGGCCATGTAAGTGTGCCCACACAGAGACTATTGCAATTGATTCTGAATGGAAAGAAAGTCATTTGTTAGAGAGTCCCTTTATATGAGAGACATTTCAGCCTTATCTCTTGCCTCTTCCCCAAATTGGGGGATGTTTTACTGTTTAGAACAAAAGAAAACAGAATCTTATAACCTTCATTTTTGATTTGGGATGTTGCTTCAACCTAACTTAATGCATTTCTTAGGAAAGGGTGATTCTGTGACACACAGATAACACATATAGGATCATACTTATTGATGAAAATTTATCTGCCGACTTTTTCTTGTTATTAAAGTTATTTCCAGTGAACACATATCAAGTGTCCCTTTAGTAACATAACGAAATGCTGAGTAAAAGGATATCTGGAATTACGGCAGCACTGTATTTGCAAATAAATGCAAATTTCAAAACCAAGATTTACAAAAAAGCTTATATGCGCTAAGCAGTGAAACTTGATTCTATGGCCATATTTTCTTAAAGGCGGTGTTGAAAGCATGCGGATTAAAGCCAGGCTTCTCGTGGGTGAATTATTTAAAGCATGTTACGACTGGATTGATGTACACTCAAAGAAAAGTAGGCAGGGAGAGAAAAGAAGGTTTAGCACAATGAAGGAACAGAAACCAACTCTGTCAACAACAACGACACAAGATATCTGGTCCTTCCCTTCCTGAGAACCAACTGTTTCGAGAGTGGTTTTCTGCAAACTTGGTAGATGGGTGACTCTGAGGGCTGCGCTTGGATCGGTGCTCTGAGCACAGTGCCAGAGGAGAAAACGGCCTGGGTTTCAGGAAACCCGGTTCAGGAAACTCTCCAATTTGGTGGTAATCTTTTTCAAGCTTAACATGAAATATTTCACTCAGTTTTGTTTTTACTGGGCCAGACAGACTTGAATGAGCTTACTTTGCTGTCTTAGTTGGTTTGACTTCTGTTGATGTGGCACATAAACAAAATTTTGTTCTGTTATTTAGGAAATGAGATGAAAAACAATTTTTACTTGGAGAACAGACTGGCTGCTGTTGCTGCTTTTTTCATTTACTTATATATAATATTTATGTGTGTGTATGTATATATATGTGTATATATATACATATATTGTTGTGAAAATAAACACCTTTTTCTGAGGTTGGAATATAGTTCAAGGTTGTCATTATTTACATGGAAAATATAAACATAATGTCACCAGGGCCCTCTAAAAACTCATTTAGATTCTTATTAGGTTTTTGCACTGAAATTGCAATTGATACCAATTGTTACGGTTTGGATTTTAAATGTCTCCCCCAAACACATGTGTTGAAGGCTTGGTTCTTAATAAAGCAGTGTTCAAAGTGGGGCTTTTAGGAGGTGTTTTGAATCATGAGGGCTCTGAACCCATCCATAGGCTAATCCATTTGGGAATCCACTATTCAGTGGGCTTTGTAGGTGAAGGGAACCTTAAAAACACAGTCTAGTTAGCAGTCTCTGGATGTGCTCTCTTAAAGGTTCTTTAGTTTCCCGCCTTCTTTCTCTCACTCGGCTCATGTTCGGTCAACACAGGGGAGTACCTTTCTTTCCCCATCAATTTACCACCATCCATTTGTTCTCACCGCAGGGCCAGAAACTCTGTGGGAAAGTGGCCTTTGCCTGCAACTTCACAAACTGTGAGTCAAAACACACGTTTCTTCCTTGTAAGTTTTCTCTAAGGCATTTTATTACGGATACTGACTTTATTCTAATGATGGATAATTCAATTTGAATATAATACCCCCCCCCCCCATCCATTTCCGAAACTCTTTAAAATGATCTCTCAGCAATTGAAACATATTCTCAGCTGTCTTACCATTGCTGGATTGAGAATTTAAAATACTGACAAAACATTTTTACATAGACTGCTTTGGTGAAAGACAAAGAATGACCCACATATCTGAAACTAGTGACTTTAGTTTTGCTTCTTTTTTAATAGTTCTGGCTTAATAATAAAAAGACAAGGTTGAGCCAGTTGAATTAACTTCACACTATCTGTTATGCCCACCTGACTGCCATATACAGGTGGGGACTGGGTACGCCTTCTCTCTGCATGGGTATTGACTTTTGGACTCATAATGCATCAAATGAAAGAGACTGACCTCATGCCTCCTTTTAATGTCTTCATACCCATGTTAAATTCAGTAAGATATGCAATGATATAAAACTGATAATATTACATTAGTCTTTCTCAGACTCAGCCATCAGATTTTATTATTAATTTTCAAGTGTTAAGACATAATATCAGCTCTACTACTCTTTGGCCTAAAGACATATTGCCACTCTAAGAGCATGTGTTTGACAATGTTGCACAGCAGCTGGTCCAAGGAGAAAGCTGGCAGAGTGTGCTGAGAATCATAATAACGCAAGGCATTTCTAGGCACCACTGTGGGCTTTCTTATCCGGCATGAAAGGTTTGGCAGAGCTGTCTTAGTGGTGGCAGTAACCTATGATACATTCACCTATGGTACAACATTATGGATGTTTTTACTTTATGTAAAATGGGAATCCTTTAAAAATTCATATGTAGTTTAGCTTCACTTATTTACCGCTCATTGAGGAACATATTCAGATTGTTTATATTTCTCGGGTACTACATGGAGTTGGCTGTGCTTACGCCTGGCAAGGTAGCTAGGCCAAATGAATCAATGTGACCATCATTTCGTATCATCTCACTCCTTAAAGAACAGTGAAGCTCTGTCTTCATCACTTTTCAAATGCGCAGTGTGCTGCTCTGAGCTGCAGTGAGTGAAACTGGGCTTTGTGCATGAGAATAGGATCAAATCTCATCTTCCTGCATCTGAATGATGTCTCTTCCCAAAGATATTTCTGATGAGATTCACTTTTCCCCACCTTGTGTTCCTAAAACCTTGGTCAATGACAGGTAAAAACTGTTTGCAAATCCATGTATTTCTATGGTTTCCTCGTGTGTTTCACAGATTCATGCATCTGTTTTTATGCAAGTCCAACGCTGCTTAAAGTTTTGTGATGAATTTAAAAAATTGGGGTGTGTGAGCTCTCACAAGTGGTATGCAAACAAATGTCGACAAGCTCTTATATGTATAAAATAAAATAACCCTATAAAATTATTGCATAGGAAATATCATACACTTTGAAATAGCTCCCAATGTGATATGCATTAAATAAATGCTATAGAATAATCACTTACTAAAGCACTCTTTCTCACTGAAAAATTCATTTTTTTGTGTGTGATATTTCTGTCCACTCATCAGGAACAAAAATTGCTTCACATGTGAAATTGAATTGTCAAGCTTATCTTTGATTTTGCCTCTTATCTGCATTCAACCATAGAATTCTAATTTCGGTTGTCTACTTTCTTATAGTCCCTATTAATACTCATAGTATTATTTCACTTATGACTTTATTGGTTTCTCTACATTTATCTTCCTACTTAGAGCCTTTGATTAATGTTTCCAGTACTATTCCTCCCACATGGCCTCCTATTTCTCTCTCACAGTTTTCCTGTGATCTGATTCTCTTTTTTTAAAATATGTTTTTCTACAATATATTTTGATCTTATTCTCCACCCCACTTATTATTGAAACTATTTCTGGTCCTCTCTGAGACTTACAGCAAAAAAAATCACCTAGCCCTGTTCCTACTTTACAAAGAAACCTGGAGTAAACATAGAGAATCTTAGTTTCTTGGTCGTAAATCACAATTCACCCAGAGACCTTCACCTCCTGTTTATTGTTATTCCTTTTTTTTAAAAAAAGGAAGGTGTGGAAGTTTTATTTTCTGACAATATTTAAAACTCCCAAATTGTGGAGGAGTATGTACTTTAAGTTTCCATTACAGAGATTTTAAAACTGATCCCCTTTTGTTCTACATAAATCCCTTAGCAGGCAACAATTTAAAATTTTCCGGTTTAATTGCTTTTGTTACATGAAAAATAAAAATAATGAGTATATAATTTCCATGCAACAAATTGTATTTTCTTTTTATTTTTTTAAAATTTATTCTTCATGGTTCTGCCATTAACGACTAGGTTCACAACCAAAATTATAAATTGTATTTTCTAAATCCGTAATTTTCTTAGTATCTGTTGGTATTCAATCACTGTTGATTGGAAAGAGAGCAGTCTAAACAGACACAAAGTAGCACCCTCTCTAGGTGTCCATTCTAGTGGGAGGTAAGACACCGAGAGATCTGAGCAGATGCACAAGCCGGCAAATGAAGAGAGCTAAGGAAGAAAACAGTGAAGTGGAGCTGGAGTATAGAAGGGAATCAGTGTGGCCTTTAACAGCCACAGCTAAGGGAAAGTCAACACAGCTATGCAGAAACACATTCCAGGTCATAAGCCTGCTTAAGGACATGCTACTTTTATTTATTTATTCATTTGTTTGACTTTACATCTCCTCGCAATTTCTCTCCTCCTACTTTCTCAACCCCATCCACTCTCGCTCGCCTGTTTTCCTCAGGTGACGTGCACCTTCCATGGATATCAACCAGCCATGGTGTATCAAGATGCAGTGAAACTAGGCACATCCTCTGCTATTAAGGCTGGATGATGCAATATGGTAGAAGGAACAGGTCCTAAAAGCAGGCAACAGAGTCAGAGACAACCCCTACTTGCACTGTCATGAGTCTCATAAGAAGACCAAGTTACACAGTTGTAGCATGTATGCAGAGGTTTAACATCAGTCCCATGCAGGCTCCCTGGTTATCCATTTAGTCTCTGTTAACCTCTATGTACTGTGGAACAATCTTTGTACACTAAGAATATGTATTGCTCTCATTGTTAATAAAAATCTGGTTGGCTGATGGCTGGGCAGGAAGCTATTGAGCAAGACAACCTGACACAGGGTGAATGCTGAAAAGAGGAAGGATGAATTCTAAAGTAGCCAGCAGATGCAGGGAGAAACAAGATAGGCGCATCAAAATGAAAAAAGTACCAAGCTACACGGCAAATAAGAGTTAGCTAGTAACAAGCCTGAACTATTGGCTGAGTATTTATAGTTAATATTAAGCCTCTGTGTCAGTTATTTGGGAGCTGGCAGATGTGACACAAAAGTCTGCCTATACCTGTAAGCCCAGGTTACTTGGTTTTGTGGGTTTTCTTGTGATGTTCTTGACCCTTCTGACTCCTACAATCCTTTTTCTCACTCTTCAGTAGTGTTCCCTGAGCTCCACCTAAGGTTTGGCTGTGGGTCTCTGCATCTGTTTTTATTAATTGTGGGTGAAGTCTCTCTGATGACAGTTGGACTAGGTAATGATCTAAGAGTATAGCAGAATATCAATAGGAATCACTTCATTGATTTTTTTTTTTTTTGCAGTCAGGTTTGGTTCTATTCTAGGTCTTTGTTGTGTTCTGACTCCCGGTCCTAGCCCTCTGCAGAGTTTCCTCTCAGGTTATGTATGGGTCTCCAGGTATGACAGTCATTATTTGGCTACTTCCACAATTTATGCACCTTCTTTATCCCACATATCTTGTAGGCAGGAGAAATTGTAGGTCACACGATTTGTGGTTGGGTTAGTGTTCCAGTTCCTTAATTGGAAGTCTTGTCTGGTTACAGGAGATGGCCAATACAAGCTCCATATCCTCTACAGATAGGATCTTAGCTAGGCCACCCTCATAGCTCCTGGGAGTTTCCAGTGCTCCAGGTTTCTAGCTCATCCCAGCGATACAGCGATGCCCCCAGATTTCAGTGTTGTAACATGATGGGCTGGCTTGTCTGTTGGGGTTTCTGTCCTGCCCAGTTCCCATAGCTGTTTAGCCCCCAAAGAAAATCACACAGATATCTTTATAAGTTATAAAACGGATTGGCCCATTAGGTCAGGATACTTATTAGTTCTTACGACTTATCTTAACCCATTATTCTGATCTATTTTAGCCATGTGGCTCAGTACCTTTTTCAGTGGGGCAGATCACATCCTGCTGCTTTGGTGATCTGGGTAGGAGTGGGAGGAATCAACTTCCGCCTTCCTAGAATTCTCCTGTTCTCATTGCATCATTTCTACTTCCTGTCTGGTTTTCCCACCTACACCTCCTGCCTGACCAATCAGTGTTTATTTAAAACATGATTGACAGAATACAGACAATTCTTCTGCACCGCAGTGTCTTTCTCACTACTCTCCTTCCAACTTCTCCCAACATGATCCCTCCTGTTCCCACCTCTATTCTCTCTTCCAGACCCTCCCCCATCCACTGACAATGTCTATTCTATTACCATTTTACAGTAGGGTTCATGCATCTCCCCCTTCAGCTCTCTTTGTTACTTCGTTTCTCTGGGTCAGTGGATTATAACATGGTTCTCCTTTACTTTATAGCTAATATCCATTACGAGTGAGTATATACCATGTTTGTATTTCTAGGTCTGGGCTACCACACTCTGGATGATCTTTTCTAGTTCTATCCATTAGCCAGCAAATTTCATGATGTCATTGTTTTTAACAACCGAGTAGTACTCCATTGGGTAAATGAACCACATTTTCTTTATTCATTCTTCAGTTGAAGGGCATCTAGGTTGTTTCTCTTCCTGGCTATTATGAATAAAGCTCCTTTGAACAGAATTGAACAAGTATCCTTGTGGTATGATGGAACATCCTTTGGGTATATGCTCAGGAAAGGTGTAGTTGGGCTTTGAGGTAGACAGATTCCTAATTTTCTGAGAAACTGCCATATTGCTTTCTGAAATGACTGTACAAATTTGCACTCCAACCATGAGTGAAGGAATTTTCCTTTGTTCTGCATCTTCACTAGCATGAGCTGACACCTCAGTTTTTGATCATAGCCATTCTGGCAGATGTTTGATGGGATCTCAGTATCCTTTTGAGTTGCATTTCCTTAAAGGCTAAGGACTGAACATTTCTTTCAGTGATTCTCATCCACTTGAGATAACTCTTTTGAGAAGTCTCTGTTTAGATCTGTACTCCATCTTAAAAATTGTATTATTTAGTTTGTTAATGTTCAGTTTCCTTATTTCTTTATATATATTGGATATTAGCCCTCAGTCAGATGTGGATTTGATGAAGATCTTTTCCCATTTCGTAGGTTGCTGTTTTGTCACTTTGATGGTTCCCTTTGCTTTACAGAACTTAGTCAGTTTCATAAGATCCCATTTTTTATTTTTTTTAAGTAAATTTTATTAAATTATAAAAGTTTCCATTTCCACCCCTCTTCCCAACACCCTCCCACTCCCCCCAAGATCCCATTTTTTAATTGTCCATCTTAGTGCCAGCACAACTGGTGTTCTCTTCAGAAAGTTGTCTTCTGTGCCAATGTATTCAAGGCTATTCCCCAATTTCTCTTCTATTGGGATCAATGTATCTGGTTTTTTATTGAATTTTTAAGTCACTTGTACTTGAGTTTTATGCAGAGTGATAGATATGGATCTATTTGCATTCTTCTACAAGCTGACATCCAATTAGACCAGCACCATTTGCTAGGAATGTTTTCTTTTTTCCATTGTGTAATTTTGGCTTCTTCATAAAAATATCAAGCATCCATAGGTGCATGGATTTGCGTCTGGGTTTTCAGTTTGATTTCATTGATCAGCATGTTGATTTTAATGCCAGTACCATGAGGTTTTTATTACTATTTCCCTATATTTTAACTTGAAAGCAGGGATGATGATACCTGCAGAAGTTCTTTTATTATACAGGATTGTTTTTAGCTATCCTACGTTTTTTGATTATTCATATAAAGTTGAATATTGTTCTTTTAAGGTCTGTAAAGAATTGTGATGAAATTTTAATGGACATAGCATTAAATCTGTAGACCATTTGATTATGTTAATTCTACCGATCCATGAACATGGAAGATCTTTCTTTTTTATTACATCATCTTCAATTTCTTTCTTCAAAGACTTGAATTTCTAGTCATACTTGTCTTTCACCTGCTTGGTTAGAGTTACACAAAGATATTTTATATTATTTGTGCCTTTTGTGAAAGGTGTTGTTTCCTTGGTTTCTTTCTGAGCAGCTTGCCACTTTTATATAGGATGGATACTGATTAGTTTGAGTTAATTTTATACCCAGACACTTTGCTGAAGGTGTTTATCAGCTGTAGGAATTCCCTGGTAGAATTTTGGAGTTGCTTATATATACTATTAAATTGTCTTCAAAAGGTGATACTCTCACTTCTTCCTTTCTGTTCTCATTTGATCTCATTTTCTTCTCTTCTTGATTTAGCTAAAACTTCAAGTACTATACTGAATAGATGTGGGGAGAGTGGATGACTTTGTTATTTTTTTTATGTTAGGGGAATTGCTTTGAGTTTCTCTCTATTTAATTTGCTATTGTCTGTCATTTTGTTATATATTTCCTTATATTGAGGACATTTTAAGCAGCAGAATGCATGAATATGTGACAACCTAACATGATGAAATATAACAAATAAGATTATTGTGAGCACTGTGAGGCTTCTAGGTCAACCTAAACTACAAAGATAAGGATTATAGTGTGGCTGGAGAATAACAAATCCATTTTATAGAGCTATGGTATAATCCTTGAAAATGTATTAAAAATCCTCGAAAGTTTCATTTTATAAGACTTTATTTTTTAAAAAGAACTATACAAAATCATTCTAAAAGCAATATAGAAAACTGAAAGCCTCAAATAGAAGTGTAAGAGAATGAAATGACTAGAAACTTGAGGTCAATATTGAAGATAAATTGATGGGCATTAAGGAATTTAGAGAGCATTCTAAGCTGAAATAGTAGATATTTGAATCCATTTGATGGTGGAGATTAGGGAGAATGAAGATAGATGCCAAACATTTAACCAGGACAAGTAGTTGCCGGATGATTGTATATATCCATCTAGCACATACTTTTGTTGGTTAGAGGAAGAGGTCACTACTAGACATGATGTTATGCCATGTCTAAAAATGAAAAAGATGTTTAGGGAAATTTTAGGAACACCTAAGTCTATAAAAAGATTTGTAAAAGCATGATGGAAATTTTAAAGTAAAAAGAGTAGGAGATGTGACGTAGGATCCAGTAGAAATCTGATAGCAAGTAGTATTCTGAGGAAGTACAATATGCAAAGAAGACAAAGGTGTAAAGAAATGCAAGGGATGATGTTTGTAGAGAATCCTTAGAGAACAGTGCCAGAGAAACACATGGGTAAGTAGTGTCCAAATGTGCTGATGCAAGACACTACTCACAAGAAGATGCCCTTGGTACCATGGTGCAGGGAGGTGATGGATCAGTTTGTTGAGCATATTTCTCATAAGTGGTGGACATGCCAGTTATTACATAGGTGAGGATCAAAGTTAAACAAGTACTGTTACATTTGCCAAGAGTCTGGCATTATGGATGTGTTCTTGGATAATAGTTAAAAGATATAAGAGGAACAGACAGCATATGCATATGTGTATGTAAGTATGTATATAGAAACAGTTCATAATTAATTTTCCAAAAATAATTTTATAACTATTAAAATTTTAATACAATTGTGTGATTTTCCCCTTCACTTTAATGCCTCTAGACTCTATGCATTCCCTTTCCTCTCTTTAAAACTTATGGCCTCTTTTTCTTTAATTGCTGTTACATACTGCATCCTTTCACAAAAATACACACACAGAGACACACACATAGACACACACACACATACACACACACTCTTAAATATATAAATGTAGTTCCCTCAGACTAGATACTGATTCTCATATGTATGATTTCAGAACTGACCACTTGGTATTAGATAACCAAGTGGTATTCTATACCCTGAGGAAGACTTTCTCCAACTCTCAGCATACATTGGTAGCCTAAGATCTTTGTGTAGGGTTGAGGTTTTCTGAGCTTCCTTTTCTATATTGGGGTGTGTATTAGCACAATACTTGTTCAGGTTATGGTTAAACGTTTGTAAAACAGAGAGAGAGAGAGAGAGAGAGAGAGAGAGAGAGAGAGAGAGAGAGAGAGAGAGAGACTAGGCAGAGTCAAAGAGATGCCATGAAACTGCCAAAGGAGAAAGACACCAGAGCCTTACCAGTAAGCCACAGCCTCCTGGAGATACACAGATTAATACATATGTGGTTACTTTAAGATGAAAGAGCTAACTAGCTATATGCCTAAGCCATTGGCCAAACAATTTTGTAATTAATATAGCTTTGTGTGATTATTTGGGTCTGGGCAGCTGGAAAATGAAAATGCAGTCTCCTTTTACAAATGATGCCAAATGTTTGACAAGAATTTCCACATAAAGCCTGAGAAAGCTTTAAAAAAAAAGAATTCTAGAAAGACAAGGCCAGAGTCAAATGTAGCTTCTTGGTAGTCATCTTTCTCCGGTAGGCTCTGTTTGCTAGAGACAAAAAGAGGCGCTACTCCTATAAGAGAGGCTCAGTGTTAGCAAAACCTTGTAGCTCTTTTAAGAGGCTCTTCCACCAAACACTTAAATGGTGTTTATGTGTAGCTGGTGGCAGGCTTCTTGGTGGAGGCATGGACCTAGAAACTCTACAGAGTTGTGGCAATTAACGTGGCTCCTGCCAGTATGTGCATCATGAAGCTAGACTCTCAAAATACTAAGGAATGATGAGGATTCAGTCTCAAAAGTCAAGGCTTTATTTCCTAACCATATTGCTTAACAAATTCAAGACTCATTGCTCAGAAAAAGATAGAGATATATGGTAAATACAGATTCAGAAGAAAAAAAACCTCTAAATGCTTCACAAGTGTGTTTAAAAATATATGTAACTTGGGAGAAAAAAAGAAATGTAATAAAGTCCTTAAAAAAAAGAAATAGAGTAGTCAGGTGTGGTGGCATGCACCTTTAATCCCAGCATTTGGGAGGCAGAAGCAGGTGGATCTCGGTGAGTTCAAGGGCAGCCTGCTTTACAGAGTGAGATCCAGGACAGTCAGGTCTACCCAGAGAAACACTGTCTCAAAAAACAAACAACAAAAATAAAAACTAAAAATAAAAGAAATAGAATAAAAAAACCCCAGCCATGTATAGATGAAAAATACACAGAGAGTCTGGATCATGTATATTATTGTGTTTTTTTTTTTTTTTGAAATTTTTTGACTGTGAATGAGTTAACTACAGAGAAACATTTCATTGTATGGGCTGCTATGCTAAACCAAAATATATATTTTAATGGTATCTTGACTTCAAAATTTAAATCTAAGGATATGGTTCTTTTGAAAGTGGCTCTGCTTTTGTTTCCACAGAGCATAGAAAGCTGTAGATTCCTTACCAGTTAATCTGGTCTGATCAAACCAGACCCACTGAAATGATGGCACAGATGATCGAATTCATGAAAGCTTCAGGACTGCTGACTGAGATGGACCAACAACATAGGATACCACACTTAAGACCTGATTAAGATAGCCCCCAATCAACAGGAAGTAGTATAAAAAACTATGGTCAAATTCCCAAATATTGTTCATATATGTTTGTGTCCATTTAAAGGAAATTGATTGTAAATAGTTAATTCTCCCCGTCAATCTCTTTCTAACAAAATGGAGAGGAGAATATGACATAAAAATTAATACTTTACATTGGTATGGATTTTGGTTTATTGATGAAAATTTAACAACAATTTTGTTATATGTATATTTCAACTTTTGATTAAGGTATTATGTTTATACAGTTCATTTAAACATGTAACGTATAGTTGAGAAATACAGATTAATAGGTAGTCATCTATGACAATCAAACTTTTAATTATATTAGGTTTTCTGGATATACAGAGATATGCTAGATAGATAATCTTCAACACTGCAAAGGTATACAGAATATGGCATTTAAATTGTTTTAGGAACTTAGACTTTTCTCGCAGTGAGACATGTTCGTACCAATTACTTCAGATAGGCACTGAAGAAACTTGTTATTGAATTTGCATTCAATGTGACAAAACTAGCCATTTTGCAAATTAAAAACAAACAAAAACAACCTCTTTTTTTCTGGACTGCTTGATATTATGTTGTAGAAACCAGACATGCAGGATCCATAGAGAAATGACTGCTAAACTTTCCAAAAAGAAGGTGAGGCAGTCCTTTAGGTTTCCTGCTCCCCTAAAGAAACTGTCAGACATTCTGCAGAACACAGAAGAAAGTAACTGATAAACTGCTGATATAGGCAAAATAGATCTTCAAATTTCCTGATTCACTGAAAAGTCTGCCAGATATTATGAACCCATAGGCTGAAGATGGACATCCCAATGTTTACAAAAGAACTTTGGGTGTCTATCCAGGCAGTTACATGTCTCTGTCATTTCTAGATCTTTGAAAGTTGCTTACAATGCACTTCCTGTTTACTTAGGTAATTATTATATCTTTCTAGGGTCTTTGATGTAATTGAAGATTAGATAGATATAATTATAGTTAGTTATGATAAAAGATAAATTATATACAAAGCTATAGACTCACAAAGATAGGATAGATGATAAAGTATTTTCCTTAATCTGTCAAAAGTAAATGGAATAAATATTGTAACAATACTTCTTGTTTGACAACTGTTTTGTATCTGTAATTTTACCATGTTAAAATTAAAATGTTCTTTTTTTAATTTGAAAGAAAAGGGGAGATGATGTGGATGTTCTTCTGTATATGTGTTGCTTTAATTGGTTAATGAATAAAGTTGCTTTGGCCAATGGCTTAGCAGAGCAAAACCAAGAGGGAAATCTGAACGGAGAGAGAGTAGGCAGAGTCGAAGAGATGCCATGTAACTATAGGAGGAGAAAGACACCAGAACCTTACGGATCGTCACAACCTCGCTGCAATGCACAGATTAATAGATATCAGTTAATTTAGGATGTAAGAGCTAGCTAGAAATATGCCTAAGCTATTGGCCACACAGTGTTGTAATTTATATATATTTGTGTGATTATTCAGGTCTGGGCAGTTGGAAAACAAAAGTGCAGTCTCCATTTATGGACATTCATATTGCTGAGATTTTATTTGTGTTGCTTCAGTGGATTCAAATGAAAAGAAGTAGAAAGCAAAGTGTGAGGCTAAAAGAATGAACCTTTGAGAGCTGAAGGAGTCTCAGAAGAAAGGAGATGATGGATAGATTCTAACTCCTGTACTGGAGAAGAGTGCAACAGAAGTGAAATCATTGCATTTGGATTTTCTGATTCTAACTCCTGTGCTGGAGAAGAGTGCAACAGAAGTGAAATCATTGCATTTGGATTTTCTGATGAGAAGTCGTTTTCCATCTCTGTGTCTGCCTTTCTGTCTGTCTCTGTCTCTCTCTCCATCCCTTTCTCCCTCTCTGCCGTGCTCCTATTTGCAAACACACCAGGATTGTGCTGGGAGCGGATCCTCCTAAGCTCTCAAAGGTGCCTGCACCCTGATCTTACACTTCCCAGTCTCTGGAACTCTGAGAGGTAAGGACTTAGGCCACTGGTCTGTAATAATGTCTAGATTTCCCCAAACTGTTCACCCCGAGGGAATACAAAGGGTAGAGAGAAAGAGAGAGAGAGAGAGAGAGAGAGAGAGAGAGAGAGAGAGAGAGAGAGAGAGATCTGATAAAATACATTGTGGAATTGTTAGGCATGTTCAGTACCTGTCTGAGACTGTAAGTAAGAATCACTAGAATCATTTTTCAGTATAAACATTAAGAAAGTAAAAATAATTTATTTTATATTATTTATGAGGTAAATACAGTTCATTGAGTTAGGAATATGAACAGCCATTCACAACAGAGGTCTTTTTATAACTGTATTCAGGAGACTGTATATCTGAAGGAAACTATTGTTAACCTGCCTAATAAAAAAATGGTGTTTTGAAATGATCAGTTCTTGTCTATCATATTTTTTAAAGAAATAAGAGTGTGTGTTTGATGTGGTTATTATCTACAGAAAGTTTTAAAATATTTTACACATAGACACACAAGTATGCAGACACAAGCCATATAAAGCTTTAAAATCATATAAAACTAATGTGAGTACATATAGTTTAATATAAATATCATATACATTATGAAATTTACTTTATTTCTAACAGTGTAAAAGCAGGGTACTTATAAATTGATTATTCTTTAGTTTGTAAAATGCTATACATGCTGGCCATAACTTTAAAGTAAAGAAATTCTCATGGAAAATTGGAAGCATTTTTTTCTATTTCAGTAAAAAACACAATTATCAGTAGCAGACTGCAGTTTTCTGGCTATTATGGGTGATATTATATTTGCAGTCAGAATGCATTAAAGGGTAATAGTCCATAGTTGCTATTGCTTTTCCTAGGAAACTAATCCTTCAGCTATTGTTACTGAAATAAAGGAAACAATCCACTGAACTTTGAATAAATTATTTTGAGGAAAAGAAAGAGTATATATATATATACTGAGTATTATTATGGTATTTTACTTCTTCTGCTAAAGTTAGCGTCTCTTGTATGTAACTGATAAAAATAACAGTTTATTTGTGTCTGTAGCTAAATTGAAAATGAACTTAAATAATATAGCAGGAACCTAGAAATAGTAAGTGTACAAAAGCAAATCTTTAAGAGCCACAATAGTGTTCTGTCCTGGAAAAACCTGTGACTTCAGTTTAGTTTAGAACTGATACTTGAAACTGTTTGTATGGGAAAGTTATCTTTACATAAAGCTTTAGACAAGTATTTCCATAAATGTTATGATGGACATCTAACAAATTTTCATTGTGTAGAATAGTTGCTCTTAAGGCTATCATCATGCTGAAGTCACATTTTATATAGATTTAATAGTTTCTTTTTAACCCGTAATACATAAAATTTTGCATTTTTCTAATTATCAGAAAAAATCAAATCAATTTCAATCTACTTCAATAGAAAAGGAAATATAAAATGTTAAATTTTATTTTTTTAAAATAAGACATTTTCTTCTTAATAGTAAAAATATCTTCAAATATTAGTAGTTAAATGGTTACATCACAGCAAAGGGTACCCATTTAATAAAACACAAATACACTAAATTGTTATGATATAGTATTTGATAATGAGCCAATCTATACTTCTGTATCTTTCACAGTTTAATTAATATTAGAAAATATTTATAAATTATGGAGAGTTATAGTTTGAAGTTTTTAGCTTTAGAATTTGACACTTTAGGTTAACCAGCTTGAATCCTTGAACTATTGCCTCAAACAGTGATGCCAACTATTCCAGCATGGTCCACAAACTGATAGTGTCTACCAGAATACAAATGTCCTAATTTGACTACATATTTTACTGTCTCCTATGAAATGAATGTGAGTCTAATATGTCTATTTTTATAAAATAATAAGTATTCAGTATATATTCTATATCAGAAAACTTTTACAAAACCAACTATATTGTTTCATTTTAATGACAGTAAGCTAACTTTCAATATGTAAAACAAACTTCCAGCATGTACTGAAATACTTTAATGATTTGCCATATTCAAGGCATTGTATTGAGGGATTTATTCATATTAATTTAGGTCTAGGACTCCACTGAAGTATTCCAGTTGTGATGATTAATACTGAGTGTGACTGGGACAGAAACTGGGATCCCTTTTCGGACAGAATCTGGCGAGGCCTGAGAGGCCAATCTCTGAGTTAGAGCAGGAAGACTGAGCAGATCAGAGCCATCTCAACTGAAAGTAGCATCATTCCATGACCTGGTCTGTTGGAATGACATAAAGGGAAAGGAAACTGAGTACTCGCAATCCTGACTCTTTGTTTTCCATTGTGAATGAATTCAAACTCGTGCCATGCCTTTGGCTGCACAGTGGATTTTACCTCAAACTGTGAGCAAAATTAAACCCTTTCTTCTCTAATCACCTCTTCACAGACATTTTATCACAATAATTAATTCTATTTTTTTCTCCTTGGCTCTTTTCAGGAGTCTGCCACCCAGCTCCCAAATAAATTTAAAGGAGCTTATTGTTACTTATGAAAGCCTGGTGTTAGCTTGACTTGTTCCTAGCCAGCCTTTCTTAACTTAAATTATTCATCTCATCTATCTTTTGCCTCTGGGCTTTCATCTTTCTCTATTTCTATATATATTTTCTTTACTTCCTATTCTGTGTCTGGCTGGGTGACTGGGTGGCTGGCCCCTTCTTTTTTAATTTCTCGCTCTTTCCTTCCCATATTTTGCCTCCTATTTATTCTTTCTGTTTGCTAACTTCACTTTTTCTTTCTCCTGCCTAGCTGTTGGCCATTCAGCTCTTTATTAGAACGATCAGATGTTTTAGACAGGCAAAGTAACACAGCTTCCCAGAGTTATTCAAATGCACCGTAAAAGAATGCAACACATCTTTACATTATTAACAAATGTTCCAAAACCTAAACAAATAAAAACACATCTTAAGTTAATATTCCACAAGTAACTGGTTAAATATGGTACAAAGAGTGGGGTTCTTGCTTGAATGAACCTATGTGATTCTTAAGGTTTTAGAACTAGTTTTCTGGTAGAATATGAAAATGTTTGAAACTTTGAACCAGAGAATGAATCAGTTCTCAGTGAACCCTTCTGCTAAGTCTTTAGAAGACAGAAAAGCTGAGAATAATGCAAGTAATGATCATCATGAAATCTGAGAACAAGGATAGTATTGAGAGCTAGACCAGAGTAAATTGATGTATTATTCTAGAAAAGCATCTCACTGTTTTCTTCCGGTATCCTGTGAACTTGAATGAGGCTGAACTTATAAGCAACCACATTTGATTGGAGAAATTTTACAGCTATGTACTGAGAAAATAGAAAAGGTGACCCGAGGACAGGACCACATTTATCAAAATGTACAATTTGTGAAATATAAATATATTAGAAGGTTAAGCCTAAACTGAGAATGTCACGGAATCAACTCCATGCTTCCAAAAATGCAAATACTTCCAGAAGAGTTTTTGTAAGGTCAGTACCCAGAAGCTGCAGCAACTCTTGTCCCAGTGTTCCTTCTAAGCAGGCAACATAACTTGGCAGTACCATCGACATGGTTTGGTTTGCAGGCATGAGGGTGCAAGATTTAGGGAGTGATGGAGTCTTAAGCAATGATTTCCGAACGTTGCAAAGGTCAGGTAATTAGTGGCATTAGTGCTAAAGTCACAATAAGCAGCACAGAATTTTGGAAATCTGTGGACCAAACTGCCGAGAAAAGCTGCAGGTGTGGAATAGATTCAGCACAAAGGAAGCATTATCTTCACTTTTGGAAGACAAAGCTAAAAGGGTGAGAGACACTTCAAGCCCTTGAGATTTCAGAGGATTGTATCACACCTGCCACAGAGCTAGTGGAGTTGATGCTTGTCATACTGACTTGAGGTCTTGCTTGCTTCAGGTCAATCATTCTTTGTTATGTTCTAACTCTTCCCTCTGGGGATAGGAATGCTTATTTGGTGTCATTGATTATTGGAAGGGTATAACTTATCTTTTGTTTTACAGAAGCTCACAGATAAGAGATTGACTGAGTTGCTGAAGAGACTCAGAACTCATACCGTAAAATGATGTTGAAACTATGAAATCTGTGTGATATTTTGATGCTTGATGGAATGCATTTTTCATTATGAAATGGCCATAACCTGTGGTGATAAAGGAAGAAAGATTAGAGTTTAAAAGGTTCAGGTGTCACATTGATAAGGTATTCTGTGATAGTTAATATTGATTGTCAGCTTGAAAGGCGCTAGAACCACCTAGAAGAGGAGTGTTTATCATGCCTTTGAAGGAATATTTGGGTTCAGTTAAATGAACTGGAAAGATATACCTTAAGTGCCAGTGGTATCATTCCATGATCTGAGGTCCAAGACTGAATAAAAAGCTGAAAATGAGCTGAATACTATTATTCATCTCTCTTAGCATCTTTTAAAAAAGAATCTCACTAAGTAGGGTCTAGTTCACCTGGAACTCTCAGGGATCCATTTACCATTGCTTTCACAGTGTGAGAATTAAAGTTGTATCCCACTACAGCTGGCTTTCTCAGCTTCTTCATTATAGATGTAATGTGATCTTAGGCTCCCACAGGCATGACTTTCCTGATGGACTGTAAGAGTCTGCACTTTCCAGTGGATACCCACGCCCGATTCAGCCTGCGCGCTTTCCCGAACTCGGGCCCACGAGAATGGACGATTGTCCTGAGGGTTAAAAAAGAGACACACACACAAAAGAGACCTTTGCTCATTTACCAGAGTAAATGGCAACTTTATTAAACTCAAGCCAGGTATTTATACCAGTAGGCAACCAGGATCAAAAAGGGCAAGGCCTCCTCCCAACAAAAGCAGGAAGGAGAATAAAGGCCCCAGTAAAGGAAAACTCCTCCCACCCAGAGGGGGTTGGGGAAACTGGCCTCTGTGGGAGTTTTACCCCAGGCAGGTGGTCGAGGGTACAAGGCAATGTCAGACAGGTTAGATGGGCCTTGGTGCCTGAGCTTCTTTGAGGCAGGTTGAGAAATTACCATTTTAAAGTAAAATAGATCCCTCAGGCTAATGTACCAGGCTGTAGCAGAACCAAGGATGGAACTAGCAGGAAGCTTAGCTGGTTAGCGTAAACAATATTTGCATCCAGTATTTTGGTCTCAAGGATCAGGGAGGACAGGGTCCCACAATGGACTATCCTCTTCAGCTGTGAACCAATACAAACTCTGCCTTACTTAAGCTGCTTTTGTAGGCAACTAGACAACTAACACCTTAGTGTTGTGGAATATGTGAGAAAGTATTGCTGTGACTGATGAAATAAAGAGACGAGTGGCCATTAGCTAGCTGTGAGGTATAGGCAGGATAGTCAGATACATACAGACACTGGGAAGAAGACACTATGGTAACCAGGGGCAATGGAAGCAGCATGGGCATTACAAAGTGAAATTAACTGAGCCATGTAAAAGACTGTAGTTCAAAAGAAATGGATTAATTTATGTTGTAAGAGCTAGTTTGAAACAAGCCTAAGTTATCTGCTAAGCTTTCAAAATGAATAAGAGGTCTCTGTGTTGTTATTTGGGAGCTGCCAGGTGGGACAGAAAAAATCTACCTAGAATTTAGTGTTATAGTTACCTATATTTTCCATGATAAATCTGAGATTCACAGATATTGTCTAATTTCTAATAGTATTCAATAATTAATGTTAGACATTACTTAAAGACTTGTAGAATTTCCTCTTTATGTTATAAAAAATATTGAGAAGATACTTTTTAAAATATATCCTTTAATCCATAATGATAAAGTGAGCAAAAATAAATATATAAATCCTTTGTGACTTCCGTAAGCTAATAATAACATTATATTCCATATTCTATATTTTTTCAAATGTCTGAATGATATTTAAGTTGTACTCTTCACAAAGGGGAGTTTTACACATGTCTTTACAGGATCATTTATACCATATTAAAACAAACCTGAAAAATATCTAAATATCTACTGGAAGCAGATTTTTGTATATTTTATTTTATATTCTGTTTATTGTACATTCTAAAATTAAACTTAGAAAACCAATTTGTAAATCCTATTAGGATGTATTTTCTTAGTTTACATCAATGGATTTTCTTTAAGAAACATTGTAAGATTTTAATATTTGTGTATGGTTGTACATGTTAGTGTTGGCATACATGCATCACAATATGCCTACTCATGACACAGGACAACGTTGGGTGCCAGTATTTACCCTCCTCTTTCTTGAAGATCTAGTCTCTTACTGTTTGCCACAGGTAACTTACTATAATCTTCTGAGACTTTTCCTACCTCCAGGTCCCATCTTACCACCGAATTGTTGGGATTGCATGTACATTCTACAGTTTCTATTTTTTAAATAAGTTCTAGATGTACAAACTTAGATCCTCATGATGCAGCAGCAAGCCCTTTGCCTGCTACACTATTTTTCAGCTCCAAAAGTTAATTTTTATAACACTAAAAGTGCTTTGTTAAAGGTTGAGTATAAATGTTATGTATCAATGATAACCAAGAAAATAATTTGGTACATGTACAGGAATAAATGTTTTCAAGAGCATTTTTATTTTCAGATACTTTTAAGTACTAAAGTGAAGCCCTGTGGATGAAAGTGTACAATGAAATTGTTGCGTTACTATCTTCTGGGGAGGCATAAACAACTATCTATTCATTTCAAATAGGTTACAAAAAAGAGAACATCATCTAAACATCATCTTCTTTACCCACTAGACCAGCTATCACTTAATTATTTTGCTCATTAGTTGCTGTTGCGGCCAGGCCAAGTTAATCTGTATTCCAAGTTGGCATCATGCTATGATGGGAGGTACATACTATAGTAGAATGTAAAATTTTCTAAATATATGCAATTCATTAGTGAAATAAAAATGGAAAATAAACATCATCTGTGTAGGCATAGGTTGATCATTTGTTTCCTGGCTGCCCAGATCCAAAATAATCACACAGAAACCATATTAATTACACAACACTGCTAGGTCTATGACTTAGACACATTCCTGACTAACTCTTACATCTAAATTAACCCATTTCTATTAATGTATGTATCACCACAAGCCTGTGACCTATCAGTAGGCATCATTCTCCTTTGGCAGCTACAAGGCATCTCCTTGACTATGCCTACTCTTTCTGTATATCTCTGGTCATATATTTCCTGACTAGCCGTATTTTGCCCTTCCAGAGGCCCAAAGCATATTATTTATTAACCAGTGGTAATAAAACATACTCACAACACACAAGGAGAATCCCACATCACCTCCTCTTTTCTGTATAAATTAAAAAAAACAAAGGGTTTAACTTTAGCATAGTAAAATTACACATAACAAAACAGATATCAAGCAAGAATTACAGTTGCAATATGTTTATCTACTTTATCTTTTGTCATAACTAAGGAAAACTATACCTATCTATTTTTCAACTCCATCAAAGATCCCAAAAGAATATATTTTTTTTTTCGGTAAACAGGAAGTGCATTGTAAGCTACATTTGCCATGCAGTGTGGCCTGGAAATATCTCTGTGTTTGGCGGCAGGAATCCGCCATGCTCTCTTGCCTCTGCATGCTTAGCAAACCAGATTCAGCTGCTTTCCTGGGCGGGGATGCTGAGCAACAGGGCTGCTCTCAGCTATTTCCCTCCTAACCCCAAGTGGGCATCCAAGAACCTGGACCCAATGCAGATGGCAGACCATGTGTGCTAGTCCCAACTGTTTGGGCACCATTCTGCGGGCAGAGGCTACTCATTTGTTTCCTGGCCATCCAGATTCAAAATAATCACACAGAAGCCATATTAATTACAATACTGCTTGGCCAATGACTTAGATATATTCCCAGATAACTTCTATATCTTAAATAAACTCATTTCTATCAATCATCACCACCATCAATGTATCACCACAAGGCTCTGGCCTACCAATAGGCATCTTTCTCTTTCATGCAGCTACATGGTATTTCCTTGACTCCACCTACTCTTCTTTCTATATCTCTGGTCAAAATTCCTGACTGGCTATTTTCTGCCCTGCTATAGGCCCAAAGAAGATTCTTTCTTAACCAATGGTGATACAACATTTTCACAGCATGCAGAGTAGAATCCCACATCAACCATGCATTTCATATATCACTGTACGATCCATAAATGCTTAATAAATCATCTTGCTATATCTCTACATACAGGAAAAGTATAGAAAAATATGTTTACTACCATACTTTAAATTCTGAAACCAACGGGGGAAAATATGAAGTGATTTAAAATACTATGCCCCAAAACAGATGGAAACAATACTCATGAACCACAGCATGCTTGCCATTTGAAAGTAAAATATGACAACGAAATATTGAAGAGATACAAAACCAAGGTTGCACGAAATATGAGTAAGTTGGGACCTAAGTCTTTGTCGAATTGAGATGAGAAGCGAGGCCTAGGAACAGAGAGAACACTGGATGTGGAGCTAATCCTACACCGAATGCATGAGCAATTACGTAAATGAAAGGAATTCTAAATTGAAGTTTGGATAAAGTGATCAGTATCAAAGCGTAAACCTTCAGAAAAGCTTGATTAGGAGAGGGGACTTGAAGAGGAAGCCTTGGACTTTAGGTACTCAAAATGCTGCAGGCAGAAATAGCTGTCACAGACAGTATGACAGGAGTTTGGGGGGAGGGGGAGCAGATCCTTTAATCCCCATTGCCGGGAGAGATATAGGATCAATTGTGTGTGTGCAAAAGAGACAGACAGACAGACACACAGACAGAGAGAGAGCCTAGTTTCTAGGAGAGGGGGAGATTTGGAGGATCTATATGAGAGCAGATAAGAAAGCTGCCATGCTGTGATCTAGCCTTTTCTTCTTTTGCAGCTGCAGGGCAAGTCTGTGGCCTAAGCTAGATAATGTGGTCTGAAATTTTCCACTGAAAACTTGGGACTCAGAAACCTCCCTTGTTCTCAAAATCAGAAGAGAAGGCCTTCTCCTCCTTCTGCCTTTGAGGTCCCTTTATGGTTACCAAAGGCCACGGGACTCCATCTCTTCTTGTATTTGGAACAAAAGGATTTTTCCCTCCTCCCGGTGCCCCTGTCATCTACATATATGTATGATGGCTGTCTCTCCCATGATGCTTGTCTTTGGGCCAGAAAGGGCCTGTCCTGCTTCAAGGCCTGTGTAGCAAGGTTCTTCTGCGTCTGTCTGTGCCATGAAGCTGCTGAGTTTCTCTTTAAATAACAACAGTTGGGTTTGGAACTTGTACTTGGTACTTTAATTTGCCATAGGGCTTCTCTCAAGAGATCATTTATACAAGGGATAAGTTTGATTATAGTTTGCATTAGTACGTGTGCGGGATGCCCACAGCAGTACAGAAATCGGAGTTAAAGTAAACAGGTACAATGGACATTGCACATGGCAAAATATTACTTATGACACTGATTTCATGTTGTTGTTACTCTTTGTTTTGTTTGGTTTGACATGGTCTCATTAGAAAACCATCAAACTCACTATGGAGACCAGGCTGACTTTGAACTCACAGAGACTGGCCTGGCTTTGCCTCCCTAGGGCTGGATTAAAAGTGTGTTTGATAACACCAAGCCCAAAATATGCTTTACTACGCTCTTCTCAAATGTTGAAACCCACAGATCAAACCCATCCGGTGTACCCAGCAACTCAGGTCGGGAAACTCAATTACAGTAAACGCTGGCCTACCAGAATAAAAGACCAGAGTACTTACTGATTAAGGCAGACATGGAACACAAATTAGGTCAAAGAACGTGTTTATTAAATAGTTCTCTCATAGGAAATGTGGCAATTAAAAGAATTTTAACTGTCCTAAAATGAGAATGATTTTAGTATGTGATTTGGGGGATGGGGTGGGATTGTCAGACTGGGTAGTCTCCAAGAATAAAGCAGAGCCTTCCTTTAGGGGTACTTCCATGAAGACCCTAAGAGACTGATTGGGGGACTGAGGGTATGCACATGTCCAAAGGCTGGCAAAGAACTAAATTCTGTGAGACTAGGGCTCTTCTTCCAGGCCTGAGTCTCTTCAGCTTAATGTATGTTTCCTATGTCTATGTTCTCCTTCAGATAAATCTGATGAGTGCTCCCGTTCAATCAAAACCAGAGTAAACACATTCCTTCAAGAGGATTATTTAGACATCAGAAAATGAGCGCTTTTCTTTTAATTTAATAATCTGCTTTGTCCTCTAAATCTTCTACGTGTTATTCACTGTGAGTTTCAAATGATGTGGACAAACTTGACCACGCAATCTTGGTGTTGGTGTTGAGGTGAAAGAGATAGACAGCTCCCTGCTGTTGCTTCCCATTGCCCAAGGAACACCCCTAATCTTTCAGGGACCTAGCCTTAGCCCAAGGTGAGGCTCATGGTTTTACCCTTGAAAAAATTCTGTTTTCAGCCAGTGTAACGAAGTTAGGAGGAAAGAAACGCAGCGAGAATGAAGCCGACCGTGGGTGTGGGCTTCCACGGAGAATAGCAGGAAGTAGGATGTAGTCAAGTGCCAGCAGGGTCCCAGAAAGGCAGAGTTGAGGTTAACTGTCTTAATGTTAGCCATATGGACCAAATTAAAGACTCAAATTATATCATTAAAAGTTGTGGTGCGCCCCTCCCTCTTCTCTTTCTCTTTCGCAAAGCAAATGACTGTTGTAGTCCTTAGGTGGAACAAGGGGTTTAGAATATATCTTTCCTGTACATGGGGTTTCTGACGAGATTTCCTAGGACATTTCAGGCTTTCAGATGCCGAGGGAGGATGGTCTTAGCTCTTGGTAACTGCTCTGAAATTCTTACTCCTCTGTGAACAAGCGTTTTCAACCAGATTCCTAAGTAAGGTGCTCCTTGTCCTTCTCACGGCGCCTCATTTTTGTCTGTTATTCAGTCTGCCCTCACTGGGAGTGCTATAAGTGGACCACTCAGCAGAGGGAAGCATTCTTTCCTTGACCTTCCTGGCTGCTGGCTGCTGCGCCTGCTCCTCGGCGTCACTGGGTTTCACATGGAAGGAAATTTTCCCACGTAGCAGACAAGCACATGGAGACTGAACACAGGCAACGTGTTTGATATTCAGACTGGCATCTTTGTATCCTTGTAGCCGTTTAGATGTATAGTTTAGATTACTGGTGCATTCAGTTAAGGTTAATAACAACACCATAGAATTTTGAGTAGGCAAAGAAAGATAATTTGGAAGTACGTCTGGGCAATATCTCCTTTTAGTTTCTTTTGACTTTAATTTTGGAAGAATAAAATGCAAGGCTAAATATTTGTGAATAATTTTTAAAAGTCAAAATTGGAAATCCAGCAGCTAGCCTCACTACAGTCAACCTATCTCTTGTTGACCAAAAGGCTTGTTCTTTTGGTCTTAACATGACCACGGAAAGAAATATTTAATGTGGTGCCAGAAACCACTAACTAGGAGTGATTATACAAAAGTAGACAAATATTATTTTAGGCCACTATGGAGTAACCAACCGTGTCATTGGGGTTTTGAAATTGTAGTTGATTCCTCAATATCCACACATACTATCAGTTATCAACTTTTACATCTCATTAATAATTGCTACATTTAAAGTATTATATAGTTTAAAATAAAGTGTATTTTAAAAGATTGTTTTATATTTCAGCTTCAAACTCTCCTGTGATCTAGCAAATGAGCTTAGTATTTTCACCCCTGTTAAGGTTCGAGTTTCTTGATTTGAAGGTGTAATGAATATGTTTTATATTGTAAAAATTTTAGCCTTGTGCTTTTAACATAATAACTACAAAGGTTTTTTTTTGCTTTCACCTTTATGGATTTTACTACCATTGAAAGGGCTTAAATAATAAAACTGTATGATGCTGCGGGAGCTCTTTCCACTCCTTCAGCCAATCGCTGCTGAGTTACCAGCCCATTGGGGCGTGGTCTCTCTCTCTTTAAAAAAGCAGCAGCTGTCCTCCACTTCCTCTTTGGCTTCCGGCTCCGCTTCCAGCTCCCAGACAACAGCCTCTCCATGCGAACAGGAAAGGAGTCTAGTGGGAGAATTGTCTGTATTCTGTCAATCATGTATTTTAATAAAACGCTGATTGGCCCATTAGGTCAGGCTTCTTGTTACCTCTTATAACTTATGCTACCCCATTATCCTTATCTACATTAGTCACATGGCTCCGTACCTTTCTTAGCTGGGCAAGTTACATGCTGCCTCTTTGGTGGTCTGCGCAGGAGTGCTGGAGGGAGCTTCCTGCTTTCCAGAATACTCCCAGTCTCTTTGCTCCACCCCTACTTCCTGTCTGGCTTTCCTGCCTATACTGCCTGCCTGGCCATTCAGCGTTTTATTAAAATATGATTGACAGAATACAGACAATTCTCCCACAGCATTTGATATGTGTCTGTCGTAGACCAATGACTATATTTTTCCTACCATGCATATTCATGAAAAAACAAAGAAAATGCAAATTAAAACATGCAAATCAAACAAACATCATGTTTTGTGACGTCCCCTTTATGAACTACCATAACATATGTATTTACCAGATTTTCAGTTAAAAAAAAGAATTCATTCTTTGCTGACAGGGTCTCTTTTTGGGAAAGATGGTTATAAATTACAGAGACATGCATGGCAAGGTGTGGAGAACAAAAACTGATAAATCTCTTTGTAAACAAGGTTGAACTTAACTAAACAGAAAAAGATAGAAACAGAATTTATTCATCCACGTGAAAACATAGTTCACAGGAATTTGGAGTTGGGTTTGTGGTAGGATGTTGAGGGTTGAACCTATGGCCTCACTACTTAGTTAACTACTGAGGTCTATTTTGAACCTTAGGGCATAGTTTTTGATTTCAGAAATCATGTATATATATATATATATATATATATATATATATAGTTTAAAAATATATATAATTTGAATTATGAATTATATGTAAAATTTAAATTATAAATTACATATGCACACAAGCGCACACACACATGAGAGAGAGAGAGAGAGAGAAAGAGGGAGAGACAAACTGTTTCATTCTTAGTGCTGCATTAGAATAATGAAAAAAGCTTGTCTCACCAGTGAACAGCTACATCAAACATCACTTATCAGAGACTCTAAGCCTATTACATATATTTTGTAAACAAGCATCAAGTGAATTAAGTAAGTCTTTCCAAAGTTCATTTTTAAGTAATTGCATATGTGTCGGAACTCCCTAGAGGTGGACACACATCTGCTTTGGCGCACTTTTCATTCTGTTACTTTTATGTTAATAAGTGAATATTAAAGATGAGATAAGGGCAGCCTATGCTTGAGGCTATTCCATTGACATTGAGTAGATTGGTAAAATACATATTCCCAGAGATTCATATACAGAAAAGTTATATATATATATATATATATATATATATATATATATATAAATTCAAACATCTAAAACTGTGCAAAAGACATTTTCTTAGTCTCAAAAGGAGAGGGAGAGAGAGACAGAGAGGGAGAAAGATAGAGAAGGGAGAGAGAGAGAGAGAGAGAGAGAGAGAGAGAGAGAGAGAGAGAGAATTTCCCAAGGACAGTAGTTAAAATTGTTATTTTCATATACAAATGTTTTACAATAATTGAGAGTAACATGAAACTCCCACATCAGCAGCCCAGTGTTGTGTGTTTCCTGAAACCATTGGAAACCCAATCATAAACAGACTTTCACCTCTCCTGGCTGACTTCCACTGGAGACACAGACAGGTATTCATCAGCTGCCCAGAACTGGAAATGCACAGCTTCAAACCTGTTTGGCAGGAGTTCACATTCTCCTTTCATTGTTTTTCGAAGAACTGGATCTTGATTTTTGAAGTCATATTTGTGGCTGGAAGAATCCAATCTATAGCATGCAGAACTGTTTATGCTGGTCTCCCTGAATGTCATTTTAGAGTCAAATTTTATGTTCAAAATGTCAAGCATTTCGTTTTCATAAGACTTTACATTTGTGAATACCAAAACAGCCCCTTTTATTTGGCAAAAACTTCTGACATTGGTGTTTTTGGAAACAAAACAAATATTTTTGGAAGGAAAGAGGAGGCTTATACTAGACATACATTACAAAATGTATCTGTTGAAAATTATGGTAGGAGAAACTAAGAATCCAGTGCTATACAGGGAGCTTGGAGTTTAGAAAATAATATTTTTCAGCAATGTCAAAAAGGTTGCTTAATTATATGCAAGAATACATTTTGTAATTAAATTTAAGATGAATGAAATGTTTTATACAATATTTTTTGCTGTTCCAGTATGTTGTAAAACAGAGTAAATTAAATGCTTTTGAAATCATGTATCATCTCTTAGTATTGACCCACACGATGTAATTGAGAAAGGGTTGAGCAGTTACTTCCCTTGCAGAAGGTCTGGGTTCAGCTCTCAGCACCCAGCTGCCTGTGGTTCCTCTACCACTATACACTGCCACTGCACATACATGGTGTGCATAAATACATGCAGATACATGCGCTTGTAACACATAGCACATGCAATGCAACAAAAACATAAATCTGTAAACCTTTTTAAGAAAGGGAATATAATCGAAGCTAGGTTTCTTTACAGTTTCCTTCCTGGTAGTTGGAGAAGATAATTGATGTCATGAGCTTCAACTACACACAACTTTCTGCAAACTTTCCCTAGGCTTAAGTTCTAACTCCCGTGTCCCTTCTCTCAGCTCAGCATTTTGAAGACACTGAAGCTATTAGCTTTGTTATAGTCTTGCCTCTCTCTTTGTGTAAGATTCTTAGAACATGGATTTTGCGTTTCCTCACTTTCTTGGCTTTGGCTTTTCTATTCCTCTCCAATCCTTTTTTTCCCCTTTTATTTTACAAGTGTTAGGAGGCCGTTTTACGTGGTTAGAAACCACTAAATTTCGGCAGGCCCTTTTTAGCCAAGCTCATCTCAGCCACTCAACAGTGCTTGGAAATGTTCTTGCCTCAAATCAAATTAGTTGGGGAAATGTTTTGACGTTGGAGGTCATTTGAAATGTTCCAGGTTTTCAAACGCTCACTCGGAACAAATAGCTGCTAAAAATTAAGTGAAGCAATAAGAGAATACGAAACAAATGTAAAAGTTATCTGACGAACATGTAAGATAATGTAACTTATATAACGCATGGCTAGTCTACTGAGCCTTCAGGCTGAGTTCCCAGCTCTCTGGAAATAGCAATAAATACCTTCATTAAAATGAACTAGTTTGGCATCATAGTTTGGTCATAGACTTCGAACTAACTCATTTGCTCTTTAGGAGCGCTCTTTGGACAGAGTTTCATAGTTGTGCCTCTTAGTCTTTGGTCATCTTGACACAAGCTAAAACCATCTAGGTAAAAGGGGAGTTCACCAAAGAAAAGAGCTCCATTCCATTGGTCTGAGTAAGCAAGTCTGCGGGGCATCTTCTTGATTAATAAATTATGTTGGTGGACCCAGACCACTGTGGTCATGCCTGGGCTGGTGGTCCTGGGATGCGTAAGAAATCAGACTGAGCCTCTGCCCTCCAACCCTTAGCCACGTGTCTTTGTCCCAGCTCTGCCCATTTAGAGTCCCTGGCACAGATCTACCTTGTCCCTCATCTGCCTTTCACTCACCCTGGAAGTATCTGGTTACTGTCCCAGTGATTGAGGCCTCTGCCCCACTGCCAAATCTCAGTAAAAAACCACACACAGTCACCTCTACGTGTCCTTAGAAATGCGGCTAGACCTACCTCCCCTAATGCTGGTGAATGTTATGTGTCAAAACAACACATATATAAACATACATACATACATACATACATACACACACACCACATAAACCTTACATACCACAATACCACACACAGTACATACATATATACACACACTGCTCACACACCACACACTCATCCATGTGCCCTATTCATATACATGACACACACCAGACATACAAACCACACACATCACTCTCACATTCCATACCCCCAATACTACATACCACACACATGCACACATACTGTACATACATACCACATACATACATTGCCCGTACCACACACTAATACACACGCCACAGACAAACCACACACAGACACACCCAACACATATTCCCACCACACACAGCACACACAAAAACACGATATACAGATATCAACACGCCACACACATAGATACACATACCACACATACACACACCATAAACAGACACCACACATGCCACACACACATACCACAAGCACCACACAAATATAATACACACACACGCTTGCTCACGTGTGCACACACATGCACACATAGCCCTTACTTTTCATTTTGAGTCTGAGATCCAGAGTCTGGGAACTAGGGAAGGGGACAACAATTTCAAAGAATGCTGGTGAATACTGCAGAGGTTACAAAGAGAGAATTAAGGACTGCAATGTGTGCACACACATATACATATAAATATAAGTGGAAGCTTGGAGAAACAAAATTTTCTATTACCACCATTCTACACCATTATTGACTCTGTATTGTGAATAAGCTGCAAGGGCAATATCTTAAGCTGTTAACTCCCAAAGGAAAAGTAAGAGTTTATTTTCATTTGAGAATTTACCAAACAGTGCCCGAAAATACTTCCATTTAGTACAATAAAATTCAGTTCAAGTCAATTCCAGACGTTTAGACTTACTGAATTACTTTTAATGATTGTTAGGTCATAAGCTGTTTCTTGCCCCTTAGTGTAATTTACAGGTTGATTTCCAGGTCTCCTGGTAACAGAAGTTACCACACTTAGCAGAAGGACAAGCCTCAGCAAAATATTTCTCCAGATCTTGCCACCACCCCTCAATTAGTGACAAACCTTGGGACTTTAGTTTTGTGTGAGCATTGAAAGTTGGATCACTAACACTACTATTCTTGTATTTTTTATTACTAATTTTACACCAATTTTTATGTATAATAGCTCTTTTTTATCGATTTTTATTGAGTTCTACATTTTTCTCTGCTCCCCTCCCTGCCTCTCCCTTCCCCTCTTCAGCCCTCCCCCCAGGTCCCCATTTGGAACGTTGTCCAGTCACATTGTGGGAAATCCTTCAAATCTGGAGAAGCAACAAGGTCTGAAGCTGATATGCAGTGTGTCTGGGTCAGTAGAGAAAGCCATGGTGGTTACAGATCCTGTTTATTGGAGTAACCTTGAGTAGATTTCAGCCAAGGGCATCAGTAATCAGTTTACTATCCTAGCAAGTAGAGAGCAGGTATAGTCTATCCAAGGACAATAACCCAGATATCAGCTTGCTCTTTTTTAAAATAATTTATTTATTTATTTAAAAATTTCCACCTCCTCCCCACCTCCCATTTCCCTCTCACTGCCCCCACTCCCCTTCCCCCTCTCTCTCCAGTCCTAAGAGCAATCAGGGTTTCCCGCCCTGTGGGAAATCCAAGGTCCTTCCCCCTCCATCCAGGTCTAGGAAGGTGAGCATCCAAACAAACCAGGCTCCCACAAAGCCAGTTCATGCAGTAGAATCAAAACCCAGTGCCATTGTCCTCCGCTTCTCAGTCAGCCTCCACCGACAGCCACATTCAGAGAGTCCGGTTTGATCACATGCTCCATCAGTCCCGGTCCAGCTGGCCTTGGTGAGCTTCCATTAGATCAGCTCCACCATCTCAGTAGGTGGACGTAGCCTTCACAGTCCTGACTTCATTGCTCATGTTCTTCCTCCTTCTGCTCCTCATTTGGACCTTGGGAGCTCAGTCCAGTACTCCAATGTGGGTCTCTGACTTGCTCTTGAAGAACACTTTCATTAATTGCGAGAAAGAAGCTGTTTTCAAACCTAAGGCTTAACCGTTCAAGGAACAACGGGACAGCTATGGTTCTGAAAGCAGGAACCGCTTGCTGCTTGCTAATGTGTGATACCCTTTACAGTATAAAGCACACGGTGACTACTTCATGGATATTTGATGACGAACAAAGAGAGCGCATTTCATACTGAAAAGAAGGGCAAAAAACTTCTCTGACATTGAGTATGAAGTGGAAGGAACTGAAGTGGGAGGCAGAGAAACAGACTGGAGTTATACATGTACAACTGTTCTTGTATGCACGTCTGTGTGCGCACACACAAGACACTGCAAATTGGTGCATATTGTAAATATATTGTGGTAAAGTGCATGTTTTGAAGATATTTTGTAGATGTGATAGATATTACACCCAGGGAAGAATGTGCCTCCTCTCAAGTTGTCCAACCTTCAGGTTAATTGATAGTAAGATAATTCATAGAAAATCTTAGAAAATGTAAAATCTTAGTATTTTAATATACTGCTTACCAATGGATGTGTTATAGTTAAAATCATGAAGGAAAAGTATACTTAAATGAAGATTATGATAATAAGAGTGTGCTATTAGAGATGTTTTTGGCTTCTAGGTTTGCCTTCTCTAGTCTAAATTAACTTAGACAGTACAACAATTAATTCAAAACGAGGTGGATAGCATGGTACATACATAAGGACATTTTTCTGTCTGTCACCATGGACAAACCTGTGAAATCTTAGGAAGGGTAGTTTGCTGGGAATTGTCCACAAACTTACCTGTTCTGTGTGCCTGGACCTCACAGACAGACATGGTCTTTTCCATTCAGCACCTTGCTGCCAGGGTAAAAGCTGCAGCATCCTGGCAACTGTACTTGCCTGCTGTAAGAATCGCCAACTGGTTCTCGCGTGCCTCCAAATCTGCTCTTTTGGATCTGAGTGAGACTGTACATATTGTTTCATCTGTTACAGCTGCTTATGTGGTGTGTGTAAGAACTAGATAACCATGTCTCAATAGTTCACAAGTCTCCTAATTGAGAAGAACCGGATTCAAGGGTTATCACTGATACATGGCACTAATACAAAACACAAGATTCTTGAATTTGGACTGGCTTATAAGGAGGAGGCTTTGGTGGTCTTAATTTGGAGTCCACTTTCATGTGAGAAGAAAATGAATATCTGAAGACGATTCAATTGGTCTTTTAGCAGTTGCCCTGTAGTCAGAGGTTGGCTTTGCCTATTGTCTGGCTTCCTTCACAGATTTCTGTAAATTAATTCTCATTCAACATCTGACTATAATTCCTTGAGAGTCTAGAAGGCAAAAGTAGGCAATTGAGATATTTTGGAATTCTTGACTAATATAATTCATGGAAAATAGTAATTATTTTTGTTTTAGCATAAGAGCCAGTAGATCTTTGTATTTGGTTATTTTTTTTACTCTTTACTCTTTTGATTCTTTTTGCCACCCAGCCTCTAAATAAATACCCTCAGAATCTTAGTCTTTCTTACACATGCCCAGCCTTAGCTTGACTAGTTTCTTGCCATCTTTTCTTAAATTACCCCTTCAACCTTTTGACCCTGGGCTTTTTCCCTTCTCCATTTCCATACACCCTTCTTTACCTCTTCCTCTGGGACTTGCTGTATAGCTGGGTGACTCGCCCCAGATGTCTGCCTCCTTTTCTCCCTTCTCAAACTCTTCTCGGGGTTCTCTTCCTGTTTATCCTGCCTTCCTGCCAGCCCCGCCTATCCTTTCTCCTGTCTTGCTATTGGCCGTTCAGCTCTTTATTAGACCAATCATGTGTTTTAGGCAGGCAAAGTAACACAGATAGGTTCACAGAGTTAAACAAATGTAACATAAAAGAATGCACTATATCTTTGCATCATAAAACAGATGTTCCACAGAATAAACGAATATAACACATCTTAAACTAACATTTCACAACAAATCTTTCTCTGTAAACAGTCTAAATATTTTAGGCTCTGCAGGAACTATTGCTTTCATAAATATTCTGGTTTCTGTTTAGCATGAAAACAAACTTAGAAGAAAGGGCCAAAAGTTGCTTTTATGTAAAATTTAGATGCTGCTAAATATTACAACTTTTTCGGTTTCCTTTGATCACCTGAAATGGTTAGACTCCCTTTTAATTTACAGCCCATACAGAGAAGGTGTTGAGCTGGATTTTGCAAGTAGCACTTAATTTGTTCTTTCTTTTTTAAAAGTCATCAAGTTTGGGTGCACTGTGTTATTCTACAAGAGATGGAGATGCCATCAGACTTACTAAAAAAGGAGCGCCACAGGTAGAAAGAAGACCCAAGGCAGGGGTTTAAAAGTGCAACAGGTGCAGTAACAGCTCAGTGTCGGAGAGCAGATCAGAACAAGCAAGTCTGCCCCTTCACAAGGTGACTGCCCTCTGCTCTCTGTCAGGTCAAGTTTTTCCAAGATCTTCTTTGCTCAGATCTCGGGGAAGTTCTCCATGATGTCTTTCTCACAGGTAATGTGATTACAGCTGATTGAGTAGCCAAAGATAACCTTGATTTATTCCATATCCTCTTTCTCTCACCTCCATAGTGCTAGGATTATAGGCACAGACTACCATAATAAACTTTGTGGGGATTGAATTCAGAATTTGGGGGTATGCTAGGCAAGGGATCTAACAAACAAAATATTTTCCAATCTTCCATCTAAATTTTTGGCAGTAATTTTGTCTTTACCATGTGATTTTAGGATGTTTATTAAACATAGCTTATGTCATGTACCTCATTGTAATGTTTTGCTCCTCAAATTCTAGGACAAATTAATAAATCCAATAAAAACAGTTTCTTTTAGTATGTCTCTTGCCTCCCTCTGACTCTCTTTCTTCAGTGATATATTGTCCTTTCAAGAATCTCCATGTATATGCACACACACACACACACACACACACACACACACACACACACCATTGCTAGATTTCTAAACTTCAAATATGAGAAACTTACCATACTACAAATACTGTTATCTAAAGAAGAGGTTTGTAACATGCCATCAAAACCTCCTTCATAGTCTCTATCCTAGCCTCACCAAGACATTGAGCACCGGTATTGACTTGCACCATCAAAGAATCTTCCCATGCTCATAGCTTATAGAGGACACTTTTGTGCAACAACATTTCTCTCTTATTCTTCATTATTTTTTCCTTCTGTTTCATTTTCCCCCAGTATTTGTTATTTTCTTTCTTTACTTAGATAGTATTTTATCATAAGGGACACCAACATTTTACTAATTGTGGGATTCAAGCTGTGCGCACTTTGTGAAATTAACTTAATGAACAATAGTGCCCTTAAAATACTATATTAAGAACACATGTGTTGGTCCAGAAAGGTGGCTCAGCAGATCAAGGCAATTGTGTTAGTCTACAAAGTTCCCTGAACCCATATATACGTTAATAGATAAACTCCACAAAGTTGTCCTGTGACCTCCACATGTGCATGAGGGCATTTGTCCCTACCATATATCATGTGTACACACACAAAAGAAAAACGAAAAAAATTAAATCTAGGCATTGCAAACTGTAGATAAAAATGGATCTGAAAAACAGCATTAGAGAATGGAAACAGAAATTATTGTGAAGACATTTTATGGCATTTTAATTTTACTAATGTACACATTACCTTTGTCTCTGGCCATATCTAAGAAAAAGTATTACCTGGAGTGTGTGTTTGACAATGGTGTGCATGTGAATGGGTTCTGAGTCTCTGTCATTCTAGAAAATGAATTTGCACTGAGTAAGGTGATAGAGCAATTAAAAACTGCCTTCTGTAGAATGTGCTTTTTCATGCAAGTTGAATCAGCTGTTTAGCTTATAAAACATCTATTGCTTACATTCTGCAGAACAGAGACAAATAAGCTATATTGGGCACAGCAGTAGGCGTGGCCACTGCACAGTGGGGCAGCATATTAATTACATAATTCAGAAAGTGGCTTTCATTGTTCGAATGAAAAGTTCCCTGCGTGCGCTAAACATTTGTCCTAAAGATGTCATTAACTTTGGTCCCCATAAGCTCATTAAAGAGCAAGAGGATGAGAAACAAAACTATTTTAAAGCTGTTAATGCAATTCCACGTTAATACCCTTTGAAATTTTGCTTTTTCTACCATTAGTGCTCATTCCCACAACAGGAGAGTTTTCGCTTGGGGAGGAATTCACATCTAAAGAATACAAAGTTTTCAACATTTTAAATAATCCACTAATTAATTTTGATAAAATTGAAATAAAGGATTTTTCAGGTGTACAATTAGTGAATATTAAATGATCCCAACCTGTTTAACTTTATTCAATTATTATTGCTCATAATAACCAAAGCAGTGCACACTGGCCCATCGACAGTAATACAATCACAAACATGGTTCACTATAATCAACTTTTGTTCTTAAATGTATAGCAAAGAAAAAATGATTTTTTTAAAAAAAAAGTGTTCTTGAATTATTCATAGCTGAAGCCATTTAAAACTTTCGACCTCTGATAAAATATTTTTGAAATTCTGAACAAATTCTGCAAAGAGAAATTGGCATTGTTCCCGGGGTATGATGTAGGACTGACGGTATATTTTACCTGAAGGACAGTACTTGGACAAGAAAAGACTTATTTCTGTATCTCAGGAACTCCACATGCTAGGAAAGGAAGAGCCAAGAAGCCATCCCGAGGGATTTCAATTCATATGCAGTATGTCTAGAGCGGCGTGCGAAGTTTGGAAAGGGAAGTTACTGGAAATTCTGTAACAGAAAGCAAAAGACCTCCTGCCAGCTGCACTGGTTTCAAACCTGGGCTTAGTGAGTGATGAAAAGTAGCTCTCCAGATGCTTTGCGAAAAGATAATAAGGAAGTGGCATGAAGGCAGACATGCAAATTAGAGCCAGCCCCTAAGCCCAGACTATGAAAACAGTCAAGTCAAAGGTGGTAGGAATACCATTCATTCATCCCCTCACTCTCCACTGGTCTCTGCTCAACGTCACTGCTTTACAGTGAGTCCTTCCTTTTCCTTGTTTTTGCTTCGTAATCCTTTGCCAAACTTTATTTGCTTTCATGATTACTGTTGGTCTCCTTTGCTAGAATTAAAAAAGTGCTTCAGAAGAACTTGGTCTTTGACAAGTTTATTGCACCACCCATGGATGACTATAGCTTTCCCTTTTTCTTTCTCTGTCTCCTTTTGGATGCTTACTTGAAAGAAGGTGTGCATCTACCAGTTCTTTCGGCTTCCTTATTCTTTTTCTAAAGTACCGTTTTCCCACCCTGTGGCTGCTTACTGCCATTTGGCTGTCTTCCATGGCGGGGTAACTCAAATTTCCATTGTCCTGTAAGTTAAGTTGCCTTCCCACCTCAGGCACAAACTTACTTAAACCCGCCTAAGATATATTCTCCATTTTACTCAGATTTATTTTTTTGATATCTTCCAGATCAAACCCAAAAGACCAGTCATTAAATTTGCATGGACGATTATACTATGAATAAGAAGTCAATACTTAATCTGTGACTAAATAAACCAAGCTTTTCTCTACCATGTTTCATTTTTATTCATTAAGTCAATACTATTTTATGACCTAGCATGTTTAAGATGAAGTAAAAGGTTTAACTATAAGCATGTGGTAAAAATTTAACATTTATATGAGCTATATGTGATTAAAGATATTTCTGAGAAATCTTCATACTGATATCCAAAGGGGCTGTACCAGTTTGCACTCCCACCAGCAATGGAGGAGTGATCCCTTTACCCCACAACCTCTCCAGCATAAGTTGTCATCAGTGTTTTTGATCTTGGCCCTTCTTACAGCTGTAAGATGGAATCTCAGAATTGTTTTGATTTGCATTTCTCCGAACACTAAGGATGTTGAACATTTCCTTAAGCGTCTTTTAGCTATTTTAGATTCCTCTGTTGAGAGTTCTCTGTTTAAATCTGTACTCCATTTTTTATTGGATTATTTATTCTTTTGATGACCAATTTCTTGAGTTCTTTGTATATTTTGGAGATCAGACCTCTGTCTGATGCAGGATTGGTGAAGATCTTTTCCCATTCTATTGGCTGTTGTTTTGTCTTGTTGACCATGTCTTTTGCATTACAGAAGCTTTTCAGTTTCAATAGGTCCCATTTATTAATTGTTTCTATCAGTGTCTGTGCTACTGGGGCTACATTTAGGAAGTGATCTCCTGCACTAAAGCATTTAAGTGTACTTCCCTCTTTCTCTTCTATGAGGTTCGGTGTGGTTGGCTTTATATTGAGATCTTTAATTTATTTGGACTTGAGTATTCTGCATGGTGATAGATATGGATCTATTTTCATTCTGCTGCCTGTTAATATCCAGTTATGTCAGCACCATTTGTTGAATATGCTTCTCCAAGACCCAGCAATACCATTTTTGGGTATATACTCAAAGGATGCTCAATCGCACCACAAGGACGTGTGCTATATGTTTATAGCAGCATTGTTTGTTATAGACAGAATATGGAAACACCTAAATACCCCTTGACTGAAGAATGGATAAAGAAAATGTGGTACATTTACACAATGGAATACTACACAGCAGAAAAAAAATGACATCTTTAAATTTATAGGCAAATTAATGGATCTAGAAAACATATTGAGTGAGGTAACACAGACCCAGGAAGACAAATATCATATGAACTCACTCATAAGTGGCCTTTAGACAATAAGCAAAGAAAATCAGCCCACAAATCACAATCCCAGAGAACCTAGACTACAGTGAGGACCCTAAGAGAGACATACATGGATCTAATCTGCATGGGAAGTAGAAAAAGACAAGATCTGTTTGGTTAATTGGGAGCATGTGACCATGGGAGAGGGTTGAAGGGGAGGGGAGAGGAAGGGAGGGGACCAAAAAATGTATAGCTCAATAAAATCAATGAAAATAATTTTAAAACAGAAAACTAAAAAAGGATATTTCAGTTTTCAAAATTATTCATGTTATTTTGTTAAATTTAAAAAATGTAAAGTTATGTGTTTAAGAAATAGAACATATTTAGAGTGTACCACATCATATATATATATACATATATATATGCATACATATATATGACTTCACAAAGTTATTTGTGTTTGACATACTTTATACCTGTTCTGAAACACGTATATGATTTTGGAGTAAAAAATATCTTTGGGTATGCTATACTGATATGCAAGTAACAATACTAAATAAAGGATGTTATATGTGTACAAAATGTGATTATAAAACTCCTGATGAATGTGATAAAATAGAAAATGGGAAAAGGTTTGAGCAGAAGTTTTAGCCACACCTTTCTGTCTATTATCTACTATCATGCACCTGTCATCTTCAAATTCATCCATCCATCATCTATATATCCTTTATATTTGCATTTATCTTCAAATATCTGCCATCAGATTAGCCATACTTGTATATCTGTGTATCTGAAAAATTCCATAAAATGAAAACATCTTTTGTATGTATGTATGTATGTATGTGTGTGTGATATACATCTATTGCAAATGCCACCGCTATTATGTACATTTTTCATCAAGAATGAACCATCAGAAGCAGTAGGTGCAACCTTGAGGCCTTATGCTTCACCTAGGCCCAATATAACAGATGGAGAGAATTCCTTCAGTGTCCACACACACGCACACACACACCATGTTACATGTGCATGCATATGCGTATACACTCACTCCCTCTCACATGTCCACATGTCCAAATCCCCACAGCAAATGAGTAGCTCACCAAAATGTTCATCAGCATCCTTGTTTAATAAGATACTCTTTGAGGATCCATTAGCACATCATTATTCCCATAAATTACACCTCTATAAAGCATTTTGTCCCTTATGAAATGGTACTGCTAAAATGAAAGTCTAAGCATGTTTGATTTCTGTTGGAAACCTTTCAGAAACGCCACACCAGGGGACAAAGATTCAGCATAGCTTTCAGCATTTATCACGACCAAGTCTACATTATTTCCTCCTCAGCTCTGCCGCCTTCCTTGCTAATTAGATGACCAAGCCATTCCCAGAAAGCGCTCTCTGTTCCCATAACTGACTGTGAAGTTTAATGTTTCCAAATCTTTGGCTCAGTCGGGCTACTGTTGGTCTGTTTGAAAGGCTGCATCGTAAGAGTGAATGAAGCTCCTGCAGAATGTATGTCTGTTTAGTAGGTAAAATTATATTGTATTTCCTTGCCTTTAGGGGTCTGTTTTCAGCTCTGTAGCTGGAATTCACTATTTTCATTCTCAAAGTCATGAAAAACAGCTCTCTGTAACAGTAGCAACACATAAAGCAGACGAGAAAGAGAATGAGTTGGCAGAGTATGCTCAAAGCCATTTGGCTGAAGGTCTACAGACAAAGGCTGTTACCACTCCTAGGATAAAGAAGAGCAGGTGGCAGCCTTTGCTAAGATGCAGTGTAGGGAAACAACATCTTTTAAATGCAATAAAAGATGGATGTGCATATAAAACCCAAATATTTAACATTATCCAACCAAAGGAACTATGTTTTTGGTTTTTTTTTTAATTAGAAATAGGGGTTGTAGAATGAGAAGCCAATCAGTCCAGAAAAACGGGCAAGGCTGAGAAAGGACCGGGAATTGGGGGAAAAAGCAGTGTCTGGGTTAATGCAGAGTCTAGCAGACAAGAAAATGGAAGCCAACAATGAACTTGACCTTTGATTTTCACTAATGCTTGTAGAGAGGAAAATGAAAAGTCGCCGTATACTTTTGATACTTGTTGATTGTAATTGTCTTTAATGTGTTAGCAAAGTTGTCTATCACCTGGTAATGCTTCCGGATAACTCTATCTGCGTTCTCTATTGGGACTGCTATGCTGTTCTTTACTGGAATTGTCAGTTTGAAGCCATACAGAGCAGCATTTTGCTTTCTGTCGAGTGGGCCTCTTCACCCACTCCAGAGCCACTCTAGTGTCAGTCCACGCACAGGTAACACACCCAAGAGAGAGGCAGGATGGCGGAGTTCTGTGGTAATTCCACGACTCGGAATTTTTTGCTCTCTGGGAGCACACAGATCATGAACTGTGAATTGACCAACGGAGTAGCGAAAACACTGCGGAGGGGACAAAAGAGCACTCAGGTTCAGAGTTCTGGTACTGTACCCCAGTTCGTGATGCCCTCGCTTCATTCCCCAATATTGATTCAAAGTAAGAAGAATAATTAGAAACCGCTAAGCTTCGAAATCATGAACTATTTCGGTCTTTATCTTGATGTCACACCCAGACAATCATCATGAAAATGGAGGCGAAGGACAAAAATCCAGTAAGCTCCTTTTCAAACCAAGTTGTTTTTCAAATCAAGCAGGATACAAAAGTTCTGTTTTCATGTTTAAACTCATTCTTTAGCTTGCAGTTTTTATGTTCATCTACATAAAACTTTCAAACACATAAGAGTAGCTTATCATGCTTATATATACATACATTTATTCATGTTACCCATATCTAATTATTTTTAATTAGATATATATATACATACATTTATTCATGTTACCCATATCTAATTATTTTTAAGCACTTTGTAACAATTAGCAATGACATAGCATAAATATTCTTTGTAATACCTTTGTAGCTTATATTTGCCTCACACACTCTAGATAATGGACCCATAATAATCTTTATGGTTTCTTTTCAAGTGTTACCGTGTTCATATCCAAAATAGAATAGTAGGTTTTTACATAAAATATTCACAATAGTAAGAACCATCTGTGGGTTCTATTAACCTCCCAAAAGGTAATGAGTCTGTTCAATTAGAGTAAGGGTGAACTGTCAGTGACGCAAAACAGAATTTTTGTCTTGTTTACCACAACTTGACAATCTCAACTATCATTAGGAGGCATGCAGAGAACCCACTTTTACAAGAGTAAAAGGGGCCACTTAAGTGAATCCTTAAAACACTGGCAAACAGTGTGGAGTATTTTTGTTGTAAGTTAACAGTGCAGAAAGAATTTTGCAAGGCAAAATATAATAATAAAAGCAAACAATTTAAAAATATTTTAAAACTACTTTTAAAAGAAACTTGTTTAAAAGTTGTGCAGGAGCTCTGGAGGTCAGGAACTCTGGATCTCTTGGAACAGGAGTTACAGGCTCTTGTCAGCACCTCATTGGTGCTGGGAATGAGCTGGCTTCCTTTGCAGGAGCAATGGGTGCTCTCTATCCTTCTAGGTATTTCAGATTTGGCGGCATTTGGCCTTTAACTTCCAGCCTTTCTGCCTTCCCCTCTGGCAAGCTCATTGTAAGATCCATTGTTTGTGCAGATTTTTGAATCGTGAGCTGTATCCAGATGTATTTCACTAGAACTCAACATGGACCGCTTTGAGAGTTTGCCAATGACCATATTAATTATTAGTTTGTTTCTGCTAAAAAAAATCTGTTGGTTTATCCATGGCAAAGCTGTTTCTTAAATGTTATAATCAAGGCTTAATTTTTAATGATATAAGTCCTTTTATCGAGTCCATCCTGTAAATAAGGCTCAGGGGTTTACCAAAAATGAGCTGCAGTGTCTTGAATCTCTAGCACAAAACTGTGTCCTAGATTCTTTAAAGAGAACATTACAAATTTTCATCCCTAAACGGTTCTAAAGCAATATGACATATTGTGAAAACTTAAGGAACAGTAGTAACCCCATGTTTCTTTCTTGAAAGGATAGCAGGAGTCCCTAAAATGTGGCTTTGTAGGTTCACAGAGTAAGTGGTGGGCACTTAGAAACACTTTTCTGAAACACTTAGATAGGTACTCATATCCTACCTCTGATTCCTGATCCTCCAGGCAGTGTCAGGAGTGTGCCCACTCTCAAGGCATGGGTCTCAGGCTAAGCCCGTCACTGCTTGGCCACTTTCACTCTACCTGGCCACCCTTGCTTACCCCAGCATATCTTGCAGGCAGGACAGATTGTGGGTCGAAGTTTGTCTGGGTTGGTGTTCCAATCCCTCTACTGGAAGTCTTGGCTGGTTACAGAAGATGGCTTGTTCAGGCTCCTTATCCCTCATTGCTAGGAGTCTTAGCTAGGGTCAATTCATAGATTCCTGGGGGGAGTTTCCATTGAAATAATTTTCTAGCATCCTCAAAATGCCCGTTTTTCCAGGAGTCTCTTTCAGTTTCCCTCATATCATCTCCTATGTATCTATCCTCAACTGATCTTAATGCAGGCAGGAAATCTCTTCTGTTTTCCCTTCCCAGGGAGATCCAAATGTCCCCCCTTGAGTCCTTCTTGTTATCTAGCCTCTCTGAGTCTGTGGATTATAGCACGGCTATCCTTTACTTTACAGCTAATATCCACTTATAAGTGAGTACATGACATATTTGTCTTTATGGATCTGAGTTACCTCTCTCTGGATGATTTTTTCTGGTTGTTTCCATTTGAATAGAAATTTCATGCCATTGCTTTTGACAGCTGTGTAATACTCCATTGTGTAAATGTACCTCATTTTCATTATCCATTCTATGCTTGAGGGACAGCTAGGTTTATTCCAGCTTCTGGGTATTTCAAATAAAGCTGCTATAAACATAATTGAAAAAGAGTCCTGGTGGTATGATTGAGCATACTTTGAACACATAACTAAGAGTGAAATAGTTGTGACTTGAGGTACATTAATTCACAATTTTCTGAAAAACAGCCAACTGTATTGATTTCCAAAGTGAGTGTATTAGTTTACATTCCCACCAGCAATGGAGAAATGTTCCCCTTGCTTCATATCATCTTCAACAAGAGCTGTCACTTATATTTTTGATCTTAGCCATTCTGATAGATGTAAGGTAAAATCTCAGAGTCACTTTGATGCGTAGTTCTGTGATGGCTAAGAATGGTGAACATTTGTTGACGTGGTTTGCATCCATTTAAGATTCCTGTGCTGAGAGTTCTGTTTAGATCTGTATCCCATTTTTAATTGAATTTTTTCTTTTTTGATGTCTAGTTTCTTGAATTTTTTTTATAAGTTTAGGAAATCAGCCTTCTGTCAGATGTGGGGCTGGTGAAGATCTTTTCCCATTCTGTAGGCTGCCATTTTGTCCTATGGGCCATGTCCTTTGCCTTACAGAATACTTAAGTTTCATAGTTCCCATTAAATAATTGTTGATCTTAGGACCTAGACTGTTCATGTTCTTTTCAGGAAGTTTGTCTCCTGTGTCAATGTGTTCAATGCTATTTCCCACTTTCTCTTCTGTCAGGTTCAGCGTATGTGGAGCTATGTTGAGGTCTTTGATCTGCTTGGACTTGAGTTTTATGTAGACATAGATATAGATTGTTTTCCATTCTTCTGCTTACAGGCTTTCAATTATACCAGCATAATTTGTTGAAGATGTTTTCTTTATTCCATTGTACAATTTCAGCTTCTTTGTCAAAATCAGGTGTCCATGGTTGTGTGGATTTACATCTGAGTCTTTGATTTGATTCCACGAACCATGTGTTTGTTTTTATGCCAAAACCATGTGGATTTTATTACTTTAGCTCTATAGTAATGCTTGAAATCAGGGATGGTCATACCTCCAGAAGTTCTTTTAACATGTAGGATAGTTTTAGCTATCCTGGATAATTTGTTTTTCCATATGATGCTGACCATTGTTCTTTCAAGGTCTGTGAAGAATTGTGTTGGGATTTTAATGGTGATTGCACTGACACTGTAGATAGTTTTCAATATGGTGGCTATTTTTACTACATTAATACTATCCATCCATGAGCATGGGAGATGTATCCATCTTCTGATCTTCTTCAATTACTTTCTTCCCAAGACCTGAAGTTCTTGTCATACAGGTCTTTTATTTGCTTGGTTAGAGTTGCCAAGTTACCACAAGACATTTTATTTTATTTGTGGCTATTGTGAAGGGTGTTGTTTTCCTGATATCTTTCTCATCATGTTTATCATTTGTATATAGGTGGACTACTGAAACTTTTTTAGTTAATTTTGTATCCTGTCACGTTTCTGAAGATGTGTATAAAAATTTTGGGGATGCTTATTTACATTATTATATCATCTGTGAGTTGTGATACTTTGACTTCTGCTTTTGCAATATGTACTCTCTTGATCACCTTTAGTTATCGTATTGCTTTAGCTAGAACTTCAAATAATATAATGACTAAAAATCCTTGTCTTGTTTCTGGCTTTAATGTACTTTGAGTTTCTGTCTATTTAGTTTGATGTTGGCTGTTGACTCGCTGCATATACTGTTATTATGTTTTGGTATATCCCTTCTATCCCCGATCTCTCCAACACTTATATCATGAAGGGGCTCTTGGGATTTGTTGAAGAATTGTTTGTTTTTAGCATCTAATAAGATGACCATATGGTTTATTTCTTTTTGTTAACTTATATGTTGAATTGCATGGATATATTTTCATTTGTTGAACCATATTTGCATCTCTGGGATGAAGCCTACTTGGTCATGGTAGGTAATCTTTTGATGTCTTCTTGGATTTGATTTGTGGCTAATTTACTGAGTATTTTTGTATCCATGTTCATGAAGAAAACTGGTCTGTTATTTTCTTTCTTTGTTGAGTCTTTGTGTGATTTGAGTATCAGGGTGATTGTGACCTCATAAAAAGTTTTGGCAATGTTTCTTCTATTTCTATTTTGTGTAATAATTTGAGGAATATGGATATTAGTTCTTATTTGAATGTCTGGCAAAATACTGTGCTAAAACCATCTGCTCATGGACATTTTTTTCGGTCTAGGAAACTTTTAATGACTGCTTCTATCTTTTTAGGGGGTTATAGGTCTATTTAAGTTGTTTGTCTAATCTTAATTTAACTTTGGTAAGTGGTACCAATCAAAAAATTTTCTTTCAATTTCTTTTAGACTTTCCAATTTTGTGGAGTTCAGGTTTTTAAGGTATGACCTAATTATTCTCTGAGTTTCCTCAGTGTCTGTTGTTACTTCTCTCTTTTTCTCTCTGATTTTGTTAATTGGGCATTTTATTTCTAAATTTTACTTAGTTTGGATAACGGTTTTTCCATCCTGTTGATTTTGTGAAAGAACCAATTCTTTGTTTCACTGGTTCTTTGTGTTGTTCTCTTTGTGAAAAATTTATTGATTTCATTCCTCAGTTTGATAATTTCTTGCCTTCTAAACCTCCTGGGTGTGCTTGCTTCTTTTTGTTCCAGAGCTTTCAGGTGTGTTATTAAGTTGCTAGTATGAGATCTCTCTAAATTCTTTATGAAGGCACTTAATGCTATGAATTGTCTGCTTACCACCACATTCATTTTGTCCCATAAATCTCGCTATGTTTTGTATTCATTTTCAATAAGCTCTACAAAGTCTTTAATTTCTCTATTTTTCTGTCTTGATTCATTATTTCATATAGCAGAGAATTGTTCAGTTTCCCTGTATTTGTACGCTTTCTGCTGTTTCTGTTGTTGCGGATGATATCCTGCTTTAATCTCTGGTGTTCTGATAGCATATATGGAGCCATTTCAAATATTCTTCTATCTGTTGAGACTTCCTTTGTGTTTGAGTATATGGTCAGTTTGGGAGAAAGTTCCAAGAGGTGCAGAGTAGAAGATATATTCTTTTGTGTTTGGGTAAAATTTTCTATACATATCTGTTAGGTACATTTGCCTTATAACATGTTAGCTGTGTTATTTCCATGTTTATTTCTGTCTGGATGGCCTGTCTGTTGATGAGAGTGGGGAACTGAAGTCTCTCATTATCAATGTGTGAGTGTCAATATGTGACTTAAACTGTAGTAGTGTTTCTTTTACAAAAATGCATGTGTTTCGGCATAGTTGATCAGAATTGAAACGTCATCTTGGTGGATTCTCCTTTTGATGAGTATACAATGTCCTTCTCCATCTATTTCGATTAATTTTAGTTTGAAGCTTATTTTGTTAGATATTAAAATGGTTATACTATCTTGCTTCTTAGATTCATAATTTAAGACTAACCTTTTCCAGTCTTTTATCCTGAGGTAATATTTAACGTTATTGTTGAGTTGTGTTTCTTCAATGTAACAGAAGGTTGGATCCTGTCTTACCATCCATTCTGTTAGCCTGTGTCTTTTCATTGGGGTATTGACATCATTGATATTGAGAGATATAAATGATCAAGGATTGTAGCTTCTCGTTATTTTGTTATTGTTAGTGTTGTTGTTGTATGTATGAGTGTGTGTCTCCCATCTCTTGACTTTACTGGTGTAAGATTATGTATTTCCTGAGTTTTCATGGGTGTAGTTATCTTCCTTGGGTTGGAGATTTCCTTCTAGTATCCTTTTGTAAGGCTGGAATTGATGATAGATATTATTTAAATTTGACTTTATCATGGAATATCTTATTTTTTCATCTATAGTGATTGAAAGTTCTTATGTGTGTAGTAGTTTGGACTGACATCTGTGGTCTCTTAGAGTCTGTAAGACATTTTTCTAGGTATTTTTGGCATTTTTTTTCTTTTCTAAACCGGGTTTCTCTGTAACTTTGGAGCCTGTCCTGGAACTAGCTCTTGTAGACAAGGCTGGTGCTTAACTCACAGAGATCTGCCTGCCTCTGCATCATGAATGCTGGGATTAAAGGCATGCACCACCATTTGCCCAGCAGGACTTCTGGATTTTATAGTTTCCATTGAGATGTAGTGTATAATTCTACTAAGTCACCTTTTGTATGTGATTTTGCCATTTTCTCTTGCAACTTTTAATATTTTTTCTTTGTTCTGTGTGTTTTATTATTATGTGGCCAGTTTTTTTTTTCAGGTCTATTCTCTTTGGTGCTCTGTAAGCTTCTTATACCTTCATAGGCATATAAAGGCAAAAGTTTCTGTCCCACTGGCCAATTCCCAAATAAGTGATACAGAAGCTTAACATTAATTATAAACAATCAGCTGTTAGCCCAGGCTTATTACTAACTAGCTCTTGCAACTTAAATTAACCCATTTCTATTAATCTATGTATTGCCATGTGATTTGTGGATTTATCTGTCATCTATTATGTCCTGATCCCTCTGTGTCTCCAGGCAACTCCTTTGACTACACTGACTCCACCCTTCTTCCTTCCAGAATTCTGAGTTTGTTTGTACTGCCTATATTTCCTGCTTGACTACTAGCTCTTTATTAATCAATGAGAGTAATATATATTTGCAGTGTTCAGAGGATTATTCCACAGCAAGTGTGTCCTTCTTAAGGTTAGGAAAATTTTCTTCTGTGACATTGTTAAAAATAATTTCTGTGCCTTTTACCTGGGAATATTCTCCTACTCTTATGATAGTTAGATTTTTTTCTTTTCATAGTGTCCCATATTTCTTGATGCTTTATGTCAGAAAATTTTTAGGTTTAAGAATTTTTTGACCTGTGTATCTATTTCTTTTCTCTTGTCTTCAATGCCTGAGATATCTCTTCCCTCTCTTGTATTCTTTTGATGGTGCTCGCCTCTGTTGTTTCTGATCACTTACCTAGATTTTCCATTTCCAGAATAACTTTAGTTCTTTTATTGGTTCTCTTTCCATTTTCAAGTCTTAAAATGTTTCATTTGTTTCCATCAACTGTGTTTTTTTCTTGGTTTTCTTCACATTCTTTAGGAGATTCATTGTTTTTCTCCATTTTTTTTTATTGTTTCTCCTCTATTTCTTTAAGGGATTTATTCATTTCCTCTTTAAGGACCTCCATTACCATCATCAAGTTGGTTTTACGGTAGTTTTCTTGTGCTTCAGTTGTGTTAGAATATTCAGGGACTGCAGCAGTGAGTTGGTTGGGGTCTCTCGTGATAGCATATTACCCTGACTGTTGTTGGTTATGCTCTCACACTTACGTTTAGGCATTTGGACTTCAAGTGATTGTAAGTCTAGGTGCCAATCTCTGGATTTATGTTTGATGGATGTATGTTTTGTTTGTTACATTCTGTTTCCTCTCTGGAATTCTCACTGCTATGGTCTGTGGCTAAATAGAGGGTCTTGCCTACATTGGGGCCTGAAATTCTAGTAGCCTGAATAGTCTCTGTAACAGCAGAAAGTGGCTTTCCAAGTTCAGGGCTGAAGTTCTGGCTAAGTCCATGGCCTCTACTGTGGTCTATGGTCCTCTGGGCTTCAGGGTTCTGGACTGGCCTCTGCTGGTGTAAAAGAAGTTACACTAGGAGATAGTGGGCAGGGTGGAGTACAGTCTTACCTGTGGTGCATGGTGCTATGCTGTCCTCTGGGGTAGTGGCACGCTTCCACTAGAGTGTGGGCTGGGATATGATGACAAAGCCATCATTTGTTGGCTAGTAAAATGGCTAAGCTACCTTGTTTTGGGGGGACATTTGCTTGGAAAATATTTTCCCACCCCTTTACTCTGAGGAACTGTCTATCTCTGATGTTGAGGTGTGCTTCTTTGTATTCATCATAAGGATGGATCCTGTTTTCACATCCATTCTGTCAGCCTATGTCTTTTTATTAGGGAGCTGAGTCCAGTGATATTTAGATATATTAATTACCAATGATTTTTAATTCCTTTTATTTTTTTGTTGTTGTTGCTGATGGTATGTGTTTCCCACATTGTGTTCCATTTATGTAAAATTATTTATTCCCTGTGTTTCCATGGTTACAGTTATCTTCCTTGTGTTGGGATTTTTCCTCTAGTACCTTTTCCAGGGCTGGATTTGTGGACAGATATTGTTCAAATTTGACTTTGTCATGGGATATCTTGTGTTCTCCATCTATGGTGTTTGGCAGTTCTGCCGGATATAGTAGTCTGGGCTGGTATTTGTAGTCTTTTCAAGTCTGAATGATATCCATCAAAGTCCTTCTGGATTTTAGAGTTTCCACTGAGAAGATGGTTGCAATTCTAATAGTTCTGTCTTTATATATGTTACTTGGCCATTTCCTCTTTTAGTTTTAACATTCTTTCTTTGTTCTGTATGTTTAGTGTTTTGATTTTTACATGGATGGGGGACTTTCTTTTCTGGTCCAATATTTTTAGTGTCTCTAAGATTCTTGTACTTTTATAGGTTTGTCCTTCTTAAGGTTAGGAAAATTTCTTCTATAATTTTGTTAAAAATGTTTTATACATCTTTGAGCTGGGATTCTTCTCCTTATTCTATTCCTTTATACTTAAATTTGGTCTTTTCATAGTATCCTAGATTTTTTTGGATGCTTTGTGTTAGTAATTTCTTACATTTAACATTTTCTTTGACTGATGAATCCATTCCCTTTATTGTATCATCAGCTCCAGAGAATCTCTCGTCTATCTCTCATATTCTGTTTGTGATGACTCCATCTGTAGTTCCTGTTCACATACCAAGTTTTTCCTGTCTCCATTACTCCCTCATTTTATGTTTTCTTCATTGCTTTTATTTCCATTTTCAGGGCATGAAGGTTTTATTTATTTATCTATTTATTTATTTTTGGTTCTCTTGGTTTTCTTTAAGGGATTAATTTATTTCCTCCATTTTTTTTGTGATTTTCTGAATCTCATTAAAATATTTATTCCTTTCCTCAGTAAGGGCCGTTATCACCTTCATTAAACTGGCTTTAAAGTCATTCTCTTCTGACTCAGCTGTGTTGGAATACCCAGGACTTGCTGTAGGAGGATGGCTGGGCTCTGGTGGTGCTGTATTGCCCGGGCTCTTGTTGATTGTTTTCTATGCTGGCCTTTAGGCATCTGGGTTTGAGGTAATTATAGGTTTAGGTACGAATTGTGAGGGTTTTTTTTATGGATTATTTTTTTCCTTGTTTTCACTTCCTTTCTGGTCTTGTGACGAGAGACCTGTGGTTCTGGTGACAGGAGCGTTCTTAGGTCTAGTAGGTGTCTGTACTGGGGATTTGGCATCCTGCATGGTCTCTGTAGTTTTGGGTGCTGGTGTTTTATCTTAGGTTCTGGAATTCTAGATACCAGAGTGGCCGCTGGGGTGTTGGATACCGGCATGGTCTCTGGGTTTCGAGGTCCTGGCCTGGATTCTGGTAGAAAAGGGAGCTTCTGTAGTTCTGCATGTTATCATGGCCTCCAGTATAGCAATGGACTCAGAGCTGTGGGCCAGGATACGGAGATGAGGGAAGGGATGATTTGGGGCAATTTTATCTTTCTTATAAAAATAATTCATTAAAAGGTGATAATGAGTTAACACTAATTTGAGATAAGATTTTATCTTATTTATCTTATTTCACAGTTATTTCCATAAAGGTTTGACCTACAAAACCTCTTTCATTTCTTATAATAGAACTTTAGAACTTCTTCTGGAAAGAAACATGTTTTGGAACAAGTGATTAGTAACTAAATAAATTAATTCAATTAATTATGTTATTTGGGTCACATATGGTACCTTCATATATTCTGGCTGCTTATTTTCTCTCTCTAAGATGTCTTTGTCTTGTCATATGAGACCTTTTTGGGCAAGAGAATATATTCTGAAATGGTTACTTCCTCTAGACAATGGCCCATGTGGCTCTAACACAGGTATGTATCTGTTTCGCTCAGTATTAACCTTATATTAGGCCATTTGGACACTGCCTGCTATGTGATTGTGACAAGAAGAAGTCCATGTATGATAGATGCAAAAGAAGACACTATAACAGAAGTGGAGCTGAGATACAAAGAAAGTGAGGGTAGAATTGAAGTTCCCTGTCTCAGTAAGGGTTTCTGTTGCTGTGAAGAGACACTATAACCACGGGAACTCTTACAAAGACAGCCTTTAGCTGTGGATGGCAAGCTTACAGGTCCAGAGATTTAGTGCATTATTGTCATGGTGGGAAGCACGGTGGCATGCAGGCAGACATGGTGCAAAAGAAGGAGCTGAGAGCTCTGCATCTGCCTTGGCAGGCAGCAGGAAGTGAGTATCACACTAGACCTGGCTTGAACGTTTGCGACTTCAAAGCCTGCACCCTAGTGACACACTTCCTCTAATAAGGTTGCACCTTCAAATAATTCCATTCCGTATAAGACTATGAGGGGTCACTTTTATTCAAATAACCACATCCCCATTCCTTATTATCAATGTCAATTTAGAAAGGTCTCATATTACTGAGTAAGTTCCTTTTTATATAAATAATTCTAATAATGATAGAAAAAATCAAAGATTAAAATACCAGATTTTAGAATAATATATATTCAATTACATTTAAACCCAAATAAAACACAGTTATAATAAATTACTTATGAAACAGAGGGTAATTATAACTGTCTGCTTATTAGGCAGCCTCTGAGTTTTTACCCATTTGATTTTGCAAACTGAGACATAGCAACGAAAATACATAATTTCAATTTAAACTTACATTTGCCTGTTTGCTTTTCACATTCCTATGTCTAGACAAGTACCTAAGACAATTTCTTTTGGGGTCAAACATTTCAGTCACTGAATTTGGCAAGAACTGAAACTCAGCTGTATTCAAATTTCAGAAATCACTGTTGGAAGAGAAAAAACTTTCAACTCTAAAACTGTAATAAAAGAACAAGTTGTTCTCTGTGTTTTGCTGTTGTTTTCTACAACCAAAAGTACGTCTCTGGAGGTGCCACACTTGTGTAAATGTTTTGGAGAATAAGCAGGGTGGGTTTTTTATGTTTTGAGAGAACAGCTGCTGTGGAGCTGATCTGTCACGGGGACAGTAACAAGAAAGAGTCTAAACAGACCTTCACAGAGGTCTCTCTTAAGAGGAATAGCTTTAAGAAATGACAGGAATAAATATCTTGGCATTTGGTAAAAGCCAACTCCCAGAAAAGGGTCTCAAGTTATCTGGGATAAAGGTTTGGAGAACTCATGCTATATTCCAAAAGACCAATAAGCCCCAAGTCTCAAAAATCATGAAATAAGAAACGGGAAAAGAGGAAATAAAATTAAATTGGCACCACGTGAAAAGACAATATCCGAGGGTATGACATCACATTTGATCGTGGCCAAACTTCATTTGGGTGGCCTGAGATCCAGGCGCATTTTGCCACGAGGTCCTTTGGATTAACTGGATAGTCAGGAGCCCTTGATTTTTGTTGCATTGTAGGAATCATAGCTTGTAAAAGGAAGGAGTCGGCTGTGTTCCCACCCGGATCCCAGCTAGCTTACCCCCGAAATATTTGCACGGAAACTGTATTCATTTAAACACTGCTTGGCCCATTATCTTCTCCATAGCAGTTACTCACTACCTCTACAGTCCTTGGTTCAGACTTGGGAATGTTCTGAGTTTGAACTCTCCAATAATTCAGACGTTGCTTGCTCTGTGAGCCTCATAGCGCCTCCCCCCTTACAGGATGGAATGTTTCATTTGGGTTCACAACAAGATCATTGAAAAGATAGTATTTTACTTTGTTCTACTGTGAAAATACCTGTGTTTCATTTATCAATCATTAGTAAACAAACAAACCTAAAGTTGGGTTTGGGGCTGGGGAGGTGTTTCGGTGGTTAATGCACCACCTGCATTTCTGGAGGACCCAGACTGAGTTCCCAGCAGCCACAAAGAGTCTGCAAACTCCAGTTCCAGAGGGTCAGACTTCCTCTTCTGGTCTCCTTGGCCATGAGACATACACATGGCGCACAGACACACATGTGGGAAAACACCCATACACAAAAAATAAATTAACACATAATTTTGATTGAGTTTTATATACTCTATTTTGATTATTAACTATTGATTAACTAAACATTTGACTGAAGTTTCTGTCCCACCCACTACCTCAGTCGTTCAGTCCCAAGTAAACACACAGAGGACTACATTAATTATAAATGGATTGGTCTATTAGTGCAAGCTTCTTATAAACTCGTATAATTTATATTAGCCCATAATTCTTGTCTGTGTTAGCCACATGGCTTGGTACCTTTTCCATCGAGGCAGTCACATATTGCTTGATCTATGTCTGGCTTCCTCTGTGATGAGTGTGGACTGAATCTTTCTCTTCCCAGAATTCTCCTGTTCTCCTTGCCCTGACTCTATTTCCTACCTGGTTTCCCCGCCTATACTTCCTGCTTGGCTACTGGCCAATCAGCATTTATTTAAAGTACAAGTGACAGGGTGCAGGCCATTGTCCCATGGCACTAAACTTCTGTCAGAATTTTTTGGTTTCCAGCTACTACATTTCTTGAGTCTTTTTTTCTGCCTCTAGCCTATAACGCAAGGTAGAATTATAGTACTGATGGAAGTCTTTCTTTGCTCGAATGTTAGCATGGAAATTTCAATCATTTGCTACCATTCACATTGGTCTTATTTTTATGGTGTTTATCTCATATTGAGAAAATTTCCTCTTATTTCTTCTTTTGAGATATTTTTAGGATGACTAAGTATAAATTTTAAACAATTTCTCTAAAGTTATTAGTATGATTACATAATTTCTTTACTAATATTGAATTTCATTTATTGTATTGAGAGTTCATTTAATTTTTCTCATTGCCAGATAACTCTTGGTAATGGTGTATTTATAAATTTCTCAAATAAACTTTCTAATATTTTAGATCATGGGAAATTTTTGTCAGATTTTTCATGTAATGATATCTTCTAACTATAGAAATGAAATTGTCTCAAATCATGATAAGAATATGCTTTTCTTTTTCCAAATTTTTAAATCAATTTGCTTAACTTGGTCTTTCTTTCTGGTGGATTCAAAGACTTCAGTAAGCTTTTGCTTTTGATGAGTTTTAATTATAATTTCAATTTATTTCTCAGATATAGCAAGATTCAGATGCCTTCTTGTGTTAGTTTTAGTAAATTTTATTTTCAAATTATAGGTGCATAAGTTGTCCAATAAAGGTATGAACTCTTTAGTATTTTACTTTTATCTTTTTCATTTTTTGTATTATCTGTGATGATCCAACTTTTATCATATCTAATTTTAAGTTTTTGCTTTTCATTAGTGACAATAAATGTTTACCAATTTTGTTAATTTGTACAAGTAGTTAACTTTATCTCATTTTATATTTTTGTTATTTTTCTATTACTATTTCAGTGATTTATGCTTTTGTGTTTTATGTTTCTTGTATTCTTTTTGATTTAGTTTGAACTTGCTTTTTCTAAATTATGGCCACAGGATTAGATACCTCCTATATATTTAACTCTCCTGGGCTTTCATTCTCATTCAATACAAAGAATTTTACATTTTTCTCATATAACTTTCTTTGATCCATATGATATCTAACTACTGTAGCATCACATAAATATTTATAGGTACTTCAGATTTATTGATGATACCTCAATTAATTATGTTGTATTCAGAGATTGGACAGTGGATGGCTTCAAGAAATTTAATTTGTTTTTGATAATTGCTTTTGTTTGGTATATTGTTAATTTCAGAAAATAGTCAATATAAACTTTAAAAAAGTGTTTTTTTATTTGTTTGTTTTGGAAGCAGTTACCAATAAAGACATATAGATCAGGTAATCTAAGTGTTCTTTAGGTCTTCAATAATTTTGTACTCATCTGTTCATACAAAAATCATGGTACTGTACATGTTAATGATAGTTGTTACTTCTCTTTATCCTCTTAAGTTTGTTCAATTTTTTCCTTAATGCATTCTTGAAGCTGTCATTGCAGGCCAGGTATATTTAGAATATTTGTATATTGTTGATTAATTTAGTCGTTTATCAGAAACAATATAGTGTACTTCAATTTTAGCTATTTTATTATCAACATCTGTTTGACACTTACTTTCAAGCTTTTAAATGGATTAATTAAAAATGTAACACTCTTATTTATTTTTGTCTGTGAGAGGAATGCTTAATTCAATTTATAGTCATTGTTACTATTGATGTACTCGAGTTTCTTAACATACCTCCACACATTTTTTTATTTATCTGTATAATTATTTTCTTTTGTTCTATATATTCATTATTTCTATGTTTTGGGGTGAAGTTACTTTTTTCTATCTGATATATTTCATTTTATTACTTTTTCATGTCTATCAATTTTTATTGCTTGTGATTTACTGTAATAACTAAGTGTGCTGCATTATTCTCTGAGTTATTGCCTTAATATAACACAGAACTTTTTGATAAAGGCTGATAATTTATTTGTGAATCTGCTTAATCTATTTGAGTTCAGTTTTAAGCCCTGTTATACTGAATCTTAGTAGCTTTTACCCTAGATTAGTCTTCTATATTTACTTCAGTACTAGCAAGAGAACAGTTTCTCATATGTGAAATTGCCCACCCAGGTTCTCCTCTTAAAGATTACCTTTCTGACATCACCAACATTATACGATTTTTGTGGGTATGGATAAACATCTATTTACTCCAAATATAACATAGACGGTAGATCAGAGGAACAGCTCCAGTAGCTCCGGCTTAGTGAATCGGGGCTTTTGCTGTGGTTGTTTAGACACATGTGTGACTCAAAGACCCCTGTATCACCAGAAAGCTAACCCTGGCATGAACAGTCACTCATCAAAGTTGTGTCGTGTATCAGGACTCAATTTGATGAGACTGTAAAGAAAATGAAATCAGGAACTTTGATAGCAAATGGATAGCATTAGTGAAGATCATACAAAGTGAGGCAACTCTACGGAAAAAGACAGATGCTGCCTGTTCTCTCACATCTGAGGATCTTAGCACAAAATCTTGTGAGGTAATTATAGGGAGAAATCATACAATTATATTAATCTGAAAAATGAAAGATATAGTTTCACTAAAAAATGGAAAGAACATAACAGGGAATGGTGGTACACATCTTTTTTTTTTTCTTTCTTTCTTTCATTTATTTATTTATTAAAAATTTCCACCTCCTCCCCACCTCCCTTTTCCCTCCCCCTCTCCACCTCCCTCTCCCTCTCTAGTTCCAAGAGCAGTCAGGGTTTCCTGACTCGTGGGAAGTTCAAGGTCCTCCCCACTCCATTCAGGTCTATAAAGGTGAGCATCCAAACAAACCAGGCTCCCACAAAGTCAGTCCATGCAGTAGAATCAAAACCCAGTGCCATTGTCCTTGGCTTCTCAGTCAGCCCTCATTGACAGTCACATTCAGAGGGTCCAGTTTGATCACATGCTCCATCACTCCCAGTCCAGCTGGCCTTAGTGAGCTCCCATTAGATCAGTCCCACTGTCTCAGTGGGTGGACGCAGGTGGTGCACATCTTTAGTCCCAGCACTTAGTAGGCTGAGGTAGGTGGATCTCTGTAAGTTTGAGGGCGGCCTGATTTGCACAATGAGTTCTGAGTTCCAGGCCAGTGAGAGCCACATAGTGAGACCCTATCTCACAAAACAAAATGAAACAAACGAACAAAAACCCCACAAAACCAAAACAATTATCACAACTACCAATCTGACCATCCTCAGAGTACCTAAATGCGTGAGTTTTTGTTTGCTTCAAACAAAATGAAGAATTGGACAGAAAAAAATAAGCTATTATTTTCCTTGTTGACAATTTCAACTCTTTGAAAATACATGAAGGTTTCTGGTTCAGAGAGGGTACAAAAGAACAAGCAATGGTCTTCCAACTTCAATTGGATGCCAGTAAGTCTGTGAAGAAAAGGTCTGCACACTCAAACAAGCTTACCAGTGTTTCTTGCTTCCAGTGTCTGCTCAGTTGTAATCATTCATTGTTGGATTAAGCTAACTGGGACTAGTGCCCATCCTGTTATAGAATAATAAACCCGTTGTAGAGACCTGAATAATGCAAAAAGTATCAAGGAATAAAAAATTCTCCAGATTAAGGATTGGGCACAGTGTCACAATGCAAATTCCCCATGCACACAACTCTTATATTTCAGAGAATAGTCGCAGCTCGGGCAGGCAACAATTCGAGGTCTCTGTTTTACTTTCTTTTTGATTTTGAGAGAATCTTATGTCAAGTCTAGGCTAGCCTGGAGATTTAATCTACTTGTCCTGCCTCCTTAGAACCGGTGAATGAGGTTTGCTCTTAAGCTAAAGAAATGTGGATTCATATTCTGCATTTACCAATGCATCTTTTAAACTTTCATGGATACAATTACACCAAAGGTGAAGCAATTGCCTTGTGAGCAGAGCCCATTAAGGGTATATGCTATCACTACCTTTCTTGATTATTTAAAGGTGGGGATGATCTTAAATGTGAGATTGATATCACTTGAATATGATAACATTTTAACAGGGACAGAGATCTATATCTCAGGTCATTAGTGTTATTTCCAGAAATTTTTAGTAGTTTCCTGCCTAAGAAAAATCTCATTTGTACAGAATCATTTTTTGGAACATTGTATGTATCCTGATATTTCACATCACTGATTATGTCTCCTTTACATTTTTTTAGAGTGCTCTACTCACTGGATTTCCTCCCTCTTGGGCCCTTCTCAGCCTTCCAAAGAACTTCATCTTTGGCCTTATCATGCATAGTACTGTGTGTTTCTCTAGGCCTTCCTTACTGCGGGGGATTCCTGTTAGACATTACCTCAGAAATTATATCACAAATGAAAAGCACGTGCCTTTTCATTTTCTGCTTAACACCACTGAAACAGAATACTGAGATAATTTTTTTTGTATCAAGATGAAATTGTTATCAGGTCAATGGCATATAGATGATGACTTAATATCCTAAGCATGTATGCATTTAATCAAACCTGATAACAAAGGTTACGCATTTGGTGGTATTTTTAGAACAAGCTTTCTATTTTTTTGTACATTCGTCGGCACTAGCCTTTACTTCATTGTATTTCTTGACATTTCACCATTGTTCTGAGAAGTCAACGTATGTGTACATACGCCTATAGATGCTTCTGTCTTACCAAGTTTGCATGACATTGTTTAATATATGTGAATGTATTGATTAATAGATAAGTTAAACTTTTATATTCTTTCTCGTATTAAGCATTTCACTTTTGAAACCACTATTTTCTGTGAAAACAAAGTCTACTTTAAAGTTTTGTTTTCAAAGTAGCACACAGCCTGTTCTGCATGCCAGGGGGCACTGTAGTTCAATGTTAGTTCTTCTATTTTTTTGATAGCTTGATAGAGTTCCTTAGTTGCTCATGGATGACTTTCATAAGGAAAACATTTATGAGTAACTTTACAACTGTACCACACAGCTACGGATGGCTGCTTTTGGCTTGCCAGGTTACCACTGCCAAATAGCACGTTTTTGGTTCTGTAAATATGTTCCTACTTAAAAATATGAAAGAATTCCGTATAAGTCAGTATAAATTTCATCTAGTGAACTATGAAGACTTATCTTTTACTCAGACACCGACAGGCTCTTTGACTATTATAAACATTTAAGGGTTGAAGTCTCCTTATATTCTAAATTAACATACTAAGTCTTTTGTGTTAAATATACTGGATTGAGACTTTTGAATCATAACTTCTTGACGGTAGGCTCAGTAGAGCATGACCTCAGACTTTCCCTACTTTCTCATATCCAATATTCCATAGATTTATGGACTAGAGAAATATTAAGTCAGACATTACAAATTAGGTCTCTGACATCTACCTTAACATTATTGCTATTAACCTTGTCAGCCAAGTAAGATTTAATTCTAACACAGTATCTAGGAACCCTCATAGTTTCTTTTATACACATGCATAGACACACAGACATACACATATAGAGAGGAAGGGAGTGAGCAAGAGAGAGAGAGACTGAATTTCTGAGCTGTCATTTTTTGGTGTCTGTGTGGTATTCGTGGTAGAACTAACACTAGAAAGGAACTGTGTAAAGTAAAAATGCTTGCTTTGAAACTTTGAGAATGTCTGCAATGTCTGTTAGGTCTAACAGTACACATCTTAATTTAGGAGCTGGTCAATACACACCAATTGTTCAGCTGAGAACCATGAGTGATTTGATCAGTCCTTTCAAGTGTTGCTTTGTTCCAGAGATGCTTCCAAACTGAGATTTGTCTCCCATAATAACTTCCAGTTCAGATTCTTGAGGAATACATGATCGTAATTAAATTAGAGTTCTTACAAGACTTCAGAGTGAGCTGAAAATATCAATTGACATCTCTTTAATAAATGTATAGTTTATTTATTCATTGACAATTTAACACACGTATTAAATGTATGTTGATCCTATTCAGTCCATGCTGATAGCTTTTTAAACACATCCTGTTCAGAAGTTATTTAACTACATAGAAGTAGAAGGAAATTAAGTTATATTGACCATGATTATAGCAATGCAGTCTTGCCATTAAATTAAATGTTCACTATTAAAGAAAAAATTATATTATTTTCTACTTTATCTAGAAAAAATACGTAATGAGTCTTTTTCAGTTCTCCAAGCCAGCTCCCAAATAATGATACAGAGACTTCTCAACAATTATGAAAACTCAGCTTATTGTGTAGGCTTGTTCCTAACTATATCTTTCAACAAATTAGCCCATTTATATTAATCTACTAGTCCAAGGCTTTATACTGAAACTATTTTACATCATAACTTGCATCACTATCCTAAAAATCCTTTTTTAGGATTAGGCCTAAAATACCTTCTTAGATATGCAACTCTAGCTTTTATAAACTTTATATACCTCATGTATATAAACCCTTATAAACTTTATATACCTCATGTAAGATTTTATTTTTTTTCTGAATTTGGTAACAAAGAAAACTGTATACTATCTAGTCTTCAATTCCCATTGGAGACCAAAGAAGAATATAATATTACCTGATTAAACAGGAAGTATAGAGCAAGCAACTTCTAAAACTATAAAGATGACAGGAACAGCTGGTTCCCTAGACAGTCACACATGGTTCTTCTGAAACATTGGGGCATCCATTTTGGGCCTACAGGTCTAGAATATCTAGCAGATGTTTGTGAAACAGGAATTTTGAAGGACTGTCATACCTTGTCTTGGCAATGTTTGGCAGTCTCCATCCTTTGTTTCCCGCATATCCAATTTGCACAGTATACTGGTAGACGTTGAGGCAAGGGAAGTTTCATGCTCAAATAGCCCATTGGAAGCAAACTCCATATTGAGGTTCTTAGATGCCCAACATCTTTCTTTTTCTTTTTTCTTTTTTCATTTTTAGAAAATTGGTCCTGCTAGGAACAGACATATGGAACACAACTCATACAAAAAGGCTCAAAGAACATCATAGAGGAGGAGGAGGTATGAAGATCATAGGAGTCATAGGAACAGGACTTCTGCTTTGAGATAATGTCACACACACATACATATATTATCTATTTGTGTATGTATGTAACAATAGTTAAAGAAGAGGTCGTGAGTTTGAGAGAGAGTGGTAAGGCATGGGAGTAGTCACAGGGAGGAAGAGAGGTGAAAATTATACAATACAGTAGTCACATGTGTAATTCAACTAAAAATTAAATAAAAAGTAATGTATTTTCTATAACATAAGATATGTAAGATACAGGATTCAGGTTTTGTGAGAAAGAGACTTGGTGTTCAAAGAGAGAAGAGTTCTGCTGTAATTAAGAAAGAACTTTAGTAAGTCTCAAACAAAAATAATGTTTTTAGGCATCTATATTTATATAGAAAGGTAAAAGAAATTAGATTTAGTTCTTGATTTGTGACTGACATCGAGTCTGATGGATGTGTAATATTCTGAGTTATACAACCATTTGATTAGACCTGAAAGCAAATATTGTCAAATGCTTCATCTTATCAGGTAAAGCATAATGAAAAAATTACATTCCTCCTACTGCTTACATGCAAAACATCAGCAACAGACTCATGTGTTTGAACACATTTCTCCTAACTGATAGAGCTACTTTGAGACACTATGAAACGTTTTGGACATAGGGCTTACCTGGAAGATATGTGGCGATAGATTATAAGAGGGCGGACTTAGGTTACAGTGGAACGCTGCTTCCAGCTGAGTTTCTCTGCTTATTGGTGGGCCTTGGAGATGTTGGTAAGCTGCTTCGTGTTTCCTCCACTGTAGACAGAACCTTCCATTGCTGCTATGAACAATGATATATCCTGTCCCTCTGTTGCCAGTTCATTAAAAACTAAATGCTTCCAAGTTGCTTCTAGCACATATTTCACCCTGGAAACAAGAGAAGTAACCAGTACAATGCTCATTTTTAACTAAGGCTGAAGACACAGTTAACATAACTCTTGGTGGGTAAGATTAGATGAAAACACAGTCTTGGGAGACTACACGTTTCCTGGATATAGATAAGTCATATAGAAATTTAATGTAAAATACTTCTCAAAGCAATTCCACTAACAACTATTGAGGTGGGACTTTCCCAAGTTCTTCAGCATATGAGTAGGACTTGTTACCCATATTTCTTTAGGGGTCTTCTTGTTTAGGGTTTTGATATAATTAACCGAATTCATTCTAGCCATTTTTAAGCAAAACAAGATTTACTAGAGGATGTTTTGTGGTGTACAGAATCCTTGGAGGGCTAGAAGGTGGGTGGTGCGGTTAGATAAGAGGCTGCCAAAGGAAATATTCGCTATGAGACTCTCTTGGTAGGAACCCTAAGACACTGGTTCATGCCATTTGGCACCCAACATAATAAGAACCAGATGCAGTAATCTCCATTAGACAGGACAAATGACTCTTCTTAAGTCTTTATATAATATGCCCGTCTCTTCTTTGGCTTCAAGTTGAGTCCTCTTTCCCAGTTTTCTGCCAGTTTCTAGTTGAAAATCTGTAGCGCCCTGGTTGCAAATAGTCTCTTAAATTTATTTTTAAAAACGTGGCCATTTTGGCAACAGTGATAGATGAAAATTGGGACCCACCGTGTTTTCAGATGAAATTTATTCTATGTCAGCTATTCTGATCAAGAAGAGCGGCCTACTTGAGAGGCTGTAACCCAGTGTTCACAGTAAGTGAACTTTGTAAGATTTTTCCACTGGAAATAAGGAAATAACAAAATGAACCTTCAAATCACTATGAACCAAACAGACTTACTTTTCAATATTTAAGCATCAAGTAAATCACTCAGAGTAGAACGTCAGGCAAACATCAATCTGGTGGTTTCTCTTCCACCTTGAAATTTAATAGAGAAGGAGCATTTCTAAGAAATAATACAGCATTTCTGTGTCTACCAGTTGTGGAAACAGATCCCCAGAGACCGAGAGAGCAGAGACCAAATCTCTAAAGTTGATTTTTTTCTGAGTTCTTGCTAAGAATAGCTAAGACTACAGACACACCTTTCAAAATGAAACATCCCCCCACCCCACAAACCAGTTACCTTGATTCTGAAAATCTAGAGCTTAAACTGATGCCAAGATTAGCTGTCCAGACTGAGGAAGAGATCTCTAGGCTCTCCAGCACAAGCACTCACACACAAGCCAAACAGGAACTGGGAAGACAGATTTGTAACTCATGGTTAGCCAGAAAGGATGAAAATATTTCTTTTTTGTCATTAGACGCAGCAAAAACAAGTTGAGTTTGAAGGAGAACTTGGGGAAATGAATGAGCTGAGCATCTATTTTAAAGATCACTGTCTCTGTTCATATCTGTGCGTAGGCACAGACGGCCCTGGTTTCTGAGCATGTGTCCTCAGAAGAAGACTTTATTGACCTAAACATGAAACAAAAATGGAACTAGAAACACTGACAGCAGACTCCCTAACAGGGCAGAATGTGAAGAAACTTCCAAACTACCTGGGAATCCAGTGGTAAAGTTCAAAGTGACTCTCACCATTCCTAGAAAACTGTTCAATGACAATATATAAATCACGAAGTAGTTTCCATACTCATTATGCAGAGAGGAAGAGAGAGAGGGAGAGAGAGAGAGAGAGAGAGAGAGAGAGAGAGAGAGAGAGAGAGAGGTCATAGGTCAGTAAGGGGCATGGTTCTTGTCTACACAACTCTAAAATAACAAGGCTAGCAACTTTGGGTCACAAATTTTTTCCAAGAGAAAATTACTAAGTTGTCCATAGGCAGGTACCACCAGGATTTCTCTCCAGGGCCCCACCAGTTTTCCCTTATGCTTGTCCCAACCCCACCAGAACAAAAAGAAAAACTATGCATAGGAGAGAAAACAACAAATGTTACAGATACAAATGTGAAGAATGTTCTGTGATCTCAGTTAACTCTCTCACATCTTAGCCCATTAGAGAAGCTACACAGTGAAACCATTTGTTTATACTGAGTGCCACAGAGGCTTCTATCAGACACCAAACCATTATTACATTAATAATTGTTTTCCAATGCAATACAGGACAGTGCTTTAGCTACAAAAAAACTCTGCAGGATTATAAGATAATAAAGAAGAGCAGATATCACCAGAAAAAAAGCTCCTTCCTCATGAGAAAGTCCATGCCTTCTGTCTTGTTGTAACACACACTCACACATGCATGCATACTCGCACACACACAATATATCAAACAGTAAATATGCTTGCAAATCTTATAAAAATGTGAAATAGGGATTACAAATCAGGAAACTTTTTAAGCCTAGTAGATCAATATATCTTTCTTTCTTTTTATTCTACTGACAGTACACAAACAGAAATACTCTTAGTTTAAAAGTTTCAAATATTTTTTCTTTTGGCCTTTCACACTTGCAAATTATGAGTCTTACTAAGCAAAACAATCGAAAGATTAGCATTTACAAAATCCAGTGGGACACAGGGGAAGCCATGAAGGAATGCTGAAACACACAAGGAATTTAACTCCACCCTACAAATGCCTTTGTACTATGGAAATAACCTTTGGTGTATGCAAAGAGAATTTTACAGAGATGAGTAATATGCTTTTCCTCACTTGGTAGTGATTATCTTTTCCCTTGCTGTATAATTCCAGTTTGAGTCTACAAAAATAATTTATTAGGTGCTTATAGTGTACAATACACTGTGCTAGAGACTAAAAAGAAATCTTATATAAGCCCAACAAAATGTTGATTGTGAACTAATGATTGGGGCATAATAAAATTCTACATTGCTCTATGTTTGACATACAAAGACTATAATATAACTGGGATATTTAATATCTATGTTAGGTCTATTTTTAATAGACACTATTTTATCAATAATATCTAAAAATTATTTTTAAAATCTCCACTCACTGTTCTAAGGAAAATTGTTTCAAAGGTCAATTTCTTTTTCTAAACAAATGCAGTACACATAAGATCAGAATTTTAATCCTTGCATGAATTTTATGCCAATTGTGTCTATGCTCATAAAAAAGTATTTGATTCCCCATTTGTGATCTGACTTTTCTTTTTAAGCTATAAAAATGTAACCTGTTACTATTAGAAAATCATGTAGTATATTATTTTTACCCACTAAAGATTTGTCTCAGTCAAATCTTCGGTGTTAGCAAAACCAGTTTACTGATTTTCTAATAAGATATTTTTACAACTATCATAAGTTTTTCATAATGCTTCATTTCAAATAACCCTCATAAATGCTATTTTACAATTAGATCATGCATTTAATGAACCTCAGAATCTTGCTTTGAACTTCTTTTGATAAGCATTTCTTTTAAATGCTAAACTAGCAGTATGTACAACAGATGCATTTTGGACTTGTCTTGGACTCCTATAATGACTGGAAATTCTGATTTAATTGTTTAATAAAGTAACTTGGACATCACTTTAAAAGATTATTTTGCCTCACTGGAGTAGAGGGATGATGAGGGGACATTACCTCTACTAGACACCATAGATTTACAACTAAAAAGTACCAAGCCAAAAATGGGTCAATGCTTTTGGAGTTGTTGGCCAGTGAATTTTCATATATTTCAAATTTCATACGATTCAGAGTATTGTCATTTTTTCCGTGGGTCCTTTCTGGAATTTGATAATGAGACAATATTGCTGAAGTCATAGTTGGGTGATAGGACAAGGTGAAACAAATCTAGTGCTGCACCGGATGCTTCACCAGCATTGGCTAGCTCTGACAGTTCTAAGCATGCTAGCAGAGGGAAAGTGACCACAAATCACACAGCAGGAAGTCCTGCGAGCCACCATCACTTTCCTGGAAAGACAAGCTCTCTGGTACAATCACTTTCGGATTGAGCTTAACTCCTCCTCCACACAAGAAACCCATACCCGGCACCCACATCAGGAAGAGTTTGGAGAGGGGCTTGAACATGATCAAAACACATTTTATGAAACTCTAAAGAACTAATAAAACTTTTAAAATTAAAAATTAAATTTATTGTTTGAGAATTTCACACATGAATATAATGTGTTTGATCAAATCCACCTTCAACTTTTTCCTCTCCAACTCCTTCCATATCCCTAAGTCTTATCATGCCTTTCTCCCTTTACTCATGCATATTCTCTTCATGAATATTATATGTATATATAATACATCTATATGTATATGTGTATATGCATATATTTCTGAAATACATTTAAGAACATTTAATGTTTGTATTCAATTATCACTTTATTTTATACAAAATTTACAGGACTTCAAAATAAAACTGACAAACAAAACTACTGTCCTTAGGGTGTTCTGCACCGTGTTGTTGCTACGTGGGTAATGTTGCTTGGGTTTGGGCCACTGTTTTCCACTCCTAATTCAAAGCTTAAAGAAGTTTAATCTATTAGAATTTTATTTGTTTGTTTGTTGACTGTTGTTCATCAAGAGAATGATTGCCAACAAGATAGAAAAGAGACATGTTTCCTGAGTGGGAATCTCAGGCACTTTTTCAAGACAGAGTTTAAAGTGAGCAAAGCTATCAAAGTTACACCAAACTTGTCATCATAGACTCTATCTATGCTTTCCTTGCGTCCTTGCTTCCTTGCTTCCTTCTTTCCATTAAGTACGGCTGTTTTAAAAACAAGAATTTCTATTAGGTAAAAATTCTGGCTGTGATATGTCTGAGAAGTAAATTGAAATTCAAGTATTGTTGCTGAATCTTCCTGAACATAGATTAAATTTTTAGAAAAGGATAATCATGTTCGTTACATATCAGTGTGGTAAGCACGCAAGATTAATATTTAAAAAGAGTTATTATGGCATGAGGAGTCTGAAGCAAGAGGTAAATTCCTCCTGAATCTGATGTCACAAGGTGGAATTCTGTCCTTGGGGCAGACATGACAAGTGTCAGAGATTCAAGGGAAAGTATTTTTTAGCTTCTCGCGGCTATGCTTTTTGAAAGGAGAAGTTTCTGCATGAAAAATAAAATATTTTGATTAATTACCATAATAGTTTTTTATAAGGATGATGGATACAAGCAAGTCTTATCTGAAATACACTATTAGTAAAAGGGTATAATGTCATTGGATTGAGCTCATGCTCAGAACATAGAGAGTATTAAACCTGACCCAGAAGATTCCATGAGAGGCTTTGGCATGGCTTAAAATGGACCATAACCTCAATCTAGTTCAGAGTGATGCAGGAGATGTTTATTTTGTATTTACTTTGATTAATGGTGAATAAAATAGTCAGTCTTTGGCTCATTTTATAGAAAAATTTGTTTGCATTATTGAGTAGCTGTATTTGTCAAACACAAACATTTTATATTAAAAAACTGACATATATTTTTGACTCTAGTCCAAACTTTGTTTTGACAAATTTCTGCCTTGATATTTGTTATCTGAGCTAGGTAAAACATTTAGGTATGGATCATTAAGTACTTTAATATTGACACATTTAAACATTTACAATTTCAAGATCCAATAATTTTTGAAAGATTAAACTATACATTAGTAGCAACAAAAATTACCATGACCCAAACTACTTATTTGAAAAAAAAGAGAAGGATGGGAGAAGGAAGATAAAGAAGAGGTACAGAAAAAAAAGGAGAAGAAGAGAATAAAAAGAAAGGAATAAAAAAGGGAAGGAGTGTAAGAGTCAGCACTTCCAAATGGATACCCACGCCCGACCCAGGCTGCGCGCTTCCTGAACTCAGGCCCACGAGAAGGGACGATTGTCCTGAGGGTTGAAAAACAGACACAGACAAAAGAGACCTGGCTCATCTACAAGAGTAAATGGCAACTTTATTAAACTCAAGTCAGATATTTATACCAGTGGGCAACCAGGATCAAAAAGGCAAGGCCTCCTCCCAACCAGAAGCAGGAGGAGAAGATTAAAGCTTCCCGGCCCCTCGGGCAGGGTCAGCTAGGGGAGGCAGGCTATCAGCCCACTGCTAAGACCTTGAATACAAGTGGAATCACCATAACAAAGAGAACCAGGTTCTTGCTAAGTTATCCCCTCAAGCCAGAGCTAGTGCAGTCTCCAGGAAGTCGGAGGTCACACGGCCCTGCGAATTGCCAGGAGAGAAGGGAAGAAACTTTGGTAGCCACAAAGGAGGATGATAAGAAAAGAGAAGGGAGGAAAAGGGAGGTAGAGAGGGACATGCTCTAGTTTGGATATGAACACCCTCTGCTAAAGGTTTATATGTTAAAGTTGTCATCTCTGCATTAGAGCTATTGGAAGATAAAGAACTTCCAATATAAAGAACCAATAAGTATAAAGAACCTATAAAGAACCAATAGGAGTTGGTTATAATCTAGCTGGAGATTTTAAGTCTCTAGAGGCATGTCGCAGCAAAGGACTGTGGAACCCTGGGGCCTTTTCTCTCATTCACGCCCCAGATACTAAGTGAAAGCTTGGCTTTGCTGTAGTCCTTATTCATACTCTGATGTCTTCCCCATGACCTTCAAGGCACAAGGCTTAGAGCAGAGTATCTTTAGTCTTTTATATTTTCAAAATTCTTCCATTCCACCAGAAAAGTATTTACATGGCTTTGAATATTTAGGTTTATATAAATACAAAATAAAAAATGTACTGTTAATAATTTATCAACTTATTTAAAAGAATTCATTGGTAGACATATAACTTATCCATTAACTGAAAGCAAATGCTGATTTGTAGATGGATATGACACATTTTCTTGTTGTTTGTATATAAGGAATCAAATTACGGAGGAGGAGTTGGTTTCACAAGACACAGGCATTCTCAAAGTCAGAGTTAAACAATATATTGATTTTGTAATTGATCAATGCCAAGGATGCTGCTTTGCATAGTATGGAACACAAAAGTGCAGAATGATGTGTGGAAATTGTTGAAAGTTCTATCTTCATCTCAAGCTGAATTTATTGAATACTTTTTATAAAATTTAAACCAGAAGCTTGTTCTTAAGGTCAAACATTCGAACAAAATGGGATCCAAAGTTTACGTATTTGATTTATACTGAGGACTGAAGGATAGAAGACAGTAAAAGTCTTTGTTTTACTTAATTAAGGAATTGTGTGTCTGTAAGAAAAGAAAATTGTGTTTACAGCATAATCATTGTTACTCCTAGCATACAACAACTGAGAATCTGAATGGAAGTGATGTAGGTCGGGTCCATTGGTATTGTGTGGGCGTATAGCACGTGTGCTGTAAGCTAAGCAAGTTTTGTGTGTTCAGAGCCAAGGCTTCAGTGTACCTTAGAGTCATTACAAGTTCAAATGCATATTGTATTTTAAATGGTTGTGTATTCGGAAATCCTTTACTGTTGTTGAATTCTTCACACCGTCGCAGTCAGCTGTGCAACTTCAAATGGAGGTTTAACCTACAGGATGGAGCTGAGATTTAGAGGTCCATGACTACAAACTACAGCATTGCTAAACAAGTGTATCTTTTATCTTAAGTTGATCCATCTCATATTTTTGTTACAGAAACAGAAAACTAATGGAAGGAAGGAAATATTGAACCTGATTTTAATAGAGGGTATAATTTACATTAATTTTAGTGTAAATATGAATGCAGTTGACTGTTATAATTTTGACTAAAGTAATATTTATATCCCTATAGGATATTCTAAATACAACATACCATGTATTACATTCCTAAATATAAAAATTTAAACAAAACAATGCATTTAATTTTAAATCGTATCTCACCTTAAAAGTGAAGATCCAAAGTTGGCCTTTGGATCCAAAGTTAAAGAGGATTATTGGAGCTCATGAGTAATGGCTGAATAGTAGTGGTAGTTAAAAATGAAATAACCAGAGTATAGTGCCTGTCTGTATCCTGTTTCTTCTTTACTACACACTAAGTAGAAGATCAGCGGTAGCTTTTAAAACAATAATCAAACTAGTCAGAGTTCATTTTAAAGGATCTTATCGATAATAAGACAATTTTAGCAATGTATAATAGAGGATGATACACAGAACAAGATAGGGACAGGTATAGGAAACAGAAAGCTAGATGTAAGCATCTGTGCAACTTAAGTGGTTAGATTAAAATGAGAAGAATTTAAAGTCTTTGTAACAATCAGAGGCGGAATGTAAAGATGAGGCGTTGGCAATCGTAGAACATTTGTATAGCAATAAGTAGATGAAATGGGTGCTGGTGATCGTCTCATGTTATCAAGGCTTTCAAACATGAAAAAAAATAGACATGATTTAGTTCGTACAGAATCCCACACATAGAGCAGTTTGGCAATAGGGTTCTGTATGGTCTGTGTTCTCTGCTGTTTCTAAGGATGATCTTCCACATTTAACCTGACTTACATAAACTTGATTGCAGTCTTAAAACCACTAATGCTAAAGGAAAATACTTGCTATGATGCCCATCAAAAGGTTGTTATTATTTACAATAAGTACATATAATTAATTGGAAGCAATCTGGAGCCTTTTGTCGCTAGTTATAATCATATATGGAGAAATTAGAGCTGACTTCTTGGCATGAAGGTTATGACAATTCCAAATCATGTTTGAAGGGTGAAGGTGTTTTTAACTCTAGAAATTCTGATGAGTTAAACATATCATTATTCTCACTATAATACCTGCATTTTATTGTTTATGTTCATTAACTGCAAGTAGAGTAAAGCTTGAAGATTTTAAAACCTTATACAAGCCAGAATTTTTAAAATAGCAATTATACAAGGGATTAAAAATACTTGAAATTTGGGTTTTTTTATTTAAAAAACATAAAAATACTTTTAAGAAATATCACAACTATTTTACTAAATATTTCAACCACAAATTTAAAATGAAACATTTTAAATAATACTTGAACAAATAACTAGTACTTCCCATTTTTATTTTAAGGAACATTTCCTTAATTTTTTCCTTTATTCTTTCTTTCTTTAATCTTTATTTCCTTCCTTCTTTCTTTCTTTACAATAGGTACAATAACTATATATAATATACACAGGAATAAATACATCAACAATGTCTAATCCATTTGAATTTGACAAATTCAGAGAAAATATTCAACATCTATTCTATCTTGGTGAATCCAAAGTCTTGACATAATTTAATTTCTATCATAACTTGCTTTCTGTGTGAGATAAACTATAACTGTAACTGTAACTATAACTATCTCTGGCCTGCAATGGTGGCTAAAAGGCCTTAGGCAAATGACTTTTCTCATGAATTCATACCCCAAAAGTTGAGTGCCAAAATGTGACGTGATTAATAGAAACTCAGAGAAAGATATTGGAGTTAAACCTGAAGGTCAGAAAAGCAAAACAGCCAGCCACTGTCTCTTACCTCTATCTCAGTCCAAAATGGTGATCCTGCCTCCAGGAATCTCAGAATGAGACTGTGTCTGAGAGCTGTCTGCTCCCGTTTTATAATCCCCTCCAAGGCTGGGATTAACAGTGTTCAACAATACCACCTGGTTTCTATGGTAAACTAGTGTGACTACTGGGATTAAAGGTGTGTGTCATTGCTGCCTGGTCTCTAAGGTTGGCCAGTGTGTCTGTTATACGTTTCTGGTCATCAGACAAGCTTTACTTACTAAAATACAAATGAATTTCCACTACATTGTCTCCTGTATCCCAGGCTGACCTCAAAGTTGCTCTTTGCTTGAGAGTAAGCCTGTATTCCTGATCCCCATTTCTTATCTCCTGAATGATATGATTACAAGTCTACATGACTAAACCCATTTTATGTGGTCTGGAGATTTAACCCATGGCTGTATACCTGCCAGGCAATCCCTCTGACAACTGTGATAAATTCCTAGACCTCTAAATTACATTAAGGATTGCATTGTATGCCTTTGAAGCCTCTGGGTAAAAGTGCTCGTCTGAGAACTGAGCACTGAGAACTGAGTTGCAGCCACCAGAACACGGTGAAAGAAAAGAACTAATTGCTGAAAGTTATCATCTGACCTTCACACGCATGCCTTGGTGCATTCACCGCCCCTCCTCCATGATATTCACATCCAATACAATAATTACAAAGCATAAAAAATAAGGGATGCATTAAACACTGATACTTTTAAGACACGCATGAAAAATTGACACCTTGCTTGATTTAACTCCATATAAAACTCCTGAAAAAATTGTTTTGCTTTGAGCTGTCATTCATTAGTCTCGTATGTATAAGATCCATCTGTACCTCACACAGAAAATGAAAGCAAAGAACAACAAATAAACAAACTAAACCCCGCTCCCCATGTCTCAGAAGATGACTACAGTAAGGACAAAGTAAGATGTGGCTATCTAATCTCAGTCCTGAGTTTACAGTTCATCTTACGTATTCATATTCATGCTCATAAATATGTATCCTGATGCTCCAATTACAAAGAGATGCTTACATCTCTACATGGAGCTTATCTATGACACGAAAAGATACAACTTCCTAAAAATCCAGATAAATTAAGATAAAACTTAGTTAATTTGGTTTTATGAGTATTGTAATTGTTTTCATGTAAACCATTTTATAGCTATCTGTCATTTGCTGTAAATTTTGCCTTCTATGTTACTCAGATTCCAACAGGAGAGCATGTCTGTTCTGAAAATGAAATGCACCTTCTTTGGATTCAATGTTTCTCCCACTTCTAACTAGATGTTGTGAAATACTTGGCTCTTTCTCCTTAGATCTCACTGCATTATCTCATAGTTAGGCGTGGTTCTAAGCAATCACTTACTCTGTAAGCAGGTTTTGAAAACTTTTAGAATGAGATCCCAAGTGCACCATTATCCTGAGATGAGAGGCAGGCCATATGGTTATAATGTGTGCTGTCAGTGTTTCCTTTAGTTCTGCAGAAGATTGCTGGCAAAGCTTCACCTGGCATTGAAAAAAAATCTTAAAAGCATCTTTAAATAAATGCTCTTTTCACAACCTTTAGCAAGATGAAAATGGTGTCTATTATATGAGTTAGTGTCTAAATTTTGCTGTACATAGATGTTGGCTAATGGCTCAAAAGACAAGTTTAGAGGCAATTCTCAAATATAGGCTGTTTATTTAGTTTCCTTTGGGAGTGATATATAAAAATACTAGAAATGCATGAAAGAAATTAGAAGCATAGTGAGTGAATCTCACCTTAAATTGAGTTCTATCAATGGATATTGTTTCTGTAATTTTAACTATGCTAAATAGGAATATTCTAATTTCATTTCTCTATTAATGAATCTAAGTTTAAATTTAGTGGTTTATTGGAAAATCTTTTCCGCTAAACTGCATAACCCTTGAAGTTTAATGACATGCTGTGGTAGATTTAATGTAATTGGAACCCGTAAGCTCATAGGGAGTGGCGCTATTGGGAGGTACAGCATTGTTGAAAAGGTGTGATCTTGTTGAAGAAAGTGTGGCACAGTGGGGTTGACTTTGAGATCTCTTTTGTGTCGGCTTCACTCACTGGTACAGTCCATTTCGTGTTGGTTTCTGATCAAGATGGAGCCAGCACCACGTCTTCCTGCACTCCACCATGCTCCCCACTGTATAATGGCCTAGACCTCTGAACAGTAAACAAGTCACTCCAATGAAATATTTTCCCTTATTAGAGTTTCCATGGTCATGGTGTCTCTTTACAGCAATAGTCACCCTAAGACAGAAGTTGGTGCCAGGGATTGGGATATTGCTGTAATAGGATGGACTATGTTTTTGCTTGAAGAAATTTGGGTTTTGGTTCTTTGGGTTAGGAAAACAGTGGGATGCTTTAAGTACTGTTTAGTGGGGACATAGTAGTTGGAACATGGAAGACAGAGATGCTAAGTGTTATTGTTACAGTGGGGCATGCCTCAAGAGTTTTCAGAGAAGAAGAATCCTAGGTTTTTTTTCTTTTTATTTTTTTGCCTAGAGTAGAGATTGTCTCTGTGATATTTTGGTCAAGAAAGTGGCTGTCTTTTGCCTTTGTCATCTGCCTGAGGCTAAAGTAAAGATAAAGTAAATATAAAAGTTTTATACTAATTCTATTAGCAGAGGAAATCTCAAAACAGCCTAGTATAGACTCTGTTCTGTGATTATTATTGTTAACTCTGATAAAGTTAATGTAATGGGAAGTAGTAAGCTGAACAAGTGAAAATACAAAATGTCAATACAGAAAGGGGACACTAAGAAGTGGACTAGGACTAAATCCTGTGTTCAAGGAGATAAATGTATTAAGAAATTGAATAAACGGAGTAGTGAGCTCAGAGCAAGTTCCCACCCAGCTAAGTTTCCAATTTGCAAGAAATTAAAGAAAAACTTAAGGCTCAGTGCAGTGGTACATACCTGTTACCCCAGCACTCAGAAAGCAAAGACTGGTGAATCTTAGTTTTAGTCCAGTCTATTCTATAGAGCAAGTTGCAAGACAGCCAAAATTAAGCAGTAAATCTACAATCAAAACCAGAAAGATGGTACAGAGGTAATTGAATACGGGAGCCATGTTCCAGCCCCAGTAAGGAGTAGAACTTGGCAGCTTTGATCTTGTAGTTCTGGCTTTAGAGTTAAGAATAAAAGAAATGAGTTGTGGAATTTTCCTCAGAGATTAAGGAAAGTCACTGAATCCAGGTATTTGCCAGGGGTGTCCCTGAATGGAGGCATAGAGCAGTCATTGCAAATTTTTGAAGTTGAAGCCTGGGTTACTTTGAGTACCCAAGATTTTAGAGATGCCAGAGTCTTGGGATCCTGCCAAGAAAAGCTGCTAACAGGGAATGGAACCAGCCTGAGAGAAAGAAAGAGACTGTGTTGCAGTCAACAAAGTTGAATGGAATTGGAGCTCTGTTTTGAAACAGACACTGAGATATAGATTTTAGTGTTTGCCCAGCTGGTTTTCAGTCTTGCTTTGGTCCAGTATTTTTCCACCATGCTCCCTTTCCTACATTTTGGAATAGTAATGTATATCCTGTGCTATTACATGTTGGAAGTATATGATTATTTTTTTAATTTTGATTTTATAGGGGGTTACAGTTAAGATATTTTTGTCTCTCAGAAGAGACTTTGAACTTTGGACTTTTAAATATTGTTGAGACTGTGATAGACTATAGGGACTTTTGAAGTTTGACTAAAAGCATTTTGTATTATGATATTGTTACAAGCTTATGAAAGCCAGGGTGTTGGAGAAAAGCAGCTCGTTTGTTCCCGGCCGTTTAGATCCAAAGTAATCACTAGAAACCATATTAACTAAAACACTGCTTGGCCCATTAGCTCTAGCTTCTCATTTACTAACCCTTATATATTAATTTAACCCATCTCCATTAATCTTTATACCTCCACTTGGCAGTGGTTTACAAGCTAAAGTTCCCAGCATCTGTCTGCAGCAGACTACATGGCTTCTCTCTCCACCCTTCTTCCTCCCAGCATTCAGCTTAGCTTTCCCGCTTAGCTAAGTTCTGCTCTTCTATAGGTCCAAAGCAGTTTCTTTACTCATTAACCAATAAAAGCAACAGATAGACAGAAGAACATCCCATACCACCAGGGAAAGGAATGTGCTCGTTTGAATATAATTTTTCTCAATAAATTCATAGGGAGTGGCAATATTGGGAGGCACAGCCTTGTCAAAATACTTGGGTCCTTCTTGAAAAAAAAGGATGTCACTGTGAGGGTATGCTTTGAGGTCTCTTTTGCTTAATATTTGCTCAGTGTTACAGTCCATTTCCTATTGCCTTCTTTTCAAGATGTAGACCAGCACCGTGTCTGCCTACAAGCCACCAAGCTTTCCACCATGATGATATTGGATTGAACTTCTGAACTATAATCATCCACTTCAGTTAAATGTTTTTCCTTATAAGAGTTTCCATGTTTATGGTGTCTCTTCACAGCAACAGAAGACCTAACTAAGAAACATGCTTTATTATTTTATGTCCAGGTTACACCTAATTTGCAGTAGGACTCAATAAACGTTTGTTGAGTTGGTCTAATTTTATTTTTTTAGTAATAGAAAATTGTGATGATAGAAAAATACTGTTTTAGTTTTACTTATTGCTCTCACATTCTTTACTTAGGCAGAAATTCTTGCCAGGCACTGAGAGTGAGTTCCTATCACTAGATGCTATAATTAAAGTCTTGAAATAGACAATAAAAATGTGTTTAAATCTGCAATATGACCAGAAGTAAGTTTAATGAGTGGGGAGATAATATAACAACTGGCCTTTGTATAATGTGGACTTGATAGAGGACAAATAAATACAAATCCTTATAGATAAGTAAAATCATGCACAAAAAAGGAAACTTACTTTACTCTACTGCCTTAAGAGCTCTTGAATCTCTCCTGTTCCCATAGTTCTTGATTTATATTTAGTTTAGGTGCATACCTCTCTTCATATGATTAATCAGGATGAGCATGAGAGTGATCTTTCTGAAATCTAAATGTAAATTTAAGGCTACTTAAAGCAGGAATATAGCATTGTGTGAGGACATCACTACGGCATGACAAATACAATTTGACTTCAACTTTTCTCCAATCACCAGTCTTCCACTATCTTCGAATACATCGCTTTGCTGAGGTAGTAAGTAAATGCTCACATTTGCTTTATTGTGTTCCTGTCTTACAGTTTTTAAAACTGTGTAAACACAATGGCCAAAAGCAAACTGGAGAGGTAAGAGCCTATTTTCCTAGAAAGCTGGACCCTACACATGGATACATTTGATTAATGAATCACAAAAGACTTGTCCATACACCAGTTAATTAAAGCAATTCTTCAGTTAAGGTTACCTCTTCCCTAATGACTCTAATTTCTGTCTAGTTGATACAGAACTATCCAGTACCTTTTCTTTTTCTGAGAAGACAACAATGTTCTACTGTCTTCTCCATGCATCTTTTCATCTATAATCAGCTAATGAATCTATTAGATAGCCATCTTCAGCCTACGGGCCCATAGTACCTGGTAGACATTTCCATGAAGCAAGAAATTTCAACGACAGTTCTATCTATATTGGCAGTTTGTCAGTCATTTTCTTCTGTGTCCTACAGAATGTCTGACAGACTCTTTCATGAAGCAGGAACCCTAAAAAAATGTCTCACCTTCTTTAGGCATTTTTTCAGCAGTCATTTTTCTGTGGGTTCTGCATGTTTAGTTAATATAGCACACAATCAAGCGGCCCAGGAAAGAGCAGTTTATTGCCCAAATGGCGAACAAACTCCATAAGGAGCCTCTCCGATGCCCATCATTCTCTTGAAGTAGATTGGTGCTGCCAGGAGCACATGTGTATCATTGTCACGAAAAGTCCTAAATTCTTAAAACACTTAAATGCCATATTCTGTTTGTTTTTGAAAGGTTCAAAGAATAACTATTCATCTAAAATATATCTCTGTATATCTAGAAAACCTAACTAACATGACTACAGTCTGACTATTAAAGATGACTATCTTTTAATCTGTATTTCTTAATTATGCATTTCATTTTCAAATGAGCTGTATAAACATAATACCTTATGCAAGAGCAGAAAACCATATAAGAAAATGATAGTAAATTTGTATCAATAGACCAATATCCATACCATTGCAAATATTCATCTCTATATCATATACACCTTTCAAAATTCAGAAAACATTTATAAACAAACATCTGGGGAATTTGGGCATTGTTCTCTAGACTTCTTTCTGGTGATTGGGGGTTGCTGTTAATCAGGTCTTTTTGGTTTATCCTGTGTGGTAGGTCCATCTCAGCCAGCAGTCCTGAAGCTGACATGGATATTGTACCATCTGGGCCATTGTTTCAGGTGCTCTTGTTTTATCAAACATTAGTTGGTAAGGAATCCAGAGCTTTATATCCTCTATGGAAACAAAAGCAGAACCTCTTTTCTGAAGAAACATATCCTTAGACCTTAATTTTGAAGTCAAGATACCTATAAATTATATATGTTGGTTTAGCTTAGCAGCCTGTTCAATGAAATGACTCTACATACATCATTCACAGTCAAATAATGTAAAGAAAATGCAATAATATGCATAATCCAGACTCTGTGTATTTTCCATTTTTATGTGGCCTATTTTTCTTTACTCCTTTAATCTATGACTGGCTATACTTTTTTATATTATAACTGTCTACAGTTTTTTCCTTTCCCTCTCAAGTTTACACACATCTATCCAACACTGTGACTCACTTAGAGGTCTTTTTCATCTGAATTTGTCTTTATTGCATGAGTATTTGTAATTATTTTCTAACCAGGAGCGCTTTTTTTAAAAAAAAAATTGCTAAGCAAGTGTGACCAGGACTAACTCTAAACCCTGCCTGTTGACTCTACCCAATCCAACGTGGCATAGGCATGTTCACTGCCTCTGAAAAAGTCATGCACACTGCCCCAGCTCTAGTGTCACAGTAGATCAATGTCACCATTAAGCAGTTTGTTACACACTGCTCGCAGACCCCATTTAAGTGTTTGACCTCCTGAAAGAGCTGGACCTGTTTGTGTAACTATCACAAACCGGGAAGCCCTCCCCTAAGGAAACTGTGCTATCATTATTGCCATTGCTGAATCAGGCAGACCTCTCTTAAAGGAGCCATGGTGCCCTTGCTTATTGCCAACAAACAAAGTTCATCTGAAAAAAAATGTGGCCACCAAGAGAGGGCACTAAACTCTTTTTTTTTTATCTCCTAGAACTCCTTTTCAAGCTCCGTTAGGTTTTATGTGGATGTAGTGGCCCATGTTGGTGTCATTCTCTTGGTGGAGGCTGTTTCTTTCCCAGCCAGCCAGAATCAAAATAATCACACAGAAACTATATTAATTAGAGTACTGTTCAGCCAATAGCTTATATGTATTGCTAGCTAGCTCTTATACCTCAACTTCACCCCTTTCCATTATTTTATATTTTACTCCGATGCTCATGGTTTACCAGTAATATTCTTGGACATCTGTCTCCTTTGGTGACTACATGCTGTCTACCTGACACTGCCTCTTTTCTCCTAGCATTCAGTTTAGTTTTCCTCCTAGCTTTATTCTCTCCTGACACAGGTCAATGAAACTTCTGTATTAACCAATGATAATAAAACATATTTACAGCATACAGAGGGGAATCCTACATCACCCCTCCTCTTACTCCCTCTACCTTTGCCCCACTCCCTCTACCTTTGCCCCACTCAACCCCCATATACTCCTCAGAGAGGGTTAGGCTTCCCATGGGGAATCTACAAAGTCTAGAATATCATGTTGAGACAGGACCAAAACCCTCCCCACTATCTCTAGGCCAAGCAAGGTATCCCTCCAAAAAGAATGGGCTTCTAAAAGTCAGTTCAAGCAGTAGGAATAAATCCTGGTCCAAGCCATACAACTGTCACCCACATTCAGAGCGACTAGTGTGGTCCTATATAGGCCTCCTGCCCCCCGTCATTTTGGAGTTGGTAAGCTCCCATTTGCCCAGGTGAGACTATTACATCATGGTCTTGACCCCTTTGTTCATATTATTGTTCCTCCCTCTCTTCACCTGGTCTTTTGGAGCTCAGTCCAGTGCTTTGCCGTGGATCTCTGCATCTGCTTCCATCAGTTGCTGGATGAAGATTCTATGATAACAATTAAGGTAGTCATCAGTATGATTAGAAGGGAAGAGCAGTTCAGACATCTTCTCCACTATTGCTTAGGGTCTTAACTGGGGTTATCCTTGTGGATTCCTGGGAAATTCCTTAGTGCCAGATTTCTTGCTAGCCACATAATTGCTCCCTCGATCAAGAGATTTCTTTTCTTTGTTTGCCTCTCTGTCCCTCCCCATCTTGACCATACTGTTCCTTCATGTTCTCCTCTTCAGTCCTTTACTTCTCCTTTTCCACCCTTCCTTTCCGCCATCCTCACACTCCCAATTTACTCAGGAGATATTGTCTTTTTTCCCTTCCCAGGGGGATCCATAGATGTTTCTGTTAGGGTTCTTCTTGTTATCCAGCTTCTATGGTGCCACGAATTACAGTCCGGTTATTCTTTGCTTTACATCCAATACCACTTATGAGTGAGTACATACCATATTTGTCTTTCTGGGTTTGGGTGACCTCACTTTTTAATGGCTACATAGGTGTCTGTAATTGCATAAAAAATACTTTTAGTAATGTTACTGTTTAAAATCATGAATTATAGTGCACCAGGAGTGCCCGAGTAAAGGCCTTGTGCAAGAAAAAGAAAATGGTCTGAGAATCTGATCTTTGTGTGATATCTGTCTATACCAAATTCAACATCGTTTATCACTCAGGGTTTTTTCCACATTATGTATGTTTTGACATAAAAACAGTAAAATAAAGAACACAGGTTATGAAAACTCAACATTGAACAAAAGCAAATAGTAAAGTTATATAATAATATTTTCATGGAAGGTGTAAAGTGTGATTACTGTCTTTAATCTGATTCCCATATTCTTATGAAAATGCATTGAAACTTTTATTACACTAACTTTACAGGTCAGACATTTCTACAAATCTGGAACTGGCTGACTCATCAGAAAAATCTGCTAACCACAGGAAGGATGTTTGTTTTTAATAGACTATTTTCTGTGGATTTAAGCCACAATGTGGAGTTATACTGCGGTTCAGAAGACAGTTCCATTTGGAAGTAGCCCTTTGCCAGGGATTCCATCAAATTACTTTTCCTTCTTAGTGTTTTTCCAAATTTCTTTCAGTTTGGGTCTTTTATGGTTTAAGACATTCACAAATGTATGTGATACACAAATGTAGGGACATATACTTTTAAAAATATAATTTTGTTATAATAGAACCTATATTGAAAGAAATTCCATTTATACACACAATTTTTAATCATTTTAGGTTTTGTCTATTTTATAATTTGTCTACATTGTTTTTGAAGGTACATTCGGCTATAAAGTGATTAAACTTAATATTTAAACGTAAATAGTACATTTCTGACTGATGGAAACAATACATCAAAGTAATGCTTAGTAATAAGTAAGAATATTTGACACCAAACAAATGCGTGTGTTAGGGAGGTACTAGTATTTGCATGTGTGTGTATCCATATAATCTAGTAGTTAATGGACCACTGAAATTCTGAGAAGGCAGAGCGTGCACTTTATTTACCACCAGGATTCTCATGTAAAGTTCTAAAATTGCTTGTTATTCATACTCAAGGTAGGATATGTCTACTTAGTTTTTGACACCTCTGATTTCTTTTCTGAGAGGTAGAAGTTTATTAACATCACCTATTATAAACCAACAATGGTTTTAAAACTTGAGAAGAAATCTTTATCTGGTACATATTCATTTCTCACCAGAGAAGAAAAGTTACATTGTATTATTTAGAAGTAATGAGACGGGTTCTCGAATTTGATGTGGACATTCTAGAAATCTCAGAAGCCATATCCCCAAAAGGCATATCGAGGTTATGGGAAAAATAAAAGCATTAGATGTTTAAGACTTCAAGTCTGAGGAGTCAACTGGAGCTGTGCAGTGTTGTAAGGAGCCCAGCAGGGTGGCTGGGTTTCTGTGCTAACATTTTCCTCCCATTTTCTAGTCACTACCACCTTCATTCAAGACAAGCTTGAATAAAAAGTCTAAGATATTAAAATACAGCATCTCAGAACTATAATTTTCCCCTATCTATTATTTTTCTCAAAAGTTCATACAAGTTCAAATTGTTTTTATATACATTTGTCATAATAATAATAATAACAATTTCAGTAATAATCTGAAATAGATTATACAAAGAATGAAATGAAAATAATACATGAGCTAATATGCCATGCAAATTAACTATGTGGGGTCTCAAGTGATGTGGGATTCCCCTCCGTATGCTGTGAATGTGTTTTATTACCACTGGTTGATAAAGAAGCTGCTTTGGCCTATGGCAGGGCAGAATATAGAAAGGCGGGAAAATCCAAGCAGTGATAGAGGAGGAAAGAAGGCAGAGTCAGGCAGATGCCATGTAACTGCTGAAGAAGAAAGATGCTAGAACCTTACCAGTGAATCATGAGCCTTGTGGTAAAATATGAAATAATAGAAATGGATTAATTTAATATATAAGAGTGGGAGGAGTGATATGAGCAAAGACATCAAGACCATGATGGGTATACCCACTGAAACAGTCTATCTGAGCTAATGGTGGCTTACCAACTCTAGCCAGACAGGGAAGGAAACAGCATAGGACCAAACTAGTCCCTCTGAATGCAGGTGACAGTTGCTTGGCTGGGGCAGACTGAGGGGTCTCTTGCAATGGCACCAGGATTTATCTCTACTGCTTGTACTGGCATATTGGGAACCTGTTCTCTTTGTATGGATACTTTGCTCAACCTAGGTATAGTAGGGAAGGCCTTGGATCTTCCCCAAAGCAATATTCCTTACCCTCTCTGTGTAGTGTGCCACGGACCTGCTCAGGGGAGCCACTCAGACCGTGGGGGAACAGGACGAAGGTTCAGGAGATTTCAGGATACGGCGGAGGAAATGACAGACAGACCACCCTCAATGTATTTGAGAATGCTGCTGCGATTTTACTTTTTTCAGTGCAGGATTATATATTTTTTTACAATCAAAGAATTTGACAAAGGCATACATCATCAAATCATAAAACAGAAAAGAACAGCATAAAACAGTTTACAAAAAGAATCTTTGAAGATGCTTTGACTTGGGCACAAGGACTTCTGCTCTCTCATATTTTGACTCTTTTTCTTGCCTTTAGAGAGGTTATTGCCCTTGAGCTAGGCTATCTTTATCAGCTTGTACCAGGTGGCTTGTACCACTTTGAGCTAAGTGACCTTGTGCTCCTGGGTGGGAAAGAAGAAGGCTACTATCTTCCTAGGAAAACTTTCTGCTGGGAAATTTCTAAGACATAGTCTCGAACCTCTCTGAAATTCACTCCATATCACTAACCTCAACTCTCCTCCCTTCTCAATTCTCAGGCTCAGATATTGTCAGCTTAGGTTAGGTCTTTTTCTTCCCACGAGAAAGGTTTCATAGGCCTTCTGTTTACAACTGTACATATTTCCCAGGCAAATGCCTAAGGCTTCTAAGGTTTTTCCTGGTAAAATTAACACCTTTTGTTCCACATCATCAAGGAATTAACCTAATGATGACCCTGCCAATTCCCAGAACTGACTACTTCTTTTAAGGCTTTAATGAATAGTGGGGCAGAGCTCAAAAATGTCCTCAGCAGTCTTGTTTGTATCCACAACTGCCTGGATTAGTCTGATCTGTTAGCAATATGCAAGGATCACAAAGAACACACAGACAAGGGAAAAGACAGACATATGGTGCCAAGGACAGTCAGGTCGAGTCAGTACAGGTAGCAATTACAGGTGGCATCATGACCACAGCTGATTGCCAAGGGACCGCCTGGAACACAGCTCCAAGAAGCACAGATCCCAATCCTCCAGCAACACTTGCCCGTCCAGTCAGCATTTCTGCTACACTGGCGAGACAGCCGTGGATGTAGCAGTAGTGGATGGGGGATGGGATGGGGGTAAGAAGAGGCAATGGGAGGAGGAGAGGGAGTGGAAGCTTGGATAGTTCGTTTTCTTTAAAAAAGTAAAATAAAAGAGCTAGCTAGGAAAACACCTGAGTCATTGACTAAGCAGAGTTATAATTAATAGAGTTTTATGTGATTATTTGGGCATGGGTAGCCAAAAAATGAAAGTACACTCTCTGTTTACATAATGGTACCTACCATCTGGCATCAATCCACTTAAGACCTAAAAAAGCTTTATATATTTATATAATATTTATAATATATATACAATACTATATATATATATATATATATATATATATATATATATATATATATATATATATATATATATAGGACTTCTATACCCACAAAAATGGGAGCCAAATACAGCTTCTTGGTAGATGCATATTTTCAGATAAGCTCTGTTTTCTGGCTGCAAACAGAGGTGCTGCTCCTTTAAGAGACAGCAACCTTGTTTGTGCTGGTGGCACAAATGGCTCTGGCTCTTTTGTTAGGTCCCACAATGGAGCACTTGAATGGTGTTTGTGGGCAGCTGCAAGTTACTTGGTGGCAGTATGGACCAACTGCTTCCGAGAGTTGGGGTGGTAAACATGGCTCCCAGAGCTGATGGTATACAGACCTCTGCCATACTAGAAACGTGAGCAGGGTGAAACCATCAGCTAAAGCAGCTGTTCTGGTCCTAGTCATGCCTACTCAATAGATTGCAACAGTGATCAAAACAAGGATTACAGATACACAGTAAAGACAGATTAAGGCGAAAATAAACCTCTGAACGGGTCACAATATGATTTAAATATGTACTTAAGCTTAAGAAAAAAAAAGAAAATGGGTACACACAGTTTTAGAAAGAGTTTTAAAAATAAAGCAAAGTCTTTAAAGAGAAAGTAAAAGTAATATAAAAAAAAGTCATGTGAAGATGGAAAATACACAAAGTCTGGATTATGCACACCATTGAATTTCGAACTTTTTGACTGTTAATGAGCTAACTGCTGAGAGACATTTGATTGTGTGGGCTGCTAAGCTAAAACAACATAAAGGTATCCTGACTTCAAAATTTGAATCTAAGATTATGTTTCTTTGGAAAAGAGGTTCTGCCTTTTATTCCCACAGAAGATGGGAAACTGGATTTATTCTAGACTAATGTGATTTGATAGAACCTCCTCCCCTTGAAACGTCTCCGTGAATCCTAAAAATACTTCATCCAACAAAGAGCTGGAAGCAGTTTGGAGAAAAATTTGCCCAAATTCCCAAAATGATTGTATATAAATGTTCATTTTCATTTTTAAAGTGTTGGTTATAAATGATTAATGATCACAGTCAATTTCTAAAACAGGAGATAAATACATATAAATGAATACATTAGTATGGATTTTGGTTTGTTGATACAAATTGAAGATCAATTTTGCGATATGTGTATTTCTACTCTACCCTTGTTTAAGGTATTATGTTGATACAGTTCATTTAAAATGGTATGTATAATTAAAAATTACAGATTAATAGTCATTTATAGTAATATTATTTATATTTTCTAGATATACAGAGATATATTTCAGTTAGTCAGATAAACTTCAACACCAAAGACCTACAAATATGGCATGAAAAAGGTTTTAAGAACTTAGAATTTTCTTGACAGTGAGACAGGTCTGGTTCTGGCAGTACCAACTACATCAGAGAGACTGATGGGCTTTGAAGGGTCTTGTTATGGAATTGCCTTCCACATAACAAGGATAGCTATTTGGGCAAGAAACTGCTCTTTCCTGGACTGCTGGATGGTATGCTGTATGAACTGGACATGCAGGAACCACAGAAACCTGACTCCTAAACTTTCCAAAAGACAGAATGGTCCTTCAGGGTCCGTGCTTCACAAAAGAAACTTCCAGACATTCTGCAGGACACAGCAGAAAGCTACTGATGAATTTTGGCAGAATATATCTTCAAATTTCCTGCTTCACTGAAAGTCTTCCAGATATTATGATGGATGAATGGATGCCCCAACATTACAAAAGAAATTTGGGTTACTGTCTAGGCAGCAAGAAGTATTTGTCATTTCTAGAACTCGGGAAGTTGCTTATACTGCACTTCCTGTTTACTTAGGTAATAAAATATCCTTCTGTTTTTTTTGATGGAGTTGAAGACATATAGTTATATTTTTCTTTACTTATGAGAAAAGATAAATTAGATATGAAACTTTAGACTCACAAAGAAATATTGTAACTGTAATTATTGATTGATAATTGTTTTTATGTGTAATTTTACTATGGAAAGGTTGAAACCCTCCTTTTTATTTAGACATAATAGGGGAGATGATGTGTATTGTTTGCTGTGAATATGTTTTATTACCATTTTTAATAAAGAAACTCTTTGGTCCATGGCAGGGCAGAATATAATAAGTCGGGAAATCCAAACAGAGACAGAGGAGGAAAGAAGGCAGAACTAGGCAGATGTCATGTAGCTGTTGAAGGAGAAAGATGCCAGAAACTTAGAAATGGGTTAACTTAAGATATAAGAGCTAGCTAGGAATATGCTTGAGTTGTTGGCTAAACAGTGCTGTAATTAATATTGGTTTTGTGTGATTATTCAGGTCTGGAAAGCTGGGAAATAAAAGGGCAGTTTCTATTTACATTCAAGTAGCAAAATGCACATTTTCAAAAGAATATATACCATGGTTTTATGTTGAAGACAGTTTTCATATACAGTCAGCAACTCAGAATAAGTTTAAATGAACAAGAGGTTAATGCTTTCATTTGAGTATGTCCGAAGCCCAAGGTCTCAACAGTCTGCTGAGGCCCTTGTTAACTGCAACATTTTCCAGATATTCAGGTGTGCAACTATATTCAATTGTCAAATTTAAAATGTGTCCCAAGTCTTTTACCAAAATGTGGAGTCTGATTCTGATTTTTCCCTTTTGAAATTTGTGCTCTTTTTCATGTTTAGATTTATTTAATAAAAGAGGATATGGAACTTGTTCTGAAGAACTTCTAGTGGTCAAAGTTATAGCAATTTATAACAAAGTAAACATGGAATTAATATAAATACAATGCAACTTAAAACATAAGAAAATTACCTGTGAGTCTGTAGTTATATTTTATTCTTTTTAACTTTCTTCTTCTTTGAGATTATATTATGATTACACCATTTATCACTTCCCTTTATTCACTCCCAACACTCCCATATATCTCTTTTTGATCCAATTGAAATACTTGGGTGTTGTAACATGCATTTATGTATACTTAGAAAAATACAACCTGCTCAGTCTGCATAACTTTGTTTGATCCATATGCTTTCAGGGTTGATCAGTAGATACTGAATGACTAATTAATGTGCTCTTCCTTGGGAATAGTATTTCTCCTGTTCTCAGCATTCCATAGTTGTTAAGGTTTTTTTTTTTTGTCTAGGCTTGAGACCTCATGGATCTTCACTATCTACTTTCGCATGATATTGTTGTTCTTGTTTTCTTTATTTTTAACTTACTGTATAAATAAGAGAATTGGAGGGAAAATAATCAAGCTATAAATGTAGTAACACTAGCATTGGTAACACAGAAATCAAGTCTAATGTGCTAGCTCCATGTTTAAATGTAAATGGAATGAAGGAAATACATGGAAATTATAATTTTTGAGTACAGTGGAAAAATTAGAGTCATTTTAAGGTAGAGACTTTGTGTACTTTTAAAAGTAAAGTCACAGTTTATTATGTCATTACATCTCAATGTTTTGCCCTCAGTACATATGTTTTAAGGTACATATTTTGCATCAAAAATGAAAACATATTTATTTTTCAGAAAAAGAATTGGTTTAAACTCTTGTCTTTTTTGCTTTTATTGAAAATATATTTTTCTCTCACTTAATATATCTTGATAACGGTTTCTTCTTCCTCTACTCCTATCAATTCCTTTATATCTTGCTTCTGATCTAGACCCACTCACTTCCTGCCTGTCATTAGAAAGCAAAAATGTCTTCTGAGGGATAGTAATACAATGGAAAATAATATAGTAAGATAAAATAATAGACAGAAATATAACAAAACAAACAAGCAGAAGAAAATGAGTCCAAGAAAAGGCACAAGAAAAATTGTAGACAGAGACCCACTCGTTTGAACATCTAGAATACTGGAAGACACTCAAATCGTAGCCATAATAAATACCCAAAGAACCCTCTTTCCACTTCATAGTTCCTAAGGTTCCCCATGCTCTGAGAAGCGAGACTGGATAGATACATTCCCTTCAGGCTGATGTTCCAAGATCTCTCATTCTTTATATCATGTCTGACTGTGGTTCTTTGTATGTATTTGTTTCCAGAGAAGCAGGAGGAAGCTTCTCTGATGATGTCTGATTAAAGCACTGGTCTATGAGTATAGCAGAACTGCTGTGGGAATTCCTGCAGCCAGTAGCCTTTAAGTTATCCGCTCACTTGAAAGGAGCCTCATATACTATATATGCTACTGTAAAGCGTGCCTCCGCTAGCTCTCTTCTTCTGGCTGCAGCATTTGGTTGCTGTTCCCAGTTCGAGCAGAGCAGTGTGATCTGTGAGTCTACCCCTAAATAAATAACCCTCTATTATATTCAATTCTGAAAATAATAGTGTCGAATTTCCTTTAAGCATCTTTCTTCACAGAATGTTCTTAGTAGTCATTTTATTGACAGTATTTTTTGTTTGTTTGTTTAGTAAGAATGATAACATTAAGTTTTTAACCTAGATCCCTGAACTAGCTAGTCTCAGGTTCATGGTCACACAAGCAGAGCTGGGTAGGGGTTCCATCGCATGGAGTGGGTCTTATGTCAAAGTAAATATTGATTGGTTCCTCCCCAAGCTCTGTGCCACCATTGCCCTAGCATATCTTACAAACAGGACACTGTTGTAGAACAGATTTGTGGCTGGGTTGGTGTTTGCATTTCATTCTTGGTAACATGTAGACTACCTTCCTATACTGAAAACACTAAGAAATAGGAGCAAAGACTTTTTTCATGCCCTAGTCAAACTTCCCCATGTTCAATGAGTTATGTAACTGTTGTCTTACACAATAGGCTCTTTGCAGTCTGATTTTAGAGAGCAACTCCTAGTCTTGACAATAGCCTACAGTGATTGGGATATTCATTTAAAGAATTTGGCCATCAACTCAAGACATGCAAACCAATATTGGTACTGGAAGCTTTATTTGGTGACAAGAGATATCCAGTTGGGACTCTATATGTAGTCCCCATTATTTGAAGATTTGCTTTAGATTGCTTTAATATATATATAAAGTTTATACTGCATATGGTTTTTATACTATCTCTCAAATAGTCCTTAATTTTAGCTGTTTCTCCCTATATTCCCTCCCTTGTTCCCCTCTTCCTTTCCCCTCCCTATTTAATCCTACCTTCAAGTTTCCTCAACCCATAATAACTATCTATTTTATTTCCCTTTCCTAGTTAAAACTATCTGCATCCCCTGTCCTACCCTCACCAGTCCTTATTCTATACCAGCCCTCTGTGGTTCTACAGACTGTAACTCGCTTATCATTGACTTAACAGATAACATCCACATATAAGCAAATATATACCATATTTGTCTTTCCAGGTCTGGGTTACCTTACTCAGGGTAATTTTTATCTATTTCCATCCACTCAATTGCAAATTTCATATAATTTTGATTTTATTTATTTTTTTTACACAGCTGAATAATACTTCATTGTCAAAATATACCACATTTTCTTTATCCATCTATCCACTGAGGAATATCTAGGTTGTTTCCATTCTTTGCATATGAGTAGTGAAGCAAAAATACTTGGTTCCAAGTGTCTCAGTGACAGAAGGAAGCATGATTTGAATATATACTGAAGAGTAGTGTAGCCTTATCTTGAGATGACTCATTTCCCAACTTCCTGAAGATCCTCAACACAGATTTCCATATTGCCATGCAAGTATGCACTCCCACCAGCAGTAGACGAGTCACACATTATTCCACATCTTCACCAGACTTATCATTATTGATAGTAATCATTCTGATGGGCGTAAGATAAAATCTCAAAGTAGTTTTGATTGGCATTTTCCCTCCTATCAACTAGGAATGTTGAACACTTCTTTAAGTGTTTTTTGCCACTTGAGTTTTCTTTTGTAAATTTCCTGTTTATATCAGTATCCCATATTAATTCTTTTTATTTATTCTTTTCTCATATATTACATTCCAACTGTGGTCTCCCCTCACTCCTCTCCTCCCAGTCCCTTCCTCCCCACCTTTCTTCTTCTAAAGACATACTCCTCCTCCATTTCATTTCAGAAAGGAAAGGCTTCACAGGGATATCAAGTAAACATGGCATATCAAGTTGCACTAAGACTAGGCTGGACAAGGCAACCTAGTAGAAGTTAAAGGATCCCCCAAAGCAGGCAATAGAGTGAGAGATAGACTCCACTACCACTGTTAGAAGTTCTACAAGAAGACCAAACTACACAACCTGTAACATACATGCAGGGGACCTAATTAAGACAAATGAGGCTTCCTGGTTGTCAGTTCAATCTCTCTGAGCACCTATGAGCTCTTGTTAGTTGATTCTATAGGTTTTCTTGTGGTGTCTTTGCCTCCTCTGGCTCTTACACCCCTTCCTACCCGTCTTCCATGGGATAAATGTGTTCCGCCTAATGTCTGGATGTGCATCTCTGCATCTGTTTGCTGGATGAAGCCTCCATGATGATCATTATGCTAGGCACCAATCTGTGAGTATTGCAGAATACCTTTAGGCATCATTACATTGACTTCTTTTTCTTGCCAGCAGTGTTTGGTTCTATCCTAGCTCTCTGGATTAGAAACTCTGGTTTCTGGCCATCCAGCTGATGTCAACGATAGGGCTCCTTTCAAGGCATGGGTTTCAAGCTGCACCAGTCATTCATTGGCCACTCCCACTATTTCTGGCCACCTTTATTCCAGCACAGTTTGCAGGCAGGACAAGATGTAGGCCAAAAATTTTTGTGGCTGGATGGGTTTTCCAATCCCTCCGCTGGAAGTCTTGCCTAGTTGCAGGAGATTGCTGGTTCAGACTCTGTATCCCCCATTACTGGGAGTCTTAGCTAGGCTCACCCTCTTAGATTCCTGGGAGTTTCTATTAAAGAAGGTTTATACCTTGTCCATGAAGTGCCCCCAATTCCTGTTGTCACTCCCAATACACTTTCCCTTCTTCCATCCCACCTGATCCCTCTTCCTCCAGTCACAAACCACCCCCAGGCCACCAGTGATATCTCTCCTACTTCTCCGCAAGAACGTCCCCACTCTTTGCCCTTCTTGCTACTTAGCCTTCTTAGGTTCCTCAACAGTTAATATCCACTTATGAGTGTAACACGAGGGCTGGCTTGTTGGGGTATCTGTCCTGCACAGTACCCCACAGTCGGCAAGTCCCAGAGAAAATTAACCACACAGAGATCTCTATAAGTTATAAAGCTGATTGGCCCATTAGGTCAGGCTTCTTGTTAACTCTTATAACTTATGTTACCCCATTATCCTTATCTACGTTAGCCACATGGCTCAGTACCTTTCTCAGCTGGGCAAGTTACATGCTGCCTCTTCGGTGGTCTGCACAGGAGTGGCAGAGGGAGCTTCCTGCTTACCAGAATACTCCCAGTCTCTTTTGCTCCACCCCTACTTCCTGTCTGGCTTTCCTGCCTATACTGCCTGCCTGGCCAATCAGCGTTTTATTAAAATACATGATTGACAGAATACAGATAATTCTCCCACACCATTTCCCTCTTTTTTTTTTAAAACAAAGGAAAATACCCATAGTCCATTTGTTGGGAATGTGGGCATAGTATTTCAGGCTACTTCCTGCTGGTTGGGGGCGCTGATGATCTTATGGGGACCTAAAGCAAATTTAGAGTTATAATCAAGTCCTGACTGGAGTATCCTATGAGTCTTGATCATCTCAGGCAGCAGTCTTGAATCTGTTCTGGATGTAGAACTCTGTCATCTGGTCCATCTCTTCCTATCGGAGATTTCTCAGGTGGTCTTCCTTTATAGAACCTGATTTTTCTTAACTCAGAATGAATCCACAGCCTCTCATTTTCTGTGGAAATAAAAGCAAAATCTCTTCTCCAAAGTAACATACCTTTTGACTTCAGTTTTGAAGCCAAGGTATTTTCAAAATACCTATCTTGGGTTAGTTCAGCAGCATTTATAAACAAGAGTCTTTTAGCAGCTGTTGCTCCTTCCTCAGCCTTAAAACAATTTAAACAGAGAATAATAACATACAGTATTAAGATTCTCTGTGTATTTTCTATCTTTGTTTTAACCTCTATTTCTTTTATTTTTACTTTTACTTTTACTTTTTGAGACAGGTTCTCTGTATATCTTTGTCCTGGAATAACTCTGTAGACCAGACTGTCCTTGAACTCACAGAGATCCCTCTGTTCAGCCCCCCCAGTGACGGGATTAAAGGTCTTTGCTACCACACCTTGAACTCACAGAGATCTGTCTGTCTCTGCCTCCCAGGCATTGGGATTAAAGGTGTGTACCTCCACACCCTGAAGTCATAGAGGTCAATCTACCTCTGTCCCTTGAAGTCACAGAGGTCAACCTACCTCTGCCTCCCAGGCATTGGGATTAAAGGTGTGTACCACCGCACCCAACTTCTCTCTTTCTTTCTTTTATATTTTTAATGATTTTAACCTTTAGCCTGCATATATTTTAAACACACTGTAAACTCTTTAGAGGTTTTCTTTGTCTTTGAATCTCTCTTGACTGTATATATCTCTTTTTCTGACCACATGAGTCTTTAATTTACCAAGCAATATGAGTAGGATAAAGCTGTGGCTTTGACAGCTAGATCCAGCCCATTCCTTAGCTTTCCAGCCTCATGGCTGAGATACCAGCTGTAGCTATTTTTATTACCACAACTCTATGGCATTTCAAGGTTCCTGCCAGCAAGCAAGCTGCAGCATTCTGCTCACAGACCACACTCAGTTGGACTGCCTGCCTGAAAGAGTCAGAGATTGCCCTGGCAGGACAGCCCAGAAAGCCAGCATTTTAAAACAGTGCAGCTTTTTTTCCTGCTACGAATGAAAACTGAAAAGCATGCGTTCAGCTTTTCATCAACACCATTTAAGTGTTTCGTGGCAGGACCTCTTAAAGAAGCTACAAAGTTTTGCAGCTAACGCTGAGTCAGGAAGCCTCTCTTAGATGAAAGCATTTGCTTGCCTCTAGCAAGCAGAGCAGACCTGAGAAATTGCTGCTACCAAGAAAACATGCTTTACTCTATTCTTTTCCAAGCTTTCTCAAGCTTTCTGTGTATTCAGTTATCCACGTTGGGTGCCATTTGTAACACGAGGGCCGACTTGTTGTGGTATCTGTCCTGCACAGTACTCCACAGCCGGCAAATCGCAGAGAAAATCAATCACACAGAGATCTCTATAAGTTATAAAGCTGATTGGCCCATTAGGTCAGGCTACTTATTAGCTCTTACAACTTTTGTTACCCCATTATCCTTATCTACATTAGCCACAGGGCTCAGTACCTTTCTCAGCTGGGCATGTTACATCCTGTCTCTTCAGTGGTCTGTGCAGGAGTGGCAGAGGGAGCTTCCTGCTTCCCAGAATACTCCCAGTCTCTTTGCTCCACCCCTACTTCCTGTCTGGCTTTCCCGCCTATACTGCCTGCCTGGCCAATCAGTGTTTTATTAAAATATGATTGACAGAATACAGACAATTCTCCCACACCATATGAGTGAGTACATCCCATGTTTGTATTTCTGGGTCTGGATTACTTTATTCAGGATATTTTTTCTAGTTCCATCAATTTGCCTGATAATTTCATGATGTCATCACTTTTATCAGCTGATTTTTACTCCACTGTGTAAAAGCACCGCATTTTTACTCTCAGTTCCTCAATCTGTCCTGTTAATTTGATTTCAGTAGCCCTGTCCAGATGTAATTACCTATGGAAAAGTCCACATACCTCTAATTTAAAGATTCTTCTCGATTCCAGATGATCTAACTCTTAGAAATACTAAAAAGTAAATTTTCCCTTAAAGAAAGCTTCTGCTTTTCAGTACCTTTGTCTCTTTTGTTTCACTTTGCTTGCTTTTTAGAGGTGATAGCCATGGCTTGTAGTCTAAGCTGTGCTCACACTTGCCTTCCTCTGGCCTCCAAGGTTCTGAGGTTGGCAGTTTCCAGCCTCATGCTCATCATAAAACATCATAATCATGTTTTATGTGCCTCTTTTCTTTTTTTTCCCGTTAGACTTGCTTATTCAAGTATCCGAAAACACTCTCTCCACTTCCTCCCCTCCTCCCAATACCCTCCCGCTCCTCCCACTCCCTCTCCTCCTCCCTCACCATTCCCAAGAGCAGTCAGGGTTTCTTGCCCTGTGGGAAATCCAAGTTCTTCCCCCCTCCCTCTAGGTCCAGGAAGATGAGCATCCAAACAGGCCAGGATCCCAAAAAGCCAGTCCATGCAGACGAAACAAGACCCAGTGCCATTGTCAATGGCTTCTCAGTCTTCATTTGTACTTGGGGGCTCAGTCGGCCCCCATGTCAGCCACATTCAGAGAATCCGGTTTGATCACATGCTCGTTCAATCCCAGTCCAGCTGGCCTTGGTGAGCTCTCATTCGATCAGACCCTTGTATCAGTGGGTGAACGCACCCTTCGCGGTCCTGACTTCCAGTGCTCCAATGTGGGTCTCCGTCTCTATCTCCATCCACCGTCGGATGAAGGCCTCCTCTGATTTTGCTTTCCTTGCTCACGATCTCCCTCCCTCTGCTTCTCATTTGGACCTAGGGAGTTAAGTCCAGTGTTCCAATATGTGTCTCAGTCTCTATCTTCATCCATCGCCATATGAAGGGTCTGTGGTGACATGCAAAATATTCATCAGTATGGTTATAGGCCAAGGCCAGTTCAGGCACCCTCTCCTCTGCTGCCCAGAGTACAATCTGGGGACCTCTACTTGGGCCTGGGAACCCCTCCAGAATCAAGTCTCTTGCAAACCCTAAAATGGCTCCCTTAGTTGAGATATAAACTTCCCTGCTCCCATACCTATCCTTCCTCCCTCCCGCCCCCCATTCCCCCAAGCCATCCCCAATCCTCCCCCTCTCCCCTCTCCCTAACCATCTTTCCTTATTTCCACCCCCCACCCCCCATGCACCCAAGTTTGCCTGGCAATCTTGCCTACTTCTAATATCCAGGAGGATAACTATATGATTTTCTTCAGGTTCACCTTCTTATTTAGCTTCTCTAGGATCACAAATTACAGACTCAAAGACCTTTAACTATGGCTAGAATCCACTTATGAGTGAGTACATACCATATTCCTCTTTTTGGGTCTGAGTTACCTCACTCAGTAAAGCGTTTTCTATTTCCACCCATTTGCATGCAAAATTCAAGATCACCAACCCCTTATCAGACAAAGGTCTGATCTCCAAAATATACAAAGAACTCAAGAAACTAGACACTAAATCTCTAATTAACCCAATTAAAAAATGGGGTACTGAACTGAACAGAGAATTCACAACAGATGAACTTCGAATGGCCAGAAGACACTTAAGGACATGCTCAACCTCCTTAGCGATCAAGGAAATGCAAATCAAAACCACTTTGAGATACCATCTCACACCTGTCAGAATAGCTAAACTCAAAAACACCAATGATAGCCTATGCTGGAGAGGATGTGGAGTGAGGAGTCATCCATTGTTGGTGGGAATGCAAACTTGTACAGCCGCTGTGGAAATCAGTGTGGCGGTTTCTCAGGAAACTGGGAGTCAACCTCCCTCAGGACCCAGCAATTCCACTCTTGGGAATATACCCAAGAGATGCCCTATCTTACTACAAAAGCATTTGTTCAACTATGATCATAGCAGCACTATTTGTAATAGGCAGAGCCTGGAAAGAACCTAGGTGCCCCTCAATAGAAGAATGGTTAAAAAAGGTGTGGAACATATACACATTAGAGTTTTACTCAGCGGTAAAAAACAATGTGTCTCTTTTCTTAGTGAATCTCTGTCCTGGGTAAATTCTGTCTTTTCAATCTGATTTCCATTGTCATTTATCACACTGAACACGGATTTCCTTACCTTGTATTTGTGGGGGAAAAAACAAAACAAAACAAAACAAAACAAAACAAAACAAAACCACCACTTCCTTTACAGGAGCAACTCCTGCGAAAACTAACCAATTATGTAAAAGCTTATAGAAATTAATTCATTCTCTGTCACATCTCACCAAGTGACTATCTAATTAAATTGCTATGGAGGATATAAACTCCTAAACAAACAGCAAAAATCCCTATCCTCATGCTGATTATAATATCTAAATATCATTCTATGCCCACTAAAATTAATAAGAAATGTCAATATAACAGAACAATAATTCATCAGAACAGCTATCATTGATTCATTCACTTTAATTCTTTGTCTTCATTGTACCAGACTTGCAACCTGTTGCCTTAACTACCCATTGTAACTAGCTTTTCAATCCCTATAGAAAATTAAAAATACATCTTTCATAAAGTTAAGCATCTCACCAATGACATATTGAAATGTTTTTGAAAATTCAAGATTCGATTATAGGCTAGTCTAGTTTAAAGGGTGGTAAGATCCTTTCATGGCGATATATAGTAGTATAAGAAGAGAAACTGAGAATTAATTTTGAATATAGAAATTTTGACATTTGAAATTTAGGAAGCAACCTTAAGTCAAATACTGTTTCCTGTGACTAACATGATATTTATTGCAGTTTGCCTGTACTATGATATGGAAATCACAATACTTTGAAGTTTGTATCTATTAGTAGTTAAGAAGCATTAAACAATGTGATGTTTTCTTTTATTATAAGCCATGAATTTATGAGTCACAGAACCATCCAGTAGACAAAACCACACCTTCCTTTTCCGTAATATGGTTAACTATGGTTAACTACAATGTACGGAGAGAAAATAAAATCTTTATGCCAAACTGTAGCCTGTATTCAGAATCTTTGGGATACAACATTTGGCTGTTTCTAAGGAAGGGATACTAGAGCTCATAAAAAACAAAAATGAAATGTGTTATAATGTATTACTCTGAAATACAGAGCCAACCTTCAACTGTGTACTTAGGTAGGGTGTTATTAAAACTGCATTCCAAAGGCACTGTTAGACAGATGCCAAAAGTCTATTCTAAATTAATTCATTCCTCATGATTTCTTTCTGATATTATGGAATATTATTCAAAATAAAAAGAAGCAATGGCGCAATGGACCTGAGTAAGGATGAGATCAGAGGAGAATGCATGAGTCAGTGAATCAGAATGACTGTATTACTAAGATTAATTTTGTTTTCTTGGTGCTTTGTAGCCAAGTGGAATACTCCCTTCTTTAGAGCGTTTTACTGGTCACCACAAATTTTAATCATTTAAGAGAAAAACTTTTCAGGGCTGTAGTATAAATTTCTCAACATGTTGATTATTTGATACTTTTCAAATGAGTTCATTATTTCTTTTGTTCACTTTCTTCCATTATTAAAGTCTAAACCCCAAACTCTGTTCAAACACAAACACACACACATATTCACACATACACACATATGCACACATACACATATAAGCACATACAAACACACACATATATAAACACATACACATATAAACACATATGGACAGAGAGAGACACAGACACAGACACAGAGAGACACATTCAGACAAAAATATCTGAAACCTCCTCAAATAAGACTGGACACCATTAAGCCAGGTGGTGATGGCACACATCTTTAATCCCAGCACTCAGGAGGCAGAGGCAGGCAGATTTCGGTGAGCTAAAGGCCAGCCTGGTTTACAGAGCTAGTTCCAGGACAGCCAGGGCTGTTACACAGAGAAACTCTATCTCACAAAATCCAAAAAACAAACAAACAAATAAAAAGACTGGACACCATTGAAAAACTGAAGACCAATTATTTTAATTAATTGTAATGTGTTGTTTAGATTGGAAAAAAATAAGTGGCACAAATGGAAAATGAGGACAAAGTAGAGAAACATGGATATGCATTCTTACAATGATAAAGAATCATTTTGAAAATGGCTCTCAATGCAAAACTATCTGAGTAAACAAATAGTCTATAAAGGAAACCAGTGTACTACAATTTTTTTAGTGTAACATTAGAATAGTATTCCAAGTTGCATGCAAAAAACAGCACATTTACAAATTTGAAAGTCATTTGAAGAATGCATTTTCTATTTCTATTCTAGGATTTGGAGAACATGGCTATAAATATAAAGTTGGCATTTGTGTAAATTGTTTTCAAACAGCTTGAGATAAGTCACCACAGCTGTTGCTTGTGGTGTGTGTGTATGTGTGTGTGTGTGTGTGTGTGTGTTTAAGCACACACACGTGAGTGTGTCTTTCTGTGAGTGCATGTTTATAGTGTGCATTTCAGTGGCTAAGTGAGAGAAAATAATTTAATATCTTCACCAACAACCTAGAAATAATACAAATGTTTATGAAAAGCATTGGACCAGGATTTAAAAGCAACTTTCAAACTTGTAGTATTGCCAGTTTGAGCATCATTTAATCTCTCTCTACTCTTCGTTTTTGAATACTGGAACTGAATTGAATTAACTTATGTTTGAGATTATTTTCATCCAAAATCCCAACAATGGGCATTGACTCTGGCTCTTTTATTTTCCTTTTATGTTCTAAAAGTAGTTTCTCAGTGGGTAACCCTCACTACCAAAAATAAACATATAAAAACAAACAAAGAACTTAGAGTAGAAAGTAAGACAAAGAGAACAAGAAGAAAGAAAGGAGTGAACTATATTTCCCCATACTTCTCTTCCTCCCAAATGGTTACAGAACTTCAAATATATGTTCCTGTAAAAGTATGTTATCATCATTAAAAATGCCACTCCTATCTAAACTAAAATGGTGAAAACCCATCTTCTCCACTCTATCAGCTACTTTTCCTTGTTTCTGCGAACAAAACTTAGAACAGGAAGCAGTTTAAGGAAGGAATGGTTCGTTGTGTCTTACGACTTGAGGAGCTGGAATTCCTCGGTGGAGAAAGCATGGTGTTAGCAGCGAGAGACTGTTGGTTATAATGCACCATTCAGGAAGTGGGGAGTTCCCTTGTAGTCAGGCTGGCCCCAGAGAGAATAGCTTCTTCTACTGAGGCCAACGTCTTCCAAAACACTGCCACTGGGTTGGAGAACACAAACCATTCAAACCACACTTACTCTTTAAGATCAGTTCTGAGTGGGACTCATCATAAAGAAATCGGTGCCCGCTGACAGAATGGCTGTGAGGGAAATGTTGTTTGCTTGCAGCCTGAGGCCCGGAGTTTGAGCTGCGGAATCCACACAATGGGATGAGGAAGCTGCGTGTATTCTGACCTCCACTCCCATGCTGGGAAAAGTTGTGACATGTTCACACCTACACAACACACACAAACAGGTAAATAAATGAAGAAACAAATTAAAATATTTCAAAACAGAAATAGATGCAGATATTATTACCATTATTATGAAGACTACAACATCGACTCCACGAATTTAGAATGTAGCTATCTCAGAGTTGTTTAAGTTAAGTATGTATCTTACTAGAAAACGGTATGGGAAAGTCAGAGCTGTGTTTACATATGTACATATGTTCACATATATGAAGGACAGAGGCTGGTGTCTAGTGTCTCCTTCAATCATTGGTTCGTGTATTCTACATCTTGAGAGCACGCCTGTTACTGGCCTGGATCATACCTCTTTGGCTACAGTAGTGGCCAGGACGACCCAGGCATCCTCTTCTTTCTGCCTCGCCAGCAGCGGGATCACAGGAACAGGCAGTCAGAGCTGGACTTGTCGTGGGTCATGGGAATCGGAACCAGGACTTAAGGCTTGAACTTGTGCAGAAAGCACTGTGCTGAGCTGATGCCCCAATCTCATCCACACGCTGCTGCTTTACATCTCACGCACAGAATTCCCCCCTGGCCTTGCAGCATGAGTTTATGAATGGGTCTATGAGACCGGAACGAGGGAACATGGATCGGTTGATTGAGAAATAGTGAGTTCATACTTCTTTTTGGCTTATGTAAATATAGCTTTCCCCTGATTATGTCTTTCCAATATGGATAATAGAGCAATTGGAATAATATCTAAGAAATTTTACTAGTGCATATTTTGTAACTCTAAGGTTAACAAAAACATAAAGTTGGGATTTGTAAGTATTATGAATATACATATTTATATTTATTGCATATGCATAAAATAAACATGCATATTTATTTTAAAATTAACATTGAACAAGTTATTAATAAGTTAGAATACTATTTAAGAAAATAATATATCTTGTTTTTCAAATTATAAGCCTATTTTACACATATCTGAGAAAGAAAATATTTATATTTTGTAATACTTTGGAAACATAAAAATATTAGAAATTCTTGCACTAGTTTTTAAGAAATGTATCTTTAATAAACAAATAATTGACTCTGGATTATTTATTGCAAGAGTTACTAATCATACTTTCCCAGTTGCACTACCATTGCTATCAAAATTCCTGGTCTTTTTCAGATACCTCACGTGTTCACTAATAAAAACTAATTTACTTAATTTATAGTTTAATTATAATTTTTGTAAGGAGAGTTGTATTTTTAAACTAGGGATTTAAAATTGATATAATAAAGTATTCAACATACAAAATTTATAAATTCTCAATTCCTTTTCCTAAAAAATATGAGGTCTATAAGTTTAACACTTCTCAATAACATACCTTATCAAAATGTTTGAGTACATGTGTGCTATTTATCCACAAATACTGTCAATATTTTTTAATTTTAGAATTGTTTTAGATTTGCGGAGTTAATGTAAATAGACTACAGAGAGTTTCCACATACTCTCAAATACACTTTTTATTAGTATCCTATATTTGGTACATTATTTGGATTTAGAATGTCCCCCCAAAGGCTTGAATTGAAGCGTAGTGGTAAAGTTGGCAATAGAATAACATGGAGTCCTTTAGGAGATGGGGCCTGCTGAAATGTTCAGTTATTGGGGGAATGGCCTTGACAGAATCTCTGGGTTTCTAGTCCTTGTCTGTGCTTCTTGTCCACCAAGAAGCGACCCGCTGCTTTACCTACATGGTCTTGTTTTGTCCCAAATATTAGGGAAAACTGAACAGGGATCTAAATTCTCAACACTGCAACACAATAAATCTTTTTTTCTCTGTTTTGTTGATTATTTCAAGTATTTGGTTATTTGCAATAGCGGAGTGTTAACCGATGTAATTAGTTGTCTTGTTCATTTGGTATGATTAGTGAAACAACGCTTTGTTAGTTAACGCTCATGCTGTGTGTGGCCCCTTCCAACTCATCTAACTTCCTTTCTTCTGGTCCCAGCATCCTCTCCAGGGTCCTCTATGTATCACTCATATCATCCGGGGTTGTTCTATGCTATAAGATACTCTTTGCTTCTGCTCACCCAGAGTGTGTAGAGAATTACATATCAGATATTTTAAGGAGAGTCCCTCTGCATGCATCTATCATACTCTCATTTCTCATAATAACATAGAAACAAACTATTATCACATCTTTAAAAAGGGTTTTTTTGTTGTTTTATAATATACCAGTTTATGTTTTGTGATTTCATTTCTTTGAGAACTTCACACATGGGCATTATTACATCACTCTCCATTTCCCCTCCTCCTCTCTTCAAACATTTCCCATGTGCCTCACCCCAAATTCATGCTCTCTTCTTTATTAACGTTGTTACATATGTATACATGGACATATATGCACACATGTATATGCAATCTATGAAACCCATTTATCACAGATCACATTCCCACATGGTCTGGACTTGCTGCTTGGGATTGGACATGCTAGGCAGGGGCTCATACCTGGAGGAAACTAATTCATGCTCTTTGACTCGTTGACATCAAGTAACTCTTTTGTAGGGATGGGAATATCACATGTACATTTTTGTTGTTTGATTGATTTTTTTTTGGTGTTTTGAGACAGGGTTTCTCTGACTGATGTTGTATTTTATGACCATATTTCTGCTTCTATCTTATTTTTCCACATCAACACATCTCTGGTATTTTTTTCATGTAGAGAAACCAGTGTTTGTCCCAGACCGTTAGCTCGGATGACAAGATCAAATCTTGCATAGTCCTTATGAAACTTTCGTGCGGCTCCACTTCCAAGCTCCCACAGGACAAATCCTTCTCTGAACCTTTGTACTTGCATTCTCTATTAACTCGTGTTTATCCTACACTTCTCAGAAATCCTTTGAGAGGAAACTTTTCAGATTCTCTGAACACGAATCATATTATCAGTCCATCTGTTCGATCTATTAATAGAGGGAAGCACCTTCTACTTCTGTGAAGAAACCATAAACCACTGACTTGTAGATAAGTACTCATGAGTAACATTTGAAACTCTTGCTGGGGATGCAGCATGAATGATACTGACAAACTTTAGCTTCTCAAATGATACCATGAAGTAAAGTCATTGTCACTGCCTTTTCTACTCCAGATAGAGGAGGGATTTGCTGTGTAATGTTACCTTTCAGAGTATCTGGACCCTCCACCTGAATACTTCAATTTTAAAAAAGAACTTCTATATCTATATCATGTGTACATGTTTACTCTGAATAAAATTTCTCAGAATCATAGAAATTAATTATTAGAGATTAATAAATATTAGTGTATATATTTTATTTCAGCAAGAAAACAGAAAATCAAGCTGTTAGGCAAATTATCACAGGTTCCCTGACAACAGCCTGTTAGTGTATATAAACAAGAGATATGTTGTGTCCAATTAATTTCAATGCCTTGGTTGGAGAGTGAAGTCAGGAAAAAAGAACTTACATAGCATGTGAAAGGTCCTGGGTTCAATGCTTGACAACAACAAAAATTATCTCTTTTTAAAGTTCTTAAAACTAAAAGGAAAGAAATACACTAAGTTTTGAGTAATGCTGGGACTATTTCAACATTCTGATAAATAGTATATATTAATATTCTTTGAAGGCTTCGCCCTAAAAATTGTTGCTTCATTCTTTCTGTAAAGTCTGACGTCCACCTTAACACTCAAATGGATATAGAAACAGTAGAAGACTTAAAGAAATTTTGATTAAACGCCACAAAAATGATTGCAGAATGAGATACATTCAAAGTAGTGTGGGAAATCTTTGATGTATACATTGGGAACAGTGCAGTCGGGGAAAAGTAAAATTTATAGCATCTGATGCTTGGTGGCTAAGGCATGAAAATTTGATGGCATCTCTTGTACAGAATTACATAATGGAACTTGAGTATTTCAGAAGCTTGTAATTTGAGTAATCTTATTGTATAAGGATTGATACTGTGTTAACACATTAATAAGAAGCAGGCCAACATTTCAACGTGTAATACGATGAATTGTTAACAAAATGTATTCAATTCCCTTATATGATAAATTCATAGTTCAGTCACAGCTCAATGGTGTCATAGTGGGTGCCTCCCAAATGGGGAGATTAAGGCCTAGGGAAAATAAAGCAAACTAATTTCATGGAAATTTATTTAGGCAGAGACTGGTAATCAGTCTCTGGGGCATATAGTTCAAGTTTTCTATGTCTTCTTTATTGATTTATTACTTTAGTTTCTCTTATTGCATATAGTTTCAGAGCTTTGCCTTTAGGTTGTTGACTTTCTTAAACACTATACATCCACTTTGTCAGAATTATTCACATTCTCATCTTTAAATAGGGAGTTCACAATGTACTGCCCTCAAGAGCTGCCAGACATTGATTGACTTATTGTCTTTGGTTATCACTTGTAATTTGATGTTTACGGGGAATGGAAGAATAAAGTCTGTGAAACATGCCTTGTGTTCAGATATTTGATATTATTCATTTGAATGGTGCCATCTCTGACTAATATGCAGAAGAAAAATACCATTAATCTAATTTCTTGTAATCTATGAAGTGTTGTGGTAAATAACCGCTTTCGAATTCTTGATGTTTATGTACTTGAGAAAAACCAAGGCGCTTCCAGATCAACCCTTTCTGCCCTCATCCTTGGCACTGGAAGGAAACTGACCTCAAGATGCTCTTACGTCTGAACTGTAACTCAACATAGCTGTATTCCAAAATGACCTAAAATGTATAAACAGGTATAAATATTTTTATTGGAGATGGCTGAATGTTTCTTTCCTCACAGATTTGCAAACCAGGAAGAATAGAGAAGACATAAGCAAGAAGAGCAGGTAAATGAGCTACAGAGGTCATATATGTGTAGAGTAGAAGTGACATGTGTAAAGGGCAGATCATACCGTACGAATGTTTCTATCATCAATATTTAACATACGCCCCATATGTCCTATGGAAATGTTGAAGGGACTTTCCAAAAACCAGGATGATAAAAAGAGATCTTATCTAAGGCATGGAATTCATGTACAAACTGAGGGGAAATATCTGAAGACACAGTAAAATTCCTTAGTAAGAAAGTCAGAACTCTTTCTGGGCCAACAGAGATTGATAAAATTCCTATGACTTCTCTCCTTGAACTCGCTTAAGTCAAACAGAACATCGACATACCATGACTCAGGATCTGCTGTAATAGTGTCCTGCCGGTACTGCGTATGAACTGAAGGAGGTGGTCCTTCATGAGTGCAGCAAAGCTACAAGATAGACCAGCGTCTGACAGTGGAGCTTTATGGCTCAAGTCACAGGGAAAAGAACAGCCTGAACCGTACTTAAGGCATAAAATTCAGAAAATTTTCCTACCATTTAATATAATATATACCTATTATATATTTAATATTCTCCAAAATTATTTAGATTCTTTTAGGTAAATTTGTATCTATAGCAACCTAGAAAAATATATTCTACTACACTTATAGGTAGCCATATATTCTATGTAAAGTTCAATAGAGTATGCTTTAAAGACATAACCACTGATGATCCCAGTAAGCAATAAATTTGTAAAAATTTATAGACTATAATTATATAATGATACTTAAAGAGCAAATGACCTAATTTGTCCAAGCTTTTAACTTTTACACAGTTAAGTTTTGTAAAAACTTGATGTATTAGTAATAAAGATGGAGATACATTCTTTTTCAAATTCTGAAAGTCTATTTTCCCCCCATCATTTTTCAAGAAATGTTCTGGGAACATTATCGGAGATGTTTTTTAAATTTAGTGGAAAAAAGGTTAGTTACAGAAAAAGACACATTTTCTCACTTAAGATTAGTATTGTTCATTTCTGCACTGATTGCTTGTAGTTGTACACTCTGTCATAGGTGGAAACTTGCTTTCTATAGATGGTATAATATTGTTTGAAACAAAATTTAATTAGAAATGTTTAAGGAATCATCATTGTTTTTAATGAGGACATTTTAGCAAGAAACTTTGGAGAAATAAAACTAAAGATAAAAATTATCTTACGAACCATTCCTTTTATAGAAGCTAGACCATTATTCACAATTCATTGTTATTGAAATAGCTCATGAATACTTGGGTCCCAGGACAACCTCACTTCCAAATGCCTCAGCCTTATTTTGGGAGGTGACTAAATAGAGGTCATTGGGGCCTTGCACTTGCTGAGAGTCCCTGTCAGCACACAACACTGACTTTCTCAATCTCTTAGTCCTCTAAATGCCCTGAATGATCCCGGAAGGGCATGGAAGCAATGCTCCCAGTCCTGATGTAATTTGTCCATGATACCTCCTTACCAATGACCTTCTCTCAGAATGTCCTTAGCCAGGCTGTTTCCGTCTGTGTTTCCATTGCTGCAACAAACATCATGACCAAAAAGCAAGTCTGGGGCAGGAGGGGCAGAGCATTTATTTGACTTTCACATCAGTATTGTTCACCACTGGAGGAAGTCAGGACCAGAACTCAAACAGGACAGGATCCTGGAGGTAGGAGCTGATGCAGAGGCCACAGAGGGAAGCTGCTTATTGGCTTGCTTCCCCAGGCTTGCTCAGTTCACCTTCTTATAGAATCCAGGCCTGGGGATGGCACCACCCACCATGGGCCACCACCGTCCACCACTGGCCACTAAATGAGAAAATGCCTTACAGCTCGATCTCATGTAGGCATTTCCTCAACTGAAGCTCCTCAACTGTTGACTCCACCTTGTGTCAAGTTGACACGCAAAACCAACCAGTGCCACAAAAAGGACTTGGTTAAAAAAAGACTTGGTTAAGCAAAAAGGTCATGTTTGCAGTTTTGTGTCACCTCAGTGTCCAGACCCAACTCCTTTCTATGCCAATTTGTTGATACTTACATCATAATTACCTCGCTTCAATCTAGCTCTATGACCTGCAGCAATCCAGTGAAGATTCAGTTGTATCACCTTTTGACATTCTGTGCTTTAACCTCACAACTCTGCTCTTCCCACCAACATTTGATAAACTCTACCTTCTCCTTCATCTCAGGCCCTGAGTTAGCCTCAGAAGCATTCACGAAAGAATTGACATATAATGCCCACCCCAGCCATTTGGCTTTAATAACCAATTTCTATTATGGGTCATCTCCACAGTTAGCTCACCTATCTTCCCTAACTTCCTGATACACCAGTCTTCAGAAACAGTATGGTTTCATTTATTTTTATTAACAGATTGTTTCTATTGTAGATACTCAATTATATTCAACATACACTTACATAAAATAATTTCTTGGCTCCAAAAATGTTGTTAAAAAAGAACCTAAGGTCACCTTGTGTTTTTAAATATTAAATTTAATTGGTTCTTCAAATGACAAAAAACAGAGGTTCTAGAGAAATAGAGATGAGCAGGCTATGAAAATTATGAACAAACCACCTCCTGTCATTAATACGGTTTATTTTTATTCTCAGAACACAGTATTTCTGCTGAAATGTTATGAGAACAATGTGAAAATTCAATCTTTTGTAAAAATATCAAAACAAAGCAAGCTACCAACATACTATTTACACTTAGTTTGCTGGCTATAAAGTAGTATAGTCTATGCCAACACCTCCTTTTTTTTCCTGTTGGATTACACTAAAATTGGTGTGATTGCTTATAATCTTAATTATAAGTTTTATGCCAGGCGATGTTGACACACGCTTTTAATTCCAGCACTTGGGAGGCAGAGGCAGACAGATCGCTGCAAGTTCAAGGCTAGCCTGGACCACAGATCGAGTTCCAGGACAGATAGGGATGTTAGACAGAAAAACCCTGTCTTGAAAAATGAAAAAAAAAAATTACAAGTTTTATATAGAGTTAGAGAGGCCTGCATTGTTGGTCCAGTGCTGGTTTCTGTTGTGTGAAAGCTAATGATGCATGTTAGGAAGCGCCTTTTGCATGATCCTATGTGTCTTAATAGATAACTTTTTTGACCGTTACAATACAAAAATAGATTGAAAACACAATTCATCTTCTTAAATACCAACTATAGCTAACACCTTGCCATTTGCCATGATCATATTTGCTTATTATTCTATTCACATCCATATTTGTGTGACATGTATATTTAAAAGAAAGTTAGATGTGTTTGCAAATTATTCAAATTATATTTTATTAGGACAGTAGTTAATCATGTTAGGATAAATGAAATTCTCTCCAGGAATATTTGATCTCTAAATAAAGAATGCAAACAATTATCTTCACTTATTTATAGAAACTGTCAATTGCATCCTTGATTTCAGAATACTGTTTAGATACCAGATTGTGTTTAAAATAGACAAAATGATGCCGCTTTCTTTGGGATATAGATTGCTATAAACCACATCAAGGAACAATGAAGCAAAGAAAAAAAACAGTGTTTGAAATTGACTTATATAGCCATGGAATCCTCCTAATACTAGAATTATTTTAATAGAAAAAGTCATTGTAAATAGGGTATATTTATTTCCTCATAAAAAAGTCAAACAATTTTTTTCTTGGCATCTAATATTGCAGCAGACTATGCAATGTTACACACAAGGTGCCAAAAATTGTCTAAGTAAAATTATTAAAAATTAAAAAATGCAATGTTTCAATTTCAGGTATGGACAGGTAAAATATATTCAGTGTTCATGGTGATTTTATACTGTTATCACTAAGCCTCTAATTTACAGTTATAAATCTCTTTCTTAAGAAAAACCTCAAGATGATTATTTATTTTTAATGCAGCATTAAATATAAAGGCTTGTTCCCTATTCTACAGGAGAAAAGATTTAGTAGCCCAGGAACAATGAACAATTTCAAACACGAACAATGAGAAATTACAATATGAAGTACATTTAGCCCTTTTCAATGTTCCCTTGTTATGATGTCTTCTTTATCTTTCTTTATCTTTTTTTATGAAATAATGAGAATTATTTCATTCACAATTTATTCTTTGAAAATTCATACTTAGCTTTGGAAAGTGATATAAGTGAAAGAAATGTATCATTTTATGTAACCATACTTATATCAAGTAACTTTTGAAAATTATTTCATGACATTATTATTAGGGTAATGCATTTTTTTGTCTGATCAGATTCAAATAATTGTTATGAGAGTCTAAAGTGAAGGCTCCTTCCAATGAGAAAATAGTAAAGATGAACTCTTAGTAAGCATTAGTGACTAACTAAGATAAATAGGGACTGCTTGATAAGACAGTAGCTCTGACTTATTCTAGACATTCAATTCCATCTAATAATTCAAACTCAATATAGTTTCCCTCTAAGCATTATTATTTTGAAGTGGCTGGTGCATTGAAAACTTAAATTAAACCATCCATTTTGGAATAGCTTTAGTGTCAGATCCATCTGCATTTCCCTGAAAAGCAATCGTTTTCATTGGAGAATGAAACTTAGAATAAATCATTAATAGCTCTGGTTTAAGCTGAACTTACATACATATGCATGAGATTTAAATACAGTTTGTCTTGATGACCCTTTGAAGATGTATTTGACCAGTTAAAGCATTTTTGAACTTTAGAAGTGACAGGTGTTTCTCGGATTATACAGATGATTACTCTTGATAGTGGAATCTAAAAAAATTAAGGAATTCAACTGGAAATTCATCTTGTCCTCGCATTGTTTCTGTGTTAAGCTCATTGCTAGGCCAATCACCACATTAGCGGGTGTCCGCCTCCAGCTCCATCCTATCTAATTCATCCCAGGGTTCAAATTCCTCAAAGAATCCAATCTATTAAGTGGTAATTGGATTGAAACATTTTTTCAAATATTAAGCTCCCAATTTCAAGAAAATGTAATCTAAGCCTGTAATTCCAAACTCCCAAATGTGTCTCTCAAAACTAATTAATCTTCATTAGAAAAACTAACATTCTGTCACTGAAGCGCACTGGGTCCAACCCTCCACTTCTCACTGTCTCCCCCTTGGAACGCTTTGTGCGTTAAACCTGACCCTTCCTTAAACACTGGGTTCTCTGCTTCTTTAGGAAGCATCTCCTCTCCAGCACAACATTCCATTCCCTTTCAGCTTCTCGGCAACACCCTGTAGATTCAAGAATGGAAGTGTCATCGTATTTTGACCCTAACGCCACTCCCCAAGACTGCACCTTTCTACATGAAGACGCAATGAGATCAGGCAAAATATTTTATATCTATTCATATTTGTATCATTAACTATGTATTAGGGTTTTATAAATTATATATTATCATTTAGATATAATTGATATCTAGCTAATATCATGAGTTCATTTAAAAAATATATTATAGTATGTGACTAAATTACATTATTAACAATATTATTGTTTAAACACTTTTTTTAGACAACTACTTTAAATACAAAATAAAATTATGAAATTTATACTATTTAGGTTGTGATGATACACAATTGGGACAATTCATTGTATCAATTATTGAAGCAGTCATACAAGTGGGAACGTTAAACAAGTCTTAACTATAAGAGTGAAATATTCCTTGAGCAATTGTCAAAGTTGGAGAAGCTTATTAAAAGTAAACAGAATCTAGCATCTCATATGTCTTAATTCTAACACCAAATGAGAAGAACTCTAATGAAAAAAAACAACCATGTTTTATAGATGGTTTCATGGCAGATTTTTCCCTTTAAGAGTCTACTGTGATACTGAATAATGGTTTGGCATGGAGCAAGGATGAGATCACTACACTACACAGAAACCATATCTGGATAATGTTGAACTTCTTGAGGGTTGTGATTAGCTAGAGTGAATAAAAATAACCATGGCATTAGCACCAATCAAATAAGATTCACAATTAAATCTATTATGAATTTTAAAAGAGTGAGGAAACATGGGTGGGACTGCTTTCAAAGGCAGTCTTTCTGTGTATCCAAATACTTGACAGATGGGTTCACTTGTCCCTGCAAGTGTTGCAATTTTGTCAGTAAGTTTTTTTTTCTTTCCAAAATCGCTGAGAAGGCAGGTAGATCTAAACATAACTCTATTAATTTGATTTTTGTCAAATAGCACATTTGTTGCTCTATTATTTTAAGGCTATATTTTATTTTGCATTTTACGTTAGAGCTCAGTCTTGAAAATGACAGGTTTTCTGGAACACAGGACACAATTCTGTAATGAGGGAGTGAAGAGTGTATTTCCCAGAACCCAACAACAGAGAAATGCTACTAACAAACAGCTAGCTTCATCAGAATACTAGTTATTCCACAGAAGTCTGGCTCCAGACAAAGATAAGGATGAACAAAACTTTTATGGAAGCCAGCTTTAGATTTCTATTATTAAGAGAAGAAAGATTTGGCCAACATCACTACTTCTGTACTTCTGTCATGACAATCTCCAAGCCTCGACTGTTAGTTTAGGATAACTAAAATATACTTTTTTTTTTTAATGTCAGAGAGGCTTTACCAACTAATTCCAAATTATTTTACCATGACCACAGAGACAGTGATGTATCTGTTTATAGAAATAAGGCAGCCATCTTCAGAAGAATGTGTCTATCCTGCATGTCTGTCTTTATTATGTGGAAAACAGACTTAGTCTAATGTGTTCATGTAACTGGTGACTGTTGTCTAGGTGCATATTGTTTGATGTCCTGTACAACAACGTAGGAAGCTCAGTTTGAGGCTTTGCTACCAATGCATTTTAAGATGGTCTGATAACCATGATAACCATGCCATATTTAATACAGTCAAACGTTACAGAAGTCATAAAACATATCACTGGATTCAGCTCCTTGTCATCTTTCTTACACTCCAGGTCGTGGTTTTCACAACTATCTGTCCTCATGTTTTGGTCTCATACTGAGTTTTCTTTAGTGATGGGTGGAATGACTTTCTAACACAGGACAACCTTCTTTCTTCCTACAACACACACTTCAGTAATTAGCCTCACTGGAAGAGAGATAGTAACAGGAATAAGGTGTTCTCACCAACAGAAGCTGGGTATCTCTCTAACACACACTGCAGTAAATTGAGGCTCTGAAAGAGACATATTTATGAGAATCGGGCATGATATTCACCAATTGTCTGGGAGTGTTCACAAAGGATTTATTTTCACCCAACTAAGCCTCAGTCTCCATCCTACTGATGTTGGTTCCTTTGTCCCAGATGGACAGCTATTGAGTACGCAATTCTACGTCCCCCTGCCCCAAATATTGGAATAAAGAATTAGAGTGATCATCTCTGTACTAACTCATTTATTTCCATAAGAAGCTACTCAGCTTTGAGAAGTTAAGGTAGCGTTACATTTAACAACATATTCTAAAAGCAGAGAACCTATATTTCCTTGGATTTCTTGGTAACCAGGTTGTTTTCCCCAATACAACTACTATACTTCTTATGCTTCTGGGACACTGTTTAGTCCTGGGCAAATCAAGACCATTGATCACCTTATTTTGATGACTATCCTTTATATCTTAAGTTGATTACTAGTGAAATAATATTTGATAGATAATTTGATAATTTTGAAAATAAGGAATGTCAGTTTTCTTGAAAAGTTGGTATGACGGTGATCATCAATTTACTGCTTTAAGGGATCTAGTTTGCCAGTCAATTATGAAGATGTTCCTGTGAAGTTATTCAGTAAAATTGTTTAATGCTGGCAATCAGCTGACTTTCCATAAGAAAAGTGATTCCAGGTAATTTTGAGGGTGCCTGTGAAAGATTTGAGAGCAGAATTGAAATGTCTTTTGGGAAGGATGAGTTCTAGCCACTGATACAACTCTCAGCTGTTATGACAAAGCTTCAGCCAGCCCTTCCCTTTCAGGAGCCTTTAGTATAGGTAACCACATCCCCATTCTTACACAAGCCAATGCCTTGTAATGAATCACTCTGCCTCTTTCCACAAAAATCAGTAGATTAGAAGATATTATTGCTTCAGGTTATATTCTGACAGATGTGCTAATGCTGACTTGGTATTTTTGCAAGGTTATGAGTTATGTAGAATTTTATTTTTTAACAGGGTGTCAGCTCTGAAGTCACCAGAGACAACATTTGACCTCACTTTGCTCACTTATCATGAGCTCTGGATTTCTTAAGGTATTTGAATCATCATAAAATGACCATTTTACATAGTAATATCTACATGTATATTCATATACATTACAACAAGTTTGCCTTCAAAGGTTGTATATAAAGTTTAAATTGATAGATGATAAGGAATATTAAAACATAATAAAAAATTTAAATGACAGGGTAGAAGATTAAAATCATAAATATTGCATTAGTTCTGAAATATTTTGAAACATAGTAAGAGGAGGTTGAGTTGAACATAGTAAGATGTTCTTGGGGAAGATAATGTGAATAGAGATTCAAGAGCAAAGGCTAATTGGCAGACATGTAACCACAAAGGAAGTGGTCTCAATCTGGAGCCCCCAGGGTGCATGGTTCCTGGCCATAAAAACCCCAATACAAATATTCTGACTTAAAAATAAGTGAGCATTTTTTAACCACTTGGAAGGAAAACTGTAGTTTATTCTTGAGTTGTGTATCATATTTTTAAAATATTTGATCTCTATTGGAGATTAGTTACTTCAGCTTATTTTATAGCCGGTGGGGGGACGGCAAGCTTCTGGCCACTTTCGTCTTCACTCCAATGAGAGGCTCTGAGCTTCTGCAAATCTCTCAACCATGCCTCACAGTTCAGTGATTTTCATTCTACAACCATGATAAAAGTGTAAAGTGATGTTCTCTTTAAAAAAAAAAAACCACATTTCTATTAAGAATACTGCATACTGCCCGACCTCGGTTGCCTAAAACACCATCACTATCAAGATGAAATGTTGAAATTTAAGACCTACCTTGAATTTCATAGGCTATCTCTGGCCTTTTGATAATCATTTAACTTAACTTTCGTGTTTGACCTGGTGACTAATAGGTAAATCTTGGGATGTATTGCTCAGCATCACAATCCTCTCTAACCTGTAGAATTCTCTGCTTTGGTGTAGCTTCACTAGTCTGTGTTCCAGCCAAGGGCAGTGGTAAACACACTGCTTTAGGACTTTCTTTTGGTTGGTGATGCTCAGGGCTGATGGTTCATCTTTTGCAGTGGAAGATAGCTTTCATCCCTATTCTGTGGTCAGGGTCACTTTTAGTTGACTCAGTATAAACTTTTTTCTCTTCTTTTTTATGGTCTATATCTATAAAAGCTAATAATGTGCACTTATGTAAGTTCAGTTAGAGCACAGTAAGTTGGTGTGAGAGTTCCTTCTGTTTGTATGTTGCTTTCATAGGATAATGAATAAAGAAACTGCCTTGGCCTAGATGATAAGGCAGAACTTAGGTAGGCGGAGAAGACAGAACTGAATGCTGGAAAAAAGGACAGAGTGAGAGATGGCATGGATCTCCTGCCTGAGCCAGATGTTGGTTTGAATCTTTCCAGTAAGCCACAGTCACATGGCAATACACAGATTAATAGAAATGGATTAAATTAAGATGTAAGAATTAGTCAATAAAAAGTTAGAGCTAATGGCCAAGCAGTGTTTTCATTAATACAGTTTCTGTGTGGTTATTTCGGGTGTAAGCTAGCCGGGCGGCCAGGACAAACAACGGGACCCAGTCCATGCAACAGTAAGTTAGTGTAGATGTCCTATCAACTCTATATTTCAAAAGAGAAGCAAACGAGGTATATAAAAGAAGAGAAAGATGGAGATAAAGATACCCCTAAAGTTCATTTCATAGGACAAATAAATTGATACGTGCCGAGTGTATTTGGTATATTGGATACCCAGTTTGTAGTTTTACCTCTAAGCCTATAAATACAACTAGCTTTGCTTTTCACATTTTCTTTGTTTTTTGATACATGGCCATAATTCTCTTACCCATCTTTGTTTTACTTACTTTCCCTTTGATAGAAATGTCTTGACAATAACAGTTTAAAGGGTAAAGAGTTTAGTTGTCTTCTAATTTCAGGTCGCAGCCTTTTGTTACAGGGCAGTGCGTTCAGCAGGAACTGAATGAAGCTGGTCACATCCACAGTCCGGAGCACAGAGTACAAGTGCACACACTGCTTGCATCCAGCTCACTTTCTCCGTTCATACGCTGTAGAATTCCCTGAGCGGGGAATGGTGCTACCCACAGAGAACGGGTCTTCCTGGCTCAATGACTATACTCAAGATGATCTACCACAGACATACCTTTTGGGACCAATTGGGTTCCTGGCCTTCAGCTGCTCTTCCCTTCTAGAGCCTTCTAATTGAAGTGACTAAAAGCTGTGCTTTGCCTAGAGGATCTGAGGATGGGATTTTCACCTGTTGGCCATTGACTGCAGTGTATTTAAGCCTACATGGTGTTAATGAAGGGAGCTTTCTCAACCAGCGTTTGAGAGGTCCGTGTGTCGATCTGTCTCTAAGTGTGTTGGTTTGTCTCTGCATGTGTATTTTCAACCTCCAGCTCCCTTGCCCGAAGCTCGCAAACTGGGTCCTAGCGCACAGAGCAAAGACACGGGGGCGCAGTGCGCAGCACATACCCACAGGTTTATAATGTGGTTATTATTAGATATTGCCATTAGATTATTATTAGATTTATTATTATTACTGCTACATAATTACTAAATAATCGTTCATTCAGGCTCTCATCTCAGGTGATTTTAGATTATGTCAAGTTGATAATTACACCTAGTGGCCACAATCTCCAACCAATAAAAATAAATATGCATGTTTATGATATACATATAACATATTTACAAATTTTATGCATTATATCCAGAAACTAATCACTACCATATTTGAATATGTAATTAAATATTTTACTTCTTTGGTAAATATCTTATTTTCACTTCTTTTTTTGATGTCTGTACTTTAGCTTTATTCAAGGGAATGAGGCACAAAGGAAAAGCTGAAAATAGTATTTACTGTATATAACAAAGAATCATATTCTAAATTATAACATCCACAAAGGAAAAATCTAAAATGCATAGCACTGTGATATAAAACTGAAAAGTCACAGCTTTATTGGGTTTCAATCTTGTCAGGCAATGTGCTAAGGCCTCAGTAAAATTTCAAGTTAGAAATTTGATAGTCTGATAGGCTGTCTGTATAGCAGTGTTAAAGAATTTCAGAGTGAAAAATCAAATTATTGTCTAATACTACAAAATATGAACTGGCAGGGATGCATGGGCCTCTGTCGTGTTATTGTTCGTCTTTTCGGGATCAGTTTTCCAGTGGTGGCAGGAAAATTTTTACCCCAAATATTCATTTCAAAGCTAGTAAAGGAACTGGACCATTGATTTACTGAGACGTTGCTCCTTCTCAAGGGTTGAGAGTATAGACATACACCACCCTCAACTGTGGTCTTGAGTTTGAGATCAAAGATGGGGTCCTGAGAACAGATGGATTGTTATTTGGAACCTGGAGTCTACTGGTAACCTAAACACACCCTGAATAAGAGCACGGCAAGAGGTATAGCTCCGTGCCAAGCTTTTGTGTTTGTCTAGGATGGTTAAAATTAGTGTGAAGAGCAAGCCTACATTTTAAATAAAGTCTATATCTGAATAGACGCTGGTCATAGGCAGTTGCTTTTTTTTCTGGTAGTTTCATTGTATTAAAATTTAAGAGACAATAATCCTGTTTTACACTCACTTGTAATTGTGTATAACTCCAGCTAGGGTTAAAACTTTGTATGTGTCACATTTATATCATGGAGTACTCCACAGCAGAAATCTACAGGAAAGTGGTTGGATCTAGAAAACATTATATTGATCTGGGGGTGGAGGTTTCGAGGGGGGGTGGGGGGAAAAAAGAAAACATCATATTGAGTGAAGTAACCCAGACCCAGACCCAGAAAGACAAATATCATATGTATTCACTCATAAGTGGCTTTTAGACACAAAGCAAAGAAAAACCAGACTAAAATTCATAAACCCAGAGAACCTAGACAACAAAGAGGATCCTAACAGAGACATACATGGATCTAATCTACATTGGAAGTAGAAAAAGACAAGATCTGCTGAGTAAATTGGGAACATTGGGATCATGGCAGAGGATAGAAGGGGAGGGGACAAGAAGGGGAGCAGAGGAAAAAAAACACAAAATTTTGTGTGTGTCACCATAACAGTTCTATTTTCTTTGAAGGAAATGTGTGTGTCTGGCGGCGGCGGGGGAGAGGGGGGTCGTTGTTGGTGTCTTAGCTGTCTTTTTGCTTCCAGAAATTGGTCATGGCTTAATTACTTACTTTATTTATTCATTTACTTGCTTATATGTGTTTCTTATTAAAGTAATCTCATAAAACAAATAGTAGACTTCCTAAAATGTCTGTGCACATACAACATAGCTATATAAACATTTATGTTTTCTAATGAGCAATATCAGAGGAATACCTAACAGTCATCAAGAAAATCTGTTTTCACAGGGCGGGTGTTGTTTTAGGAACAGCATGCAGGAGGATTACCACTTTCACATTTTCAGATTATTAGAAATGGGTTAATATCAAGATATGAGAGTTAGTCAGTAACTAACTCTCTAGAGATAATGGGCCAGGCAGTGCTTAAATGAATACAATTTGTGTGTTGTTATTTTCGGGGCTAAGCTAGCTGTGCGGGAGCCGGGCAGGATGAAAAGCAGGCCTGCCCGCAGCCCCTCACACCAGAACTTAAAATAATTTAAATCACAGAAATTCAGGACTTATGTCCTAAAAGTAACAAACCATAGTTAAAACAAGTAAGATCTCAATAAATCCTATGTTCATAGACTGAAAACCTTCATTAAAATGGCAATAGTGACCAAAATAATGTATAAATTTAATGAAGTTCCTCCCTGAGATATATATTTTCCAGAAATGTAGATAAATATTTTGCAACGTATGTGTAATATCAAGGGAAACACAATAGCAGAAACAAATGCAAGGAAAGAATCAACACAGGTTTCTTAATGTAAGGAATTTCTGTGCAATTAACAGGAAGATAGGCAGTGATGTGCAAGAATAATGGCAAATATGTGCATCGATAAATGAGACTGAAAGTCAAGAAACAAATTCAGGGGCTGCATGGGAGCTGAACTCAGATAACCCGAGTTTTATCCCTAATACTTACATAATGGAAGAAATTTACCAGCTTTCATAATTCTCCTATGACCTCCACTTAGGCATTGTGTTACATACATGTACAGCTACACCCCCACACGTGTGTGTGTGTGTGTGTGTGTGTGTGTGTGTGTGGTGAGTGTGTGTGTATAGAAGGATGATGTGTGTGTGGTGAGAGTGTGTGTAGAAGGGTGATGTGTGTGTGTTAAGTGTGTGGTGAGTGTGTGCGTGTGTGTGTGTGTGTAGAAGGGTGATGTGTGTGTGGTGAGAGTGTGTGTGTAGAAGGGTGATGTGTGTGTGTGTATGAAGTGTGTGGTGAGTGTGTGTGTGTGTGTGTGTAGAAGGGTGATGTGTGTGTGTGTGTGTGAAGTGTGTGGTGAGTGTGTGTGATGAATGTGTGTGTATGTGAGTGTGTGTGTGTGAGTGTGTATGTGAGTGTGCATGTGTGGTGTATGTGTGGTGAGTGTGTGTCCATTTTAGATTTCCTGTATGTGTCATTTCCTCCTTCAGCAGTGGTCTCTTTCAACTGGAGTCTGGCAGTACTGCTTAAGAAATATGAGAAGCCTATTTAACAAGTTGAAATCAGTAAAACAAACCAGTTCCATCATATTCAGTCTTTTCTTCCACTGGAGCTTACAGGAAGGAGGAAAGAGCTATCCATTGTTTCTAGTGAGCGGCTCATTCTCTCACGCCGAACATTTGTTAGCTCAAGCAGAAATAAAGAGGTGATCTTTTTTAAAAAGAGAAAAATCAAGTAATGAATAAATTCTGGTAGGCTCACAGTTTAAAATCTAGCACTATAAATCCAGTAAAGGAGAGAGTTGTAGTAACACGAACAGATGAGAAGAGATGCTTTACAAAATGTGGTTTTGATACTAATTTTAGAAAACCTTCAGTTGTGAAAAGACACCATGACAAAAAACAACCTGTAGAGAAAAGTGTTTATTTGGTTCACAGGTCAAGGAGAATCACTAAGAGAAGTTAGGGCGGCAGCCTGGAGGCAGAACTGAAACAAATACCAAAGAGGAATACCGTTTAGGGACTGGTTCCTCTGGCTGTTCACTTAGCTCTCTTATACAGTCCGAGAAAGATTACCACCAAAGGAAGCTGAACCATCCTACATTGCTTAGCGGTTAAGAAAATATTTCACTGGCTTGACCATGGACAAATATGACAGAGCAGGCAATTCTTCAATTCTCTCTTCTAAGTATGGCAGTTGACACCTTAAGCCAAGTATGATAACACCAACGATTCCAGAAGCTGGAGACTAAGGCAGAGGACTTAGAGACTAAGGAAATTTGCAGGGCAGCCAGGAATACATAGGGCAACAATATCAAAAAACAAACTATAGACATCATTTAAAAGTTAAAAAGAGATTGTTTAATTAAATAATATTATACAAAACGTTTTTATATTAAAAGCACTTAAATATTTTAATATAAAATGACCCTGAAACAATACAATTTACTTCAAGTAATTAGCAATAAATTCCTTTAAGGAGCAATGTAGAATTTTGATTAAATAAAGTTGAACAGACATTTAAGATGTTCTTATACTTTATACTATTTAAAGAGTTTTACAGTATTCAGAATTACAAGACTGTATGGAATTGGGTTAACAAAATGATTTGAAGGAATATATGTGCTCATTAATGACATTCTGTACTCTGTTAGAGAACTATTTTACTGTCTAATATGTGTAAAGCATTCCCAAGTTCAATGGAAACTTCAGTTGGCATTCATCACCCTATTTATCTAAATTTAGAACAAATAGTTGATTCAGGTGCCTTTCAAAGCTGTATAAATTTCCGTGACATCATGTAGCTATGGTGACAGACTGACTCTGTCTTTTCTACTAGGTGTGCCACTCTGGTGCCAAAGAAACATTTTTCCAGCTAATGATCCATATAAATCAGTCTAGTAAGACCAGAATTGTAGATTCACAAAGAAACCAACTGTTCTGTCTTCAGAGCTGGGAAAAATGAACGTTCTGGAGGTTGAGGAGATGCCTCAGTCAGTGAAGGGCTTGATTCACAATGCAAGATGCTGGGTTAAATCCCTCCACTCACACCCTACGTTGGCAGTGGGTGACTAGAATCCTGAGACTAGGTAGAAGAGAGTTAGAAAGGCTTACTAGCCATCCTGGCCAACCATTGAGCTCCAGACGCAGTGGGAACCCCTGCCTCAAAACACAAAGTAGACAGTGACTGAGGAAGCCACGCAGACATGGACTTATGACCTCCATATGCCTTCATACATGCTCACATTCACACAGACATATGCACAAACACACATACCTGACACACAAATGTACAGATACACAAATAAAAAACTTAAGGCCACGAAAGAAACATCTAGTACTGTATCAGATAAAGGCCTGCTTCTATCCACCTACCAAACTATACCAAATTTTATTTCCTTGGTCAGAAACATCTCCGAGAACTCAGTTCTCATTTGAAACTTGGATGAAATAACAGTAGAAAGAGGTAGGAAATGTAGAGATGTTTTTAAATGAGGAAAAATGGCAAACAAGTAAGTTAACACACACAGTCTAGAATCACAGAAGACCATAAGTGATCTACTGCATCATTATCAACATACCATCATGAGTGACAAAGCAGAGAAGTGAGAAGATCTGTCAGAGTTTGCCCATCTCAAGCAAAGTGAAGACTCCACTCAAAGATACTCTTCCCACATAGATGGGAAAGCTAAGCTGGGGACTAATCAAAACCAACTAGAGTGTTGAGAAGTAATTAAGGGAGAAAGCAGACCTCAGAACAACGATCAGAGATCAGGGCTCTTTAAAATCCATAAAAACCCCCGTCAGTACTCTGTGTATGGAAGGACATTACCATTATAGTGTGGCTCGCATAAACCTCAAAATAACACCATTTTCTTAATTTCTGAAGATGTAGGCATCATCCACATTCCTCTGGTATCAGTCAGATGCAGCAGAGTGTTAAAACACATCCAACATAGCTCTTGATGAGTGCTCATGGGTCCATTGCAGATAGACTATGAAGACCGAGAAAGAGGCTGTTGCCTAGCCACGCAGCTGTGTAGACAAAGATCAACCCTGGTAGAACGGGAGTGCCATCTGCACATACTTTCTCAGCTAATTTCTGTCACATTCCAGAGGACAGAGAAGAACAGAGCCTGTAGACATTGAGGGCTATGCGTACAGGCAGTGAGGGGGCTCTTACTGCTGCTATGAGGAGTGATGATGACCAGAGCCTGTGACATACATCAGAAAAGCATTCAGTGATTTCTTTTACATGCCACTAAAATAACCACAGTGTTGCTTATGCTGCGTGCTCAGTCTTCAAGTCGAAGTCTTGACAATTAAACCAACCCCTTATACTCTTAAGGTAGTACATGTTTAAACTTCTTTGCTGTAATACTTAACAAAGCTTTTTAAAATTAAAGGTAAGATGTAGTTGAACGTTTGATTGACAGAGCAATGTATCAGACCAACTGTCTTATTCTATAGCTAAAGCGAATGACTCTTTTGTTGAAGATCCAGGACCAACTCTTTGGTTTCTCCAGGTCTAACTTGCAGCCTGCACAGACTGCATGAGAATCTCCCTTTGAACTGAACTATAGGGTAAGATTAGGCTCTGATTCTGTTATAATATTGTCGTCTCTTTGATCTTACTCAGGCAACACCATATTCCCTCTGTTTCTCCTGGTTTTCCTGACCCTGCCTTTAGTTCTCCTAGTTCTGCCTAAGCCTAGTGAGTTAAAGCTCCCTTTGCAGCTACCCGCTGTGATTGCCTGTATGCACTTGAAATGAAGCAGCAAATATCTATGTCTATTGATTAAATATGGTGAATTTATTAAGATTCATTTTTACTTTGAGGAACTTCAACTACTTTGAATCAATGCAGAAATTCCTTTTCAAATACATGCAGCACTATCTGTATCACTAAGTCAACTTCAAATGTAAAAATTAATCAGATAAATATGAAAAGGTAGAAATTTGGAGTTAGAGCTTTTAATTTTTAGAAAATAACGATATTATATATTCTTCAAATAGCTGCTTCTATAGGCATTTTTTTAGAATTCAGTATTAAAAGTAATGTCTAATTCAGAGAGATATTATTTTTATCATTATCTTCTAATTTTTGTGTGTGTGTGTGTGTGTTTCACCTGTGTGCAGGCGCCCTCAGAAATGAGAAAATGATGACCAAGCCCTTGGAGCTGGAGTTACAGTAGCTGTGAGCTGCTGCCCAATACTTGCAACTTGAACATCTGAATTTGGGTCCTTTGGATAAGAATTACTTACTCTTTGTCTTACATAATATTTTTATTAATTATTTGAGAATTTCAAATGATGAATTTTAATTCTATTTCCCCCTCCCTCAACTCTTCCTATATTCATTGTCTTCCCTCTAATCCTGTACCAATTCAATTTTGAGATCCCCTACCCTCATCCATGGAGCTCACTAAGTGTTGACCAGGTAATGTGGGGATGCAGCCTATTCTTGAGTATGTTTGTCTTACCAGGGGCCATATCATTAAAGACAACTGGCTCTCCCTCTTCCAGCAGCTACTAAATGCCAAGAGTTTCTCAGAGAGTGGTGGAGTTTTGTCCCTACCTCTTCCCATTCCTGTCGGGATTTTGTGTTATTTGAGTTTGCATCCATCTTGTGCATGGTATCATACTTATTGTAAGTTCATATATGAAGCGATGAATAAAACCACCATTCTCCTGAAGTTATCTACTACCTCTAGCTCTTCAAATCTTTTTTTCCTGTTCCCAGAAAAATCTCTTAACCTTGGGAAGGGGGTGTGTGTGTGTGTGTGTGTGTGTGTGTGTGTGTGTATGTGTTTGTATAGATAAATACATACATACACACACAGAGACACATATATCTTATTTAGGATTGAGTGCTGGATCTTAACTGCTGAACTCTGAAGTCCCAGAAGGATATCCTTTATACTTAATGAAAACTATTTTTAAGGATAATTTTCTGATGATATTGATTAACCATAGTGTTACACTAAATGTAATTTTCCTATACTAGTCAACACTCATTCTGCCCTGTAGTTGTCTGAAGCTATGAATTATGGCTTAAAAAGAACAATTTGGTCGTAGAGTACTGATAATGAAGATTTTCGGAATGTGCCCTGAAATTATTTTATATTGCATCCTTCAAGATATTAAAAATAAATCCCATAACTTAAGCTTTGGAACAGTGTGCAGCAGAATACGGCAGCCCTGATGGGAAATGCCATTGTTCAGAGCAGACGGAAAGTTTTGCAGCTTTGATTTTCTTTATACTCCAAGATTCCCCTTTCTGAGAGGAGCCACCCCTTCGAAATGGTTTAGGACAAGCAGACCAGAAGTAACCCGAGGGCCCAGACAGTACCCAGAGGACCAACCCCAGAAGTCTTAGGTGAAACTATATACAACAGCAGGACTGCCCCCTCCTGTGAGGCCCTGAGCCAGGAAGACGCATTCAAATTGCTCCCAGATACCGAACCAAAGGATGTTCTGAGATAAGTTCTTGTTTGAATGCTGCCAAATCTGGGGAGGGGGATGAATTACTTTCTTAAAACCATTGGGCATGAAATCAAACACTGCCATTTATCAAAGCTTATGGATCAGTTTCCTGGAACAATAAAGACGACCACCTCCCCCTTCCTTCCTCCCTCCCTCTCCCCCTCTCTGTTTCCCTCTATCATCATTTGTAATAACTATGTAGTTAGTTGAACCCAACAAAAATTAAAGCAAAGGAGATTCATCAATGTGCAACATGTATGTTATTTTGTTCAGATTGGGTTGGATGCAAAAATGTTTATGAGGCAGCAAATAAAGAATGTAAAATAAAAACAAAGTACACATGGGCATCATCATAAAATCCTCATTTCTAGCTGGACCCACAACAACAAATTGCAGAGCCGTCAACTGTAGGCCAAGGATAACAGATTGCCTGAATCGACAGAAGGTGATCATTTACGTAGAAGACAGACAAAGCATGCAGACTTCATCACGTGCTCAGAAAGTGAACACAGTGGTCACTGTATCACACAGAAAGTTTGTCAGACTAGTTTGGATATTCCTTTTACTCCATGTAAAACATGCCTTACAAACTTTGATTCACAGTGCAAAGTGTCCTTCTACTTTTGATCAAGATGGGAAAATCTACCACTGCAATATTCTACTTAAACAGTGCACCAATTTTAATACATTGGCTAATTCTTTTTCTTAGTAGTGTGTTATTACAAGCCACTTCAAGCTCCACGTTGAAAATTTGCTACTTTGGAATATATACCACAAGCAAATCCCCAGCTGTGATATTACTGTGACTAAATGTGCAAACATGCTTTATACAGTTTGATGAACGGTGTCAAAAAGCCATACAGAAAGATCTCATTAATTTACACTTCGGATGCACTGTAAGTGGCCACATCTCCCCATGGTTTTATTTACTCATTATGAAAAGTTCTGCATGCTTTTAGCCATGACACAAATGAAGACATTTTATAATTGTGAAAGGAATTTAGTATTTTTATTAGAACATATGTATTAGCTGCCTGAATTTTCTTTTATTTTCTTAAGCATAACTTGCATATTTGCCCCTTAGATGAATTATTTTTGTTTTGCTCGGTTATATGAGATATGCTTGGACAACAGTGATAACTAGAAACCTAGTTTAACATCATTTTCTCCAGTTCCTGACTATATTTTTTGCTGTTGATTATTCATTTATTTTGGGTTTTATTTTAGCAAAACTATCCATCTTTTCCAAAATTTTGTCTGAGCTTGCTGGGGAAGCAGGGAGAGTTGACCTAAATCTTTGTTATAGATAGGTGTGACATCAATATGGAAAAACTCTGTAATGTTGTTCAAAGAAAACTTTATTCTCTTGCCCAAAGGAAATTTTTCGAGAGCCTGACAATTATACAGCAATCAGGAAGTGAGCACTCCCCTCCACAGTGTCGCTGAGTATAGTGGGTCCTTAACAGTCCCCAACAAAGTCTGCCCCCATCAGCAGGGGCCCTTTAATTTAGCAAAAGGAATAAAGGTTTCCACCGGCCAATGTCTTTCCAGATCTTGAAAATTATACTTGGTAGACAACCATCTTTTTAATAGTCTGAAAATTCAGACTTTACAAGGTTTTACAACACTGCACAGACACATCAAGGAAGACACTGACGGCATTATCCAGAAAAAAGCAGTGTGGACTGCGCATGTGCGGACTGCGTGAACCCAGACCTGATCGTAGCACAACACTAACTCAGAGTGCAGAGGGACACACACCTTTTTCCTAAGATACTTCAAAAGAGCAAATGTATTACAAAAAAATTCACCCTCCTTTCGCCTCTGTTCCCCTACCCTTCCTAATGCTTCTTATGAGGCAGGATGTTAAATAGAAAACTTGAGCTATATGAACATGTACTTTGTGTTCTGCTAATTTTTATCTTTGTAGGTTATACTAGGTTTTTCTAGAGTAACAGAACATACAAAATAAACATTTATGCATAAATTTCTATATCTATATACATAGCTTTATTATAATATATCAAATATTATATCACACACACACACACACACACACACACACACACGAGATTCATTGAAATGAATTTTAGGCTCTGGTCCAACGAATCTAACAATGGCTGGTTATGAATGAAAAGCCCAAGAATTCAGTTGTTGCTCAGTCCACAAGGCTGGATTTCTCAGCTTGTCTTCAGCATAAATCGGCACTAAAGGTATGTCTTCCTACCTTAGAGATCCAGATTAGAAGTATATCTTCCTACTTCAAATTAGACAGAAATTTCTCATAGATATGCCCTCCATTTGGGGTTTTAATTAATTCCAGCTGATAGCCAAGTTGATAACCAAGGCTAGCTATCACAGAGGGTCCATCATCTTCTTTTAATAAATATTGCTCTGTAAGTCTTAGCTGGTTTTCATGTTTCATCTGTTGTTGAGACAGGATGAAACTAGCTAACTAGGTTATGAAGGCAAAGGGAGAAGCTCCAATGGCTTTAGAATTGGGAAGCATGCGAGAATCATGGAAGATATGGCATGAAAGCAGGATTGCCTATGGTGAAAAGACGGGAAACGAAACCTAAGGACACACTGACGCACACACATCACCATAAAGCCAATGATTTCTACATTAGCACTAAGAAGCAAGAAAGGCTCCCAATAGCTTGTGAACGCTCTAAAAAAAAGAATTTATAAAAACTGCAAATTTTTGAAATTGGAAATTTTAAATCAAAAGTATAATTTTTGTAAATGGCACTGTTACAAACTTGGAAACTTAGAGATGTGAAAAAATTAAAAAAATTAGACTTTACACTTAAAATAATTTTAATAACATTTTGTTTCAAAACTTACAATTATTATGCTCAAATATCTAAACTGGCTTTGAACTGAGATAATAAATAAAAACCATGGATTTTTAGTCTACTCTACCTTGTTTTGTGGTTTACAATAACAGGAATTTTTTACAGTAATTTTTAGTAATATTTGATGTAATCTCAACTTTACTTAATATTTAACATTAATATTTTTTTCTGTAAAGTAAAGGGGATCACACATTGGGAAAGATGAAGTCATTTACACATTGATGGTTATTAAAATTCAGGCAAATATTAAGCTTAAGATATTATACTAATTTGGATTTAAGAGGAAAGATTATATATTATAAAATAATTAGAGAGATATCTAAATAATATAGTATCTGAAATTTTTAAGTCACTATATCTATCTCATTAGAGAATATTTTCTAGAGGCTCAGTATGCAATATTGTTAACCAGAACCTGGAAACATCCTAGATGTCCCTCAACCTAAGAATGGATGAAGAAACAAAAGAGAGGTGGATTGGGATGGGAACAAAGGAGGATTAAAGGACAGGGACTGAGAGGTGATGAGGTGATGAGGGAGGGAAACCACAGCTGGGATATAAAATAGATGATTGATAGATAGATAGATAGATAGATAGATAGATAGATAGATAGATAGATAGATGGATGGACAGACAGACGGACAAATAGATAGAATGATAGACAGATAGATAGATGGATAGATGATAGATAGATAGATAGATAGATAGATAGATAGATAGATAGATAGATGGATGATGGATGGATGGATGGATGGATGGACAGACAGATGGACAGATAGATAGAATGATAGACAGATAGACAGACAGACAGATAGATAGATGAATGGATGGATGGATGGACGGACGATAGATAGAATGATAGACAGACAGATAGATAGATGGACAGATAGATGGATAGATAGATAGACAGATATAGAATGATAGACAGACAGACAGATAGATAAATAGATAGATAGATAGACAGATAGATAGATGAATAGATGGATAGATTTGTTGCTTTAGAAAAAATATAATATTGCAAAGACATCTGAATTATTGTATTTTCTGTCATGTTATTGTTTTCTCTTAATTTTATGTTTCAAATAAGAAAATCTGTATTTCATTTTAATTTATGTTTTTTATGCCTCTACATACAAATTATATTTCTAGTATAGTTTACCATTTATCACCAATTTTAACTTCCTGAGTGCACATGCACACTTTGAGCTTGATTTTTGTGTGTTCTTTTACCCACACAAAACACATGTACATACACAATCTTATTTTCTATTATGATGATAGACATCTGTTTTTTTTACTTTTTTGTGCTTTATCTTACTAAAAAAAATTTGATTTTAATGAGGAAAGACTAGAATAATTATTTAGGAAGAAAATAGAGCATTTGGACAGCTTTAGCAATTTATTTATTAACCTTGCAAATTTTGCTTAACAAACTAGGCAGTTTTGACAACAATTATCTTAAGGATATTTTCCTAATAACTGATTCTCTAGATAAATCAAGTGTTTGCTTCACAAGAGAACACCATAATACATATGTAAAAGTAAAGTGATAACTGCAACATTATTTTGAGAATCATGTGCCACCTCCTACTTTGAAAGTTACATATGTATCTTTTGAAAGTAGCAAGAAAACGTTATTCAGGTCAAAGGGATAGTATCAATCAGGACCAGACTGTTAAGTGTGATGGGAGAGGTTATGAATGAGAAAAGTATCCAATGGCTCCTGCCTCTATTATCTACCAGTTTATTTTAGCATTTTCCAGTTTTTTTTTTGGGGGGGGTTTAATTGATATGTCAAAATTAGATATAATAATGTTGTTCAATAAGATGCATTTATTCATGTATGTTCACATAATCAGACTGATAGCCTGCCCACCACCTCACATGGCTGTCTTTTTTATAATTATTTTTTGGTGATGCTACTCAAAATTCACTCTCATATCGAATTTTAGTGCAATATCATTGTAGGCCCATATTTCTATATGGTGTGGCAGCCAGGCTCTGAAGCCATAGGCCTCACCTGAGGTGGTCACATAGCCCTGCAGACTGTCACTGCCCTAACAAAAGGTCAGGATGTTGTTGCTCCTTTCTTTGTAATTTGGAAGATGCCTTATAGAGATGCTGATTCAAGTCTACGTGACAGCTAGCACACTCAGCAGACAGGTAGATGTGGACGTGACAAAACACCATTCAACTGGTTATCTAGGAGACAGGTCTGTTGTATTTTCCCACTCAGTTTATGTGTTGGGATAAAAGCTGTTTGGAGAATAAACGAGAGGAATTCTTCAGGATGTGAACTCAAGACTTCATGAGGGACCACTGAGAATCTCCCTCCCAATTAAGCCATGTGAGTTGTGTCTTTATTTCCGTCTCCTCCACGCGGTCAAGTGAGAGAGTTTATGTTGGGGTCTGGCCTAGAGAAATAATTTATGGTCTGGGCTATAACCGGGCCCTGATATATAATATCATATATAAAATAGTCATCTAAACACAGACATTCAGAATGTTTGTTCTTTATGATGGAAACTTGGTATTTTCTGGCCAAGTCATTCCTTTTATCCTCATCCCAACCCCAGCATCTTAGAAGCATCACTTCTCTCCGCATCTGTGAATTTGCTTGAATTTCATCTATGAGTGAGATGATGCACCCTTTTCCCCCATGGTTAGCGTATTTCACTTAGCACAGCATTCTGTGTCTTTATCTGGGGTATGAATCCAATAGAAGGGCTTCTGGTGCAGGTGTTGGGGTGTCAGCTTGTTTCATTCGCTTCTCTAGTCGACCTGTACTCACCGTTCTCTTTAAATTCTCATAATAAAAAGAGGCTAGATAGGCAAGGACACATACTGGCAAACCTGAGGATCTGGAACTTTCTGAGGCTTGACAGCAAGTTAGCTAACTCCAGAAAGGTCTTCTCTGTTGTCCACATATATGCCTTGGCACATGCTCTCTTGTTTCCTCCACAAAAATAACCAAGTAATATAAAAGAATCTTACAATCATTACAATCTAATTACAATCTAATTAGAACAAAAGTTGTAACCTTTGCTCACACTCTTTATAAGTAGTATTACTGCGTGTGTGTGTGTGTGTGTGTGTGTGTGTGCGTGTATGTATGTGTGTATTTAAATGTGTAAAACTTTTCAAGTTTTTTAAGTTACTTTTCTACTGTTGTTATGAAACACCATGACCACGGCAACTTATCGATGGCAGAGTTTATTTAGAACTTACTATTCCAGATGGATAAGAACCCGTCGTTATCATGACAGGGGAGTGTGACAGCAGACAGACATCTAAACTGGAGTCAGAAGATGAGAGCCAAGAGCTCACCTCTGGAACTGCAGAGAGCAAGCAAAAAATCAAAGCTAGGAATGGTGAGCAGCGTTGGAAACCTCAGAATTTGCCAGCCATGACATAATTCCTTCAGCAAGGCCATCCCATCGGACCCTCCCCAAACAACGGCAAACTGGAAATCAATTACTCAACTTCCTGAGTATATGGAAAGATATCAATTATTCAAATAATTATATAATCTATCTTTGGAGACATATATATATATATATGCATGCAAATATAAAATGGATTGTAATAAGGTTAAGAAAGTGAGATTATTAAAGTTTTAGATTATTTGTTAGCTATGTATTAACTACTTTATACCGTACCGACAGACACTTACAAGACAAAAGAAATAATAGTGAAGTCAAGCTTAAGTACTGTGCATGTATATTTGAGAGAAGATACACATTCTTTTTATTAGAGAGAGGTATTACTGCTCTCCTGACCTTTTATATACTTTCTATTTCAAGTGCCAAATAGAACCATATGCAGGACTACAACATGATCAAAGTTTAAAGAAACAGAGCTCTTAAATAATATACACAATAAGAGATAGAACCCAGCTGCACACCATTGCAAAAGTATGAAGATGTAAGAGGAGTTTTCACCTCTACTTTATTATTATTATTAACTCGGTAAAATTAGATTCGTTTTTCCACCTACGTATTTATTTTCTTGCCCAAAGTGTACCAGATGGAAGAATTTTGTGTAATTGGAAACATTTATTCGTATGTCTTTCAGCTAAGATGTATTATCACCAATATCACTGCACTTTCTTTTGTATCTTAGCAAATGTTATCTTTTCTTTTTATGTCAAGCCACATGGCTCCTTTTTTCTTATCTATTGTTAGAATGTCATGCTATATGACTTTTCAAAATAGCTTTTTCCATACAGTGCCACATACCTTCTTTCAGAAGCAAGCCACCTATGAGTCATGTTGACGCCAAGTACCAAAAAGATTAACTCCAAAGTAGACACATAGCCAATTGGCCAAGAAAGACATGAAGACAGCAAACTGGAAATGGTCTGATGTTCTTTTCTTAAAGAAGAGAATAGTTTAGAGCTGAGGGTTCCAGAGTCTTGCACAGAGTGCTGTGAGAAGATTCCAGCCAGGGGGTTTGGGCAGCTGCCGCCTCTGTGCATGAACTCGGTGGGCGCGAAGGAGTAAAGCTGGCTTTACGTGTAAGAGTACCTCATGAAGCAAAAATGCCAAGACACAAATCACAGATTCTTTAAACTTCAAACGCAAAAGCAGAACTGTAATCTACTCATCAGTGTTGAAAGAACCTCTGGGGACACCCAATCTTTTAGACAGTCTCTGGTTACCAGGATGGCAAATGGCAAAGGATTCACACACACGTTCATCATTATGGAAAACTGTAGGAAAACATTATTACACTCTCTAACCTATCTTACTTCTCTGTAGTGATGTTTCAGTTGTGTTTTAATAAATAAAGGCTGCCTGAAGTTCGGAGAGTAAAACAGCCACCCTGGTCAGCCTTACAGAACAGGCAATGGTGACCCATACTTTTAATCCCAGTAGTCACACTAGTGTGCCATAGAAACCTGGTGGTAGTGGTGCGCACCTTATATCCCAGCCCTGGAGAGAAATATAAGACAGGAGGAGACAGTTCTCTCTCACTCCCAGTCACATTCTGAAGGCAGAATCGCCATTTTGAACTGAAGTAGACATAAGAGCCAGTGGCTGGCTGTTTTGCTTTTCTGATCTTCAGGTTGAACCTCAATGTCTGTCTCTGGGTTTTCATTAGTTGTGGTACATTTGGCACCCAACATTTGAGGTATAAATTCACAAAAAAAAACCCATTTGACTGAGTCTTTTTTGCCACCTGTCAGATCAGAGTTAGACCCAAATCTAGCCACCTGGGTTCCAGAGAAAAAGTAGAGCTCCCAGCTCCCACTCAGCCCTGCTTAGCTTCCTCTCTTGCTCAGTCCGTCTGCCCATGGCTTCCTGAGGCACCCGCAGCTTACTGCCACCCCAGGTGTCACCCACACAGTTTCTCCTCCCCGCAGCAAACAATGTGAGTTTTATTTATCAGAAAAAAAATCACCGTATTGTTATAGTCTAACACTGATTCTCAATAAGAAATTAGCTTAGGTTCCATTAACCCAAAATTCTGGAACAGTCTTACACACAGCAATCAAATAAATCTGGCAAGAGTCAGTTATTGACTAAGTGACTCCTTTGTTGTGTCATAATTTATGAAATATTATTTTATGACCTCAAGTTGTAAATTATTTCACACACACACACACACACACACACACACACACACACACACACACACACACACAGACCTTGTTACGTAACTAAGGCTGGCCTGGAAAGCCCAACCTTCCTACCTCAGCCTTTCGATGTACTTGCAACACCATAGTAAGTGGTCAAATCGAGAAGAACGTGTTATAAGGCATCTGTCATGCAAAAAAGCATGCAGAGGTACTGAGGAAACAGCTATGGGGTGGTACCCCAGTAGGTAAAGCACTTGGACATGCCTGAGACCCAGTGCATTAGGTCTAGGTCCTGCCTGTTATCACAGCACTCTGGAAGCAGAAGGTCATGCTCAAAATGCCTGTCTAGAATAGGATGAACTGCTGAGCTCTTGATTCAGGGAAAGACCCTGTCTCGATAGATAAAATTGGGCAGCAATGAATGAAAATATTTAATATCAGCTTCAGGCCTCCACATGCGTATCCACCCACCAACATACATGTGGGGACACACACACACACTGCTAAATAAATACTGTTTTGAAGCCACCTCCTCCCTGTTCTAGCAACATCAACTATATGACATTTTAAGTTTAGGCCACCATCATAAAGAAGCATGTGAGATAAAATTGTTTGGATTTTTTGTTTGTTTGTTGGTTGGTTGGTTTATTTTATGACAATGTTCGGCATTCTGAAATTCCTTAGCCATGATTTTCCAGTGTGTGTGAGTGTGTGTGTGTGTGTGTGTGTGTGTGTGTGTGAGTTCACCCATACACTCCATGTTGGAGGTCCGAGGACACATTTGGCAATCACTCTTTCTTTCCACCGTGTGGCTTCTGGGTCTGACTGCAGCTCTTCAGGTCTGGCAATATGTTTCTTTACTTGCTGAACCAACTCACCAACTCAGGGTTTTCAAATTCTACATCCAAGAAGTATTCAGTATTAATACTAAATGCAGTAATGCTTTTACATTCATCCTTAAAACACTTAATTCTGTAGATGCTTAAGGTCAAGAAACAAGTCATAGGTCTATTCTAAAACTTTAAATAAATACATAGAGCCAGCATTAGCAACTAAGATTAATTTTCATCATTTGAGTAGAATTTTGTAAATTTTTTAAAACATGTAGGCATAATAATAACAAGTGAATGTTACAGTATCTTTTGGCTTTGAGCTGCTAGCGTTACACTCTTTTACATCATATAATTGGATTCTATGAAGGTCACATTAAAGAAGGACATATTCAGCTATTATGTACTACTATATGTTTCTCATAGAACCATGTATAAATACTGCTATTATAATGTAACTTAACTACAACTTTTCTCTTCAATAAAATTGTTCCTGTACCAGGTGGTGAAATTTAGGTAATTCTAATTTTTCTGTTCCTGTTTTTAAAGAAGGTACCAATGATCGTGGTATCAATTTTCAATGATCATGAAATTACATGCACATAAAAATTTAAAAATATGATGCTGAGAATATTATATAACACTTACTGGTCATTACAAAGAAATATTTTTCATGAGGCTGCTGAGGTGGCTCAGTAGACAAGACTATTTGCTGTGAAAGCTGAGGAAATGAGTTCAAATCCCAGAAGTTGTAGAACATGTCAGGCATTACTGGAATGGAAGTGTAACCCCATTGTTCTGAAAATAGGACTATCCCTGTGACAGGCTTCCTTCCCATTTTTGTCCAGGTTCAGTGAGAGACCCTGGCTTTGGTGAAAGAATTGGAGAATGATAAGCCAGAACTTCTGACATCCTCCTCTAGACTCTGTGTGTCTACAGGCAAATGGATCTGTACACACGTATGCACCCGCATCATGCATGCACACACACAGAAACACACACACACACACACACACACAGAGAGAGAGAAAGAAATAGAGCGAGAGAGAGTAAAACTATATATAATCATTCATCAAGAAAGAAATATTTAGAGTATAATGATAATGTGATCATGAGGTGTAGAGGGAGCATATATCAAATCAATGTATACCTTGTATAGTTTCATAGAGAAAATTAAGAGCTAATAAACTAGGCATTGTAATGTCTGCATGGGTGCCTGTTAAGACTTAAGTAGAAAAATGCGGAGCTCAATAGAAATCAATAAAAAAATAGACTTAAGTAGAAAACAATTTAAATATAAAAACTACCAAAACGTAAACCTCTAAGTTCAAAACTTAGAGGATGGCGCAATGGCACATATGTCATCGGGAAATAACACTTTGGACTATTAGCTGGTATTGGTGCTCTGTGGCTACTGGCCTTTGAAAATTAAGAAGAGAATGGAAAGCAACGGCCTGAGAAGGAGAGGGGAAGAGGGAAGGCAGGACAGGACTGTGTAGGGAAGTCAAGTGAGGGAAGAATTCTGTGCTCTTCATCAGATGCTGTTGAGCGATGACATACGAGGAAAGTACGGATCTGGGTTGACCCATGTAGACATTATCCTCAGCAAGAAGAGTGTGAGTTGGGGATATCGTGTGGAGGTCCAGTCAGAACCGGTTTAAGAGACATTAAGAGGAGGAAAAACTGGAGACAGCAGTGCAGATGATCTGGTCAAGAGATTTGCACATTAATGGGTTCAGAGAAATGACTTCAGAGAAGGGAACTCATCATCTCATTAAAGGAAATCGACATAGATTCTCTCATACTCCTTTCTGCTCAATTCAGTTCATTGCAGTGGTATTCAGGGCACACTTACGACTAACTGTCTAAAGGTCCCCAGAAACAAACAGAAATTTGAGGGGCAAAGTTTTCATTTAAATGGTTGAAATGTGAGTCATAGACATTTTTCAACGTAACATTTAGAAACTAGTTGTTCCAAGCCAAGTATCTTCAGTATGCTTCCATTAATATACATGCATAAAAATGTAGTAATCTGCACATTTTTGAAGCTGTTTCTGAGTTGAAGACACAGCTCCCTTGGCAAAGTGTTTGCCTCATGAGTATGAAGCCCTCAGTTTAAACCCCAGCACTGTGTCAACCAAACATGGGGGCACGTGCCTGTAATTCTAGCACTTGGGAGGTGGAGGCGGAAGGATCAGATCAAGGTCCCCTGCAGCTACAGAGTGTGAGACCAGTATGTTGGGATATCTGCCTAACTACACACACACACACACACACACACACACACACACACACACACACACACACTACCACCACCACCACCAAACAGCTGAGAAAAAAGGAGGCCATGGATTTGTAAAAGCACAACAGGGTGCTTGTTTGGTGGCAGGAAAGAGGAGGGGAAAGTGATGAAACTATAGTATAATCTCAAAATATCAAAGCAAAGAAGCCCTCTTTGGCCCTGGCCACAGGAGCCTAGGAGGACAAATAATACACTTTTCAATTTCAATTTCTGGAAACAAGTGGATGATTCCTAAGCATTAGGTGATTTTGATGATGATAAATTAGAGATCAATCTCTACCTACCTCATTGCTAAGTACTAGACACTGCGTACATGCTAACATGATTTGAGAGTTGCTTTTAATGCTTTAGAGTTAAGGGAACTGTAACCTGGAGGGATAGAGTACTTCATTCTAACAGGAATGACCTGCATAGGGCATACTTCTAGAGGAGAGATAGAATGGACATAGCAGGGAGACAGATCATGAAGGAAGTAAAATGAGCTTACAAATTCTTTCCTGCCTGGTAAGTAATATCTCAGAATGACTTGGGGTGTATTGGAAAACAATGCTCTTTCTGTAAGTATTAATAAGAAAAGTACCTATCTAAAAAAATTTGTCCATGCTGGAGAGGAAAATAGAAACAAATTTGTATATACAACTAGGCTGGAGATTGGAGATCCCAGAGGATAATATAACTCTAGAATATCTTTAGTCTCAAGAGAGGTACAACAAAAACTGTAATTTCTTACAATACAAGGCTAGCCAGCTTTCAAAGTTGTCCATGAATAATCTGAATGACCTGATTCCATCACAATTTCAAAACTCTAAATGAGGTGAAGCTTTACTTACTCCATTTTAATGAGGGAACAGTGTTCACCAAGAATGTTTTCTAAGATCATAATGCTAGGAAATTGTAAAAGCAGGATTGAGGCAGTTAGAAATGATAATAAATCTAGCAGTGTGTCATAAAACAAAACCATAAGTCATAACAGAAAGAGACAGCTGCCAGGGGGTGGTGTGATTTATGTACCAATTGGTAAACGTGATCTAGGACACTATGTCTTAAATTTAATTTTGTTAAACTCGAAGCAATTCATCTTAACAAACCAAAACGCAATGTCAGTTAAAGTGACCGAGTTCTGTCTCCTTCTCTGGAGGGCTGACTATGTCTGTTCACATAGTCAACAGTGTTCTGTAGGTTTCCCAAAGTAGGCAAAGTAAGGCACGGACTTTACATACACCATCACCACCATTTTCCACATTGTTTCCCAATCAATCACTGCAAATGCTTGACTGCGTTTGTCTTGACTTAATTTTCTCATCTTCAAATTGGTGAATATGAATAACAACTATTACAAAAGGTGAATATGAATAACAAAAAAAGCATTAATAACTTTATAGTTAAATATATGCAATGCCAGCCACACTAAAGCAATTACTTTGGTATACAATTAACAAGTATTTTGGAACCCTGCTCTTAATTTAGTCACACAAATGAAAATAAATTGTGAAAAGTATAAGTACAAAGAACAGAACAATAGAAACATTAAATCAATATTGTCAGAAGTCAATTAGAGGAATAAAAGGATAAAACAAACATATGTAAATGTATATTATATATAAATAATAAAATAATCAGATTTAAAAAATTAAGTGAGCTCAAAATTTATAGAAAACCAGATCTCAGTTTGATCAACTCCATTTTTGTTCCAAATTTTCTCCAAGCTACTCTTTTTAAAGTGATGGAAAGATTTTTAATATTTTACTTTCAAACAAACCGGGGTCTGTGAAATCAGGAAGTATTGTCTGTTTTTTAATTATATCCCCAAGATACAGATAGCACATAAATAGCACATACGATGAAATATATAATAGAAGCAATGTACATATGCACGTCTAATGCATATGTACATATGTATGTACCTGAAACTGTATATATTTCGAGACAGGACTTTGGGGTCTGGGTATGTAGATTAGGCTTGTCTGCAGCTCATTAAGTGACAGGGACAGACTTTGGGCTAACAGTTCTGTCTAGGCCTCCTGAACAATCCTGGGATTACAGGCAAGTTCCACACCCTATTTCATTACCTATCCATTCATTGGTTCCCTATCTCATTTTCATTTGAAACAAATGGCCAGGACAATAACTGCCTTGGAAAAATATCTTAAGAAGGATCTCTATAGAAAAATAAAGCAAGATTTTATAATGTGAACTCTTTCTCTCAATATGCACAGTATGTATACATTTTTATCTTGAGTGATTATCCTCAAGTGGGAGAAGTCATTTTTTTTTTGTTTGTCCTTTGCTTGTACTTTGGAATTCTCCTCTTATCACCATTGCGCATTATTCCTAAACAAATAAACTCTATACTACAAAATTATTAGATTAGTGTACATTATCTGTGGGGACATAGGAAAAAGTAAATACTAATAAATCAATGTCTCAACGTGAGAGTATAAATAATATCTCACAGAGACTGTTTGTTTGGTACTTTACTGAGTGATAGATGAAACATCATGCTTATTTGGGCTTAAGAGCTATGAGCAATGCTTGAAGGAAAACGTGTTCAAAATTCAAATCGGTCTTGGTTATCAGGAAATGGATCATAAATAAATGTAATGGTGTTAAACTACAAAGTCATTGTAATGCATCTAAAGTGTGTGTGGTGGAGAAAAGCAGCGAGGACATACAATTTAGCAAAAGCAGAGGCTGCCTGAGCTTCACTGATATTTAATGGGCATTCTCCTAGACACAGTGGAAATCATATGAGCAGGGGATTTGGCACTGACTCTTAAGTGCTTGTTTTCCACTGCATAGTGGAAGAAATAAGAAAGTAAGTTGCAAGGTGCAGAGTAAAATTTTCTTAAATGCTGAATAGAGGCATATCAAAACAGCGAAACATGAATTAAGAATTCATGAGTGTTACAGGTGACCTTCCCCATTAGCAGCCTAGCATGCTTGTCTCCTTATTTCAAAGTACCAAAGGTAGCAAAGCAATTGCATCAACTAATCTAAAAAGATGAAGTGCCCTGTCCAGTTGTGTTCCCGTTAGCAGTGGTCGGTCTATGAAGACCTATGAGTTATGCCTCTCCAGTATCCATTGTGCTATCCAATAGGATTTCCTAATCTGAATCGTAAGGTTAAGTCTTGTTTGATGTGGTATCCAGTTATGTGTGATCTGGAGTTTTAGCTCATGCTTGCTTGTTTTAAACACATTCATTAAAACTTCATATCAGTGAATTGTTTGTATGTAGCACCAAAGCCAGGTTTCTTTCCTGTCCTGTCTGTATTCTTTGTGTTTGACCTACAGGCTAGCAGTGTACCCTCAAGATCTCAAGAGAAAGATTTTAAATATTCACAGCATACCACTGAAGCCACGTCTGTCAATGAAATCCCTGATGTACTACTGTAAAGGAGACCATGCAGGAAGATTGGCTACTGTGATGTTCTATTAGAATTTAGACCATATGTGGTTGAAGGACACATAGGTACAAGTTGACTGGATAGAGAAACACCCATGTTTTCTTTATAAATGGGAAAAAGGGGAAAGAAAGTATAAACCATTTTACTTAGAAGCAGTTTTTTTCCTTCAGGTAAAATGACCCATTTTCTCTAATAGAAACATGAAATATTTTATTCATCATGTACTCAGAACTGTTGGTCAGTTCTACCACCCATTAGTAGGGTTGAGAATAATCACAGCCCTTGAAGATGGAAACACTATGATGGTCCAAATTTGGTGAAGTTCTCTGATGCTGCAAGGGACCAGAATTTTAGGAGGTTTACTTGAAACTTGAGAGCTTCGTTTCTATCACTGGGTTAATGAATGAGAGTAAGAAGGTGAATGGTACTGGGATGGTCCCTGATGTGCTAGAAAATCCCTGCTTGTGTCTAAATAGATTTCATCTAAAGCTAAGACAAGCCTTTCTTGTAAGACGAAATTTGAAGCACCCACTTGGAGTCTCATTAACAGAAAAATGAAGGAGCTAAAAATTGTTAGCAGAGTGTATACTGTAGAAAACCTAGAGTCAACTGTGACTGAACACATGTGGAGGTGCACATACTTACGATACTTGCAATACTTCAAATTCCTTTGTTAACTCTAATCAAGACATTTACAAATCTATGACCTCAATGGCCCTAGCAGATCTGTTGTTCTCGTGAAGGAAAAGTCTTTGTCTCAACACACTTCTGAGAGGAACTACTCACTCTGCTTTCGCATCCTAGGTTTGAACTTTAGAAAAAGGGTGGTGCATTTCATGACTGCAGTACAATTCTAACAAGTGCATTTTCCTTAACTCCCTGTGTTTAGACAGTTAATAGTCACTAGGGAGATCCGTGGGAGACGAAGCATAATGCTGACAGTAGGATTGTGTTTACATAAAGAATGCCTGCTGTCTTAAGGTCAGAGGCTGTAGAGCTGTAGTTACCAAGAGAAATTAGTCAAGAAAACACAGCATGGCCCAGCAGGGATTTATTATGATGAACCACTTCCATTTTTTTTTTTTTTGTGTATTTGAAATGAGCTGGATTGTGAAAGTGTTGAAAATTCCTCCTGTCACATAGCTGGGAGGGAGCACCCGCGCCTCAGCACTTCATGCTGATAATGATTTCTTGGAAGATGGGATTGCTGTCCAGCACAAAAAAAAAAAAATAGAGCAAAGATTTCAGCACACAGGGAATTCCAGATGCGCATACAGTGATGTGACCAGACCTTAATTACTCAGTATGGTATTCAGAAAGTCAACTCCCGAACATGACAGCTTTCAGAATGAAAAGAAAAAGTGTGTATAGCTCCCAAGGATGGTCCTCTGCTCGAGGTGAGTCTAAAATGTCTGATTTTGTCGCTGTATGAATTCCACTTCATTTTCAGCTTTTGTGAGTGATATTTTAAAGCAGAATTTTCTTTTGCCTCTGCCTTCTGTCACTCAAAGTCTCAAGAATTTGAAGCCTATTAAAGAATTCCCACAAAGATCTTTGGTGTGTATTATATATAAAGGTATTATGGAAGTGTCAAGATCATCTCTGTGATGATTATGCAGCCTACTTTCTAGTTAGCTTCTTTACTTAGGATTCATATACACTACACACATTACCAACATATTCTTTCCACTGTGTATAGTATTCAGCATACTATATTCATATATCATGATTTATTGATGTAATCTTTGATGTCTCACTTAATGAATGTTATGGTGAATCATCTGTCATTATAAGCACTTATATATCAATTTCCTCTGCTAAGCTATTCATCATTTAAACATTTCTTCTCTTTCCTATTCTTAGCCTTGCTTCAAATTGAGAGTTATATAAACATGCCCGCAAGTGTTCCTGATTTAATAGAATATTCTTTACGGAATTTACACTCTTTCAAATTAAAAAAAAAGTTGTCCTTAGTAATAATTTATTTATTCTGACAAACCATGCCTTCTAGATGAGGGACTCGGGAATAATTGATTGATTGTGTCTGGTGCTTTCTGTAAAACACCAAAGCAACAACATTGTTGCATCTGATATAAAGTTTTATTAGACTTTCAAAATTCTTCCACATTCTCTAATGTTGAGAAATACATTCCTTTGTAGAACAGCACCTGTAACTGTGATGCGAAATGAAACTATGATAGCACATATTTGAACAACTACCACAAATTTAAGTATATTATTGAGATGATGATGAATTCACTCCTTTAGGATCAAGATGTACTTAAATAACAGAGGAAGAAAAGCAAAGGAACTCCAAAATCAAAACTTTAAATCACAGCAGCCAGAGGCAAAAGAGAGTCCTTAGTATGTGATTTTTCTCCCACAAGAACTGAATATCAAGCAGAATTATTCAAGTGACCAAATTCAGAAATGTAAAATTGACTTTGGGAAAGAGATTGATACAGGAAGAGAAACGTTTTGGTACCAAACTCTCTTCCCTCTCTCCGTTTCTGTGAGCACTCTTGGGCACACCCATGTATGCACACATGTACGTATGTATACACCACACACACACACACACACACACACGCACACACCACTTGTTTTTTCCCCTAATTCCCTGATTTAAGATAGTTTTCTTTGTCGTTATAAAATTTCCAACCGGTGTGTGAACTAAAGCTGATGGTGTCTTGGTAATTAACCAAATCACTCCCATGCTTTGTTTACACGAGATTGTGACCAAGAGATTGGTAGATGACTAGAAATCCCACCACCCTCTTGCTGGGTTTCTTCGATGCTGGAGAGGTTCCCTTGACGAGAAACATCCCTCTATTCCCTGAAAGGCACCAAGGGAGCAGCCCTAATGTGGTAGCCCTGTCTGAGCTCTGTGTCGCTGATGAAGGCAGAACTTAGCTGAGATGTCATGAATCAAGGGAGCCAAGGTCAGCTGCCACCAGCTGTCATCACGAGTCAGTCTCACCACAGTGACAGTCACCCGGGGAGGAGAAAAGGAAAGTGTTATCCCAAGACAATCTCGCTTCATACGGGAAATCAAAACTTCTAGTTCAAAACTTTTGAAAGAGGGGGTTGATAATGCTACTACTGCTGCTGCGACTGCTGCTGCCTCTGCTGCTGCTAATCTTACGCTCCATGTCTCTCCCCATCCCCACACACAGACAAACACATGGCCTGTTCCTAACTCCACCCACACCTCTTCACTCTGTGTGAGACACATTTCACATTTACTCTTGAGAAGGGTACACTTGCAAGGGTGGGTTAATAAACTTACTATACGTATTAACATTGAAAGAAAATGAAAGTTGAATCCCATTTTAATGAGTTAAAACTCTTTTCCATTTTTATGATCATACTATTTTCTCCATTTATGTAAAAGGTAAGATGTGTTTTTACATGTATTGAAGCTGGTAGCTAAATAGTCATCTCCACGCATCAGGCCTGGTTTGCGGCACTAGAAATTTTAGGAAATCAAAAAGTCTTGTTAAACAGAAATTAATCCATGCAGAAAGGAATGCATCTTAGCCCTTACCATCCATTCAGTCATTACTACGGGTAAATTACCTGTGTGTCTCTAAGTTGTACTCTAAAAGAGAGCAAAGCTGGAAATCAGGGAAGTGCATTTCCCTGCAGTCCGCGTGTCTTCTTTCCTGGAGACCTACAGAGAAGCAGAAGGAGCCTGGAAAATAGCTTGGATGATAGATCCAGAAGAAATGGCAGAATTAAATACCCAACTAACTGTACACATTACAGTATCGTTATATTGAGCCTTTGTTTAAATTTTTTCTAGTTCTGTCTTCCATGCTTCTAAAATGTCTGAAGCTTAGATAAGAAAGCAACAACACAGTCTTGAATGTTCCTGCAGAAAAGCTGACGTGTATGGTTATCTTCAAATTACCGGTAGTTCGATATCGCGAAGCTTTTTCACCTTGTAAATATCAGCACAGCCTATCGATTTTTCTTCCTTTCATTTAATCTTTATAGCAATCTGATCAACATTCTTCTTCCTGTATCAACTAGACTTTTAGGACACGGGAATGCTCAGCATGATTATGACCATACATAGTGAAGCAGACAAAATGAAAACAAGAAAAATGATGGCAGCGTTATGGTAGGAGCACACCTAAAATAACTGACAAGATAATGATACAAGAAAAGCTTTCAAGTCACTGCTGTAAGAGACGGCGTGCAAGGTGGACTTGGTGTGAAGAGGTACAGAAATGCGCCCATCTATCATGCTTTATGGAAAGTAAATTGCACAATCATAGTCATCAGTGAGACAGTGGAAGACAAGACTTGTCAGTGCACTGTCTGGATTCACTACAACTTGTAAAATTTGAGGGACGTTACTTAACCTTTCAGTTTCTCCAGGGATAATGTACTAACCCAGTGTAAAACTAAATTTATTTGAGGTTTTACTTCTATCAGTTATACAAGATGATTCAGCAGTGGGGGCTTATAAAAAACATGAACTCTTCCCCCAACCAATTCCTGCTTAAATTCTTAAATGGAAAGACAGAGTATGCAAATAAATAAATCAGGTTAGAGAATATTATAAAAACAATAACAGACATGGAAATGACACAGTAGCTGTCTTAGGGTTTTCAATGCTATAATGAAACACCATGACAGAAAGGAGCTTGAGGAGGCTTTACTTCATTTACATCTATCTCTATATCACACTTAAACTTACCTCATGGCCAACCATCATGATGGAAAAGAAAGGCTCTCCAGAGTAGTAATAAGAATAAAGTTGCTTCTAGGCCAACTAGAATTGGATATGTGCCGAAGATATTCTCCAAATCGGAAGAAGTGTGCCTCACAGAATGATGAAAGACTCATGGCTTCAATTTTATTGCTGTCTCTCTTTTACTTGAGTTGTCCTAAAAGCAATACAACCTGCCTTTTAAATCCAGGGTTTCAGATTTAAAAAGTATCACTTTGCATGCAGTGAACATTGTACCTATTGGTAGTAAGTGCTATAAATTGCCTCTGGATTCTGGACTTTTCTACTGATTAAATACATTTATTTCCTTTTCCTCTTTGAGGAGGCAATTAACACATTTAGCAGAAAAGAAAAGACACAACACTAGTTTACTGAGTTATATAGATCTCCGAATTCTATCTTTATTAATATTATATTCTTTAGCATTTCCATAAGAAACAGTCAGGAAAGTTTGTAATATTGATATGGTTCCAAATTCCCAGTGACAGAACAAATTTTCCTCAGATGTAGTTTTACTCGTGAGCTCCAACTCTATACTTGGAAATTATCAATAATACTGGTTTCCATGACTAGGAAGCCTGTGATTATTCATTTTCCAGCATATATCTGGGACATAACCAATTTTTAAAATCTATCATCCTGTCATTTATTTTTTTGGAAGAAAAATAAGCTTCATGGAAATTTTGCCTCGTGAAGGTTACAGCTCTATCAGAAATGTACTAAATGACAAGGTAGCCTGTGAAGTTTAACGTGGAGCAGAAATAAATTGCATGTGTCTCTATTTCAACATGGAAAAATACTAAAAAGACATAACCAAAGGCCAAATTTAAGGAGTTTAAAATCATGGATGCATCAATGATATCCTTAGGTAGAATTGACTTATTTATTATTCTTTTGATTATTTCTAAAGTTTAGAGTCTAAACTTTATGATTTTATATGATATCAGAATCTTAAAATATACAGGCCAGAGAGACCGCCTTCAAAATATGGTCTTTTACACATTGGCAATGGTCATAAATGACCAAAAATTCTTAAGGCAATGCCACCAATTGCTCCGCAGTCCTGTGACTCTAGAGTTATCCTTAACTCTTTTTTTAAACTTTACTTATTTATTAAAAGTTTCCACTTCCTCCCCACCACCTTTTTCCCTCCCCCTCCCTCTCCAGTCCTAAGAGCAGTCAGGGTTCCCTGCCCAGTGGGAAGTCTAAGGTCCTCTCTGCTCCATCCAGGACTATAAAGGTGAGCATCCAAACAAACCAGGCTCGCACAAAGCCAGTCCATGCAGTAGAATCAAAACCCAGTGCCATTGTCCTTGGCTTCTCAGTCAACCTTCATTGACAGCCACATTTAGAGTTATCCTTAACTATAAGCACAATTGTCAATTGAATGACTAGCTTGTCATTGCTTCTTTTAGGGTGGTTATCCTTATTTGAGACAATTTTTAATTAAAACACTTGTTATAAAATTGTCTCTGGTTTTAGATCAGGTGAACAGTCTTTTTGTAACAGGCATGGAGGACTTCCATGCACTTTTGGACAAATAGAAAGGTCAATTCATAAAACTGCGCTGAAAGCCATCTGGCTGTCTGAGTGAACTCTGAGGGTTCATGACATTTGTGCAGCTGATCAGGTCAGTGACCTTAGGAACTGTGATTTGGTTCAGCACCGAAACTGAGTAGTGTTGCTTCATGTCATGCTGGGAAAGTGTTACTTAAATGCTATGTGAGACAAATGGAAGAAGGGTCCTTCCATCTCTGTTAATGAGATTATTATGTTCAATAAAATTGTAGCCTCAGGGCTATTAACCAAATGAATTTTGTGGTCTAGAGACAATGATTGCTTCAGTTTTCTGAGTCTCTTACTTTTTCCTTTTTTCCTTCTTTTCTTTTTCCCTGAGTGAGCACTAATGTCACTTTGTTCCCAACTATCATTTTAAGAGTGTTCTTTTTTTTTATGGTGAAAGCTTGAAGGTAGGGACAATGAGTTTTTTGAAATGAAAAGAATGAAGATTCTCTTACAGAGTACACCCTGTCTGTGAAAACGTCTTTATACTTAGAATCTGAACCTGAGAAACTAGTTCGAGTGAATGGCAGTACCGTACTTCCCGGAGTTGCTATTGCTTGTGTCTTTCACTTGCATGTTAGCTTTTTAAAATGACGACAACCTCAGCTTTTGATTGTTAATTTGATGGGCAGAAAGAGCAGTAATTGGTAGGGGGGAAATCAACTCAGAATCAGTCACATAACTTGAATTATGTTCTCTTACTTTTATGACAGAATTTATCTTCTTTGGATGAATTCCTGTAGATACACATCAAAATTATTTGAACAAATGATATATGTAGTTTTGATCAAATTTTATCATTTACATGTTTGCCTTTACAAATATTCCTCAGTGAGTCATTTGGGACTAAAGGTTGAAATCTGCCACTGATATACCATGTTTATAATATTTTTGTGCAGAGGGGTCCATTTGTGTGCACCCCTGTTTACTGATCTTCACCTCTGCACATCAGCGCTCTCTTTAGAAAGGTCCCGCTCCCACTGTCTTACGTACTCACCCATTCTCTCCAACATAATATATGTCAGTATTTCCACTACTCATGGTCTGTTGTTGAGAACTCCTTGGAATTTTTTTTATATAAATGTTTATTTACTTATTTATTATTCTTAAACTAGCTTTCTCTTTTCTTTCCTTGAAGAAGCAAAACTTACAGTCTAACCACAGCTCAGTCATGGATAATGGATATTTTTATCTCATCACATAGACGGTGTCTTTTACAAATTTTGTACTATATTTGTGTGAACGGTTAACAATCAACTATTCTTATCTCAGTGTAAGATCTTCAGCTAACTTTTCCTTTGAGATTTGGTGCAAGCATTACGTTTTTGTGTTTTATTTCTTTAGAATTTCATAAAAAATTCATAAATGAATACAATGAACTTTTATCATTTTTAAGGCTACTTCTGCCTCCAGATTTTTCCATGTCTTCTTCTCTTACTGCTCTGCAATTTATATTTTCCTACTGTTGATGGTACCTACCTGTGTACCTACCTGATCTCTGATCATTAGGCCAGTGCTTGGGTAACCTGTGGTGAGGGGTCATCCCTTAAAAAACAATTTTATTTTTCTCCAAGCAGCAGTTGACTACTTTTAGATTTTTGACTAAAGATGGTGTCTGTGAGCTGTTCCCCTCCAAGCTGGAACGGTAACCGATGTGTCTTGTGAAGTCAATGTGTTGGGAATTTATGAGTACACCACATACTGATAACACCCTTTGTCAGCAAGCCATCCTGGTCCAATTTTTCTGCCTCCTTTTCCAAAATGTTACCTGAGACTTAGGTGTAGTGGTTGTGTTTCAGACGCATTCCATTTGTGTATGAGAACACCACTGTCACTCATTCTCCGCAATTTGACCAGTTGTGTTTTTCTGTATAAATGAGAATTCCTGGGTTCACCATTTTTATTAAACATAGTACAAGGAGTTCTAAGCCAAAGAGAAGAAATATAGGGCATCCAAAGTAGAAAAGAAATCCAAATACTATTTATAGGCGACAATATATAAATAGTGTATATCATATTATATAAGATATATATATATATATACACACACACCATTTTGTAGTTCTTATAATATATCATAAAAACTACAAAATGGTCAAATTTACCCATAGGTTACAACAGGAGGCATAAATGCAAACTCAGTTATCATCAACCGCTATTTGAAAATTTTCTTATGACCACTCATTGGCTAAAACCCAAACTAAAGAAAAAGTTCTGGAAAAACTGGATGTCCACTGTTGCAGTTTGAATGTAATTGGCGCTTATAATCTCATAAGGAGTGGATCTAGTTGGAGTTGTTATGGCCTTGTTGGAGGTAGTATGTCACTGTGGGTGCGGGCTTTGAGGTTCCCTATGCTCAGGATACCACCCAGTGTCTCAGTCAACTTCTTGTTATCTACATGATGTAGAACTCTCAGCTACTCCTCCAGCACCATGTCTGCCTGCCATGTTCCCCACCATGATGATAATGGACTGAACCTCTGAGAATATAAGCCCCCCACTTCATTAAATGCTCTCCTTATAAGAGTTGCTGTGGTCGTGGTTTCTCTTCATAGCAATAGAAACCATAACTAAGACCAAAGGAAGTGGGGTATTGCTGTGATAGGCCAGACCATGTTTTTGTTTAAAGAAATCTTGACTTCAGTGCTTGTGTTAGGAAAACAATTGAATGCTTTAAGCACTGCTTAATGGGCCCTACTAGCATGAACATGGAAGACAGTGGTGCTGAATGTAATTTGATGATCTGCGGGGGAGGTTAATTCAAGAGGTTCCAGAAGAAAAGAATTTTAATATGCTGCCTAGAGATCATTCTTGTGATATTTTGGTGAAGAAAGTGTCTGCCTTTCCCCCTTGTCTGAAGAGTCTGCCTGAGGCTACAGTGAAGAATTTTGGTTCATTCCTTTGGCAGAGGAATTCTCAAAATATAGTATAGACTCTGCCATGTGGTTACTAACTTTCATGCTTAAAAAGATTTCTAATGAAAACGAGCAAGCTGAGCAGGGTAAATTACAGAATGTAAATTTTTCAGGAGAAAGACAATACCAGAAAGTACAACGAAGCTACATCCTGTGTTCAAGGAGATAAATGGATTAGGAAATGGAATAAAAGGAATGGAGACCTCAGGGCAAGATCCGATCCAGTTAAGTTTCCAACTTGTGGAAAGGAACTAAAGAAAAGCTAAGAACCGGCCATGATGGGGCCCACCTTTAATCACAGCACTCGGAAGCCAGACGCTGACAGATCTCTGAGTACGAGGCCAGGCTACTCTAGTCATCTACTAAATGACAGCGAGGCTTAGGCAGTGAAGGACAGAAAGCTGGTGAATGTGCAATTGAATGAAAGGGGCCATGCTGAAGCCCCAGTAAGCACTACAACTTGGCAACTTCGACTACGTGGTTCTGGCTTTAGATCTAAGAATAGAAGATATAGATTTATGTAATTTGCTTCTGTGCCTAAAGAAAGCTGCAGAGTCCAGGCTCTCAGTCCTACACAAAGAACCACAAGCAGCTGAGGAAGCCTGGAAGCAGCAAGTGTTAGACTTCTAGGGAGAGAATGCATCAATTGTTTCCCATGATAAATCATCCCAGAAAACATATATACTTGGAACATTGTGTGGACTCAGCATGTTATGTTGAGGATTATATGTATATTTACATATATCCAATAAATGAAAAAAATAGATCATGAATTTGAAGGAGGTAGGGGCAGATATACAGGATGGTTTGGAAGGAAGAAAGGAAAAGGAGAAATGTCATGATTGGTAATCTTAAAAACTAAAAACTAAAAAAAAAAATCCAAAGAAATAATGTACACAACAGGAGAAAATATTTGCAAATATTAATCTACAAGAGACTTAAACACAGAAAAAATTAATGCAAAAAATATAAAATGAACTAATAAGCAAAGCGCAGCAACCCTATATAAAAAATAAGTGACTTCTATACCTAAGTGGACATTTCTAATAAGAAGATGCTAGAGTACACTGCAGTTAAGGCTGCAGCTCACCATGTTCATATAGTTCTCTGCCCTTGGGCACAATGTGGAGAACTCCCTGTCTCAGCAGGACTCCCTTTCTCTGTTCTTACTTGAAGAACATCTTTATGACATTGCACAGCACCTCCTGAAAATTCCCCATGACTCAGCACACAAGTTTCCCTCTTTCTTCTGAACAGCTCTGGTATTTAAAATGGTGCCCCGTTAACGTTTTTCTGTCCTCAAATAGGAATGCATATGCAAATTAAGTGTATTCCCTCTCTTGTTCATTTGTCTCTCCCCCCTCTCCAAGCTATGTAAGATGGCCCTGGCTTCATTGGTTCAAGAAATGAGCTGTCTTTCTAAATCTAACTTCTGGAGGTTACTTCCATCTTACTCATAGCTGTCAGAACCCTGCTGGCTTCTGTTCCCTTTGTCCTCATGGCCCAGTGGTCAGCGACCCACGAAGAAAGAGGAGACTCACGAGAATGCATACAAAAGATCAAGCACATGAGAAAGTGCTCAGCATCACTGGTAAGAAAATTCAATTCAATTAAAATCCCTAATGAGGTATTAGTTTATCCCAGCAACAATGTGAATTCTAAAACAACTAATGGAAATAAATTCTGGTTAATGGCGAATCAATCCCACACCAGTTATGTTTTAGGGAGTATTTATTTTGGAGGGTAAAACTTACATACACCATAAACCATCAGGAAGGGAGCCTAGTCGCTGGAGCAGGAGTCGGGAGCAGGAGCCGGAACCAAGCGCCGGAACCAAGAGTGCTGAGACGAGACTTTCGGCTCTTTTTAAAAGAGAAATATACCACGCCCCAGTGGGCTGGTATTTCAGCGACTATTGGCTGAAGCAGCGGAAGGTACTCCCTCAGCATCTGGTCATGATATGACATTAAATAGCCCTCAAAAGTCTTGATAGGAGCCAGGCAGTGGTGGCACACACTTTTAATCCCAGCACTCAGGAGGCAGAGGCTGGCAGATTATCTGTGAGTTCGAGGTCAGCCTGGTCTACAGAGCGAGTATGAAGGACACGCTCCAAAGCTACAAAGAAACTCTATATCAAAAAACTAAAATAAATAAATGAGTAAATAAATAAATAAATAAATGGAAGGAAAGAAGGAAGGAAGGAAGGAAAGAAAGAGAAAAAGAAAGAAAGAAAGAAAGAAACTTTTGATAGGAATGTCAATTAGTATGGCCACTCTGGATGACAAAATGGAGGAGACTTTATTAAAATGGCCCTGGGGTGTATCCTAGAGTCTCTCTAATGGGAGCATTTGCAAAGAAGAGGTGAATTTCAAGAGACTCCTGCCCTAGAGTGTTCTCTGCAGTGCTATTCATGACTGCCAGTAAGTGTGGACAACTGTGTCCATCAACAGTGAAGAGATGATAACAAAGGCATTTGATTTGTAAAATTATGTAACACTAGTCAGTCATAAAAATGAAATCCAGTCATCATTGAGAACAGAACTGTAGACCAATGAGTTAGTCAAGTAAATAGGGAAGGGGCGGAAGCTCCTTGGTGCTCTATGGTTTCTTGAGTAGAAGACTATATTTATTTTTACCTGATGCTAGGACAAGAAATAGAATGAGAAGATGTAGTCCTGCAGTGAAGAAGGTACCACCACCTAGAATCTACACTTACAGAAGAAGTATTCTAGTCCATTTCCTGTCAGTGTGTTCTAACTTGGGGACTGTAATGAGACAAACATAGGAAGCTGAAATAAACTCACACAGAGTGCATAAAATGTCCTCCTAAGCAACTCCAGAGACAAACTTGGTCACCACAATCCTTATTTCCTCTTAGCTACCAGCTTCTTTGAAATCCTTGCTTTTCCCTCACTGTGTACACTTTCAAAAGTATAAATACAGAACTTAACACTAAATCCATCACCAAAATCAGCTATCCACTCAAGATCTTTTTCTAAAGGCAGCAAGCAAGAGTCAGACTGCCAGAAAAGTTTGGCTATATTTTAAAGGAGAAAAAAATAAGATAATATAATTATAATGTAATTGAATTCAAATATGACTTTGGTAACATGAAATTTTGGTTTTCTGTAGAAACTTATTGAAAGCTTTTACAAATGTTAAAATTTTACAAATGCACTTAAAACTAGAATGCAGAATTAGTGTGGCTGAGAGACTATTGACAAGGGAGGAAGAATTCATTTTCTTTAAGGGTGTGGTTTCTGGTAGTTCACTTGCTCCAGGGGAACCCCCACATCTGTTTATATGGTGGCAGCACTAATTAGATCCCATGAGATTTTTTTAAGACTTTAATTTTGGAGGAGTTGTGGGTATGGAATATGGAGGGGTTTGGAGGACATTATTTTCAGTAAGAAGGCCTTTTTGTTTTGCTTTGATTAGGTTTGATTTTTTTTTCAAAATAGAGTTTCTCTTTGTAATTCTGACTATCCTGGTGTTCACTCTATAGAACAGGTTGGCCTTGAGTTCAGAGATTCACCTTCCTCTCCCTTCATTAAAGATGGGATTAGAATTGTGAACAACCACCACTGGGCTTAAAGGTCATTGATTAATAGGATTCTATTTTCTCTTCAGAAGTATAGCGTTATTTTTGTAATTTTCATATTTAGATATTTATGTGTAGTATTTTGGGATTCATATGTCCCATTTAAATTTCTTTAAGGCACATAGCCCAGGAAAGAAGAAAACACAATCCGAGGGCCAGATGGATATGGAAAATCTAGGTAAACAAACAGAGACTTCAGGAACAAGCATAACCAATAGAATACAAGAGACAGAAGAACGAATCTCAGATTATTAAGACACCATAGAGAAAATAAACGCTCTGACCAAAGAAAACAGCAAATCCAAAAAATTCTCATCACAAAACATTCAGGAAATCTGGGACATAATATAGAAACCAAATCTAAGAATAATAGGGGTAGAAGAAGGAGAAGAATTGCAGATCAAAGGTCCAGAAAATATATTCAACAAAATTATAGAAGAAAACTTTTCCAACCTAAAGAACGATATCCCTATGAAGGTTCAAGAAGCATACAAAATACCGAATAGACTGGATCAAAAAAAAATCCCCTCGCCATATAATAATCAAAACACAAAGCATTCAGATTAAAGAAAGAATATTAAGAGCTGCAAAGGAAAAAGGTCAAGTAACTTATAAAGATAAACCTATCAGACTTACACCAGACTTCTATATGGAAACCATGAAAGCCAGAGGTCCTTGATAGAGGTACTGCAGAAACTAAGAGACCATGGATGCAAGCCCAGACTACTATACCCAGCCAAGCTATCATTCACTATCAACAGAGAAAACAAAATATTCCAGGATAAAAACAAATTTAAACAATACGTAGCTACAAATCCAGCCTTACAGAGAGTATTAGAAGGATAATCGCAACCCAAGGAATCCAACATTCCCAACACTGCCTACAATAACTGAGACATCTAGCGACCCTTCACAACCACAACTCAAAGAAGGGAAACACATACACTCTACTACCCCCCTCCAAAAAATAACCAGAGTCAACAACCACTGGTCATTAATAGCACTTAATATCAATGGACTCAATTCACCTATAAAAAGGCACAGACTTAGAGATTGGATATGAAAACAGGATCCAACATTCTGCTGTTTACAAGAAACACACCTCAACCACAAAGACAGACACCTGCTTAGAGTAAAGGGTTGGGAAAAGGTTTTCCAAGCAAATGGACCTAAGAAACAAGCGGGTGTGGCCATTCTAATATCTAACAAAATCGATTTTAAACTAAAATCAATCAGAAGAGATCAAGATGGACATTTCATACTCATAACAGGAACAATCCATCAGAAAGAAGTCTCAATCCTGAATTTCTACGCCCCTAATATAAAGGCACACACGTATGTAAAAGAAACACTTCTAGAACTCAAGGCAGTCATCAAACCACACACACTAATAGTAGGAGAGTTCAACACACCTCTCTCACCAATGGACAGGTTAATCAAACCGAAACCTAATAGAGAAATAAGAGAATTATTGGAGGTATTGAATCAAATGGACTTAACAGACATCTATAGAACACTCCACCCAAATAGGAAAGAATATATCTTCTTCTCTGCAGCTCATGGAACCTTCTCGAAAATTGACCACATATTTGGTAACAAAGTAAACTTGCACAGATACAAAAAAATATTAGTAACCACCTGTGTCTTGTCAGATCACCAGGGATTAAAGTTAGAATTCAACAAAAATGCTACCCCCAGGAAGCCAACAAACTCATGGAAGTTAAACAGTCAACTACTAAATCACCCCTGGGTCAAGGAAGAAATAAAGAAAGAAATTAAAGTCTTCCTTGAATTTAATGAAAATAAAGACACAACATACTCAAACCTATGGGACACTATGAAAGCAGTGCTAAGAGGGAAGTTCATAGCACTAAGTGCCCAATTAAAGACAACAGAGAAAGCACACATTGGAGACTTAACAGCACACTTGAAAGATCTAGAGAAAAAAAGAAGCTGATTCACCCAGGAGGAGTAGAAGACTGGAAATAATCAAACTGAGGGCTGAAATCAACAAAATAAAAACACAGAAAACAATCTAAAGAATCAATGAAACAAAAAGCTGGTTCTTGGAGATAATCAACAAGATTGACAAACCCCTATTTAAACTAATCAAATGGCAGAGAGAGAACATGCAAATTAATAAGATCAGAAATGAAAAGGGGGACATAACCACAGACACAGAGGAAATTCAGAGAATCATTAGATCTTACTACAAAAGCCTGTATGCCACAAAATTGGAAAATGTAAAAGAAATGGACATTTTTTTAGATAGGTACCATATACCAAAGTTGAACTAAGACCAGGTGAACAATCTAAATAGACCTGTCAGTCATGAAGAATTAGAAGCTGTTACCAAAAATCTCCCGACCAAAAAAAGCCCAGGACCAGATGGTTTCAATGCAGAATTCTACCAGAACTTCTAGGAAGAGCTAGTACCTACACTCCTTAATGTATTTCACAATATAGAAACAGAAGAGTCATTGCCAAACTCTTTTTATGAAGTTACAGTTACCCTGATACCAAAACCACACAAGGACACAACCAAGAAAGAGAATTACAGGCCAATCTCACTCATGAACATCGACGCAAAAATTCTCAGTAAAATACTGGCAACCCGAATCCAAGAACACATTAGAAAAATTATCCATTATGATCAAGTGGGCTTCTTCCCAGACATGCAGGGCTGGTTCAATATACGCAAATCTATAAATGTAATTCATCATATAAATAAACGGAAAGAAAAAACCATATGATCATTTCATTGGATGCTGAAAAAGCATTTGACAAAATTCAACACCCCTTTATGATAAAGGTGTTGGAGAGATTGGGGATACAAGGATCATACTTAAAGATAATAAAAGCAATATACAGCAAGCTGACAGCTAACATCAAATTTCATGGAGAGAAACTCAAAGCCATTCCACTAAAATCAGGAACACGACAAGGCTGTCCACTCTCTCCATACCTCTTCAATATAGTGCTTGAAGTTCTAGCAATAGCAACTAGACAACATAAGGGGATAAAGGAGATTCAAATTGGAAAAGAAGAAGTTAAACTCTCGTTACTTGCAGATGGTATGATAGTATACATTAGCGACCCCAAAAACTCTACCAAAGAACTCCTACAGCTAATAAACACCTTTAGTAATGTGGCAGGGTACAAGATCAACTCCAAAAAATCAGTTGCCCTCCTATACACAAAGGATAAAGAAACAGAGAGGGAAATCAGAGAAACATCACCTTTCATGATAGCCACAAATAGCATAAAATATCATGGGGTAGCTCTAACCAAGGAAGTGAAAGACCTATTTGACAAGAACTTTAAGTCCTTGAAGAAAGAAATTGAGGAGGATACTAGAAAATGGAAAGACCTCCCCTGCTCTTGGATTGGGAGAATCAACATAGTAAAAATGGCAATTCTACCAAAAGCAATCTATAGATTCAATGTAATCCCCCTCAAAATCCCATCAAACTTCTTCACAGACCTTGGGAGAGCAATAATCAAGTTTATATGGCAAAACAATAAACCCAGGATAGTCAAAACAATCTTATACAATAAAGGAACTTCTGGAGGCATTACCATCCCGGACTTCAAACTCTATTACAGAGCTACAGTATTGGCATAAGAACAGAGAAGTCGACCTATGGAATCAGATACAAGACCCAGATATTAACCCACAATCTTACAAACACCCGATTTTCGATAAGGGAGCTAAAGGTATACAATGGAAGAAGGAAAGCATCTTTAACAAATGGTGCTGGAATAACTGGATGTCAACCTGTAGAAGAATGAAAATAGATCCATATCTATCATCATGCACAAAACTCAAGTCCAAATGGATTAAAGACATCAACATTAATCTGACCACTTTGAACCAGATAGAAGAGAAAGTGTGAAGTAGTCTACAAGATATAGGCACAGGAGACCATTTCCTAAATAGAATCCCAGTAGCACAGACAATAAGAAAATCAATGAATAAATGGGACCTCCTGAAACTGAGAAGCTTCTGTAAAGCAAAGGACACTGTCAGTAAGACAAAAAGGCTACCTTCTGACTGGGAGAAGATCTTCACCAACCCCTCATCAGACAAAGGTCTGATCTCCAAAATATACAAAGAACTCAAGAAACTAGACAATAAAACTCTGATTAACCCAATTAAAAAATGGGGTGCTGATCTGAACAGAGAATTCTCAACAGAAGAACTCCGAATGGCCAAAAGACACTTAAGGTCATGCTCAACATCCTTAGCGATCAGGGAAATGCAAATCAAAACAACTATGAGATACCATTTTACACCGGTCAAATTAGCTAAAGTCAAAAACACCAATGATAGCCTGTGCTGGAGAGGATGTGGAGAGAGGGGAACTCTCATTCATTGTTGGTGGGAATGCAAACTTGTGCAGCCACAGTGGAAATCAGTGTGGCAGTTTCTCAGGAAACTGGGAGTCAACCTCCCTCAGGACCCAGCAATTCCACTCTTGGGAATATACCCTAGAGATTCCCTAACATACTACAAAAGTATTTGTTCAACTATGTTCATAGCTGCACTATTTGCAATAGTCAGAACCTGGAAACAATCTAGGTGCCCCTCAATAGAAGAATGGTTAAAGAAGGTGTGGAACATATACACATTAGAGTTTTACTCAGCGGCAAAAAAACAATGACATCTTGAATTTTGCATGCAAATGAATGGAAATAGAAAACGCTTTACTGAGTGAGGTAACCCAGACCCAAAAAGAGGAATATGGTATGTACTCACTCATAAGTGGATTCTAGCCATAGTTAAAGGTCTTTGAGCCTATAATTCGTGATACTAGAGAAGCTAAATAAGAAGGTGAACCTGAAGATAATCATATAGTTATCCTCCTGGATACTGGAAGTAGACAAGATTGCCAGGCAAACTTGGGTGCACGGGCGGGGCGGGGGTGTGGAAGTAAGGGGAGATAGTTAGGGAGAGGGGAGAGGGGAAGGATTGGGGATGGCTTGGGGGAATGGCATGGGAGGGAGGAAGGAAGGATGGATATGGGAGCAGGGAAGTATATATCTCAATTAAGGGAGCCATTTTAGGGTTTGCAAGAGACTTGATTCTGGAGGGGTTCCCTGGCCCAAGGAAAGGTCCCCAGATTGTTCCATGGGCAGCAGAGGAGAGGGTGTCTGAACTGACCTTGGCCCATAACCGTACTGATGAATATTTTGCATATCACCATAGAACCTTCATCTGGCGATGGATGGAGATAGAGACAGAGACACATATTGGAACACTGGACTTAACTCCCTAGGTCCAAATGAGAAGCAGAAGGAGGGAGAACGTGAGCAAGGAAGGCAAGACCAGAGGGAACCTTCATCCGACGATGGATGGAGATAGAGACAGAGACCCACATTGGAGCACTGGACTGAGCCCCCAAGGTCCAAATGAGGAGCAGAAGGAGGGAGAACATGAAAAAGGAAGTCAGGACCGCCAGGGATGCGTTCACCCACTGATACAAGGGGACTGATCGAATGAGAGCTCACCAAGGCCAGCTGGACTGGGACTGAACGAGCATGTGATCAAACCGGATTCTCTGAATGTGGCTGACATGGGGGCTGACTGAGAAGCCATTGACAATGGCACTGGGTCTTGTTTCGTCTGCATGTACTGGCTTTTTGGGATCCAGGTCTGTTTGGGTGCTCACCTTCCTAGACCTGGAGGAAGGGGGGAGGAACTTGAACTTCCCACAGAGCAGGAAACCCTGACTGCTCTTAGGACTGGAGAGGGAGGAGGAGAGGGAGTGGGGGGAATGGGAGGGTATGGGGAGGAGGGGAGGATGTGGAAATTTTTATAAATAAATAAATAAGTAAATAAAAAACCAAAAATAATTAAATTTCTTTAAGGCACATAGCCCAGGAAAATAATAGAAAAACGCAGACTAATAATTGTTAGTTAGAAGGTACAAGGATTCATATGTAATTTATATATGTATTATTTTCATTTATATGTACATATACATTTATATAAACATATAGAGCTGAAGATTTAAATATGTAAAAATACCTAAGAGGATTCTATGATAAGACAGAAACCAAGAGGAAAAGACATAAAAGACTACGGATGTACCCTTTCAAGGACATATGCATGACATTTCATCCTGGCTGTGAAATGCCATCCGTCTCCTCCTGCCCACTTCCTTCCTGGGATGCTCTGAATATTTCACATACTGAAAATGTGAATTATACAGCACAGGGGCAATTTATTTTCTCATGCCCTAGTGGTTTAAACTGCCTCTAATACTCTGAAGTTGAATTTCATAACATGGAATGAATCCATTTCCTGAATTATTTAACCACTATTCCTTAACTAATACCATATAATTTGTGGTATCCAAGGGTTTTAATTCATGAATATAGTAAAACTTGAATTAAGTTAAAGACCCCTCTAATCACATGTAGCACCATCTACTTTATCTCTTGAAAGATCCTGCCATCCACTGTCAGCTTTCAAAATGGAAATATTTTGGAAATAATGTGGAATTAGCTTTAGCGTTCTTCAATTGCAAATCAAAGGAACGCATCAACTGCCAAAGGGCATTGAAATACCTAGCCACATAGCTAACGTTGTAATATTTATCCTCAAGCTGGATTCCACTGGCTTTGGTTTTTCTCTTTTGCTGAGAATGGCTTCCAGATGTCATTATTATTGTTGTAGATCTATCTCCACTTTCAGACTACCTGAGGTAAGTAGGAAAATGTTTTTAAATAAAATTCTAATGAGCAAATCCTTTCAGAATAAAATTAAAGGACTGCCGTGCATTTATTACTGATTTTATACAGATATGCATGGCACACAGCATCGGATGTTTTGTTGAATTGTTATGAGGCTATAATGTAGTTTAGCCATTTTATCACTTAGAAATATTTTACTGGAATAAAAACAAAATCCTCTTATGTAGGCCATGTAGGTGAAGAATAATAACACGTTATATCTTCATAAAGTTGAACATATGGTGCAGAGAATATTACACTGTGTTGTTGCTTTACTGTACAGAATATCCCAAACTTATTACTTTATGTTTTACACTAAGACATAAATGATTGATTTATTATCACTTACTATAATAAAAAACTGTAGGCTGATATTATAATCCTGACACTAGATTGCAAAAATAAAGAATTCTTCATGTTCAGATTAAACATTAGGTACTATTGTTATTTATGTGTTAATGTTTATTTTTGCTGCAGTTCTGTGATTGACGTTTTCTTCATGAATCCTTGGCATATATACAACTTATAGAAAATATCACAATTGTTTATTCGAACCTGTTTGATTTAAGCAAAAGTGACTTCACACAGTCAGTGAAATTGTGGTTAATTAATTTTATACTTAATTACGCATCAGTAACGTGTCTAGTACTGTGCAAGCTTTGTACCACAGGTTTGAATAATAATGATAACGAATGCCAATTGATTGTTACAATATTGAATAGATAAGATTTTGTTGAAGAAAACATAAATTTCCCTCCTGATGGTGGAAGAACATTGAAACAATTGGAACAGAAAGACTTGCCATATGCACGAGTTAGCTAGGAAAAGGATCTCCCACAGCACAGAAAGCTCTGGAAATCTATATAGTGACTAGTAACACAGAGTCTAGAAATTAACTAGGTGGGGTGAAACTGAAAAGTGGTCAATACTTAGGGTCACAAATTAGTATAATGATTTCAGTTCTTTTAGAGCCTTGGGGAAAGACATATAATACTTTGATATTGAGGGAAACTAAGTAAAGAGTCATTTGCCAAGGCAGGAATAAATGCTCACACACCCACACACCCATCTCTCTCTCTCTCTCTCTCTCTCAAGTCAAACACAATATGGTAGATTTCATTTGAGATACCTTGAGGTATTAAATTAAGGGTCATGGTCAGTCTAGAAAGTACTATGTGGTGAGGCTTCAGATGCTGCCGGTTGAAGAGTAGAGGTGTGAGAATATGAGCAAAGCCATAGAGACCATGATGGGGACACCCACTGCAACAGTATATCTGAGCTAATGAGAGCTCACCAACTCCAGCCAGACAGGGAAGGAAGCAGCATAGGTCCAGACTAGTCCCTCTGAATGTGGGTGACAGTTATATGGCTGGGGTAGAATGTGGGGACAATGGCAGTGACACCAGGATTTATTCCTACTGCTTGTAGTGGCTTTTTTGGAACCTATTCTCTTTGAGTAGATACCTTACTCAGTCAGCTTAGATATAGTAGTGAGGGCCTTGGGAAATGTGCCTTACCCTCTCTGGGGAGTGAATGGAGGGTGTGGAGTGGGGGGATAAGTGCAGGAAATGGGAGGAGAAGAGGCAGTGGGAACTGGGATTGGTATGCAAAATGAAAAAAGATAGTTTGTTTTCTTTTTAAAGAATATAGAAAGAATGTTCTGTATGGACAAGGGTAGCCAGTCAACTTGAACTCCAGCAACTTTTTTCTGAATGTACAAGTCGGTCAGTTTCGAACTGAATACAATACAGATTTCAATGATTTATTGCAAACACCTTGAGAGTAATTATATAATTTTTTATTAGTAATGAGTATAGAGTTTAGACAATATCTAATATTCTCTATATCAGGATGAAATAAACTTAGGGCATTTTATACCCAAACTGATTCTTCAGCTTGAAAGGTCATAGCTACATTTGAATTGAGCTAAGTAAAAATTTAGATAGGTAACCCTTCTCATTGTCTGTTTCTTTGTATCTTTCTCTGCTCTCTGTTTTACATATGTGTGCGTGTGTGTGTGTGTGTGTGTGTGTGTGTGTGTGTGTATGCACACAATGCTCACATACTGGTTCTGGAAACATGCACATTATTATAATTTTAAACATTCCCTAACTAGAGATATACTATATCTACTATAGCATACATTCTTGTGATGCTGGAAAACAAGCCACAACTCCCATTCTGTCACACTGCCATGAAGTAAAAAACTGACACTTGATGATATATGGTGTTGCTAAGTTCTGATGTCATATATTTCTATTATGCATATATACTATACATATGTATATATAAAATCTGAAATTAAGGAAATGGCCATCATAGGTTAACTAATCCATTTCCCCCTTGTTAATTATCATGTTCTTATTAAAGAATTGAAATGCGATTTTTAAAGCCCTGTGGAGCTCAAATTCTAGCAGCAGGTAGTAGGTCGATTCCCGAGTGCTTGTGAGGACAGTTTTTTTTTTAAATGAGAATTTACAAAATTAAACAAATTTCAAATCAAAAGTAAGAACTTCACATAGACTGTATTTAGTACCCACTCACTTTTCAAACTTGTCATCACCACCCAATAAGCTTTAAAGTTCTTAACGGAAACTTACAGCAATAAATATATCACCTCTTAAAAGTAGATATGAAATGCCTTGCAAAGTTCTTCTGGGGAGATAAGGCCCTAATTTTAGCATCACATGAAATTGTATGAGTGCTGTGAACACACACACACACACACACACACACACACACACAACTAAAACATGTGTAAATATGTGTACTAGTTCTCAAATTGTATGTGCATCTGATACTCAAAATCCATATATGTACTTTGGCCTTCTAAAAGTAGTACCTGGAATATGTGAGTCCTAGATACATTTGCATTTATTCTGAGGAACAACTGAAGTCTGGCAAATGTGGACTAGAAAAAGTAACAGGGAAGTAATGTATTCTGTTTTCTTCTCTTGGAATCAATGAAAGTCAACTTAGTTGTCAAAGTCATACTTCTGTTTCAAATCCTACAGTAACTCAAAAACAGGTCTTTTGGTTCCTTTCAAATGAGCAATCTTCATGAGGCTAATAGACAGTTCTCGATGATCTCACTAAATTTGACAATTTTTGCAGAATACATTTATTTAAACTTTAAATCTGAATAAAGAAGAAAGCAACTCATTTTGTAAATTCTCTTTCTCATCTCCAGCACAGAGTATAGAAATAGAAAATACCAAGAAAAAAGATTCCAAAGCCAGTTCTTTTCCATTGGTCCTCTCTCTTCCTTCGGTCTCTCCTGCTTTGTATTTGGGCTTCTACCATCGTCTTTTGTCTTTTCACTCTTTCCAGGAGTTGCTTGGATCATTTCCATCAACCCGTTCTCCTCCTATGCTGTGATTTCTTCCACATAAATATATGTATTGGCATTTTAAAGTTCACTTGTGGGTTGGGCTGTAGTTCATTGCTAGAGCAATGCTGAGAATATAGGAGGACCTGCTGAGTTCAATCTCCAGCGCTTCAAAACTGTAATGTTTCTACACAATATGTGTCTTACTAAATATACTTTATAGCCCACAAAATGAAGTATTGAAAAATTCCAGGATTTATAAGAAAACTACTGCTTAAGCGAACAACTATAAAGCTATGTCGTGCACCAGAACGCTAAAAGAATCCATAATTATTTCAATGAAAAAGCTAGAAATTCAGGAGAAATAAAATTAACTGAATATAATAGTTCAGAAAATACAAGATTCAGCTGTAAAAAGGTTAACATAATCTTATAGTACTGAAGAAAGGGTTATTTCTATAGAATTAAGGAGACATGTTAAATGAACAAAGACTGTAGAGACTCCTACCAGAAACTCTTCAAAGAAGAAATATGTGGGTCAAAGGAGCAGAGCAAAGGTTCACTGCGTACAGAGATGTTTTTATCTGTATAATGCATGTTGCACTCAGCGGACTTCCTTTATGGTGAAAACTGTTCTGGAAAATTTACCCGGAAATGAAACATTGGCATTGTACTGATACTTCACCAACTCAGCAACAGCGTGTGAACTGACACTAAATACAGGAATCGTAATGGAACTAGCATTAATGATACGTGTGAAAGGAAATTTATGCAGGCATTCTATAGGCTTCTCAATATAAAAGCTATCAAGGAGGAAAACAACTTCATGCCTCCGACATGCAAGGGCATGCTTGGGATATTGACGGCCGTCAAGTGACTGTGTAGCGCTGAAAGAAGCAATCACTGACTGAGAATCCCAGAGGAGGCTCATCATTGACCCCCAGCAATAGCACTGCTAGCAGTAACTAATTAACTACAGCTCCTTTAAAAGTATTTGGAACATTGCCCTACAACTCAATTCTCAAGAAAGGGCAGTACGCTTGTCATCCCTGATGAAGTGACATATACACTGTCACTCCGCCACACGACACTGAAGTTCCTCGTGCCTCCGTGTCAGTAGCATAGTTTCAAAACTCTCCTGCAATATTTATTTTCACAAACACAATGAGATATCTTCATCATTTCCTCATTATCTCCTTTTAAACCAATTTGACCATGCTGTTCTCTTGTGTTAGCTTTTCCAAACCACATCAAGGTATGTGCTACTCTGAGACTATGAATGAAATTACAGATTTCCCACTTGGGTACTAATGTTTATGCCCAGCTCCTTAATTTTGTGAATCTACTCAACATAGCAATAATTTCCTCCCCAAGCATAACATTTCATGCTTTCAAAAATCAGAGACAAATTTCTGTGAAAAATAAGTTATTAAAATATAATTAAAACTTTCAGATGTCTGTTGAGACAAACCAGATGTTTTGAAATATACACAATTGTGATACAAAGTATTTTTTCATCATTTTATTAATAGGAACAAATAACAGGACATAACATTTTAAAACAGACTCAGCAGGGTGGAAACCATGACTCAAATGAATGTTCTCTACCTTCCAATTTTAATTTCATTCAGTGTATTCACGTTAAAGTTCATATATATACATGTATATATATATATATTGTTTCCATCTGGAAAATAATATGAATTTCAAGGTCCCAGTGACCTGCTCTCTCTAGCACTGAAGATAACCAGGTAGACTAACAAATCATCATGTATGATATCAGGTATGAGCATAATTAGATAAATTTCTTTTCCTCCTTTTCTTCCTTTTAGGCCAATATGACTTTCAGAAATGTTGTCAACATATGCTCACTGCAGCTATGATTTAGTAAACATTGAACTGGAACCATTAAAGAACCACTTTTTAAAAATTTGGAACCTACATTTGTGGGATGATTGAATATTTATACTAACAAAAAGGTTCAATATGGTTTAAATTAAATTTAGGCATTAATATTTATCATATGTTATTCTTGAAGCTATTTGTATTATTAATATATAGATTCAACATGAAATTTACCATTATGTATCATAATGATATCTGTAATACTACAGAATGTGTATTAATTAATATTGTAACTGAAACAGAGCCTAGAGTAAGTTAATTGCTATTAAGAAATTCTGGCTGAATAAACAAGTGAATGAGTCAATGGAAAGAAATTATCAGTTGTCATAAATGATTGGTATCACAGATTATAGTTTATAGAAAACTTGGCAGAATTCTTATTTTTTATCTGTTAATATAACTCATCTTCCAAAACTAGTAGGGATGCATCTCCTCTTCCTGTGACTCAGAGTTTAAAGTAGAGGAGAGAATGGAAATAAGGATAAATAATGGACTGGCTAAAGTAAGTGTGAGCTGAAAATCTAAACACTTCTGGTACAAGTTAAATAACTCCATAATCGCTTCATTTGATTTAATCCTCTGGATCACAGGAAGTTTGGGTTCAAAATTAAATCACGAGTTTCTCCTGTTATGATTTTTCTTTTCTAGAGTGCTGTGCAGTGCTACAAACCAAGAATCACAACTTTTACTGAAGTCTTACCTGACTCTAACCCAGTTGTGCTAAGCTACTACTCTGCTTGAGCCTAAAGCTGTTCTGTGGCATTAGTGTACCTAAATACATCTTTTGTTGATGATATTATTGTTTTTTATTCTTCTGTGTTTTGAGATAAAAGGTAGTAATATCTGGTGTCAGCTCATCCATAAAAGCATAGAAGTCCTACCCTTAAGATAATAAAAATCTAGGCAAAGTCTAAGTACATGACTTTGGTTTGGAAGAGAATTGACATGTCAGAAGAAACTGGCACATGGTGGGCAGACACAGCTGTCACATCCAGGAACTATAAGCACTGACTAGGTCTTGATAAAGAAAGAACCTTCCCCTGCCCTGTGCAAAGAAAGCTATGACTGTCAAGTAGGCTTGGCAAGGTGGAGGGGAAAGTATTCTTCATGGAATAAATAAACCACTTACCACAGCATATTTCCTATTCAAGTGAAAAGACTTGACCAAATCATTATTCTCTTTATGATCAGGTGCCCAGGGACTTTTCTTCTTTCAACTTTTAGACTTTATGTCTCAGATAAGAGAAGAAAATACTGAAGATCACCCTTGATCATCACTTGTAGACATGAGTACAATAAATGAAGGGGATTTAATGGTGTCAGTGTGGACTCCCATCCCATCTCACCCTTTCCTAGCTCAGCTTCGATGCACACAGTAGAAAGAGAGTGTACTTAAATTTAAACAGAGGCAGAGACATTACTATTTATTCTAGCAATGTACCTATGGTAGAAATCATAGGCAGGACAGGGAAACTAAACTTCTGAAAAGTACAGGAAACAAACAGAATTCACATTGAAACTTGTGTTCTTCTTCTGGTTTTCTCATCGATTAATTTCTTCAGTCTTGTAAAGTTTGCAATAAATATGTATTTCATTATTTTTAGATTTATGACAAGATAATATTGAGGTTATTTTCATTGTACACATTCCTTGATTTTTTAAAAATTGTTTATGCATAGGAGGGCTACTGATTTTTTATATTAACTTTCTATCTTGCTCTTTGACTCATGAGTTTATTAATTGATAAAACTTTCTGTTGAAGTTATTATATTGTTTACATAAAGAATTATAAATAATGTCATTTGTAAATGCAGGTACTTTGACTTCCTCCTTTCCTATTTTATCCCTTCTAGCTCCTTCAGTAATTTTTGAATCAATCTAAGATTATTAAATAGCTAAAGGGAAAGTAGACATCCTTGTATATTTCTTAATTTTAGTGGAAATGATTTTATTTTTTTCTCTATTTAGTAAGGTGTTGACTGTGATCTTGCTTACATTGCCTTTATTACATTGCATATGTCCCCCTAGATCCCTAGATTCTCTAGAACTTTTGTCATGAAGAGATGATGGATTTTATCAAAGGATTATTCTTAACCTATTGATATGATCATGGTTTTTTCCTTATTTGAGTCTATTTGTGCACTGAATTCTATTTATTAATATAGCTCCTACTTTTCAACACATTGTGTCTTATCCTTAAACAGAAAATTGCAAGGAATGTTGAAAGTCAAAGAAGAAAATTCAATCATAAGTAACAAATGTCACTGTTTTTAAAAGACAAAGAAAATGAAAACTATAGCATATATGACTCATTTTAATGTATCTGAAAAATTAATAAGATCATGTGATTGTTAAAAAATATATAGCCAAGAGTAAACTATTATGGAAACCATGGGATTTGTATAAGTATGTGCCAGTGTTAGTTCACTGTTTGTAATAAATGTACCACTGCAGTTTGAGAATTTGATATCTGAGAATGTTATATGCATGTGATATTGAGCAAAGTGGATATAAAAAGTTTATGTACCTTTCCTTCAGTTTTGATGTGAGTTTAAAGGTTCTCTTAAAATAATGTGCATTAGACAATAAACTATGCTGTAATACAGTCACCAATCCTACAGGTCAGGGAGATATAGAAAGATCCAACAAACTATAAAGGATATGTTAAACAAACAGAAAGGGATGAAAAATACTCCCAGAAATAGATTGTATAATTCTTTATTAACCTTGAATTTTCTTAACTATAATGAGAAAGGAAAAATGGCAGCAGAGAGACACGGGATAATAGAAAAAAAGCCTTCTGAATTAAATCAGCCAGTTAGCTGGGCAGTGGTGGCACACAACTTTAATTTCAGCACTCGGGAGGCAGAGACAGGTGGATCTTTGTGAGTTTGGGGCCAGCCTGGCCTACAGAAGATAGTTCTAGGACAGGTTTCAAAACTACAGAGAAACCTGGTCTCATAAATATAAATAAATAAATAAATGAATGAAAGAATAAATAAATAAATAAATTGGCTGGTGTATTTCAAGGATGTGTTGACCTCAGAATGGAAACCAGTAGATGCACTATGTTGAAGAAGTGTTTCACTCTTGTTTCCACAGGAGAAGAAAAGCTATGGATACCATCAAAATTAATAAAGATTTGGTTTGAAAAAGAGAAATCTCTTGAGAAAGAGAAATGACAGCCCATCCCCAGAGATAACAATCCTACAAGTGGTAAGGAAACCTCATAAAAGTTGGGACACAGTTCTGTTTTTGTCTTTGCAGGTAAATGCCCACCTTCTAAAAGTGAGAGACCTTGGACATCTAGATGCCTACAGAAGAAGAGACAGCTATCCAGAAAGAATCACCAAGCAAAGAGAAATCTGAATTATGATATCAATATCCTCTGCTGCATAAGATATTAATACCTAAACACACATATAATGGTTGCCATTGTTTATCAAAATGAAAAGATGGTTTTGGTGTTGGACAATGGCTATCCTTCTCTAAATCCAAACATGTTGATAAAAGAAAATTCAGAGTTTCTGTCTCATATCAGGAGCCACCTTGTGTGGGACAGAAGGAAGATAAAATTTAAGGACTACTATTATCAAAACTCTGCATTCAAAAAACTTTACTTCTCCCCATACCTATTTTTGTCTCAATGGTACCTTTTGTTGAATATATGTCTATATGAATAATGTTTAAGTATTCCACAATGAACAATAAATTTTCCTGCAGTAATCTTTAAAGCTTCCAGGAAGAAAATGGGGCCCCACAATGATTCCATCTGGTTGATATGACATCATGATGCTGATACCACCACTTTAAGATCGGTTTTGGGTTACTAGCTGCTCAAAATCATTCCTTGCACCTTCTTACAATGTTCTGCTCCAAACTTCAAATAAGAACTTCAGAAAAACCTTACCAAATTCTCAGAGATTGCCTGCAATTGCACCGGACAGTAATCTTAAAACTTAAACACAATTTTGGTTTTTACAGAATTCCATAGAAATAACAATGCCCCCATGACAGCTGGAAGTAATTCTAGAAGACACCATTCCCTCCCCCAATAAAGTTAGGGGCATCAATTAGGGGTTGGTTATAAGTAATATAAGGTTGGGGATGGAAATGAAGTAAGTTCAGGGATCATGTTTGATTAAAAAAAACAAAAGAGGATTCGATGGGATGGGATAATGGGTATATTGACTTATTACTTGTGAACTATTATTTACAGACAATTTACATTGGTATAGATTTTTGTATATTGATACAAATTCAAATTATATTTGTTATATTGAATATGTTCCTGTTTCTGTTTATAATATTGTGTACCTATGCAAAATAATTTTGTCATTTATATGTATGCATGTTTCTACTTCTGTAAGATGTTTTGTATATTGATGCATGTTGCACTATACATTCCTACCTTTGACAAAGACACTTATATATTGTTTATGTTTTCAGGTCATTGTTCTCATTTGTTGCACATTTCTTTAAAGATTGTTTAATTTTTTAATATGAAGTCTTAGACTTTAAGATATATAGGTATTATCATTATAGATCAATAGTCGTCCATGTTTGTCATACTTATAGTTAGACTAATTAGGCTCTTTAGATGAATACAGATTATATTCTACATAGAGAGGTAATCTTTAAACACTTTAAAAAACTGTAGAATATGGAATTTAAATAACTTAGGATTCTGTTAACATGAGACAAAATTACTCCTGGCAGCACTGATCCATTCCTGAGAGAATGTTGGGCACCAAAGTCACTCCACTTGGAGCTTGTTTTCTTCTTAGCAAAACTGGCCTTTGGACAAAGAACTGCCCCTGCCTCTCCCACTGGCAAAATTTATGGTATCCAGCTTGGACCAGCAGAATACAAGCAAAAAGGCTGCCAAACCTTGACAATACAGAGTAAGATAATTTTGAAACTTTTATGCCTCTGAGAATGATCTGTCAGATACTCTAGACCTTAGCAAAGTTGGTTGTCCCAATGTTTCAAATGAGACTTTTGATGATTGCCCAGGTAGCCAGTTGTCTCTGTCATTTCTTTCACCTTTTGGAAGTTGCTTGATTGAACTTCCTGTTTACTCAAGTAATATTATTTCCCTTCTTAGGTCTGTCATGGGGTTGAAGAGTAGATAGCCATAGTTACTTTCCTCTCATGACTTAGCCAAGCTATTTTTAATATAAGACTTAGACTCCTTAAGATAGGATAACTATTGAAACATTTAGCATATGTTTCTTGCTTTATGTTGCTCATTCTGATTGTAATTCGAATTTTTATGTATGTTTTTGTCGCTTCTTTTCCATGGACAATATTTGACATTTGTTCTTATTGTATATAATAAGAAGAGCCTGAGATACTGGGAAATCAATTTATAATTGATGTAAACCTCTGTGTGATTCTTTGGGACTGAATGACTCTAGGACCAGGCAGGACAGAAACCTCAGTCAGTGGTGGTGCTGATCTTGGATTGCTTCTTCATTTCTATATTCGGTGTGACCATAACATACTAAGATTATTTTCAGATGTATTTTCTTTCAGCTTTTGTCCATGTTTATATGTGCATAGGTGTACATATGAATGTGGGCATTTGTTCACCTGTGTGGACGCCCTACGTTAATGGTTAGTGTTTTCCTCATTGTTATTCACTTATCTATTGAGCCAGGGTCTCTCTCTGAACCTAAGTTTGCTTAGCTTCCAGTTACTCTGGGAAGTTGTCCTGCCCCAGAGTTACCCCATTTCTGCTTCCCAAGTACTGGAATTCCAGAAAACCATTATTCCTGAGTTCCACATGGCTTCTGATGCTATAAACTTTAATTTCTATACTTACAGAACAAAACTCTACCCATGGAATAATCACCTTCATAATTGAGTGTTTATTTTGTAAAATTAATTTGCTTGAAGGAGAGAGGGGAGGCCGTAGGAGGATTTGCAAGGAGGAATTCTGTAATTTAATTATAATCCCAAACACTTAAGATGTGCTCAAAAATGAATTTATCTTCCTGAAAAGGGGTTTGTTTTCATTATTTTTAACGATATATGTCCCCTACACATGTGAACTTGTGCCTCTGTATGTGTGTGTGTGTGTGTGTGTGTGTGTGTGTGTGTGTGTGTAAATGTAAAAGCAGGTTCCTGAAAAGGTCAGAGTCCTCAAGTCTAACTGTGTTGTGAACTTCCTGATATCTGTTCTGGGAATTGAACTCAGATTCTCT